>NW_017728886.1:108447313-108457176 GCF_001723895.1 Crocodylus porosus | reverse complement strand
TACATTGAACACCTTCAAGAGTAAATTGGATGCTTATCTTGCTGGGATCCTATGACCCCAGCTGACTTCCTGCCCTTTGAGCAGGGGGCTGGACTCGATGATCTCCCGAGGTCCCTTCCAGCCCTAATGTCTATGAAAATCTATGAAATCTATGAAAATTTGGCTAAAAAACCTGAAAGTCAACATGACATCAGATGATAGTCTTGAAGCTGAAATACTGCACCTTACATTTAAAAGTCATTGGATAAAATGAAAAGAGATTGGAGGGGAAATTTCTGTTCTGTTTTGAAGCAGGACTGTGGATATTGCTTCCTTCCAGAGCAACAGCTAAGAGAAAGAACAGACATCACCTGTTGTCATATCTCTGCAGCCATAAACATTTTTATGGTGGCACAAATGGAGAGCAAATAGACATCCCTATGCTTTGTTGCACCACATGAGTGATGTGACAAAAGGCAGTGTAGAAGTGTCTCTTTATTGCAGTGGACATCTATTTTCTCTGTGGCGGGTGAGCATGGGCATCTCCAGGCTTGATCCTGTGCACCCCAGGAATGCTCAGGCAGAATTGGACCCCTCAGGGCTCTAGGAGCACCTGCCCAGCTTTCCCTACTTACAGAGAACCTCAGGGTGCCTCTCTATAAGTGGGAAAAGTCTGGGTTCCCTGCTTACAGAACTGCAGCCTGGGATCTCCAGGTGCACATCTCCATAAGCAGGGAAAGCCTACATTGGTCCTAGCATGGAGGCACAGGATGCAAGAAAGCCCTGGCACCCCATGTCACCATGCTGGAACCCACACCGGATCCCAAATTGATCTGTGCTTCACATGGAGGCACAGGTCAGCACGGTCACAAGGAGGCACAGGCAGAACAGGAGAGGGAAATTCCTCCATGGCAGAACATGTGCTGAGCTGTGTCTCCATGTGGAGCACAGGTCGGTATGGGACCCAGTACAGGTCCCAGAGGGGAGGGACAGGATACCAGGAATTCCCTGGGTCCTGCACCACTTCATACCTTTTTGCCAGGACCTGCACTGACCTGTTTCACACAGAGGCACAGGTCAGTGCAGGTCCTAGCAAGGAAGCACAGGCCAGCAAGGGATGCAAGGAATCTCTGGGCAAGGGGAACACATTGCCTATCCTCCTGGATCAGGGCCCTACCCAACACATCAGGTGACATGATTTCACTTTCTAAAGCTGATCAGCTATGGTGGGACATATTCCACCATGGATGATCTGCTTCATTTGGTGATATCTGTTTTTACTCTGACTGAATCACAGACTCACACTCTTCCTTCTGCACCCACAGATCTACCTGTCTGGGGTGCCCAGAGGGCCAGCTTCAAGATGACAGCTGAAGTGGGGTTGGGGGGGATCAAGGCAATGCCTAGTGTGGCCTGGTGGTTAGAGCACCTTCTTGAGTAAAAGAAGATGCAGATCCTTTCTGAATACATGTGAGGGCCTATAACCTGGGTTATATACTTCCTGGGCAAGTGCCCTAACCACTAGGATAAAAGGTGAGTGGCCTTTTCCTGTTTTTGGCAATGAAAATTTTGGGCCTTATACCCGTAGCTGGGCAATCCTATTTCGCCACACAGCTGTTCAGCCAGAGCTCAGCCCTACTGAATATATCTAGTGGGCTTGCATGTACAGAGCTGAATCATTATACACAAGTGCCCAAAATTTCCTCTGTGGAGCATAAAGAGAATTGGATTTGGTCTATAGATGCTTTCTGATAGTTGTTTTTCTGAGGATTTTAAGTGCATTCTCTCCTCTCTCTTCTCATGGTTGGTGCTAAGAGCTTGTCAGGACTCCAGTTAGCGTTCTTCTCCCTTTACATTTTAGCCTCACAGATCACATTTTCATCATTAGGTACAGTTGCATTAATAAGAGCAGCCCTCAAGTGTGGGCAGTGACACTTAAGTAGCTGCTTATTTATGATCTTTACTGCTGAACTGTTTACTGTGCCAGGATGCCACTCACTGTTTGGGCTTCACATTGGCATGCACCTACCTCCTGGCAGGGGTAGATTCAGAGGCAGTGCAGTGACATAGATACACCCCCCATCTCCTCAGTGTAGCTCAGCAGCTCCAGTTCCCTTTAGCTCTGGATGGCTGGATCCCCTGCAGAGTCTGCAGCAGCAGCTCAGGAGCAGCAGCTGAGGACTTTTTTTTTTTAAGTGTCTGAAGCAGGTCAAAATTCCTCCCCACTACCCCCAGCCTCCTCCCTTTTCCTCTGTGTTCAGCGATACCTCACCTCTTCTCTTATTTTCCTCCCTCTCCCTCCCTAGTTATGCTGATGGGCACAGGAAGAAGAGACCTGCTGCTGCTGTCCTCAGCTGATGGGGGGGGAGGGGCAGGGGTGCTCTGCTTTGGCCAGGGCCACAGGGTGTGACTGTGTGGGGAGTTGAGCTCCGCTGGGGGCTCCAACAGCAGTGGCAGCAGACAGATTCCTCCTCTCTGCCTCTTCCCCTGAATGCTCTCTGCCAGCCTGGAAGCAGGCACAGGGAGAGGGACTCACCTGCCACCACTGCTGCTGTCCTTGGCCAAGACAGACTCCCTGTGAAGCTCTTCCCAGCAGCCCCAGTTGGAGCAGGGCAGAAGCAGCCCAGGCAGCAGTAGCAGCAGTGGGCAGGTTTCCCCTTACTATGCCCAGAGGGATAAGTAGAGAGGGCAAAGAGGGGGAATGGGAGGGAAGGGGGGTTGCCACTGAGCAGGGAGGAGAAAGAAGGGAGCATTATGTGGGGCAGGGGGAAGATTCTTATCCAATTTGGGGACTTAAAACAAGTCCCTGGCTGCTGTTCCCACAGCAAGTTCTGCCTGCCCTAGTGAATGGGGAAGCCTGGGAGTTGGGGTGCAGCTACCCGTCAGGTCCCACACTCTCCTTTTTCAAAATCCTGGATTTGTCTGTGCTTAATGGCCAGTGAAAGCAGAATGGCCCACTTACATTCAACAATAAACTAGCAGTTTATTTTTGACATACGATGAATAGAGACCTACCAAATTCATGATTTTGTGAATTACTCGTGAAATCTGGGCAAAGCCCACAAAATCCATGGGGGGAAAAGAACTTGTTGAAAAGAAAATGCTGGCTTTTCAGAGGGAGCCAGCAGTCCTCAGTGTGCTGCAGCAGCCTGGTGGGGAAGCGAAGAGGGGGCTGCCCACTAAAAGGGCTGCAAGCAAGATGGCAGCTGCTCCTGCCACCCTTTCAAGGCCTCCTATAAGAGGAAGCAGAAAGCCCACACCCCATCTCCTTTTCTCCTATAAAGGCCAAGAGTAGGGTGGCAGTGAAGAACCTTTGGGCCTGGTCTCCTTCAAGTCCTGGAGCAAAGATGAAGAGCCTCCATAGGTACAAGAGGAGCAGAGATGTGCACAGGAGCTAAGGGCAGGCCTGAGAGTTGGGCAGGTATAAGGCTGGGGAGCTCAAAATGAAGCAGCACACATGAGTTTTGGGGGACCCTAGAGGACCAGAGCAGCAGGTGGTACCTCATATAGGCTTTTGTGATTGGATCTCAGATATATGCTCCTGGAAAGTTCTTGTATTTAGTGCCACAATGTGCCTTACTAATGAGGACTGGAAACTCTGCATGCATTACACACACACTGTGAACAACCAAAAGATCTTTCGCATTATTATTTTAAAATGATTTGTCGGCCATTCTTAAAATGTTTTAACTTCTGGGCCAGCCAGTGCTGGGCTCCCTTAGATCACAAAGCTCCCTATCCACCTATCTGCTCATGCCTTAACTCTGAATATGCTGTATGGGGAACCCAGCAGGGAAGACAATGTGCTAAGCTACCAGACCCTTCCAGGGAGCACAGCTCCACCTCCAACTTCTTTCTGTCTCTCCCTCCAAGATGAACCAGGTCCAAGTATGTGGGAGATGTGAGGGGACCTGGGGAAGGTCAGAGGCATAGGGAGGGACTTTGGGGAAGGAAGCTGAAGAGAAACAAGTTGGGGAGGAGCTCACATAAGGTCAGGCTTATGGAGAGTGAAAATGGGAATGCAGAAGTAGGGGGACTCTTTAACAGGTAAGGTCAGGGGTAACTTGGGGAAATGCATTGTTGAGGGGGACTGGTAAGAGTACTTGCTAGAGAGAGTGGGGGCAAAAAAGGTAACCTTGTGGGGTGGAGAAAATCTTCAAAGATGCTCAGAGCTCTAGTGCTAATGAAAAATAGAAGGGAATCCAAGTTGCTCAAAAGTAAAGTTTGGAGCACTAGACATATGAGCCATTCATTGCAGAACTTGGCTGCCAAATTTACCAGCTGAATGAAGGTACTGGCATCGGGCCTGGTGCTTCCAGAGGTTACAAATACTGGATCCTTCTCTTACTAGGGCTCTGAGTGCAATCATAACAACATATAATAACTAGTAATAAGGCCAACTTGAGTGAAATACAGGCAGTTCCATCTCTCAAACAGATGTTATTGTGTTCCCAGGGGCATTCCTGATCCCATACTTCATAGCCCTTATCTTTGAAGGAATTCCACTATTGCATCTTGAGCTTGCCATAGGACAGTACCTGAGAAGAGGCAGTGTTGGTATCTGGAGTACCATCTCACCCTACCTTGGAGGTGTTGGTATGTTTCTCCACTTGTTATCTCACTGTTATGTGGCTAGCCACAACAATGGCCAAGTTCAATATGGCCTAGTGTATTGGGGAGGCCAACTGTCTTGGCAGGTGTGCTACAAATTGGCTCTACACCCTTCAGATGCCACTGCAAACCTTTCCCCTGCTTGAACTGCTGCACTGCTTTTCTCTCCCTGTCCTGTTCCATATCTGATCTGCTGCTCTGCCTTCTGTTCCCTGCCCTATCTGCCGCTGCGTTACCTGTCCCTTCCCCAGTCTGCCATGTGCCACACACAGAGGCCACCCATTCCACAGGGTGGCTGCCCTGGCTCTTCCAGAGACTAAAATGTTGAGGCTCCAGCCTCTTTTCCAGATGCTTTTTACCCATTTGCAAGGACATAGGAATCTCTGTTATGGTTAATTTAATAAACGACTATTCTCTAACTACATTAAATAAAAAGCAGGGTGATGGGAGATTTCAGGCTTATTAGGGACATCCTATGGCATATGCCCAAGAGGCCACTGCTTGCCTCTTCCAGGGCCGAAACAGCTGGAAGAAGAATAAATCATTCCATGCCCCCAAAGTAGTAAAATGACATAGATAGAGAAAACAATAAATAAAAAGCCCCAAAGCTCGTTACTACTTGTTTTCCAAACCTTGGCTGTCAAGAACATAAGTGTAACTAACAAGCAACACTCACTGTTAATATTCACTCTGCCTGTGGGGAATGAGAACTTTTCCCCCAGCATCTCCTTTCCTTGCCTTCCATTTTCCTCATGGATGTGACAGATGGGACATGGGTTCTCCTTGGAGTTAGCAATTCATACCTTCCTGTCTGGGAGTACAGCAGGAGGTGTCAGCAGCTGAACTAGCCACAAAACAGCACAACCCTGAAGGACGATGAGGTCTGCCTCATCTTTTCATGGTTGTGCCCTCGTGCTTCCACAGCCTATTTCCTGGGCAGCAAAGCCAACTGACACCTCTGCAGAGCCACAGTTAGCTGCTTTTGTTGCTCCACTTCCCTTCTGAATCCAGAGTCCTCCTTCTCCTCTCCTGCACTCTTGCTTCCTGTTACATAGCTGCAAATTGCTCTGTGAAACAAATCACATGCCCCAGTACCAGAACATGCTTGTAGTTCTGCTTAACATCATGTAGAATGTGAACAGATGTAAATCAGGCATGTACAAGAGGTCCAAGTACAGGTGTTATGGGTGTCTCCTTCTATACTGGTATAAGCCTGGCCGTGGTTTAGCTCATTTCTACCATTCCAGGAGCAGACATAACAGTTAAATCAGAACAGAAAATGCATGCTCCTAAGCCATACGTTTCCCTCCCTTTTTAAAGTGACCTAAACTTACATTTGACCACAGACTGCAGAAATCGCAAGGTGCTGGGTGCTGTTTCTGCAGCTGCATCTCTTAAAGGGCAAAGACAGCCTACATGCTGAAACCTGGCATTGCCACCTGGTCCTGTGGGTAACGGAACTAGAGACCTGAGAGTTATGCTCTTCCTCCCCTACAGGCACCTGAGCATACCAACCTCCCCAGAACCGCTGGGCTATGATTTCTTAGGATTATTGCATGGGAGTGATTTCCATCCCCATGTTACAGAGGCAAAGAGAAATGATTCTGTTTCCCTGCTACCAATACAGTACAGGAAAGCTCCGCTGTCACTGTTCACTTAAGCTTCATTTTCCTCTAGCTCAGAATCTGCCATCTCCATCTCTCTCTCTTCCTTCCATCCTAATTATTGAAATAACTGTTATATATTTATAATCCACCTTACCACAGTGTAAAAGTAACTCTCCCCTTCACTCTCTGAGAATGGCAAGGACAAAAGCATTGCAGTGCTCCTAGAATTCAAAATTAGAACTTTTGCTCCCTGAGTTTGACGCTTCATTCAAAGAAACTTCATTTGGGGAATAACTGTCTTCCCAAAGTCATGGAGGAAAAAATACCATTACCACTGCTTAGACAATTTTTAGATCACGACTTCCTTTCTCCCAGTGAACTGGAAGAGTAGAAATAGACCAGGTGACTGCATTTCCTGAACAGGGCACTCAAAACAGTCAAGAGCCTTGTCATAAGGCAAGTGTCAGCCCACCAGCAAAGCATGTGCAATTTTCCCAGTGTCCAAATTATTTTAATAATCCTTCACTACATGAAAGCTTGTTAGGGTAAAGCAAAAGCAAATGTTAAGGAATTTTTTTTCAGTGATTTATTTCAGCTGAAATTTTGTGTCTTCTCTAGGAATTGCTTCCATGGTAGTGTCATTCGTAGTGGGTTTATATTACAATACCATTTTATGCTGGGTGCTGTGGTATTTCTTTAACTCCTTCCAAGACCCTCTTCCATGGAGTACATGTCCTCTCAATGAGAACAGAACGGGTAAGTAATATTTCATGACTTATCTATGTAGGTACTGGGAGATAGCCAGGCTTACAGTCTCTGCTATTTATTATTCCTATATCATGTCAGTAGAACTAATATAAAGGCTCATGATAAAATCCTCTCTGTATTTTAGGGCTTGATGGTAACCTAGTCCTACCTGGTCATGGAGGGTGTAAGGCCCCTCTATCACACCACCTCTTTGCAGCCAAACTATACTCCTTGCATTGTAGCCTGGGCAGGGTGTGAAAAACAAGTCTGTGCAGCAGGTAACCCTGCTGTCTTCAGCAGATGGGTGAATGGAGAGTTAAGTGTTGTCCACCAGAGGTGCATATCCAGCTTTTCCACCATCAAAATGATTTCATAGTATGAGTAAGAAATAAGAGTATAAACTAAGTGTGACTGTTATGACACTGTTATTCAGCAACTAGTTTCACCTGAGACTGGGCTAAATCCTATTTTAGTTTACACATCTGTGTGTCACATACAGAGTTGCAGTCTTTGATCTTAATGCACAATTTGGGATTCTGTTTTCTGCCTGTATTTAAACAGAATCACCTGAGCAAAAACCCACTGAAAATAAACCAGAAGACAAGAAGAGAACTCCTGCCCTTATAACTCAACAGCATAACAGTTTGCCAGGAAACAAGGGACCTGGGTTCTTTACCCCCTCACCCAGAAGGAGTTAGAGTCCACACCTCCTACTCTACAGCCAAGTGCTCTAACCACTAGACATTGCCCACACCCCTCTCTACCAACCATCATTGTTGCTTCTTTTCTAAAATAGAGGACTTACCTGGCCTTCCATGCATACCTAGGCAATTGTTTTTGGTCTCCCAGCTGAAGCACAGCCCTACCAGCATGCTTAGTGCATTTGAATGAGCTTGTGTATATAGAGCTAAATTGCTGACTGTACACACGTGCTAAACATGCCAGTTATAGGCCAGTTAGGTGCATAAAGGGAGAAAGGAGTTGGCTCTTTGTTTCTTCAGTGGGAATTGGATCACTGGTGTGCTGAGTTCCATCCTCCATCTCAGACCTTGTGATCTGTCAGAATAGGTTACCGCATTTGTGGGACATATGGTATGCAGGAAAATAAAGCATACACCTTCTTTTGGGAAGGCAGAATGAAGGGGGGAAAATATTTTTTTCCAGAGTGTAACAGGGAACACTGGCCCTGTTACTGAAAAGCAGCATAGTCCCTTTAAGGGCAGGATCTTTGTAGCACAGGCAATCAGTAGAGCAGGGGTTAAGGAACAGCACTGTAGTCATGTCAGCTGACAGGGGAGTCACTTGACCAGAAGGGGGCTTGGCTTGACTTATATAAGTCCAGAACCTGAGCTGGTCAGCAGCATTGCCAGGTGTATGATCGTTATCATATTTGTACAATAATTTCAATGCTTGTACAATGTATGATAGATAATATTAAAAGTGTTCAAAACATACAATAATTTTTGAGGCAGTTGATCGATTCAGCATATTCAAAACCCAAGTCACTCTCATGGAATTTTAACCAACTTTCAGCTTCGCTGTCAGTGCTTTCTAATGACTACTTGCCTCGAAATAAAGAAATGCTTCAACTTTGATGACCCAGTTCTCACTCACTCACTGAAGACTTATTATGAGTAATATAAAGAAAATAAGAAGACTTATTTGCATACTTGTTTGCATAGTTATTTACATATTTTTTCAGTGTATGATAGTTTTTCAGAAAATATGATAATTTGAGCTTCCCAATATGATAATTTCATATTTAAGACCTGGCAATGCTGCTGGTCAGGCAGTCTAGCCCAGAAAGCCTTGGAGGAGCTCCTAGCAGCACAGCATCAGGGCTCCTGAGCTGACAGTGAGGCTGGAAGGAAGCAACTCTGCAGGTTTGGGAACAAGGAAGAGTTACCTGGGGCAGAGAGAGAAGCTCGTTTAGGCATGCAAGTGGTCTTTATTCCTTATTTTAAACCTGGTGATGATTTGGGCATCTGCCCAAGGGTTAGGAGGTTTTTGGTTTAAGTTGCACTGGTGGTTGCCTTGAACCCAGACAGCGGCAGGCCTAACTCATGGGGTCCGCAGGACCCAGAGCCCAAACAGGCAGGTCTAGAACAGGGCCTTGGAGAAGGGACCAGTCAGAAGAGAGGGGCGGAAGCTGGGAAGGCTGAAACCCCCACAAGGGAAGAAAGGAAGGACAGAGGGCCTGGAGGCTTAAGGACAAGTGTTCCACCTGATTGGTGACTCAAAAAACCTGCAAGGCATGGCCCATGGTGTAGGGATGGACTGGAGCCACACAATTAGCTCGTAAGGCAAGCTAGGTCAGGAGAGTCCTCTGGGCTTGTCAGTCTCTGTGGGCAGTCTCCCTTTCATGAAGTTTCCATCAAGACATGATGGGTGTGAAGGCAAGGCATGACCTTGAGAGAAGGAGCAGAGAGAGAACCTAACAGGGATGAGGAGGCATCATAACAGCCCTTAGGCACCTAACCTGTTACACAGTCATGGCTAAGTGCTGGCTACTGGGGCAGAGTGCACTCTTCCTCAGCATCACTGCTTAACCTGGCTGCTCACCCAAAAGCTCAGTTTTAATCCCCTTGCAGTTGGCCAAAACCCTTTTCTTGGCCAAAAGTTGCTTCCAATTTGGCAGTGGCTGTGAATGGATTAAAAATGTAGCTGTGATGCTGAAGAGTCAGCAACATCCTGAGTTTTCTTAAAACTGTCCCTGAACTAAACTTGATCTTTGTACAGGATGTCACATAGGCAATGTGATATCACCTTCACCATTTTCTGTGCATTCTTCATATAAGGATTCAGTCTCTGGTCCTCTAGCTCTTTCGATGATTTCATAGATTTCATAGACATTAGGGCTGGAAGGGACCTCGGGAGATCATCGAGTCCAGCCCCCTGCCCAAAGGGCAGGAACTCAGC
>NW_017728886.1:108433220-108447213 GCF_001723895.1 Crocodylus porosus | reverse complement strand
CAAAGTACCTATTTAATAGGTTGGCTTTTTCCTGGTCGTCAGTTGTCAGTTGCCCCATCTGGTTACATTACAAGTCTCCAGGATCGACTAATATGATGTCTTGCTTCTTAACTATTGTTCCCACAGTGCAGGGGAAATAAGGTATTATATAAAATCTCACTCATGCCAGTTTAGTAGTATTTCTCATCTCTCTTTTTTAGGACTCATAGAAGAATGCCGTGCAAGCACTCCAGTAAATTATTTTTGGTACAGGAGAACTTTAAATGTAACCACTGATATCACAGAGAGTGGCACTACACAATGGTGGCTGGTTTTGTGCTTGGCTGCTGCCTGGGCAGTTGTGTACCTTTGTACCATCCGAGGAATTGAAACCACAGGAAAGGTGAGGAACGTAAAGAGAGAGAGACTCAAAATAGTTAACTTGTTCCTGTCTCTTGTTCTCAAAATACTGAATTGTAGCTTTGGAGGAAGCCTTCTCAGTTACACAAATAATGCAAGTTTCTTCAACCCCATAATCTTAACAGTAAACTTCCCCTTGCAGAGTTTATGAAACTGTTTTATGACAGACATTCTTTAACATATCATTCTACTTCCACCAAAAATAATAGTTAGAAAATGCAGCTATATTAAATTTTACTAGAACTAGATATTGCATAACCAGTGGTGATACATAGCGGGTGCACGAGGGTGCAGGTACACCCTCAGAGAGCACTGGTACACCCCCTGACTAGCCACATTCCCTGCTTAGGCAATGGGCAGGTGAGACAGGTGGGAGAGCTGGTGCCCACTGGGGAGTGGGAGCGCCGGTTGTAGGCCACGGCCACTTCTGGAAGTGCTGCAGCTACTCGTGGGAGCAGCACGGCTGCTCACTGGCCAGTAAATTTTCTCCCCCGACTGGCGAGATTGGCCACAGGGGGACATTCCCAGTTGCTGACTGGTCGCTGGGGGGGGGGCAAGTGCCCCACCTGACTAAGATAGCACCAGTTGCCCATGTGCATAACTAAGATAATATTATTATCAATATCTATCTCTCTGTTTCTATATTCCTTTCAGGCAATTTATGTAACAGCCTTTTTTCCTTACCTTGTCCTAACTGTGTTCCTTATTCGTGGACTTACTCTACCAGGAGCAGTTGATGGATTAGTTTACCTTTTCACTCCTAATGTAAGTATTATTTGTATATTCAGAAACATTAATTTTTCTTTTTCAACTTATGACTCATTACCTTTCAACAATTCATTTTTCAGCTATTACCTATGCAATTCCTCATTTCACCTTTTTCCATTAGAAACGCTTTCAATTATCCAAATATATTTTAGCTCGTAATGAGTACTGATCATTTCACTAATGATATAATATAGGCATAAGGAGTAAACATTCTGGAGGATTGGTAGGAACTTCAGAGTAAAGGCCAGTGATGTGTACATTGCACATAGACTTTCTTACCTATGAAGAAGACAGTGTGGCCTTCCCAAAGCTATAGAATTTACTGATTACAAAATTAATTTGAAACTCATAAGGAATTGGTTTAGAATTAAAATTAAATATTAGAATGGTTTTATAATTGATGGTTATTCCTTCTTCTCCATACATTCACTCAATGTTCTTCCTCACTGAAAGTTTTTTCAGCTTCTGCTAAACAATACTAGTATTGACTGCAAGAAATTCTAAGCAGCCATGTGAAAGTGGGGCTCTATCTCATTGCTCTCAGTGGGACTTAAAACACAGGTCATCACTTTGAGAAGGGTCTCTCCCTTTGCTTTCTATAGCACTGAATGTCTTTGCATCCTCACAGCAGAGTAGACTACCATTTTTCCTGAAAGCAATTCAGTAGCATTAAAACGATGGGAGATTATGACCTTTTTTTTAGGAGTAGGCAATTGTTTGTGAAGAACAGCTGCAAAAGTAACCATTAATCTTCAATATAATTTGGAAGCAATTCACTGCACCAGATCTAACTGACCAGTAATCCAGGAAGTGAGGGGATATTTAAGGCATTTTTATGTATGTAACCAAAAAGCAGGATTCAGAAAACCCATAGGAAGATCTGTACTGTCATGGCAGGCTTGTGTTTGTAGTCTCAGATTAGAGAAAAAGTTTTAAATATGTACAAAGGAACACCAGACATTTTCCTTGGTTTCTCTCCATTCTAATTTCATGGCAGCATTACAATTGTTTGGATGCTCAATTACATTTGTCTACCTTAATGCATCAGATGTGTTTTATGGGGAAGCTTGACCATGAATTTCCTGTGTTTTTAGTGCTGGGTTTTGTACTTCTAGATTAATATTATGTACATTTCATCTGATAGTAATAGCCTTTTCTTCCATCTTTAATGATATGTAAAGGTAATGCTACCCTATTCTAACATACCAAAAAACCTTGTATCAAGCCATCTAGGGCTGGATTCCATTCCATTTACTGGGCATCTAAGGGACTTAGGTGTCTAAGTGCAATTTTATTCTACCCTATTAAAGTCCTTGAAAGTCCATTAGCACATCTACTTTTGTAATATGCCATCATCTGATCCTCCAGGTTGAGTCACAAAAAAATCATGAGAAGGAGAAAGACCCCCCACGTTTTGCATTAACTGTTTTTCAGGAATTCAAGTCGGATGCAATAGATCTACACTTAGGTACCTAAGTGCCTAACAGATGTGCCTAATAGATAAAACAGAATCTGATCCCTATTGACCAATAACTCATGGTTGAGCTAAAGAGTATTTTGTAGAAAAACGTCTAATTCTCATTAAAGTCATAAAGTGACCAAGCATTCATCAACCCCATGGGTAAGTGGTTCCAAGAGTTAATTATACACACTGTTAAATTTATGCCTCATTATCCATTTCTATTTGCTCACAGACTGCAATCAGGTTCCCTCTTAATTCTTTCTCTGATCAGCAAAATAGATGGAGCTCCTTAAACCTCTCACTGTCAGGAACATTTGCCATTCTTCAGTTTGTTTTTGGAAATCCTCTCTAAACAGTCTCCAATTTTTCAATATCCTTTCCAAAGTATAGATACCAAAATTGGATGCACTGTTCCTTGTTTTCAGACATTATACTTGGTATCTGTGCGAGAAGACTGTTTATGCAGTTTCAAAAATAAGTTAAATCAATGATTCTCTATCAGGGTGCCATAGCACCCTGTGTACATTGAGATCTTTTCAATGGTGCCTTGAGGTGCCATGCAGTTAGCACTGTTAGGTGTGCAAGCCTGATTCAGAAGATAAACGCAAAGATTTCAGATAGGAATTTATAGTGTTAAAAACATTCTGACCTATTGTGGTCTTTCTGAGTGCTTTGAATTGTTCTATTTTTCTGTTGTCACAAATCAAGTGGAAACTTAACATTTTCTGAAGGATGCATTGAGTCTTTTGAGGGGTGCCTTGAGTCTAAGAAGGTTGAGACCACTGAGTTAGACAAACACTTGAACAGGAGAATTTAGATGGGGATAATCCTGCCCTGAACAAGAGTTTGCACTAGATGACCTCCTGAGGTCCCTTCCAGCCCTTCTCTTCTCTGATCCTGGCCTCTCAAGTTCTACATACATCATGATCCATAAACCTATTAAAAAGAAAATCATGTTCACTTGAAAATGCCTAACATTCATAAATTCATGCTGATTGGCATAAATTATATTACCTGCCAGAGGATAACCAGGGCATGAGCAATCTGGGCTTGACCTAAAGGTCACAAGCCAGGGGATCACCAAAGCCTCTGTCACGTTGAGTACCCTTCTAGGCTCTGAAAGAGCTGCTGATTTTATGAACAGGCATTCATGGCTATGCAGGTAACGGAAACCAACTGGAAGTAGTTAGGCTGCTGGCAGCTAGGTCTATCTAGTCAGATAGTCAAGGCCAGCTGGGACTGGTCAGCCTGCCTGCTGCCCTGAGTTCTTATCTTGCCACAAAAAAGCAGTGTTTGTCAGTCTTCAAATATTCATAGATTTTAAGGCAAGAAAAAGACTAAAAAACCTATGTTACTCCTGGTAACAGGCTGCAGCATCTTACCTAGTGTACAAAAGTCAATAGCCTGTGTTTGACTAAAGCACATCTTCCTGAAAACACCCAGTATCAATTTGATGAACCTGAAAGATGGCGAATCTTCCACATCCCATGGTAGTTTGTATCAATGGTTTATCTAAAATGGTGTCTAATTTCCCATTTGAACTGGGTCTGGCTTTATTTGTCAGCTATTTGTTCTTGTAAGGCCTTCTCAGCTAGAGTGAAGAATCCCCTGTTATCAGGTATCTTCTTGCCATGAAAGTACTTGCATAATATTTATCTATGCACTTTTTGAATTTCTTTTGAACAACTGAACACATTTTTCTGCTTCAATCTCCCACCTTAAGGCTTTTGATCAAACCCTTGAATCAGACTATTTTTCAATCTGGAAATAAGATCATAATTCAACACCTACTTTTATAGCACACCGTCATCTTAACCTTAAGGCTGTGATGAAAGGTAGCAAGTAGGGGGATGACTTCTCTACCTTTTCTGTTAATCTTTCAGCAGAGTAGAATTAGATGACACTTAGGTCCCTAATAGGTAGAATAGAATCTGGCCCCAGAACTGTGAGCAGTACTCTAGTATCAGTATAGCTAATGCTAAATACAGAAACAAAAATCACCTTTCTCCTCCTACTCATTACTCCCATTTATATTTTCATGGATTATGTGGGGTTTTTTTACCACTGCATTATGCTGGGATCTTGTTTTCAGTTCGGAGGATAAAAGAACAAACATGTAACAGATGCTAGTCTTGGAAGGTGCTTAGGTACTATGGTAACGAGCATCATATAAACACCTGTACAGAATATAATAAAGTAATTGTGTATTCCTTATTACTCCTAAGTCCTTTTCAGTCAGTAAATTTTTTTTCCAGGATCCAGTTCATTCTTTAGGCGTGGCTTTCATTCTTTGATTTTACATGTAGGAGTTTGCATTTGACTGTATTAATAGACATTGAGTTTTTTATTTGGCACAATTTATCAAGCAGTCCTTGTTTGACAAGACCAATTTTCCATAAAATGGAGTGGGATTAGTTATAGTCTTATCCTTCAATTTAATTTGAAACTCTTATAGCCTTTCACAAAATTTAGCCTGGGATGGACACCAAACTAATCACCCTTTATTTACCTAGATAATCCCACTTGTTTGTTTTTTTGTTTGGTTTTGTTGTTTTTTTTTAATATTGGCACAGCATTAGTTCTCTTCTAAACTCCTGGGATTTCTCTAGTTTTCCAAGTTTTACAAAAAATTTACATCAATAGGCCAGAAACTTCCACAGCCAGAAATTTCCCATATTCTTGGGCGTCACAGTATGTCTTTATTACCAGCTACTTGTATATTTGGGCTCTAACATGTTCCCATAGCCCCCTATCCTTTATATGTAATGGTCACATACTAATGTCTTGAGGTAAGTACATCCTGACCTTGCAAGACTTGTTTTGGTTCTGGGTAACTATTTACACTAAGCTGCTGCTTGCTCCTCTGCCCCACTCTCTGGGTGTGTCTACACGTGCATGTGATCTGAGAGCAGTTTATTCATAAGTAAACTACTCAGGAGTAAATGGTCCCAGACAGGGTCTCAGAAGCAGATTTGCTGCTCATGGCAGCAATCCACTCCAACCCCTGCTGGCCTTTCACTTGGCCCCTTGAGGGGCTGGCAGGAAGCACTGGGCTTGGAGACAGCTGTCTCCTAGCAGGGTCTGGGACATTGCTCCATGCCCCCAGTGGGCTGCCTACTGCCAGGGTGGGGACAATGTCCCCCTGCCCCAAGACCAGGGAGCTCCTGGTCCCAGCTTCTCAATCAGGGGCAGGGGACTTGGAAAGAGCTGTCAGGGGAGTAGAGCAGGTCCCAGGCCTCTGCCCTGATCCACTGGTGGGGCAGCTAGCAGCGAGATCCCAGCTGGGTGGGGATTCCCTGCCCAGTCGGGGACTCACTGCTAGCTGCCCCACTGACAGATGGGACAGGGGGCTGGGACCTGGCCCACCCCTGCAGTTCTTTCCAAGCCCAATCACTCGATTGCCTAACTGGGGCATGGGGCTGGGATCTGTCCCTGACTGGAACAGTCCCCAACCCCCCAGGGGCTGGAGAGCCTGTTCCTTGCCTAGCAATATGATCATGGAGCTCCTCACCAGCAGGGAGCTCCCAGCCCCCACTCCCTGATTGGAGACTGGGAGCTGGGAGATTCTTATTTCCCTGTCTGAATCCTGCAGTTGTGGAGCTGGTGCTGGCAGAGAAGGATCTCCCAGCCCTGGCCCCATGTTTGTAGATTGGGGGCTGGAAGCTCCCTGCTGCCAGGGCAAGGGGCATTGACCCTGTGCCCCACTAGCAGGAAGCTCCTGATGGCAGGGAGCAATCTCCTGCCCCCTACTGCCTGGTTGACAGGGATCACATTTGTTCCCGGACAGGGATCTACATACATGCTACTTCACAGTTACTAATCATGAGTAACTTTGCTACTTGCATTTGTAGGTAGCAAATGTACTCACGGTTAGAGTCCATTACTGTGCAGGAGCATAGCCTTCAGCAACACAGGTCAAGTACACTCAGTCCTCCATAGGCATTCCTGGAATCTGTATCTCCTGACCCATCTGCCCTCTGCTCTTCAGAAGCCATATGCACATTTATATCCTGATGTTTGGTTCTTAATCCTTCCTTTCCCATGTGGACTGCTCCAGGCTGACACCACGTAGTTAAACCCTGCTCTGACAAGCAAAGGATTTCCTCCCAGCATGCAGCTGGTTGGCCAAATGGACACTCACAAATTTTTGTGAATATATGGAGGGTCATTGTAACCAGAGTACAAGGGACACATAAACCACCACAATGCCATCTTGAGGCAGCCAGCCCTGGTAGGCATTCATCGGACTGAGCTCCAGTGCCAGGAGTGATTCAAGAAGCAGTATGGCCAGTCTAGAGAGGCTAACAAGAGCTTCACTAGTGTGCCCTACTCAATGCTCTTGCTCCACAGAGCACAACAAGGAACCTGCCAGTGTCTGAGCATCAAGCCTTCCACTCTGGACAGCCCCATTATCTTCAGTGCCCTGATCTATGTTATGACTTGAGTGGGAATTTTAAGCTCTGACTACAGTTAATCTGGATCCACCCATGATTCATCAGGAGCATCATCCTAAACAAACAGGTTTCAGTGGATATCCTGGGAGAATTCTCCAAGTACCTTTCCAGTGCTGAAATAATGGACTTCCTCACTGAAGCAGAAACAGTAAAGCCAATGTCTCAGTTCAGTGAGTGCTGCTTGCCAGGGTGGGCATTACTGCACAAGAGATTATAAAGGTTTCCTGGTGTATGGCCAGTGCAGTCGTTGTTAGGAAGGATTTCATATTCCCTGGGGGTTTATAGCATCACTGAAGCATGAAGGCCATATAAGGATTTTCCACAACTTGTGTCCTCTCTCCTCCTACCCCAGCACCCCTTCCAAGCCCACACAAACCAACATTATGCGTTTCAGAGGGTTACTCTTCTAATTATAAGGACAGGATCACAAACACCACAGAGTTAGTTCTATAACTTAAAAAAGCATGGGCTGTTGGTAAATGGATTACAAGGATGGACCGATCATTGGTCATCCCTTTACTGCAAACCTATGGCCCTGGATTACAGGTTTATATAAGCAAGAAAACTGGAGTATTAGTTCTGTCTGAGAACTGTAGTTCTGTACATGCTAACTCTGGAACTGGAAGCAATACAGCTGTACTGGTGCTAGCACTATGCTGTTCCCAGCCTATCTCTGCTGAAAAGTAGGGCTTATTAGCATTGCTGTGACATGACACAAACATGGACTGGATATACTATCTCAGGAGCTGAGCCAGCTCTGGAGAAGCTTTTCCCCATATCTGCCTTGAGCCAGATACACTCCTCGTATCCATTTTGGGTAAAAAATAACAGTTCTTACTGCTGCTTTCTGCTGTACTGTGTTCCTCCTCACTCCTTCACTGGAAGATATCTCACTATGGATGGCAACTTTTAGCAAAAATCCTGTTATAAAGTTCCTGCTCACAACAACTGAGAATGTTTTCACTGGTTAAAATCTCACCAGTCAGTTTTTATCCCTCTGTCCTTTTGCAGGAGGCTAATGGTGCTTTGACAGTTAAGGAAGAGATGCCCAGCCAATGGCTATCTACCACCCACAGGTTAAATCAGCATTTTATTGATGTTCTTCCTGACTTTTTTCACCCTACTCCTTGGAGGTGATGCTTCCAAACTTGTACTGCAACTGGAATTACAGTAGCATAGCCAGGCTGGTCCAGGAATATGAAATTTGTGAGGTAAGGTAATATCTTTTATTGGACCAGCTTGTATCTTGTTAGAGATGGGAGGCAAGCAGACTTCAAAAGCCCTTCATCAAATCTGTGAAAGAAGCAGTCACAGCTCAAACTAAGTGCAATTAACAGCAAAAAGAAGTTAAAAGAGGGAGAAGTGAAAGATAGGATGAGCCACAAAACCCAATGTCTCTGTTAACCCCATGGTTTTTAGTGTCCCATAAAATTGTGATTTCTATTTCCCTGGCCAATCTTCTGGTGGTTTTGTGTAGATTTCTCTTGAGGATAAGCACTGCAAGATCAGAGATGGTGTTGCTGTTTTGTGACAAGTGTTCTCCCACTGTCCTTTATAATTTTTTTCTGTGGGAGTCCATTCTGGAGCACAGACGTTGTTTACTTCCACCTACAGAGTTTCTGCTAGGCTAGGACATTTGTTGAATTGGAGGAGGTGTGTCACACATTGTGATAGGCATATATAGGATCCATGGATTCTGATGCTATTGTGGTGGCAGTGGAGATGTGTTGGCAGGGTTTGTGCTTGTCCTGGTAAGGTCTTGTTCTATTTGGTGTTTAGTCAGAAGAGAGGTTGCTTCTGATGGTGTGTTTGGCAAGGTTTGGGAGATGTTTGAAAGCCAGGGAGAAATGGGTGTTGGGAGGTATGATCTTCTTTGAGTATAGTTTGTAATTGTTTAACAATTCTTCTTATAGGTTCCAGTGTAGAACGGGGGGTGGGGTTCTTTTCGTATTGAAGTAGGTTTCTGTGGAGCGTGTCAAAGGCTTATAAAAAGATGCAGTCTATTTCCCTAGTGGAGTGTCCTTGGTGGGCTAGGAAGTTTGCAGATTGTCAGTCAAGGAATTATAGTCTGTCAAGTTAGTTGATGGGGTAGACTTTTCAGACCCATCTGTGTAACTGAGTCCTGTAGACTTCTCCTTTCACTGTTATATTGTGCTGTTACTAGGCTCTTTGAATTCTCCTTCACATATTTTGGTAAGCCCAGCTACTGGCCTAAAATTCTACCTCTCTTTTCTATTCAGGAACTTCTAAAAGTTGTCTTTGGGGGGACCCAATCTGAAAGAAATTTAGGGCCTGATTCTATGAAACACAAGACAGACACCTTATGTCATGGCCAGCTACTTCTGAAACTTTAAACAAGCACTGCACAGTGAACTTAGCCTGAAGTCTACAACTGTTGCTGTGTTATGGCTGGCTGTTCAAAAGACTGTGGAAGCTGCCTCACAAACAAGGAATTGCAGCCTACCACAATGAATTCTTTCTTCTTTTTTTTTTTTTACCCTGAAGGGAGGAAAAAAGATATACTCTTTGTAGCCACTTTTAGATGCAAAGGTCTAGCCAGTCTGCCCAGGAGCCTGAGTCTTGAAGCAGTACAACTCTAAATGAAAATGAAAGCGGCCATACATTATGTTGCCACAGGGCGCATCTACAGAAGGTGCTTAATGCCCAGTAGACTAATTCTACTGTGCATTAGTGTGTTGTAGCAAAAACTGTGCTAATGCGCTAATTCACAGTAAAATTAGTCTACTGCACATTGTCACAAAAAGACCACGTGCCTTTGTTACTACGCATTAATGCCAACTACTGCACATTTATGTAGTACCTTGTATTAGAAGTACTACACAACATGCAGTAGCAACAGTGCATTTAATGTATGTGTAGACTCACCCACTGAGATGTAAAGGAGGAGCATGAAATATAAGGAGCTGCAGCAGTACAGGAGAAGCAGGATGAGAAGCTGTTGGAAAGATTCTTGGACTAAGAAAATAATGAAAGGGATCATGAAATCAACAAATGGTGGTTGATGGTGTTTCTGAGCAGATCCCAGTTTCCACCGTTTCTCATGTATGTATCAGTCCCTCAGCTGGCAGCAGTTACTGCTCCTCCAGCCTCTCTAGCATAGTCCTAAATCCTGCTGACTCTTCAAGAACTGGAAATGTCTGGAGATTCTTGGGCAATGGACAATTCCAGGAGTGGGGATGGCTGAAAAGCATCTATACCTACAGCCCTGGAATGGGCTCTGGATGGAAAAAAAGGAAACAGGAAAATAGATGGGAAAACGAAGGCAGCAGAAATGACTGCCATTGACTGCTTGTAGGGTATTTTTTTTCTTTGGCAATTTACTTTAACACCATGCACCTCATTTTCTAACTTCATATCTCTCAGTAGGTGCCTGGTACAATTACATTGTTCTTTGGGTTCCCCTTGGTATTTCTACTCGTTTAATAAAGTCTGTTTTTGTACAGAGCATTCAGTGTTGTCGACTTACTTGCAAGCAAATGAAAAGCTTTTGGTGCACATGTGGCTGTTACTGAAGAATTAGAAAACACAAATCAATATACAAAACTAAATGATACGGTATCCCAGGAGTTCAAACTCACAAACAAAGAGATTTAAGCCTTCTGCAAATGGTGGACATGAAGTGAATCAGATACAATATGCTCTCTGAAAATTAGAGTTGCCCCTGCCTCCCACGCACTCTACACTATTTCATGCTGAAATAACTTACACACGGGGTAAAAAATTAGTACAGCAAGTCCCACAGCAACGTACAATCAAGAAAGCAACACGTGCATTTAAGATGAATTACTCCTTAGCATGACCCAATGTAGCCGACTTCATGTCCTTGTGGATGCCTGGGATTCCCTGCCCCCAAATATCTTAGCACCAGACACTTATGCCAGGAGTAAAAGCATGTACATAGGAAGCTAGAGTTTTACCATAAGTGCAGTAATGCAACATAGATACCTGGATCTAGGTTTACCTGACCTGAGCTCCTGTTGGCATAAGCCAGGGTGTGGCTTGTACTGCTGCAGTTTTTTACTCCACAGCACTGCACATGTAAATGCAGTGCTGGGCCACAAGGTTGCTTCAGTGTCAAGGCTGCCTGCCTGCTAGCCCTGCACTGGAGCACCCTCCTGCCCCAGCCAGTCTCTCCACAGTACATTGAGCCAAGCCATAGCAGCACCGGCCTGGCAGGCTAACCTTCCCCAGGGTCCCCTGCCAGACGGGGCTGCTCTGACCTGGCTCAATGTGCTGCAGTCCCAGGCAAACATTCAAATAGCATGTCCAGAAGCAATAAGCTCTGATGCAAGATGTGGTGGAGTTTATTGCTCCACATTAATTGTAGATGTGGCCAAGAAATACTTAAGGCAAGCAGCAGTATATACCACCTACTATCCCACCCAGAACTAGTCCTTACCACTAGTTCAACCTTCCAACACCAGTGAAAGGACCACAATCTTAACGAACCCTAGTGAGAATGCTATTCATCCAACGTTCTCCTTTCTAAATTCTAACCATCCCCTCCAACCCAAAGCTGACCAAACACCTCCTGCTGTCAACCATTCCTCATGCATACTTCTGTAAAACTCCACATACTTGGTGTGAAGATATCCTGCCCCCTCACTCCAACCCTCACTTGGGTCAGCCCAAGTGACCCCTCTTTCTCCTTGCTTTCTTCTTGGTTCAGGCTGGTCAATCAGGTGACCTTGCCAGATAACATTCCTAGAGGAAGGGGGAAGCCATCTCTTCCTTCCATCAGGCATTTTGAACACTACAAGCAAGCACCTCAGGCAGCTGCCTGGTGATTTCTGTAAGTAGAAACCTGGAAACCTGCCAGAAGTTAGGAATTACATGTATGCTTAAAAGGGTCACCATATCCAATCTCTGTAAAGACACACATTACTTTTGTTTGCTCAGTGTATTCTGACTTCCCTTTTCTACCCCCACTCTCCACCCCAATCAAAGGTGTAAGTCTACAACCTGCAGTGTTGAGCACTGAGAGAGAGAGACCTTCCACTCCCTGCTTGGCCAGTGAAGTTTGTCTTTTTATTCTCTCTCAGTTCTACCTGATGCTATCTTGGGATGCTTCGGTCTGAAAGAAGCACCCAAAAACATTACTGTGGGCAAAGCACTCCCCCTAGGTTCACAGGTTCCATGTGCCTCAGGCTGCACAGAGCCCTAACAGAGACCAGTGCCCAAGTGGTGGCAACGTTACCCCAGGCTTGCAGGGGATCTCCAGGAAGCAGGACAGCCAGCTGTAGGCTCCCCGAGAGAGACTCCCACAGTGAGGTTTTGGGGCTGGCACAGTGAGGTGGGTGGCTCTGCATAGTAGTGCCTCCTACTGTGCTGCCACACTTGATTTTAAAGTGAGTGGAGACATTGCTAACTGAGCTGCCTGTTATTAAGGTTGTATAGCATATATGGTCACATAATCCTATGTCACATGGTCTTGCTTATTTTAAAATGTTGAACTTCTGTAGAAAGTGATTCATTGTTATTGTGCAATAGGACTACATCATCCACAATTTTTTTCCAAATGCAGAACAGAAATAATTATTTAATACTCGTTCCTTGTCTGCACAATTGACAATTTTACTGTCTTCATCTAATAATACAGTTATGCCAATGTTTGTTAGAATTCCTTTTTGTTTCAGATGGCATTTTTGAAGATACCTTCCTACTAGCACCCCCTTATATTAATCATAGATTTGTTTTGTACCTTTAGCATCCTGTATCAATTGTCTGCACTTTCTAAACTTTTAACTTAGATTCATTACTGTCAACCTTTCCCTTTTTCCTTTAATTTTATGTTGTCCTTTTTTTCCAAACTTGTTGTTCTTTTTTCTCTATCCCCTGCAATTAGGATATTTCTAGTCATGCGTTCTTCTTACATGGGGTCTTGGGTAGAGGAACAGGGGAGTTGCAGGGGTTGGGACAGGATCACAGTTTTTAATTTGAATTACTCTGAAACATGGATTTAAGAGATTTGGAAAACACACTTTGTTCCAAAAATGTAAAGAAGGTTATATAAAAAGTTAGCATACACAGCTGGTGCCATTAAGAACATAATACTATAATAGGTGCTTTCCTTAGATCTAGTGATATGCATATAAATAAATCAATTCAAAATTATTAAGCAAAATGTAGTATTATGTCCCTGTAAACTGTCAGTCTGAAATAGTAGATATGCAATTACTTTTTTTGAATGACATTTTAAAAAGGAACAGATTCCAGAATCCATGAGTGAGTTTGGCCTGGTTAGCTACACACAGTTTATGTGAATACTGTGGCAACAGCGTGCACTTTTCAGTTCACTGAAGTAGGATCTCATTCATGAATCATAGAATGATCTCGGAGAATAAGGGGAAAATGACAATAGCAAATTAGAAGTCTAACATGTGTGTGTGCTTCAACTGTTTCAGCTTAACATTCTAAAAAATCCCCGGGTGTGGCTTGATGCAGCTACCCAGATTTTCTTCTCTCTCTCTCTGGCTTTTGGAGGACTTATAGCGTTTGCAAGCTACAACCCACCAAAGTAAGTACACCTATACCTCTGATAGGTTATCTTCCCTGGTTGTTGTAGTCTTTTACAGAAATCATAGAGATTATAGTTCATAGAGATCAGAGAAATAGGGATGTAAGGGACCTCCAGAGGTCATCTAATCCACCCCCCTGACTGAGGCCAGATCATCTCTACTCAAACCACCCTCTACAAATCCGTAATCTAACCTCTTAGTAAAACTACTGTCAACCCTGACACAACATAAGACATAACATCCTAACCAGCCACAACTAAAGCAGAAGAACCATGGCAGCCATTGCCCTGCTTCTATAAAAGGTTGTTAATATACACTCAAGAGATCCCAGGTAGAAGGCCATGGCCCCTGGAAAAGAGGAAGGCAACACC
>NW_017728886.1:108429305-108433103 GCF_001723895.1 Crocodylus porosus | reverse complement strand
TCCTGAACCCAAATATGGTGATTAGTCTGACCCTGCATGGAGGGGTATGACCCTTTAGCCAAGAACCTCTGGCTTTAAGTCCCAACAGGAACACTGGCACACCCCAGAAAAATCCCCAGTCTTGACTCAGTGCCTCTGAAAAAGGCTTAAAAACACCCGACACATATAGCAGAAGGAGGGAGGGCAACCAGGAAAGCCCAGAAACATGGGAAATATATAGATTTTTAAGCTGTCAAAACTAGTATTTGGTTAAGATACTTGCAAACATTTGCAATGGCCAAATTATGTCCAGACTGTAAATCTGTATTTCAAGTGGATTAGGTCAGTGGTACTCAACCTTTGGTCCACAGAGCCACGCCAGCTGTCTTGTGGGTCTTCTTACAGGTCTGGAAATTTGGCAGTGGGGAAGCAGTGACAGCATTAATTGCCTGGGCAATTAATGCTGCCCTGTTCCCTTGCTGTCAAATTTTTGGATCCATGGGAAGCCCTGAAGGCCAGATAACATGGCCCAGTGGACAGGGCCAGCCCAGCAAATAGAGCTGTCTTGCAGCCAGCTCTGGCACAGGGGGCTGGGCCAGCAGGTGGGCCCATGTCTGTAGACCAACCCTGGTGTAATCCCCATGTTAGATCTGGCCCACGGATCAACTCCAAGTCACGCATCCAACCTGCAGGGCCAGAAGGTTGAGTGCCACTAGATTCGGTGATGGAAATTAAAATGACCTATTTTAAACCTTGAAAGTTAATATGCCCCTCATCTAAATCTTGAGCATTTGCAAGGATATACCGAATGTGGCTTCTCATAGACACTTGGACTTTTTCTCAGCCATCTTTGCTTCTTAGAATTTGATGAAGACTGTGGGGAGGGATTTTATAACTGCCTTCAAATACTTAAAGGACAATTATAGAAAGAATGGAAATGGGCTTTTCTCTGTGGCCACAAAAGACAGGACTAGGAGCAACAGCTTCAAGCCACAGCAGAAGAAATTTACACTGGAGATTAGGAGGAACTTTCTGACTCTGAGGGTAATCACACATTGGAACAGGCTACCTAGAGAAGTTGTGGAATCTCCATCCTTAGAAATTGTCAAGAGCAGGTTGGACACTACAGACACTTAGCTGAGACAGTTCTGCCTTGAGCAGAGGGCTGGCTAGACTACAGGACTTTTCTATGCTCCTAATTATTTAACATGTTATATAACAGTGCACTGAAAATATGAAGTGGTTAACTCAATACTGAGCTGTACCAAGAGCATGAAAGGTAATTCATGACCTAGAAGCTAGTTTACAAATATATCATGGCCTCTGTTAAGGCCCAGCCACCATTCTGATAAAGTTATAATAAATTATTTAGGAAGAAATGCTGGGTTTTTTTCATTCTTCTTGTAGCTGAAAAGATCCCCAGCAATGTAGGGGAAATTTTCACAAAAATGTACTATATGAGAGCAAGCATACCACACTTCAGGAAAAAGTAAATTTTTGAGAAAATTTTACAAAAACAGAAAGCCCCCTGCTAAAACAGAAATATATATGCAACTTAAGCAGAGTGTAAAGCTCAGTTAGTGAGGAACAAATCTTGTTCATGAATTCTGGAAAAGTTTTTCTATAGTTTCAACTGGAGCCAGCTTTTGATCCTAAATGGAAGTCAATTACTAAATTTTTTCTACACATCATGCTGCCTTGTGTGGATAGGAATATAGACATTGGTGACTGTTACTGGAAAGAATGCAGCCCCTGTTTCTTCATGTGGGTGTATGAAACAGGGTTTCCCAGATTTCCACTGCTAACACCACTCTGTTACAAGCAGCCCTTCATCCCTACAACAAGACTAACCTATTTATTTACTGCTTCTTACCCTTTTTGAAGCTATTCCCATCACAAAACAGGGCACCCATAGCCTTCTGCAGAATGTGGGTGTTCATAGCTTCCCTTCCCTCTTGCAGCCACCCCAAATCTCACTTATGAAACTTGTTCAGCCACTCCAGCCTTATGAGGTGCTCATCTCTCATAGACTAAAGAGGACAAACTGTAGGAGGATATAGTGTCCCCTATCAACATGCAGGCCCCCTATATCTTCCTCAAAACTTTAATGTCCCAAGACTCTTTTTTCAAAGCTGAAGCATCTCAATATACAACCCAGGTCAGTCTCCCCTTCTGAGCTGTTACATCCTGGCCACTTTTCTTAACTTCAACATCTGCGCTTGGGCCAGTTCTAATATTCCACTATAGCCAAGCAATCATGCCTCTGGTATCTAAAAACCACCACTTGCCTCACACATCCTGTTCCCCCGGGTTCCTGGCTGCCTTGTTATACCTGTGAGATTTATGGATTAAACTGTAGGATAATGATTAAAAACAAACTGTACTGCTAATAAATATATGTGGAATAACCCTGCCTTGCTTTGTAAATATAGTTCATTTTATTCTTTTTCTAGAAATGACTGTGAAAAGGATGCTGTGACAGTAGCTGTTGTAAACAGCATAACATCACTGTATGCTTCCATTCCAATTTTTGCTGTTTTGGGGTTTAAAGCAACTACTAGTTACTGGGACTGCCTGGACAGGTGAGACACTTGGTTTTTCAGATGCTGTTTTGCTGCCTAAATGTTTAGATTGATAATATGGCTATTGCAGAAACATAAACATACAAAGATTAAATTTCTACTGAATGGGAACAAATGATATAGATATAGATGTATATGAGCTGTTCCTCTTCAGTAGAAGCATAATATTTGTATGTGTATATCTGCGCACGTGTGCATACACACACACACATATATATAATTATATAGAGAGAGGAAGCTGAATATGTTTATGGCATAAAGATAATAAAGCAGTACTGATCAATCCATAATTATTACAGGCAAAACAAACAAACAAATACTAAAATAATTCATCATCATTGTCATCATTTTTTAATTAGTTACACCTAGAAGCTCCTTTCAGAGTTCAGTGCTAAACTGTACTAAGTGATGGGCAAACAAGTAGTTACTTTTTCTGCCCAAACAGGCTTACTGTGCAGGTTAGTGACAAGACAGCAGGTGAGAGTGAGGGAGAAAAAATGAGATAACAAGTATATGAGCATGTGTTTTACCTAGACTAGCTGTGCATGTGGCATCTGCATGAAGGAGTCAGCAGATGGTATTATATAGTTAAGTCCAATATTTCTCTCCTTGCAATTTTTATATCAATATTCTCACTTAACAATTTGCATTTGTTTTATAACCTATATTACATAAAATGGAATACAATTCCTTACTAATATTTGAAAGAATGTATGCTGCACCATAAACATCTATAGTTCTGAATGTCGCCAAATCAGTCTGCAGTCGATAATGATCCATGACAAATGAGTCTGTAATCTCAGTTTGTAATGTAGCTATAAACTAAATATATCAAAAACAATTCCTGTAAACTCAATACAAAATGCTTAAATGAGATGACTTCTCCAACAGGAACATTATTAGCATCATCAATGCATTTGATCTTCCGGAGCAAAGTATCCTGAGAGACAACTATACAACCTGGTTTGAATCCCTGAACTCAGAATATCCAGACAGAATTGCTAGTCTCAAATTGAAAAGATGCAACCTTCAAGAATTTCTTGATCAGGTACCCTACTTGCTTCCTACAGAATGGCCCTGACACCAAAATGTTAAGGACTTGAGATACTTTTGTGTCACAGGGGCACTGAGGTGCCCGGTTCCTAGGCAGGAATAAGGGCAGCTGCCAATCACAAGGGCAGCTCAGGTGATGGTTGCTGGGGCAACCATGCTGGTCAGGTGACCAGAAGGGGGCAGG
>NW_017728886.1:108425935-108429205 GCF_001723895.1 Crocodylus porosus | reverse complement strand
TGGGAAGCTTGAAGGTGGGACATAGTGGCCATAAGGGCACGGCACTTAAGTTCTGGCCAGGAGGCTTGTTTTCGGTTATAGCCAGTTGGCTCACGGCTTGACGTTTCTTGTCTGTTATTGCTACAAACCAGAGGACCGGGTGAGGCTGTAAGGGTGTGAGGAGGCCTCACAGGAGCTCCCCAGTAATCTGGGGGTTCCTGGTGCCCGGTGGGGTACAGGGAGCAGTGCCGGGTAGGCATAGCTGTTCGCGCCGGTGTTGAGGGGTGTTGACCCCAGCCCTGTGGGGCGATAAGCGGAGAAGCCCAAGCAGGGTGATGGACCATGACGGTGGTCTAGGGGGCTAGGCACGGCTACGGCTACCTGAGCCCCAACTGTGAGAAGGACTTGAGAAGCCCCGAAAGGGGAATAAGCTTATTGAGAAGCCCGGTGAGGGCTAGGAGTGCTTAAGCACGAAGAGACTGGCCTGATAGGACCCAGTCTGTACTGAGAGAAGCCCCAGGAGCGGGCATGTGTACTGAGAGAAGCCCCAGTAGGGGTGCGGACTGGAAAGAGTCCCAGAGGGGCTCCACAGTGGTGGGGACTCCAAAGGGTCAAAGGCCAGGTAAGGCTCATGCCGCCTGAGCCCAACTGGGAAGAGTACTGTCAGTAAGCCTGAGAGGGCTAACGGATAGAGGGGCGCCGGTTGCGTGACAAGCCCAGGGGCGCCTGAGAAGGGGCGCCGGTTGCGTGACAAGCCTAGGGGCGCTGGTTGCGTGACAAGCCCAGGGGCGCTGGGCAGGGTGCAGAAAGGAAAAGGACCTGATAACATCTGGAAGAGCTGCGAGGCTTGGGGCGTGCTAAAGGGGAGGTAGGAGGCACGCATAGCCCATAAGGCTGGGGGTGCACCTGGTCACTCCATCTGGAACAGGGGACAGTATCAGCATAACTCCATGTACAAGGAGATCAAAGGCAGCCTCCCATAGAAATTTATACATACCATCAAGACGTGGCAGGTGAGAAAGAGGGTGCTGGATCACCTACTTGGCTTGGCAGGGGGTGCTAGTGGGATCACGGCCACTCTTAGGCCCCACTCTGTGACATTTTGAAAAAAAGATTTAGAAAGCATAATGTTTTACTACACTTGGAAATCATATGTTAAGAATACTCTGGATGCTTACCTAACCAATCACATTTTGGTTTGTTTCTACATTTCCAACACCAGTACTGCTATAAAATGGCTTGAGTTCAAAACACTCTGAATTAGCACATTAAAAAAAGGCTTCTTAGCATGGCTCTATCACTAAGCACTATCCCCATTCTTAAACAGTATTGGGATTTTTCTACTTGGAGGCTACCATGGACACTTGATTCAGCCTCCTGATGTTCACTGGCACAGCAGCACTGAAATGAGGCTTGCTAAACCTCCTTGAGCACACAGCTGGTGGTCAGGCAGAGGAGAACACCCCCTCCCTCACTCCTGCTTCTACTGCTGTCTGCACAGTAGCTCACCAGTTTCTTCTGGGAGGGAATTGACAAAAATCCTATCCCATCCCATCTCCTGATTTGGCCTTGTACTAACATTCAATTCTTTCCTTATTCCTGCTCTTGTCCTCTTTCTCTGTTGTGGCTCTCCCTCCTCACAGCACAATTCTACTCTCCTCTGTCCTGTCTCGGATCACAACATCCCTTGACCCCATCTGCCTATTCAGTTTTGCCCCCTCTCTGTTATCACTTTCACCACTAAAGTCATTTGATACACTGCTTATGTTTGGTTCCTGGAGTCCCTTTCTGCCAGTTCCACCACAGATTCTTTTCTATCTGACTTCAGTCCCTAGCACTCAATCAAAACTGCTCTTGCCAAGGTCTCCAATCTCAGACCAGAGCCCAGAACCAGCATATTCTCCTCCTCCTCCTGGACCTGCCCGCCCACTGGCATTGATCCTAGGATTCCTCTTCTCCCTCTGCATGTCCTGTTTGAGTAACCTCATTTAGCAACACAAATTCAGCTACCATCACTGTGTGTGTGGCTCACAGATCTACTTTTCTATCTCAGACCTGTCCAAACTCAAACTGTTTTTCTGACATGCCTTCATGGTTGTCTAACCATCTCTGCAAGCTCAAAACAGGGCTTTCAAATCCATCCTCCCACCCCAAAAGCCCTCATGCAACCCCCTGCCTCTTTCATGGTGAACACCACCCTGCTGCCACTTAGATGCATCACTTGGGTCTCTTCTTTGACTCTAGGTATCTATCTCTCTAGGTCTTCACATCCAGACTATATTTAAGTCTTGTAGACAAGGTTCTTTGGGTGAATCTGATACATTTTATTAGACCAACTTAAATAGTTGGAAAACAATTTTTAAGCAAGCTTTCGGGTTCAAAAACCCTTTGTCAGGCTAAGGAAGTTTCTGCAGTTGGTGTGTGCTCTTCCTGAATGGAATGAAAAGCAAAGAAGCCAGAGTCTGGTCTGGTATGCATACAAGACGGGTAGTAAGGGAAAATGTAGATTGAGGAGTCAATGGATGAGAGACAGGTTGGTGGGAGTGGAGAGAAGGGGGATGAATAGTGAAGAGATACCTGGGTAGTCAGATGTCAGACAGACATTGGCTTTATGACACAACCTATTTTAGTCCATGATTTTTAGTGTCCAGGAGGTTGATGAAGTGGAGTTCATAGGCTCATCTCTGGGAAGTATTCTCTAAGTTTTCTTTGAGGATCAGGACTGAGAGACTGGAGAGAGAGTGGTTTTCTTGTGAGAAATGTGCCCCAACAGGTAATTGGGCATTCCTGTCTTGGATAGATTTCCGGTGTGTATTCATTCTGGTGTGTAGTTGTTGTTTGGTCTCTCCTACGTATTTTTCATCAGGGCATTTGGTGCATTGGATAAGATGTATTACATTTCTGGAGGTGCAGCTGTAAGATCTGGGGATGCTGATGGCTCTGTTGTGGGGTGTAGTAATTATGGGGGCGGTGGAAATGTGTTGGCAGGTCCACTTCATCAACCTCCTGGATACTAAAAATCATGGACTAAATATAGACATTGGATTTATGATGCATTATAACCTGCCTGACATCTGACTCCTCAGGTACTGGGGGGGGAAGGGAGTTGGGCTGGGGTTGGGGCTGGGGCAGAGGCAGGTGCTGCACAGCGGGGGCGGGGCTTGGGATGTGGGGCACAGCTCCTGCTACCACGGGCCTCTGCTATGGGCTGGGACCAGGGGCTGCACTGGGCTCTTCCTGGCAGGTGGCGGTGGCACTGGGAGGGAAGGTATGGGGGGGGCTGCAGCCACC
>NW_017728886.1:108421459-108425822 GCF_001723895.1 Crocodylus porosus | reverse complement strand
AGCCTGGTGCTGCCCCCAGCCCCTGCCCACAGCAGCACCCTGTAACAGCAGGAGCTGCACCCCCCATCCTATGCCCCTCCCCAGCTGTGCAGCACCTGTCTCTGCCCCAGCCCCACACCTTCCCTCACCACCAGTGGGGGGGCAGATTGAGGCCCCATTCAGCCTAGACCCTGGGGCCAGGCTCTTCCTGGCAGGGGGGTTAGGTGGCGTTGCACTTGGGGTGGGCGGTGGTGGCGCTGGGAGGGGAGTTGCAGGGGAAGCTATGGGAAATTTTGGGGTGGCTGCAGTCTCCCCATAGTTCCCTTCCCAGACCTGCTGCTGTCTTCCCTAAGTGCAGCCTGGCCCAGCCCCACCCCCTCCAGAAAGTGCCCAGTGCCTCCTTGGCCCAGCAGTTCCTGCTGCTGATGCAGTCAAGGTCTTGGAACATATCCCTATTTGTTATCTTGTAAAGTGGGTTTTCTTTATGAGAATTTGAGTTATGTGCAGGTTTTCAGGAATGCATGTACTACATAAAGCAAGGGAAACCTGCATTTAGAATTCATTTTATTATAGTGATTGATGCACTGGTAAGCTTCCAAAGTGCTTTACAACTGTAAATATAGCAATAAAACATTGTGTTCAACTGATACCTACCCTTTCGTTTTAATCACGGATTTGGGGTTTTTAATCAGAATTTGGGATATTTTTTTATCAGGGAAAATCAGGATCTCTGGTATTCACATAGTTTTCATTGATGACAGTCATCTTTCATAGATCTGCAGACCACAGGTTGAAAACCACTGCACTACAGAAGGGGGAGCCAGTGAAGGGTTGCAAGAGAGATGAGTGACATGAAAGCTGTATTCCACAGAAAGTTCAGAAGAGCTACTCATTATGTAAAGTATCTGCAAAGCAAGGGATTTATTTAGGGGGCTGAATTTAGGTACTCATCTCCTCAATTCATAGATTTTATGTCCAGATGAGATGACTGTAATCTAGTCCAACCTCCTGCACATTACCTGGCATAGGACTTCCCCTAATCAGTTCCTGCTTTGAGCTGAGCTGTGCTTGAACTAGAATGTATCTTTTAAAAAAAATCCAGTCCCAAACTTTGACTTCATGGCTCAGAATTTGCATGTACCATATATGCACATATATGATATTGCAACATGTTTGTAAAATAAATCTAAGTGCTAAAATGCCCTATTATCTATTTGTCTATTCCACAGAGCGCTTCTGGAACTGGCTTGGCCTTCATTGTTTTCACTGAAGCAATTATTCTGATGCCTGGGTCACAGGTCTGGGCTATCCTGTTTTTTGTAATGTTGTTCAGCCTGGGTCTGTCTTCTATGTTTGGAAATATTGAAGGAGTCTTTACTCCTCTGATGGAGCTTAATCTTATACCTAAATCTGTGCCCAAAGAAGCTATATCTGGTACGACAACTGTTTTTGTTTCTTTGCTTTTCTCCCAGAAACTCATTAATGCTTACCTATTTAATACATATTTTTGGGGGGGGATTTGTTATCTAAAATATTTGTTCACAATGCAAACAACGAATTGGCTCACCATGTAAGGGTATTGGAACTGCATAATTTGCTTTCTTAAGTGTTTTCATACCAATTGGATAGCATGGTTATATCAGGAGTTGCCTGACTGCAATCTTATCCAAATCCTTCAAGCTCTTTTTCTTAACTTGTGATCACAGTTGAGTCTTGGAAAAAATGCTGCTAGTCTTGGTATGAGTTTCATTTTGTGGGAAATGTTACAAACAACTTAATTTTTCTAATGAGACTCATAGACTTCATAGATTTCATAGACATTAGGGCTAAAAGGGACCTTGGAAGATCATAGAGTCCAGCCCCCTGCCCTAAAGATCATAGAGTCCAGCCCCCTGCCCTAGGGGCAGGAAGTCAGCTAGGGTCAAAGGATCCCAGCAAGATAGATGTCCAAATATTTCTTAAAAGAGTCCAAAGTAGGTGCTTGCACCACCTCTGGAGGGAGTCTATTCCAGGCCTTGCGGGCTCTGACAGTAAAGAAGTTTTTCCTTATGTCCAGCCTGAAATGATCTTGGAGGAGTTGGTGACCTTTCGATCTTGTCATCCCTTGGGGCGTTCTGGTGAGCAGGCATTTCCCCCAGATCCTGATGTACTCTCCTTTTTATATGCTTATAGGCAGCTACCAGGTCCCCCCTGAGCCTGTGCTTTTCCAGGCTGAAGAGTCCCATGGCTCTCCACCTCTCATCATAGGGCCTGTTTTCCTGACCTCTGATCATGCGTGTGGCTCTCCTCTGCTCTCTCTCTTCTCCACATCCTTTTTAAATTGTGGAGCCCAGAATTGGATGCAGCACTCAAGCTGCGGCCTCACCAAGGCCAAGTACAGAGGGAGGATGACATCCTGGGATTTGCTTGAGAAGCGTCTATGGATACAAGCCAGAGTTTTGCTCGCTTTACCAGTTGCAATATCGGATTGATGGGGGGTCACAATTGACCACAAGATGAATTGAGCCAAGTCCCTTTCGGCCATGACGCTAGCAAATGTAGCACTACCGAGCCTATAAGCGTGCTGTGAGGTATTTTCCTCCAAGGTGGAGTACCTTGCATTTTTTGGTGTTGGATGTTATCAAGTAATCATCCACCCATTTTCTGAGCCTGTTGAAGTTGGCCTGGATCGCCAGCCTATCCTCAGGTGTGGACGCTTTACCACAAAGTTTGGTGTCATTGGCGAACTTGGCCAGTTCGCTTCTGACACCAATGTCTACATCATTAATAAAGATGTTAAACAGTATAGGCCCAAGGATGGAGCCTTGGGGGACCCCACTGGTCACAGTGCACCATGATGATTTACTTCCGTCTATTACCATTCTTTGGGTCTGACCTCAGAGCCAATTCCCCACCCAATTACTGAAGAGTTGTTCCCTGAAATTGAGCAATGCTTCAATTTGGCTTTTCTGACTGGAGCTTAAAGATGGTATTGGCAAATGGAAATGGATCCCAAAGACAGGAGAAATCCTGTTATAAAATAATCTGAAGCCTGTGATAACTTAAAAGAATGTCTTTTGGTTTTCATAATGCCCTTTCTATCTTTGAAATGCTCATGGAATGAGTATTGCCTATCATGTCTCTCTTCTAGTCTTCTGTTGCACCTAGATGATATCCTTATGTGCTCAGAAACTGACACATTACAAATTATCTGTGATATAATAAGGGTGTTATTCTGAAACTGAACTCAAAAGAAATGTGAGCTATTATAATATGAGGCAACCCACCTCAGGCATGCAATTAGTGAGGAGGGGCTTTCCTTTGGCGAAAAACAAAAACTGAAGCTGTGTAGATGGAGGTAATCAAAGTAGTAAAAGAGCAAAAATATTAGTCACATCATTTAAATTCAGTACTTTGGTAATGAATGCATCTATTTTTCTTCAGGAGTGATATGCCTGATTTCCTTTGCATCAGCTCTGTGCTTTACTCTGAGATCTGGGAGTTACTGGCTCCATGTTTTTGATAGTTATGCAGGTTCCTTGCCTCTACTCATCATTTCTTTCTTTGAAGTAACTGCTGTGGCATATGTCTATGGGATTAAAAGGTATGTTTGAAACAAGTTTGGATTTTTTAAAATTCCTATATCTTTCTGAATATCACATGGAGAAAAACATGGATGTATTTTATTGATCCTTGAAGTACTTATCACCATGATTATGAAAGTGAGTAATTTTTATAGTTTCCTATCTTTTCCATTTGTCAATGGGCATATACAATATTAATTAAAGATGCTTAAGATTTACTGGGGGAAAGACGAGGGGGGCCTACACCTAGACGCAATATGAAGTGCCAAGGCCAAATGGTCTCTTAGTTGAGGAAATCCTTATTGCCATGTGGATAGGGAGTGCCTTTATGCTGTTGTATATTGGGTATTTAAAGCTATAGTGTACAATTCTGCTTGTTAAAAACTTTACAGTCATCACCAGCTACTCTCCTCAGGGCAGCATCCAAATGCTCAGACTGGGTGCATCTACATGTGCAATTAATTCAAATCTTCTACATGAGATGCTACTGAACACTAGCGTGATACTACTGTGCATCTCAAGCCTCTTAGGAAGAGGAAAGGGGAAAAAAAAATCACACTGTCCGGGTTCCCCTCTCAGGCAAATGCACCCTTCTATACTGTTCATGGCTCTTCGTTACAACTGTTAGCTTGTAATTTCCACCCTTTAACATTTGTGTTGTTTTATAGTTTTACTCAATGGCATTGGTTGCTTGTATTAGGTGATCAAATATGCAGCTGGTATACATCAGCTGTATCCTTAGATCTAACCTAAGGCTGTTGTTGTTTAAGTAAATTTAGGATAAATTTGTAAGAAAGTATGAATATGAGTGGACACTTGCA
>NW_017728886.1:108398869-108420464 GCF_001723895.1 Crocodylus porosus | reverse complement strand
TGCTTCAATTTGGCTTTTCTGACTGGAGCTTAAAGATGGTATTGGCAAATGGAAATGGATCCCAAAGACAGGAGAAATCCTGTTATAAAATAATCTGAAGCCTGTGATAACTTAAAAGAATGTCTTTTGGTTTTCATAATGCCCTTTCTATCTTTGAAATGCTCATGGAATGAGTATTGCCTATCATGTCTCTCTTCTAGTCTTCTGTTGCACCTAGATGATATCCTTATGTGCTCAGAAACTGACACATTACAAATTATCTGTGATATAATAAGGGTGTTATTCTGAAACTGAACTCAAAAGAAATGTGAGCTATTATAATATGAGGCAACCCACCTCAGGCATGCAATTAGTGAGGAGGGGCTTTCCTTTGGCGAAAAACAAAAACTGAAGCTGTGTAGATGGAGGTAATCAAAGTAGTAAAAGAGCAAAAATATTAGTCACATCATTTAAATTCAGTACTTTGGTAATGAATGCATCTATTTTTCTTCAGGAGTGATATGCCTGATTTCCTTTGCATCAGCTCTGTGCTTTACTCTGAGATCTGGGAGTTACTGGCTCCATGTTTTTGATAGTTATGCAGGTTCCTTGCCTCTACTCATCATTTCTTTCTTTGAAGTAACTGCTGTGGCATATGTCTATGGGATTAAAAGGTATGTTTGAAACAAGTTTGGATTTTTTAAAATTCCTATATCTTTCTGAATATCACATGGAGAAAAACATGGATGTATTTTATTGATCCTTGAAGTACTTATCACCATGATTATGAAAGTGAGTAATTTTTATAGTTTCCTATCTTTTCCATTTGTCAATGGGCATATACAATATTAATTAAAGATGCTTAAGATTTACTGGGGGAAAGACGAGGGGGGCCTACACCTAGACGCAATATGAAGTGCCAAGGCCAAATGGTCTCTTAGTTGAGGAAATCCTTATTGCCATGTGGATAGGGAGTGCCTTTATGCTGTTGTATATTGGGTATTTAAAGCTATAGTGTACAATTCTGCTTGTTAAAAACTTTACAGTCATCACCAGCTACTCTCCTCAGGGCAGCATCCAAATGCTCAGACTGGGTGCATCTACATGTGCAATTAATTCAAATCTTCTACATGAGATGCTACTGAACACTAGCGTGATACTACTGTGCATCTCAAGCCTCTTAGGAAGAGGAAAGGGGAAAAAAAAATCACACTGTCCGGGTTCCCCTCTCAGGCAAATGCACCCTTCTATACTGTTCATGGCTCTTCGTTACAACTGTTAGCTTGTAATTTCCACCCTTTAACATTTGTGTTGTTTTATAGTTTTACTCAATGGCATTGGTCGCTTGTATTAGGTGATCAAATATGCAGCTGGTATACATCAGCTGTATCCTTAGATCTAACCTAAGGCTGTTGTTGTTTAAGTAAATTTAGGATAAATTTGTAAGAAAGTATGAATATGAGTGGACACTTGCAGAGAGACCTCAACAAATTGGAGGATTGGAGCAAAATAAATCTCATGAGGCTTAATAAGGACAAGTGCAAAGTCCTGCACTTAGGACTGAATAATTCCAGCACTGCTACAGCCTGGACTGGCTGGCTGGGCAGCAGCTCTGCAGAAAAGAACCTGGAGGTTACAGTGGAGAATAAGCTGAATATGAGTCAACAGTGTGCCCTTGTTGCCAAGAAGGCTAATGGCATACTGGGCTGCATTGGTAGGAATGTTGCCAGCTGATCAAGGGAGATGATTATTCCCCTCTATTCTGCACCGGTGAGGTCACATCTGGAGTACTGTGTAGTTTTGGACCCCCTCCCTCCCCCCACTACAGAAAGGATGTGGACAAGTTGGAGAGAGTCCAGCACAGGGCAGTGAAAATGGTTTCGGGGGCTGGGGCACATGACATGAGGAAAGACTGAGGGAACTGGGCTTATTTCTTCTAGAGAAGAGGAGCCTGAGAGGGGATTTAAAAGCAGTCTTCAAGTACCTGAATGGGGGTTTGACAAAAGATGGAGCTAGACTGTTCTCAGTGCTGGCAGATGACAACAAGGAGCAACAATCCCAAGCTGCAGCAAGGGAAGTTTAGGTTAGATATTAGTAAAACATTGCAACAGGTTACCTGGAGAGGCTATGGAGTCTCCATCCCTGGAGGCTTTTATGACCAGGCTCGACAGGCCCTTGGCTGAGATGATCTAGCTGGGAATAGCCCTGCTTTGGGCGCGGGTTGGACTAGATGACCTCTTGAGGTCACTTCCAACCCTAATTTTCTATTATCCTATGAGTTCTTAATATGCAGCAGACAAATTTAGAGGCTTGGAAAATTTTTTTTTTTTTTTAAATCAATAAAAAAAGAGAGAGAAATAGCAGCCTTGTGGATATGAAAACAACTGTAAACTTTGTCTGTCTCACAGGTTCAGTGATAATATTAAGTGGATGACAGGACGACAACCAAACTTGTACTGGCAGGTGATGTGGAAGATCATCAGCCCTCTACTCATGCTAACTGTTTTTCTGGCCTTTGTTAGTATTCAAGTACAGAAACAACCAACCTACGGTGCCTGGAACCCAGAATATGTATGTTCGCTAATATTTTCAATCTATTTATTTACAAAGAATCAGTGTTAGAGTCTCCATCTCTTCCTAAGTTTCCAAAATTGTATGCACCCAGCTCTCTCCAATGTAAAGGAGCCTGAAGCTCTAAAGTCCTACCAGGATTGCATGCTTTTGGTTCCAAAAATTAGTGTGTGGGGAAAAATTGTCTCATTATGCTCAAAGGTATGAGTTGCAAGTGCTGCCATATCTTCTCCATTAATAATTTTGAACAGAGCATTTTTCCCATGAGGTTTTATACACGCATTGGATTTCTCAGGACTGAGCTAGTAATGCACAGGTTCACTCGACATACAATTTCTCTGAGACATCCCAAAAGGAGGTGCCTTGACATGTGATAGTAAGAGATTGCTACAATGAGAAGTTAGAATTTTCAAAGGAATTGAAAGGAATTTAAATGCCTCTCTCATGTAATTTCAATGAGATTTGAGTGTCTAAATATCCTTTAGAGTCACAGGTTATAAGGCCAAAAGAGACCATTTGGTCATCTAGTCTGACCTCCTGTACAACACGTGTCACAGAACTTCCCTGAATCTATTCCTGTTTGAACTAAAGCAGGTAAACGTTTAGAAAAATATCCCATCTTGATTTAAAAAATGGCCAGTAGTAGAAACTTCACTACAACCTTTCATAAGTCATTACGGTGATTTATTTTCATTGTTTAAAAATGTGCCTTACTTTGAGTCTGTGTCTTTTTTGATCTATCAGCTCTTGTTATATCTTTGTTAGACTCAAATTTCTGTTCCACATGGGTACTTATAGACTGTGATCAAGTCACTTCTTCCCCTTCAAAATAGAGTGAGTTCCTTAAGTCCCTCCCTGTAAGGAATGTTCTTCATCCACAAATCATTCTTGGGGCGGCATTCTCAACCTACAATTTTTCAATTGTTGCTCTTTCTATTTACAAAGCAAATCATTATGCTTTGCATATCTACTAATAACTGCAGCTTTTCTGTCATACTGTAACCTAGTTACCTTAGAGACTGCTAAATGAAAATAACAATACTATTACCAAAAAAAAGCCCCCAAAACCTAGTACAAAATCCCCAAGTATTTGAGGATATTGTCTCCAAAAAATGTGCCTGTAAAGGTGTCAGGGCAGATTTCTGTGTTTTATTATCTTTTCAGTAGTTATATTCCAAATCTGCTCAATTGTAAGCTAAACTGGATGTTTCTTTTGTGATGTCATCCTAAGACACGGGGGTATACCTTCACTGCAGAGTTACCCAGTCTCTTAGGCAGGTGTTTCTCCCAACCCTCCATCCTACTGTCCATCACACAAGCCTTTCAGCCAAGTTTAATGGCCCATTAAACACAGGATTACTTATTTTTGAGCTGATGACCCACCAGCATTGCAGTGAGGACATAAACAGAATCATTCAAGTGCTGATAATCCTGCAGTGCTTTCCCACAACTCCCCCATGTGCCCAAAAGGACAAACAAGTTCTCCTACAATGCACTAGGTAAGAATCACTGGTTGGCTCAGCTTCCTTGGGCAGAAAAATACTATGGGATATTCCTTCATAAGCTCTAGTGACACAACCAAGTGAGTGAAGCACCAGTCATGACGCTAGAACTTGCGTGTGGCTTATCCACATAGGCCAAATTAATCCAAGTGCTGATCCTCTGAGCCCACTGCAGTGAAGGCACACCCCAGGAGTTAAGCAAGGTTCCTCCCCTTTCACATAGCATCACCATTAAAAATAGATCAGCAGGCAAAAATGCTACTGAAAGCTGATCTTCAGATTATCTTCTCATTTATACCTAACCAACTGATTGGCCTTCACTGGATTTGTGGAGCTGTAACTGCTGGGAGATCAGGTCTAATCTAGGCCCAGGATTTTGTAGCAACTTTAATGATTTGGGATAGGGATCTGGTTTACTTTACCAAAATAGTTAAATTGGCACAGAGCCTAGTGTGAATGCAGCTATTTCAGTATAAAGGTGCCATATACAAGTAAAACTAAATTTATAATACTTAACCGTAATAGTATAAATGGTACAATTTGTGTACAGACAACCCTATAATAAACCACTCCCAGAGGATTTTCACAGCTGCTCAAATGGAGCCCGTAGTCCTGACACGTTATTACAAAAGCAAGCATGTTCTGGTAGCAATATTTTCTTTAGACCTCAAGGAAGCCTTACATCCAGGGGCTCTGTGGTACCTTCTTTGAAATGTTTCTAGTTTCCTGCACATCTAAAGCAGTGGTTCTCACCTTTTTAGACTCAAGGCACCCCTTGTTTGACTTGAGGCCCCTCTCATTTAGCTCGAGGCACTCCTCAAAAAATGCCAGCTCTTACATCTCTCATTTTTTGACTACAGCAAAATAACAGAGCAATTGCTAGCAGAAGGCAGCAATGAAGTCCTCATGAAAAAATTGGGAAAATGTGGCCTCAACTACTTTGTGGTCTGCTGGCTAGGTAACCGGCTCCGTGGTAGGGCCCAGAGAGTATTGATTGATGGAACTAAGTCATCATGGTGAAGGGTGATCCGTTGTATCCCTCAGGGTTCAGTCCTCAGACCAGTGCTTTTCAACATGTTTATCAGTGATTTGGATTCGGGTATTAAAAGTGAACTAACAAAGTTCCCTGATGACACCAAACTATGGGACAGTGTGGTCATGTTCAAAGGCAGGCCAGCAATACAGGCTGACCTGGACAGGCTTGCAAGGTGGGTGGACCTCAACCAGATGGAGCACTTTACATTTCTCTGTATTAAACAACATCTGGGGAGAAATAATCTAACACACTTACAGGCTTGGCAGTGCTATGCTTGCTAGCATCACATTGGAACGAGACCTGGGTGTTGTGATAGACAACAAAATGAATGTGAGCCAGCAATGTGATGCTGTAGCTGGCAGAGCTAATCAAACAATGGCATGCATCTACCAAGGCATCTCGAGCAAGGCTAAGGATGTCATCCTCCCTCTCTGCTCAGCCTTGGTGAGACCATAGCTGGAGTTTTGCATCCAGTTCTGGGTGCCACACTTCAGGAAGGATATTAAGAAGCTTAAGAGATTCCAAAGGGGGGCCATGCACATGATTAGAGGCCTAGAGACCAGGTAACATGAGGAGAGGCTGAAAGACGTGGAACTGTTTAGCCTGGAGAAGAGAAGACTCAGAGGGGACTTGGTAGCAGCCTATAAGTATATCAAGGACATGCATCAGGGCCTGTTCACCAAGGCCCCCCAGGGGAGGACAAGAAATAATGGGCACAAGCTGACTGAGGATCGCTTCAGGCTACACATAAAGAAGTTCTTCCTTACACGTCGAGGGCCGAAGGTTTGGAACAGGCTCCCCTCAGAGGTGGTACACTCATCCACCCTGGTGATCTTCAAAAAGCATGTTGATACCCAGCTTCCTGGGGTCATCTGATCCCAGCAGTCTTTCCTGCCCAAGTGCAAGAAGGCCAGATGCAATGATCAGTAAGGTCCCTTCCAGCCCCTAACAACTATGAAATCAGGGTTTAAATCAGTAGCTGAACATCACACAACAGGGACAAAGCAATTTGTAAGATACCAGTAATATTGTCATAGCCATGTATCCAATCGAAGACAAACCTAGAGATGAGCTACATTTTTGGATGACTGGGATATTTGCCAAAAATTGTAGTTTTAGCAAACCTACTTGTCATTTTCTTTTTGCTAAATTGGTGGCTAGTGTGAATGCCCGGAATCATTGGGTCCTCAGTGTGTCCAAGAGAATCTGTTTGCATATGAACAACTTAGCTCTCTGGTGTAGACAGGCCCTTTGAAAGGAATAGTAAAGAGCTGCATTACCAAGGATTACACGTCCCTGAATTTCTCACTGCACAGACAGCATGACAAATAGAAAATCCTGCCCTCTCATGAAGCTTCTCTCATCCAGCCTGCAAATTCTTGGGGCAGTGTGGGGGCTGCATGCTTGGCCCTGCCTCTGCTCTCATTTGAGGAGCTATTTGCCATGAGGAGTAGGAAGGGGAAGCACTTCACAGGCCCCTGGTACACTTTCATTTAATGTTGCAATGCGATCTAAACCCTAATCCCAACAAATGCACCTTCTACCAGACCACACGTGCATGGCAAGAAGACATGATTTTGGGGTTGGGGATCAGATCCTAATTGTGCCATTATGACTTGCCAATGCCGGGGATTCCCAGGGGGAGCAAAGTCACAGCCAAGTGTCACAGCCCTGCACACGGGGCCAACAGCTGACTGTCAGTCTGGTTTGAGACCTTGGGCGCTCTGTGGACTGGGGGTGACAATCAAATGATTGTCAACCCCAATCTTGAACAGTCCTAACTCTGGTTCACCTGGGGCTGGCAGGACAGTCAGCTGATTGTGAAAACCCTGTTCCTGAAAGCTCTGGACAGGTTGCTGGACACAGAGGATCAGAGGCTCCAGGCAGGGGGACTCTAACAGTTACCCCTACCAGAGAGTTTAAAACCTCCATTTGGGGGCTCTGGCTAGGCTGCTGGGTGTAGGAATAAGAGACTCTCAGTGGGGTCATCTGACAACTCTGGCCCAGCTGCTGAGCACCTGGGGTCAAAGTCTCCAAGCAAGGAAGCCCCTGGGCTCCTCGAATCCCCCATGCCCAGAAGCTTGGCCAGAGCTGCTGGAAACTAGGTTTAAAATCCCTGGTGGAAGAAGCCCTTTGACTTCCCCCATCCCACCCAAACTCAGACCAGGCTGACAGTCAGTTAATCGTTGGCCATAGCCACATGTTCAATATCAGGAGTTGTATAAACCAGCCATAAAAATGTTCTACGTTACACATGGAACATTTTTACAGCTCATTTAAATTTTATAGTGTCTTGTGTTTTTAATATTTGTTTGCAATAAAGTTTATATGTGAAAACCTACTGGGTACTAGTTTCAATGAGTGGGTGTAGTTAGTGTCATTGGAACTCATAGGTCTAGTAGACAGAAGATGTAAAGAGCCTGTAATGTAAAGCTATAGATGACATCTCACTTATTGTTTCTAACTTCACAGAAAGATTTCCCTGCAAAGGAGGAGAAGCTCTACCCAGGCTGGGTGGTGGCCATTTGTGCGCTGTTGGCAGCCCTTCCTTCCATATGCATCCCTGCAGTAGCACTCTATCATCTGATTAAAAGAGTGGTAGGAAGGCAAAAAAGCAGCATGGACTCAAGCCTATGAAAACATTCACATGGCACCTCAGGAAACTAACAGTGCTTTTTTTATAATGTTTGAAAATGATTGTGCACTCATTTTAACTGAAATAAATAGGCTAAAGTCATTGAATGATATTTTCATCAGTATTTCTCTTTAAATCACTGACTGTATCATGTGTTTGGAAAATTTTCTCTTTCCTCAAATTTGAGTAAATTACTTTACGCCAGTGCCCCCAGGCACAGTACTGATACAAGTTGGAGACTCCCTTCTGTGTTGGGATGGAGGCATCTATCTGTTGGCCTGACCTGTTACCTTGGGAGATCTGCTGCTTGCTCAGAACCCAGATCATACCGGAGGGATTACCAAGACTCATCTGGCCCTCTGACTACTATCCCATGCTGTTTATTCATGTGGGCACCCATGATATTGCCAGGGAAGACCCTGAGCGGATCAAAAGTGACTACAGGGCTCTGGGTGCAAGGGTGAAGGGGATGGGGGCTCAGATAGTGTTCTTTTTGATTTTTCCAGTCAAGGCAAAAGGCCCAGGCAGTAGTAGGCACATCCTGCAGATCAATGCATGGCTGTGTAGATGATGTCACCAGCAGGGCTTTGACTTCTTTGACCACAGGATATTGTTCCGAGAAGAAGGATTGCTGGGAAGAGATGGAATCCACCTCACAAAGAGAGGGAAAAGTGTCTTTGCAGACAGGCTCGCTAACCTAGTGAGGACTTTAAACTAGGTTCGTTGGAGGGTGGAAACAAAAGCTCTGAGGTCAGTGGGGAAGTGGGTGACCTTGCCAGTAACAAGAGAAGTGGGACAAGTGTGGGTCCCTTCCTGACTAGGGGAGGCAACCTAGTAACAGAAGATGAAGAAAAGGCTGAAATACTTGACGTCTTTTTCACCTCAGTCTTAACGAGCAAGGTCAGCTCCCAGACTAGTGCACCTGGCATCCCAGTCTGGGGAGGAGATGAGCAGCCAGCAGTGGCGAAAGGACAGGTTAGGGACTATATAGAAAAGCTGGACATATACAAATCCCTGGGGCTGAATGGGATGGAGCCAAAGATGCTGATGGAGTTGGCCAATGTGACAGCAGAGCCACTGGCCATCATTGAAAAATCATGGTGATCTGGAGAGGTCCTGGATGATTGGAAAAGGGTAAATATTTAAGACAGGGGAAAAAAGGAGGATCTAGGGAACTACAGACTACAGGCCAGCCTCACCTCAGTCCCTGGAAAAATCATGAAGCAGATCCTCAAGAAGTCCATTTCTAAGTACTTGGAGAATAGGGTGATTAGGAAGTCAGCATGGATTCATCAAGGGCAAGTCATGCCTGACCAACCTGATTGCCTTCCATGATGAGATGACTGGCTCTGTGGATGTGGGGAAACCAGTGGATGTGGTATATCTTGATTTTAGCAAGGCTTTTAATATGGTCTCCCACAATATTCTCTCAAGCAAGCTAAGGAAGTATGGGCTGGATAAATGGACTGTAAGGTGGATAGAAAACTGGCTGGATCATCAGGCTCAGAGGGTAGTAATCAATAGCTCAATGTCTAGTTGGCAGCCAGTATCAAGTGGAGTGCCTCCGGGGTTTGTTCAATATCTTCATCAATGACCTGGAAGATGGCATGGAGTATACCCTCAGCAAGTTTGCAGGTGACATGAGGCAGGGGAAGTAGTAGATACCCTGGAGGGTACGGCTAGGATTCAGAGACCTCAACAATTTGGAGAATTGGACCAAAATAAATCTCATGAGGTTCAACAAGGATAAGTGCAAAGCCCTGCACTTAGGATGGAACAAATCCCATGCACCAATACAGGCTAGGGGCTAACTGGCTGGGCAACCACTCCAGAAAAGGACCTGAGGGTTACAGTGGACAAGAAAATGAATATAAACCAACAGTGTGCCTTTATTGCCAAGAAGGTTAATGGCATACTGGGCTGCACTGGTAGGGGTGTTGCCAGCAGATCAAGGGAAATGATTATTCCCCTCTATTCAGCACTGGTGAGGCTACATCTGGAGTCCTGTGTCAAGTTTTAGGCCCCCCACTATGGAAAGGATGTGGACCAATTGGAGAGAGTCCAGCGGAGGACAATGAAAATGGTTAGGGAGCTGGGGTGTATGCTTTATGAGGAGAGGCTGAGGGAACTGGGATTATTTAGTCTAGAGAAGAGAAGATTGAGGGAGGATTTAATAGCAGCCTTCAAGTTCCTGAAGCGTGGTTTGAAAGAGAATGGAGCAGGACTGTTCTCAGCGATGGCAGATGACAAGGAACAACAGTCTCAAGTTGCAGTAAAGGAAGTTTAGGTTAAATATCAGGAAAAACGTTCTCACTAGGAGGGCAGTAAAAACCCTGGAACAGGTTACCCATAGAGGTTATGGAATCTCCATCCTTAGAGGTTTTTAAGACCCAGCTAGACAAAGCCTTGGCTGAGATGATACATTTGGAGATGGTCCTGCTTGGAGCAGGAGGTTGGACTTAATAACCTCCTGAGGTCCCTTCCAACCGTATTTTTCTATGATTCTAAGATTTCTTAGAGTGCCATTAGCACTGTATGTGCAGCATATTATTATTTTAGTGCCAGCCCCCTACCTTTAATTTGATATTTTCAGAGGAGCAGCATAGTACAAACATTTCAAGCATTTCTCTTTTCATTTTCAAAGAACCTTATAGCTCTGGGACCCAAATACTCATCTCCCCTACAATCTTTGCTATTCCCTTAGCCCCTTCTGCCCACAGCCAATCTTCAACTTTCTTCTCAGCCATTCTTATGCTTGACATGACCGCTGATCAAAAGATGCCAAGACAATTCTCACCTTTCTCTTCAAAACCTCTGTATCCTTAAAGACCGTCAGCAATAACTGTTATTGCCTCATTTGCATACTGAGCACGTAAGCTTCTTGGAGACGAGAGTTTGTTTTGTCTTTAGTATGTTTTGCAAAATAGTCTATACACTTCTGCTTTAAGAATAATTTTTTATTTTTCCCTAGGAGTTCCTTCCAAGAAGCAAAATAAAATTAGTGATTAAAAGAAAAACTGTGCTTTAATTATACCTGATCCTGGGCTAATTTATTCTTATGTTATCATGCAGTTTTAGCACATTCAACCCATCCATTCAGCCTTACAGATCTTAAGAAAACTTTGGAACTCTGGAACCTTGAAAGGAAATAGGTAACAAAAATGTTTCTAACTAGATACCATTAAGTTATGGTGGAAGTAGCCCACAGCCTAGGTCTCAAATAAATATCTGTTCAGATATCTGCCACTTAAGAAAAACAAACACATATTGATAAACATACGTTGTTGGTGACATAATGATTGATTCTAAGTACCCTAGACTTAATGTAAAGTATTGCTACAGTGTATAAATATATAATGTCTTATGATGACAAATGAATTCTAACTAGGGCTGTCAATTAATCACTGTTAACACGTGTGATGAACATGTTAATTTGTTTTTGCATTAATTTTTGTAACGCGTGTTAATCGCTGCTAGTGTTGGAAAAGCAGTCCCTCCCCGCTCACTGCTGCTGGGACACACACACACACACACACACACACACACACACACACACACACACACACATTCAGCAGCTGGATTCAGGTAAGTATATGGGGGGCCAGGGGTTGGGGGGCCAGGTCTTAGAGACCATCTAGGGTTTGTGTACATCCAAAATATTTATAATAAATTGGGATTCTATTATTATTTAACTGCATGATTAAAATTCTGATTAATGGCAACAATTTTTTTTAATCTTGTGATTTTTTTAATCATTCGACAGTCCTAGTTCTAACCATTTTCTTTTCATATTTAAATACATTTGTGTAGCTTTTATTTTTTTTCATTCTTGAATAGAATGCCATAGAGTGTTGTTTTAGTAAGTCCATCTGTTTGTGTGTGGGGGAGGGGGAAAGAGACAAAGACTGAAACCAATAGCTTAGATTCATATATATTTTAAGATCAGGATCTATTATGTCAATTTAGCCTGATCTCCCAGTTAGAACATAAAACGCCATCCAGTATTTTTTGCATTAAATCCACAATTGCTGTTTGAGATATGGCATATATTTCAGAAAGAAATCGTTTTCTTCTAAAAACTTGTAAGTGATGAAGAAAAATTCATCCCATCCTCAGGTAGGTTACTGAGATAGGTAGGTAATATTAACCTCAGTATTAAAAAAATGAATCTTATTTCTACTCTAGCTAGTTTCAGGTTCCAACCACTGGGACTCATTGTGCCATTTTTCTACTAGTTTTAAGAGCCATCTACTCTCAGAAACTCTCTCTCTTCTAAGTACTTATATATATAGTAATCAAATTACTTCTTAATTTCATAATCTTTTTGCTCAGCTAGACAGACTGAGCTCTTTCAGCACAATTCTCTCTCACTGTAACCATGTTTTTCAAACCTATAATATCCCAGTACAGATCAGATCAATGCGATATACAGAGGTAAAATTCACCACTCTGTTCCTGTTTGCTGCTTCTTGGTCACAACCATAACACATTAGCTGTTTATGACCCAGCATCTCCCAAAGCATTTACATTGAGTTGCCTGCCCTCTATGATTGCTAAATCCTTTTCAGAGATGCCGCTTTCCAGGATACAGACCTTCAGTCTGTAGGTACGGCATGGATTCGTTGGGCTATATCCACAGGATACTTAAACACTGATAGTCAGCATCACACCACCTCACTTGCAGGCAGCTGGCCCCTGGGGAAGAAGCCTTGGCCCTGAGTGAGGCACCTGGACTTCCTATATAACACATGGGTAGAGTTGGGTGCCTCACACTGGGATTCACAATCATCAGCATACAGAACAGCCATCAGAAGCACTGAAGACAAAAGTTGTGGCCTATCTTGGGCCCGTCTATTCCGCTCTTGACAGCTTACTCAGGAAACCAACTTTGCCCATCTACATTTCTTCATTACCATTTATCAAAAAAATCACAATTATCTGATAAGTCCAGCTTTCCATAACAAGATACAGACTGCCATTATAGTACACAGCTTCTGTAATGTATGCACCATGCTTAATGGAGACAGACTATTCTCTGTGGCTGTATGGGGCAGGACTATGAGCAATGGCTTCAGGCAGCAACAGAGGAAACTTAGGTTGGAAATTAGGAGGAATTTTCTGACTATGAGGGTGGTCAAGCACTGAAACAGGCTATCTAGAAAAGCTGTGGGATCTCCATCCCTGGGAATTTTCAGAGACAGGTTAGGCAGTCACTTGGCTAGGATGGTTTAGTCAGAGATGATCCTGCCTTGAACAGGGTGCTAGATTTGAGCCCAACTTTCCTATGACTCCATGAGCTTGCATCCTCTGTGATTATTGTACCCTATGCCAGTTCTTAGTTTTTTTCCTATGATTTTCATCAGGACTGAGGTTGGACTAACTGGCCTAGAGCTACCTGTGTCACCCCATTTACCCTTTTAAAAATATTTGCTTCCTCTTCCCCAGTACTTCTGGAATTTCCCTATTGTATCATTAATGATGAATCCTTAGCCAATTCTTCCAATATTCCTGGGTGCAGGTTATCTAACCCTGCTGAATGTTTAACCATCATAGCTAATGTTTAATATCCTTCTGAATCCCTGATGGTAGAGAAAATATCTCATTTTAGTGATAATGAGATCCTTTCTATGCCATCAGTGACTCAGAAGTTTACACCACCACAGAAATTATGCTACCCTTTTAGAGCATCAGTCCTGTACCAATGCCAGGATTTCGTTAATTTCAGATATATTTTCTTCCCATTGTCCTTAACCCTACTGGTCATCTCATTGGTATTATCCACCTTTCTCTCTCAATCAGCATGGTTCCAAATTGCCTGTTGGTATGTATTACTATTACATTTTCATTATTTTTATTACTGCTTTTTGTTCCCCCTCTTAACTGGGAAGTTGTTTAAACTGAAGTATTACTCACTTTTATGCTCAAGTGTGATTCACTTTTATGCTTAAAACTTACCCTGTAATAAGCAAGGACTAAGGAATGACTAAATACATGTAATCCCTATTATCTGGAAGGAGCAAATATGCCAATGGCCATCAGGAAAGGAGGACTTGGGATATCATGAGGGAGAATTAAGTTTGTGGCTGAGGCTGGTGTGAAGTTTAAACTTCTGATGATAATCGTGGAAGGAAGAGTTAAGTATGGGTACACAAGGGGCATGGATACCCCAACAAGATACTGCAAGAGAAGGATAAGGATTTGCAATGTCAGCTAGTGTTCAGTAAGTGCCCATATCCCCAGTAGCAAGCACAAGGCAGTGTAGCTTAACCCTCTTTAAATGATCCCTTGCTCCTGAAACTAAGCTAATGCAGGCTAGCTTGCTTTCACCAAGAAAGAGCATGCAGGTTGGGCAATGGTTAGCATCACAATAAGTAATTTGCCATCACAATTTAAAGCTTACATCTTGCCCCCCCGCCGTGCTGTGGGTAACACATCTGTCTCCCAGAGCACCCAAGCTGCATGTGCTCAACTTTGGTGCCAGTCCCTGGCCTCACTGCAGTAAGAGTAATGCAGGGATGTAAAAGAAGCAATGAGAGCTGTGGAGGGGATGGGCATACCACCCAGATCCCTTATGCTGCCCCACAGCAAATTCAATCTCTTGGCAGGCTGGATCCAGCCTGTGGAACATGGATCCCCAATCCTGAGTTTAGGCAGTTCCTTTGGAGCTGATGTTGCATGGTAAAGTATGATTTCCTTTCATCCCAATATATCTGGTTTGTGCGCTTCAGTCCACACACCTCTGTGACGAGAAAGCATTCCAGGTCAGGCTTAGCTCCACATTACAAATTCTGGGTAGTGAATTTTTATTTTCTTGAAGGAAGTGGAGGCTGTGAGTAGGACACATGGACAACCAGAAGGTTCTGCTGGGGAACACCCCAGCATCACAGTTGTCAGCTCTGTCTTGACCATTTGTCTCAATGCACATCCCCTTCCCTCTCAAATCCCCTGTAGGCAACTACAACTTCCATGGCAGCATAGCAGTTTTCAAGATGATTTCACTAAGCAAGGGGATTTTAGAGCATATATAAAATTAACAGATGATCATGTATGCATGTGTTCATAGAGACCTATATCTATAGGGAGCCCCCAATCAAACACTCAAGCAACACGCAATCAACAATCAAGCATCAAGCACTGGAATATCTTGCACCTTTCTGACAGTTTCCACATCTGTGGATTTCAGAGCAGTTTATTAAAAAAAATCATCTTGCTCTGGTGGGGGCTGTATCTAAAAGATGCCTTTAGCCAAATGGGCCCAATGTGCATTAACCCTTCTCCTTCCTCTAGTGCAACTTAGCAGGATTACATTTTTTTTTCACCTGATAAACCCAAAGTTTACTGCTTTGATTGAAGTTACCCTCCCAGCATCATGCCAGTCCTTAAAAACAGAGCTGTTTAGTGTATGTTTTCTGATGAACACCACCATTTTCAGTCCTGATATAGCACGTATGGCTTCCACCCACTTCCACTACATAGAAAACTGGAAAGATACAAGTCACCTCATCTTCAAAATTCCTTACCTGGAGCATTTCATCTACCCTCTCTTTTTATTCCATGCTCTTTTGGGGGCCAAAGCAGAGAAAAAGAAAAAAGAGGGGCAGGTGATGCTGAGGCAGGGAGAGATCTGAGCTGAACACTAATAAAACCATGGAAAATGGAATTTGAAAGGGTAGCCCCTTGCAAACATTGCTCAGGCCCTCCCAGCATGTCAAAAGAACTGAAGCACTAATAGGAAAACCTTACCTTTGTTCTGATGTGGTGCCTGGCTCAGAAATAGACTGATTGTCACCAGGTTTGCATACCTTTGAGGTGTAGCCTGGCACTCAGCATCATATAAATACAGGATGCCACATGGGCAAAAAGGGAAAGGTGTGATCTGCTCTATTTTCCTGGATGCTTCTCCAATTACAAGGGTCAAACTGCTCATGATGGGAAAATAGCACCTGGGGAAGGCAGGGTCTCATGGACATACTATCCAGGATGGTTTTATGATGTTCAAAGCTGAACTGGTGTCAGGACTGTTTTTTCGTAATTCACACTGCACTGTTGGTCATTCACACCTCATGGCTGGAAGAGGTCTATGAAGGGATCATTTATGGGAGAAGCAAATACTAACATGAAAGTGGGAGCTGTACAGGTCAAAAGAGGCCAGGTATGGAACAATGGTTGCTAACTGCTTTGAAGTTGAGCTTCTCAAATCCAGAATTGGTCTCCATCCTCCTTTTCTTCCTTGGAAATGAAAGTAAGGGCACGTAGAACCCTGTCCCTCCCAGATGGATGGGGACATGTTCCACTCTGCCCAGTGACAACATAAATGATACTGACTGTTAAAGAATAAACGCCTCTTCTACGAATAGTCCCTGGAAAGACACAGGAGGAAGGATTTGGGAGGAAAGTATAGCAACCACTCTTGAAAATACTGAGACCTATCAGTCAGTATTAATTCTGGTCTGAGTTGACAGGAAGGTGGCAGTCAGGAGACAAATTTAGGACAGTAAGCCCCAAAGCACTATGAACCACTTCCAGATCCTTATGTGACTGAGAGGTCTCATAGACTGAACCATCAGGACCATCATTATTATAGGGTGTAGTACATTCTCAATTCAACACAGATAAATCTGGTGATAGGAGAATGCCCTGTGCAAGGAAATCAGAGATGAGAAAGTTTCCATTTAGACCTGTTCATTGAGTAACCCCTTGATGTTAATTTGGAGCAGTGGGCCAAGTCCCACTTGACAAAGTGCTGGTGCACCAACAAGAAGCTGAGCTGGGAGAGTGGTGATGCTGGCATAAACTTTGTGCCAAGATCAGATGATCATCTGAGGGGCCTGTCAAACAGGAACATGCCATGTTTGATCTTGCACTTTCTTATCCTGGGCTTGAAGGACTGACAAATGTCACACATATCAGGTGTGTAGGACACAAAAGCAATAAGGATACCTCACGTGAGGGCTGAAGATGTGAAACAGACTTTTACAAAGGATGACACCTTTGGAAATCCAGTGACTTGGGTGAAAGTATTGTGATAACAGCCGGATGACTTCAACAAAGTCCAAAGGTGGTTGAGTGAAACTGTTCTGCCTAGAGGTTCTGAGCTACAAAATGGCAGTGTTACTATGCATAGCTACAAAAGAAAATGGGGGAAGAGTAGATGTGGAAACCCCCAAAAAGGACTTTGAAGGGAACAACCCCTCCCCCAAGTTGTGGCAAAAAAAGGAAAAAGCAGGAGGTAGTGGGGAGGACTAGATTGGAAAGCCAAGGTAAGAGGAGGTTAGGCAAATGAGGGCCACAAGAGCTAGCTGATAAAGATAATGCTTGACTCAGTGAGGAACTTGAGAAAAAACTGGATTGAAGGCATTTGCTCTGCTCTTTATCCTCTAGTAAGAATGAAGGGAAATTATTACAGCACAGAATGGGTACTGCTAATATAGTGATTCTAAACCAGGATGCTGTAACATCCCAGGGTGTCTTGAGATCCTTTCCAAGGGTGCTGTAGGATGCCATGCATGTTAGCATGGGTAGATGTGCAACCATGATTCACAATAAACTCAGAGATTTCAAATTAGAATCCAGTGTTAAAAACATTCTGACCTCGTGTGGTCTTTTCTGAGTTTCCTACAACAGAAGAACTACTCTATTACTTCTCAAAAAGAGTGAAAAATTAGAGCAGTCGTTTTTCTGAGGGATGCCTCACTGAGCCTAATGAGGGGTACCCCTGAGTCTTAAAAAGTCTGAGAACCACTATCCTAAGTTAAAAATATCACAGGAACTAAGCAGCATGTGGATGCGAAGAATCGCTGTTTAAGTCTATGGAATGCTTCAGCAACTTCTGTAGGTTCTGAGCACCATCAGGCCACTGGCTTACACACCAAAACACACATGTGGACTCGGTTTAAAAAATTTTGGCCTATATTTGTGTTAACTCTGATACCACTTATGTACTAACCACCCTATCGGTTAGCCGCACTACAGCTACTTAAAGGCACAGGTAGTCTTATACTTATTATAGGACAGACTCTTAATGCATGTAGCAAATTATTGTGAAATTAGATACGGAGACAAACATCCATTATTTCTGTAACTGCCTAACAATTTAATTATTATTACTACTGCAATCTACAATGCAGAGAGAAAGAACAGTTATGCAGAAAGATGGACTGCAGCAAATGAGAACTACAGATGACAGGCCTACAACTGAGTAAAGCAAGTAAAAGTGGGTAGGAGCACATAAAACAGATGTCATGGAAATGTAATATGGTCTTTAGTTTGTTTTGTTAAAGTACTACAAGCTAAGAAGCAACTAAGGAAAATTTCTAAGAAAGGTTGTTGTGGACACATCTTTTGCTAAGGAGCAAAACAAGAACGGTTATTTCTAGCACACAACTTATTTTAATCCTATAAGGATTATGGAAAAAACATATTAAGCCAACTAATCCAAAATGTCCTTGAAGTCTTTGCAGAGGGATGGCTTGGTCACTGCCTTCAGGAGCTGCATAGTAGTCTTTGCGATCTTCCTGAATAGCTTCAATTCACCTACAAAAACAATAAATCACTGCTGAAAGATATTAACCATGACAAAATTTTGCCAAGACACTGATTTAATGGAATAAAAATTATAGCTGATTTTCAGGATACAAACAACACTGCTGTGGAACTGAAAAATTACCAGCAACTTCTATTAAGTTTGTCAAAGTATAGCAAGACATGCCATTCTCATTCTTTCCTAAAGCAGACAGACGATGATCGACAATTAAAGAAATGCAAAAATGCCTCAATTAAAAATATTACTGAACTAATGAAAGTTAGAAAACTAAAACTTTTCCTTCTACACTCTTGTGAAACCTACCTATCCAGCACCCAAGAATTTCAGGATTCTGAAATCAGTGCGAGTCTAAATAAGCACTCAATAAGAAGGTATGTCAGGGAAAACAGTGGAGATATGCCTGTGAAAGATACCACTTTAAAACGTGCTTAGGTATCTCTCCTTTTGCTGATCCATTCACTCATACTTTTTACATTTTGTTCCTAAACCTGATTTCTGGCAGACAAAATGTCTGGATTTTGTGATACTAATAAAGACACTCCTAGAGCAAGTACGAATGGCTTGAGCCACTGAATTAGGCCTGAAAAGCATCTCCTTTGCTCAAGCAGGGGCAGCCGCCTCACCGTTTTTGTTGCCTTCCGCTGGACTCTCTTCAATTCATCCACATCCTCTCTGGAGTGGATTTCCAAAACTGAACACAGTACTCTAGATGTGGCCTCATCAGTATTGAATAAAGGGGAATAATTACTTCCCTTGATCTACTGGCACCACACCTACCAATGCAGCCCAGTATGCTGTTAGCCTTCTTGGCGACAAGGCCACACTGCTGGATCATATTCAGCTTATTGTCCAATGTAACCCCAAGGTCCTTTTCTGCAGAGTGGCTGCCCAGTCAGTCAGCCCCCAGCCTGTACTGGTGCATGGGATTCTTCCATCCTAAGTGCAGGACTTTGTACCTGTCCTTGTTGAACTTCATATCTTTTGACTCAATCCTCCGATTTATCGAGGTCTCTCGGAATCCTAACCCTACCCTTCAGCCCATCTATTACTCCTCTCAGCTTGGTGTCATCTGCCAAATTGCTGAGTGTGCACACTATGCCCTCTTCCAGGTCAGTGATGAAGATATTGAACAAACCCAGCCCCATGACTGACCCCTGGAGAATTTCACTTGATGCTGGATGCCAACTAGACATCAAGCTATAGTTTACTACCCTCTGAGCCCAATGCTTCAGCCAGTTTTCTATCCACCTTACAGTCCATTCATCCAGTCCATACTTCCTTAGCTTGCCTGTGAGATTCTTGTGGGAGACCATAACAAAAACCTTGTTAAAATCAAGGTACATCACATCCACAGAGTCAGTCATCTTGTCGTAGAAGGCAATCAGGTTGGTCAGGCATGCCTTGCCCCTTGTGAATCCATGCTGACTGTTCCTAATCTCCTTTCTCTCCTCCAAGTGCTTAGAAATGGATTCCTTCAGGGTTTGCTCCATGATTTTTCCAGGGACTGAACTGAGGCTGACTGGTCTGTTGTTCTATGGATCCTTCTTCTTCCCTTTCTTAAATATGGGCACTATGTTTCCCCTTTCCCAATCATCCAGGACCTCTGATCACCATGAGTTTTCAAAGATGATGGCCAATGGCTCTGCTATCACATCAGCCAACTCCCTCAGCACCCTCGGGTGCATCCCATCTGGCCCCATGGATTTGTACACATCCACCCTGCCTTCTGTTCTTAACCTGTTCTTTCAGCACTGAGGGCTGCTCACCTCCTCCCCAAACTGTGCTGCCCAGTGCAATAGTTTGGAAGCTGATCTTGCCTGTGAAGACTGAAGTAAAAGGCACTGAGCACCTCAGCCTTTTCTGCATCCTCTGTCACAAGGCTGCCTCCCCCATTCAGTAAGGACCCACACTTTCCCCAAGCTTCCTCTTGCTACCGACATACTTGTAAAAACCCTTCTTGTTACCCTTCACATCCCTTGCTTGCTGCAACTCCAGTAGTGCTTTGGCCTTCCTGACTTCATCCCTGCATGCCTGAGCAATGCTTTTATATTCTTCCCAAGTTATTTGTCCAAGTTTCCATTCCTTATAAGCTTCATTTTTGTGATTTAGTTTACTGAAGAGTTCCCTGCTAAGCCAAGCTGGTCTTCTGCCATTTTTGCTAGTCTTCCTGCACATAGGGATGGCTTGTTCCTGCACTCTCAGTGAGGATTCTTTAAAGTACAGCCAGCTCTCCTGGACTCCTCCCCCCTCAGTCTGGCTTCCCAGGGGATCCTGCCCATGAGTTCCCTGAATGAGTCAAAGTCTGCTTTTCTGGAGTCTAGCGTCTACAGAAAAGGTCTGCAATACAGTCAGCAGTTTTGAAAAGCAGATGAACCATGAAAAAGTCAAAAGGGTTAAAAACCATAAACAATACTGTATTTACTCTTTAAGAGGAGGCTAGATGTACACCTTACTGGGGTCGCTTGACCCCAGTACTCTTTCCTGCCATGGCAGGGGGTCGGACCTGATGATCTACTCAGGTCTCTTCTGAGCCTAGAAACCATGAAACTACTCGAATCCAAGATGAGGTTTCTCCCAGTCAGCACGGGCTGGGGCTCATCTTGGATTTGAGTAGGGCCCCAGGGGCAGGCAGTTGCTCGGCTGGCTCTGGTTTTGGCCCCAGGCTCAGGACTGAAGCCAGAGCTGAGCCGCCACCTGTCCCCAGCCAGAATGGCTTGGTTGGTAGGGAAGGGAGCACAGAAATGGGCAGAGCATGGGGGGACTGCAGGGTGGGGGGGAACCTATTGCCTGTCCTCTTACCTCTTGAACCTTGTACCCTACGAGTGCCCACCCTCACCCCATCCACTGATCCCTCCCCATCCAGGTGCCCCCTCTCCCCTTACTTTCTGCTCCAGCTCTGATCCCTCCAACCCCGACCTGGCCTGGCTGGAACCTGCCCCTGCTTCTCACTGGTCAGGTTGGGCTGTTGGGTGGGGATGTGGCTGCCCTTGACTGCCCCAGAGGGGTAGAGCTGCAGCAGAAGGTAAGAAGGTGGATGGTCAGCACAGAGGGGCATGAAGGAACAGAGGGAACAGGCATGGGGGCAAGGGATGGGGGGGAAGGCTGTAGTGGAGAGTAGGGCATAGGGGACAGGCACAAGCATGAAGAGGCAGGTAGCACGAGGGTATGCACGCAGGGGGGACAGGCACAGGCATGGGGAGAAAAGGGGCAGGGGAGCAACAGGCAGGGGTCTGGCCCTTCACGCCCCTACTGCTTTCCCTGTCACAGCAGTGGGGGGCTGAATTTAAGACAACCTTCCACTATTTATAATTTTCCATGTATAGAATCTA
>NW_017728886.1:108354309-108398769 GCF_001723895.1 Crocodylus porosus | reverse complement strand
TGGGAGGAGGGGGGGATCATCTTAAATACAAAGTTACCTTGGATTTGGGTAAATATGCTATTTAAAATATAGGAGGAACAAGAGAAATCCTAGCAATGGTCCAGGTCTGTTACTGGATAAAGAGCTGGTAAAACCGTCGATGCAGAAAAGCAGAAGTGTTCAATAAATATTTGTTCTGTATTTGGAAAGAAGATGGATGATGTATTCATATCACACAGTTTTCTCCCAGTGCTAATTACAGGCAGGATGTTAAACAGTAACCGCTGAAGTTAAATATTTTTTAACTGTGCAAGATAACTGGATAACTCATATCCAAAAGCCACTGAGGTTGATAGTTAACAAGTTTTGGAATACTGGGGAAGCTGAAGATGAGTGAAAAAAGCTAATATTGTGCCACTGTTTAAATCTGGCTTAGTACTTGCCAGTTAGGTTGAATTTAATTCAAGGGAAATTATGGTAAGTCTGCTATGAGATGCAATACACAAAGAATTAAAAGCATGATAAATCAACAAAGTTTTATTGGGAAATAGGTTTAGTGAAACCTGATATTGTTTTCCAAGGAGATTAACTTTGGATGAGAAACACTAAACTGTGCAGATGTAATGTGCCTAGGGCTAGATCCTATTCCACTTGTTCGGTACCAAAGTTTGATCCACAAACTGCTCAAGTCCCTGAAAAAACATTAAGACACCTATTTTGGCAAATCACCATCTTCTTATCCTTTGAACTAAGTTACAGAAAGCAGTTAGCAGGATAAGGACCCACCTACTTGTTGCATTAACTATTTTTAAAGGATTTGAACTAGGTGGAATAAGGTCACATGCTACTGGGTTAAATAGGAGCTAGCCTTTATGATGCAACACCTACCAGAAGTAGCAGGTCAAGCAATTGCAGCACAGAGCACCACATGGGCTAATCTTACATAGAAGGAAGGTAAATTGACTGATACAGAAGTCTACTGCAGTACCCAAATTAGATCGTTTAAAGTTGACTTAGCTATTTCTGTGTTACATTGCTACCCCCACACATCTGAAAGGCATATGATATAGCACTGCATGACAACCTGATTAAAATATCAGTGCTGCACAAAGTTCTACTATATACATTTAAATGGATTAAACCTTAAAATGAATTTTTAATAAAACTAATACATCTCAACAAGAGTGGATGAACATCTGACTGCCTCAATAAGTGGGCTATTTCTAATTGGGTAAAAATGTTCTAGCTGACTTACTGCTATTCAATCTCCTTGTCAATTATCTAGAAAAAAATTACAGAATCACAGAAAGCAGTGTGTATGACACGTGCATTGGAGCAATGCTAAATAATAATAATGACAGGTCAGTTTTTACACAGCATTTGGAAGCCATTTGACCAAGTGATCATCTGAACATGTGTTTAAATACACACAAACACTATGAAACCAGGAAAAAAGACTGTAGGTTGCGCAGTCAGGAAGGGAGACAGAATCTGGAAAGCAATGCCTCAAAAAAGAAAAGACAAGACTTTGAAGTTTGATCAATTGAGTTAGACCACTCAGTAAGACTCAGTGGATAATAATTTGCATCCAAGAAACTTTTGCATAAGTTTAACTGAAGGCATGGTTTTTAACAAACACAGCTAATCTAGCATGTACCATGAGAATGATTTTATTTCATTTAAAACTAGGCTAATTCAGTCTAGTTTAAGCTAAAATAAGCTACCAAGGCTGAAATAAAAATGTCCACACAGAAGTATGCAATGGTTTATTGAATTAAAATCTGATTTAATTCCAACTGGTGCAAAAAGCCACAAGAGTAAATGAGATGTTTAGGAATGGGATCAGAACATAAGCAGATAGATAATATATTTACTATATTTAGGTTAGTGAGACCATTACTAAAAATCACTGCCCAGTCCTAGAGTCTGAAAAAGGAAATGAACATATTTGAAAAGGTTCAGAAAAAAGCTAGAATGATTTGCAGTCTAGAAAACTTGGTTTATAGCAAACTAAAGGAGTTATTTATCTAGTGTAACCAAGAAAAACTTAAGAAGTGACTATGGTCCATAAGTTACTAAAAGGGTAGAAGATATGTCAGCATAAGGCTCTCAAATTGGCCTAGCAAAGATATATGGCTAGAAACTTAAACTAGATAAATACTTACTGTAAATAAGAGTGGTGGTAATTAGGCATTAGAAAGAATACATCAGAGATGTAATGGATTCTCTAATTTGAAGCATAAGGCTGCCTACAGACATTTAGGCAGCCAGCCAGGGAGGTGCTCTAACTCACAGCATTTTACACAAAATGCTATAATTTACAACTCCACTGAACCTAACAGTTGGGGTGTGGGGCCTAAGCGTGCCTGCACCAGCCCTTGCCGGCAGGAGTGGGTGCTCCAGCACCTTCCAGGAGGCTGCTAAACCACTCCTCTCCCCAGCCCTGCCCCACCACAGCTCCAGCTGAGATAAAGCCAAGTCAGCAGCTGCATGCCTATCAAGAGGCTTGGGCAGGGGAAGAAAACTCCCCCTCCACCTGCCAAGGTACTGGGGGGAGCCAGACCAGACCCATGAGGTGGGGGGCGCTCCACACCCCCAACCTCCCACACAAATAGAGCTGCTGGCTCAGCTTTGCCACAGCCAGACAGAGGGGCAGATGGGAACTGGAACCCCCTGGCCTTGCAGCCCAGGCCAGCTCCCCCCAAGCACCCAGAAGGGTACCGTCCCCCAGCTCCCATCCCCTGATGCACAGTGAGGAGACTCCTTCCTCTCTGTGACAGCCCCTGGAACGGGGCTGTGATGGTGCTTGCAGGCACAAGTACCAGCCCAGCTCCTAAAGGAGCATGGGATGTGGGTGGAATCATCTGCACTTAACCCTTGCAGGGAATCTAAGGTGCTCTGCTCTAGAGTACCTACAGCTAATAGCTATTTTAACAAGGGATAATTTTTAGCATGATTGGCCATTTTAATAGCGCTCTGCAGCCATGAACATGTGTTATGCCCATGACCGTAAAGTATTAGCAGGGGCCTTATTGCGCAAAAAAAGAAATTTGTGTAAGCTCCCTAAATCAAGACTGTGGGTATTTAAAAAATAAAATATCCCTTATTTAAAACAGAAGTTATGAGCTTCACATAAGAATTACAGCACAAAATGTTCTGGCTTATATTATGCAGGCAGTTAGACTACAAGTAAACAGAGAAATATGAGCCTGGACAATGCAGACAGATGCCTCTCCCCTTTCCTCTAGGGATATATATATGGCATTACAATTCCTTCACCTGTACCTTTCCACAGTCAGACTACATAACTGGATTAAAATTCTGTTTTGCTCTATGAGGTGTTCATATGGAGACTGCATTGGTTATACCAGGAGAAAGGGGGTACAGTGATGCCTGTGGTGTATTTGAGGAAATAGAACTGGTGGCTAAAGGGTGCAGTGTTGCTGGGGACAACACAAGCAAAAATGAACTGTGCCCATCTTGCGTTTTGGTCATGTGTGTGAAAGGCTATCAAAATGGTATGCATGAGGGATCATTTTTTGAACGTTAGTTACAAGAGCACTGAGGAGAAAAGTCAAATTTGCTGGGAAGTGTTCAAGAAATAGAGGAGAACTCGATGGCAGAGAAAAAATGACTGGTAACGTGTTAGAATAACTGTGGGTAATAGAGTTTGAAGATAAAAAAATGTAAACACAGATAACATGATGTAGGGAATACACATTTGCAAAAAAAGGTTTTTATTTTCATCAGAAAAGGAACACTTACTAAAAAATTACTTTGGCAGGCAGTAGTGCCTTCAACCCATCATCATTAAGTTTGTGTACATGAACAGGAAACGGTAGAACAGGTAGAAAAGTCTCTGCAACCCTTACAGGAGTTAGCATGTTAAAATAATTTAGTTAAACTGAAGAATGACAATTCTGATAGGACAGGCTAACTTTGAAGTTTCTAGTGTTTCAAGAATAATTTTGCTCTTTAGGCATGGTCCCTGAAGAAAGTCTTACTTTTGATTCTCTCTTCTTTTAAGTCAAAAGAAATCCAGTTATACACAGTTGCCCGATCTGACTGTAAATACATTCTGTCCTGGTGCGATACATTTCCCACGGGTATTTCCATTTCGGAGCTACTCTTTCAGAAGTAAAAAAGTTAGCCTTCTTCCTTTAGCTGTCTTAGCATGGTAGAGCCCTACAGCAGTCTGAGAGGAATATGCATTTTTTCCCTAATCTCATTATCAACGTAATTGTTACCTAAGATCCCATCACACAGAATCTAGAGGCATATATACTTTAATTGCACCTTAACTACATCTATAAATACCTCAGATTGGACTCAGATAATCGTGGTGATGATGAGGAAAAAAAAAAAAAAAAAAACACAGCTTGACAGACGTCAGTGTCCATTAAAAAATTTTTTTTTCTTGTGAATTGGGAAAATCTGATGCAACACTCATTAAGGGACAATGAACATAGAATGCAAGAAGGCTATTTTTAAGAGTCACTTTTCAGAAGAGGACTGGATTTTAAATTAATCATTCTTTTGCTTTTTTTTTTTAAATGGGATTTTTTATCATTTAAAAATGCCCTTAGAGAACAGAAAAAAAATATTTTCAACAATCACACACAAGTGGCAGAGTACTACCAATCCCCAAATACCAAAGTATCAGCTAGCAAAGTAATTAAAGGTTTTTGTCTTGCACACTTACATGCACTTATCAGCAACACAAAAAAAATTCTGTGAAATGGAATGGTTGATCATCTTGTTGAGCCAAGCAAAAGGTAAAGAGTATCCTATGCTTTGTGAGCATCAGCTGGCTTGACAGGTGCCACGTGGAAGGCATAGAACAGTACCTTTTAAGCAAACTATTTAGTAGGAGCAATTCCATACTGATTTAATAAAAGTCTCCATTTGGAAATGACTAATTACACTTTAACAGATGACTAAATTCACCAAAGTGTTTTGTGCACATATCAATATGACTCTGGCAGGAATTCAGTGTACTGACTAATAAAGACCATAGCAACAGGTTATCCCAATGTCTAACTAACCAGACTTCACTGTATAGCTACACCAATACAACACTTACAGCTGATCTAGCCTTTTCATTAGAAAGGTACCTCATACAAGTAGAGATGGGAACAATTTTAACCCCTGCAAAGACAGGCAGGGTTCATACTAGTAACCTGGAAAGACCCATTAGCACACGACCTACGGCACGCAGCCCCCTTAATGCTACACCTTTAAGAATGAGATTTACTTTCTGAAAAAGATGTGTTTATTGCACAAGTAGGCTCTTCCACTCCTCTGACTCGCAAGCAAAATTTTTGCTTTTAGTGACAAGCACTCAATCTTGTCAGCCACACCCTATTCTTAAAGCTCCCATTAACCTAAAAATAGGCACATACAACAAATACTAAGTAGGGGTGCACCAATAAAGATTTTTTAGGCTGATACCAATGGCCAATTTTTAACCAGCCGTATCAGCCGATATGGATCCAATTCCTGGCAGCTTGGAGAGCAGTGTCCGGGTGATAAGTCTGTTGGAGGGAAGGGGCACGGAGGGGGTAGCTCAAGGTCCCTATGGTGAGAGAGGGAGTGGGGCTGCGGCAGGGGTTGCGCAGCCAAGACAAGGCACGGGATGGAGCCACGGCTCATCCGGGGAGTGCAGGGGAGTGGCTCCTGCTACTGTATACACCCCACATAAGCATGGGGGGCACGTGCCCCCTGAATCTGTGCACAGGGTGAGGGTGGGCTGCCGACGTGTGGTCAGGGCCAGGGATGGGCCAGGGCTGCTCTCTGCCCAGGCAGGGTAGGAGGCGGCAGCACTGGGACAGGGGGATTACGGTGTGGGGGCTACAAGCACCCCAAAATTTGCTCAAACCCTCCTCCCAGTGCCACTGCCACCCACCCTGACCTGCCCAGCCTGAGCACAACCCGGGCCCAGCCTCCCAGCCAGGAAGAGCCCAGCACAGCTTCTGGCCCCAAGCATGCAGTGGCACCCACATTCATCCCACACAGATCCAGGGGGCACAGGCCCCCCATTCCTCCCCCAGGGTGTGCACAGTGGCAGAAGCCCCCCAAAGACCCACAGCTCTGCCCTGTGCCCCGCCCAGGCTGTGCAGCACCTGCCTCTGCCCCTCTCCCTCCCTTGCTGTGGGGTCTTCTATCTGCCTACCCCATGCCCTTTCCATCCCAACAGACTTACCAGCCAGACACTGCTCTCCAAGCTGCCAGGCTGCACACATGCATGCAGCATTTATCGGCGACATTACTGGCCACATCACTGAAAAAAAAAGCCAATTGCTGATAATGTGAATTTTTCTTGCATCAATGCTGATACGGCATGGAGTGCCACCTCTAATACTAACACAGCATTCAAAGTAACTTCTCAAGGTGGTGTGGTACAATACCAAGTCATTTCAACAAATACATTAACTATACAAGTATTCATGGTTCTTCCTCTTGTTCACTGGGGTTTGAACCTACAAGCTGAATTACCACAGCACAGACACTTCCCATTCAGCTATAGGAGTAAAAGGGGAAAGCAAGCTGGTGAAAGAGTTGAAACTACAAGTAGCCATGTGATTTCTGGAGGCTCAAGAAGAATTTTTGGTACTATACTAATAAATCAATCATCATAATAGTTATAACCAATCACTGGGATGCAGAGGACTGCTTGATATCCAGCACTTACTAGTTCTCCAGAATGCTTTCTAGAGGGAGTCTTAATGTCTATGCCATGCAGCTTAGTGAGTCTTGATAGCCCTTCAATGAACCTTGCCAAGGACGTACTGGAGGATGGGGATGGAAGAAGATGGGCAGGGTAGACTGATCAGTCTAGAGATGCAGCTGAAATGGACTGTAGTTGAAGTCCTCCTTCATGGGTATTTTCCCCTTATAGTGCTTCTCCTCTCACTCTATTAACTGGATGAGATTGGGATGGCTAGGCTTGTTTTCTGATCATGGACAATGTAGTTCTGGACCTCTAGTCAAATAAGGTTGCCTAGAATAGGTGCTTAGACCTTCAGGGAGACCAGCATGGCTATGGCTAATACAGAACATGCGGAAGACACATTATCAGGTATCAGAAAGCACCGGCTCCAGGTGAATCCAACAATCTACTCCCCTGAAGGGAGTACTCACTGTGTTCCTGACTAACTTCCATTCGTTCAGGACAGAAGGCTCTGCCATGGAACTTGCAGACAGGAAAATCCTCTTCTAACAGCAAAAGCAACACCTCTGGTATGCTCTAATTTAGTAACAATACTCAGGGAAGTTTCATGGCTACTGCAGCTACACTTAATCCTGCACTTGGACTAAAGGATCTTTTGCTGGCATGCAGTAAAACAGTAAGTGGGTAATGTGTGCCAAAAGCCTTGGTATGGTGACAGTGTCCACTAAAGACTTCAATGGCACCAGTGCAATTGATAAAGGGGGCATGTACCAAGCAGTACAGGAACTTAGTGGAGGGCTTGGAAAGTGCCTGCGCGTCTTGGACTGGGAGTTTCTCAGAAGGCCCATCTGGATTGGAGGCCACTTGCACTATCTGAGGAGAACACACCGGCAAGCAGGGACCTCATCCAGGCAATCCTGGATAAGTTAGAGAAGTGGGCAGATCTGAACAGGATGCTGCACCTGGGGAGAGGGAACCAGCATTATGGTTATAGGTTAGGGGCTGACCCTCTCAGCAGCACAGACGCAGAGAGGGATCTTGGAGTCATGACTGACTCGAGGATGAATATGAGTCGCCAATGCAACAAAGCAAAAGGCAGAGCCAACCGCACCCTGTCATGCACCAACAGGGGCATCACTAACAGGTCCAGAGAGGTCTTGCTCCCCCTCTATGTGGCGCTGGTCAGGCCACAGAAGAAGTACTGTGTCCAGTTCTGGGCACCGCATTTCAAGAGGGACGTGGGAAACCTGGAGAGGGTCCAGAGGAGGCCACTTGTATGGTTGGAGGCCTCCATGGCCAGCCCTATGAGGAGAGGCTGAGGGACCTGAATCTCTTCAGTCTCCGCAAGAGGAGACTGAGGGGGGATCTTGTGGCTGCCTACAACTTTATCAGGGGCCAGCAGCAGAGACTCGGGAAAAGTCTGTTCACCAGGGCCCCCCTTGGAATCACCAGGAACAACGGCCACAAGCTGAGGAAGGGTAGGTTTAAGTTAGATATTAGGAAGAATTACTTCACAGTAAGGGTGGCCAGAGCCTGGAATGGGCTTCCCAGAGAGGTGGTGCTCTCACCTTCCCTGGAAATCTTCAAAAGGAGACTGGATAGGCACCTGGCTGGGGTCTTATGACCCCTCCCACCCCCCGGTGTCATTCCTGCCCATGGCAGGGGGTTGGACTCGATGATCTGTCTAGGTCCCTTCCGACTCACTGATTCTATGAGAAAGACTTTAACTTTGGTGCTCTTGCCCTCAGCGTCCTTTGAAAAGTACCTTACAGATGAATCAGGATGCCAGCACACAGCCTTTACCCAAACACAATATACTGTAGGCATGGTTACCAGTAACAAGGATGGCTGCATCACAGGATGGGCAGTGCTTGAAGTTTGGCTACTGGGGTTCTGCACCTAGGCACAGGCCTTTTTATATACAAGGTGAGACTCATGTACAGATGTGTCTGAACCAAAAGAAGCTTCCTGAATTGAAAGAAACTCTTATAGCTAGGCTTCTCTGAAAAAGGGAATGCCAATGGACACTGCCATTCAAAAGAACCACTCCCATGTGTGCATATTTACCATAAGAGGGATCTGTGTGGACAGTCACTCAAGAAGTAACTCAGAACATCTTCAAGCACCCATCAGTACCCAACAATGAAATGAAAGTGTTCATTGTTCCCCATCATATCATACTATTCTTACAATAAACATTCTGTTTCCTGTTTGGCAGCAGAAAAACAAAACATTACTATCCATACATTTTAAAGACAAGGTAACTGCAACATTATGAAGGATTAGACTGTTCAGTGACAAAATTTGTGAAGTCGACTTTAAAAAAAATTACACAATTCAGGTTCCCACCTCTCTTCTGGATTTGTAGCTTTTAAATCATGTTTTGGCTTGTCTAGCTGAAAATAGCAGGGCTAGTTAGGGAAAGTTTGGGAAACACCGTAAGTTATCTCAATATAGTAAAAATTAGGAACAAAGAAAAACAAGAAAACAATGAAAGCAGTTTTCCAGAAAACAGGAGAAATAATTGTACTCAAGTCCAAAAGAGAAACAATGACAAACAGACATTTGTTTCTGTTATATAGCAAAAGTCTATGTGTATATTAAGTTATCTAACAAGAAACTTATTCTAATCCTGTCATAAAAATATTATTCAAATACTTCATATTATAGTATAGGGAATGGGAGCAATGAGTCAGCAAGCTATTTTGTTAACTTATCACATAAATTAGCTTGCTTTGGTCCTCCTAGCCTGTGTTTAACCCTTGGTACATCTTTTTAAATAGCTTTAAACAGAACTACACATAATTTTAGATAGGTTAATTGCAGAGTTTGAGGAAGAATTTCTGCTGTTATCTGAACGATTAATTTGGAGGATTCATAGAAAAATCTTAATGTTAATTAATTTTTTGTTAGTTTAAATTCCATCATGTTACAGAAAAGGGTGGGGGGAGAGAGAGTAAAAATAATGACTCTTAAAAAAAACTGAAGAATGTTACCATCATCAATCCAGTTGGGTAAATGGCTCATTGATAATTTTTTCTGTTAAAATTAGTGGTTCTTGCTCTCAGTCTTTTGCCAAATATCAACACTGTGGGTAGAAGATCTAGGAGGTGCTTGTTATGCACAGTGTGGGGGCAGTGATAAGGAGGAGCATTCAGATCTCATCTCTTTTAATAGGTTGAGAAATTCTAGACTAATATTCAAGCTCACAGACGTTACATGACTAATCTGCAGACATTAGTCATACGTGTCAGCTAATTGCAATGGCAGCTCTTTTATGTACAGCAATGCTGCATATGCCACTGTAGTTTGCATATGTAAAAGTGACTTGAATAATTAACTCATATGTACAGCAACAAATTATCAGTAGACAAGAGCAATTCATGATCAGAAAATGGTTTCTAGATATATTTACATCCAGTGTTTTATCAGATATAACTATACTTCAAAAGTTTTACTTGTGATATTACTATGAACTTACACATTTGTAGGGGTCTCAGAAGGCACTTGTAAATAATTTTGTGCTTTGACAGCTTGCGAATAAAGGCATGGTAGCAGAGCCATTCTGCTGCTTCAGAAGGAAACGGGCCAGAAGCACCTTTGGCTCCTAAATCACTTCCTGAAGATAAAACATATATAAAATTTTACCTACGGTTGATTAACATCTGAAGGCCTGCCCTCTGCCCCTACCCAATCACCTTTATATACAAGCATATTAAGTACAAGTGGATTAAGTCTCATAAAACCCAGAAAAGCAAGGGACTTCTATTTCCATTTCATGGAAGACAGAATGAGGCACAGGCACATTACATAAATGGTCTGAAGTCAGTGAAGCATAGGGCAAAGTAAGGATCTGAACCTATTTACAAACATGTAACCACAAGATTGTTATCAGTAAATCATGAATAAAAGGTATGTTAGGAGTTAGTGGGAAACATGACTTATGGAGATTATAAACAAAAATATTTAATTGCTGAAAAGAAAAAGTTTAAAACACCTCCCCTCTCCACCCCCCACCTTCTCACACACTAACATGCTCCTCACCATCAGATTTTTACAGTAGATAAAAGCTCGAGAACAACTGGAAGCTTTGGATCTGGCTGGCTGGCACCGCAAATAAAGCTTTCTTTTTAAAGAGGAACGCTGTGTTATTTCATCACCGCTTAACCTGTCGTACCTGAATTTTTTACTTTCAATGCAGAATAGCAGCATGATGCAGTATCTGATATAATCCTTAGAAAAAAGCAAGGGTTGTTTCTAACTTGCTGATTAAATGGAAGCTGAAGGACACATGCATGGAACCTATTAAATAAAATTTAAATAGTTTAGTTGGCTGTAAGTCAAAATACATTTTAAAACATTATAACTAATGTCCAGAAACCTAGGACATTATACAGTAACCACAAATCACTCTACTTTGTCAGAAACTTGGGGCCTCCTTTGAAGAAGTAAACACTTGAGCATGAAACACTTGTTAGCAACAAAACCACTTTACCACCACAGACTGAACCCTGTCTCCTGCACTACTCTTCAAGGGATTACATGTTTAGAACTAGCTGTCTGTCTTCCATCTTGCAGAATGGCCCCTTGACGGCTCAGAGCATCACAAACTGGTCCAACGTTTTGTTGTAATGTGAAGTATCCCAAATTTAAATGACTTGCACCCAAATCAAGAAGCAAAAGAGTCGGAACGCATTGTCAGAGCTGGCCCCTGCAAGCTGGTTTCTGAGGTTTTTCAGAGCCACCATCTTGGCCTGGTCCAGCAGGAAACTGGCCAGGGAGATCATGATCTCCTTGGCCACTCAGTAAGGAATAGAGAAGATGCACACACGCTCATTAAAGTCCAAGTTTAGCATGCCAAAGAGGGCACTGAGGACAGAGAGACCCTTACAGACAGACAAACCACTCCTCAAATGACCTAATTCCCAGACTAATGTATTTATCTTGCATGCCATGTTCACATGAGCACGGACATTTGTCCCTGAAGAACAACCATGGCATGCACCCTCTGGCGCATGGCAGGTTACCCCGGGTGGTATAGGGGAGGCTAGGGTCACCAACTGTGCTTACCCCAGCAGCCTTACCTGGGGTCCTGAGGGCCTTGGGGACCTGCAGCTGGGAGCGTGGCTTTGGCCAGCCAAGCTCTGGTTTTGGCTGGCATGTGCTGCCACCATGTGTGTTGCCCCGCTTTTTTTTTTTTTGACATGGGGTCAAGATGTGCAACTTGTTTTGGGAAGACAAAAGGTAGAAAGATATTCCCAGAGTCATGGCTGACCCTGAGACAGAGTAACAAAGACACTGTAGCAAGCATGGCATCTGAGGAAACAGTCTTAGTGATGCAGCAGGAACTTTCTGGTGTGACAGGACAGCAACAAGGCTAGGCCCCAGATCCTTGCAAGGGCACTAATAAAACTGTTACTTCTTTACTGTAAATAGTTCTTTATATATAAAGTTCCTGTGAATTATAAAGTATTGTTTCCACACCACAAGCCTCATCAAGATGCTATGGACTGCATTCACCAGCTCACTCAGCCAGCTTACTGGCTCTTAGGGATGTAAATACTGTTAAAAAAAGTATCCGTTTAACCTATTCTAATTAGATTGGTTAAACAGTTAACTAGTACAGCAGCTTAGACATAACTGCTACTGGAAGGTGATCCCCAGGCCCTTCGTGGGGCGGTGGTGGTAGGTGGTAGCAAGCCCAGCCAGACATCAAAGCGCACATAAAGCCCTGTGCTGGGGCACCTGTGAATGAGCAGCCCGCTATTTTCCTCTTAACCTTGTAGGAGAGAGGGGAACTAGTCCCCACTCACCCCTCCCCACCCTCCTCCTTGCTCTTCCCTTCATCTCTCCTGCCTGCCCTGCAGGCTTCCCGTTACTGCTGGAGCACCTCATGGCTTCCTTTCCTCCACTTACCTGCCAAACTGTGCCCAGCCCCACGCTACACAATAACCAGTAAATTAAATGGTTATCACTGGGCTTATCAGTTAAACGATTAATTTAACCTTTCACAGGCCAAAAGCTACAGCTTCATCAGCAGCTGTGGGGGGACTAACAGTGGCATCTCCCCCTGCTGTTTGCAGGGCCACGGAGAAGTGCAGTTATGAGTTATAGTATCTGCTTGTTCTATTCTACCATACTTCTATTTCAGTGAAGTAAACACAGGTCTCCCTGCTTATGGCAGGTACCCTAATTTTGGAGTGTTGATTTTAGGAGAAGGCATGTATGAGATATGAAAGTAAACACTGCATTAATATTTTTCACTTACTAATAGAAAATTTGGTCTATGATATCATGTCTTTGAATTTTGTCCAAAAGTAAGTACAGGACAGGCAGCTTGTATAATAGGCTCCTTTCGGCCAAAACTACCAACTGGACAGCAAGCCCTATTGTCATACATTTGAGTCATATTCAAGGTTATTCTCAGGCTCAATACATTTTAAAAATATAATACGGAGCTTATATACGTATAGGTCACTGTGGATAGGTTAGGTTAGAGTCAGAAGAAAATCTGCACTGCCTTCTTGTCAAAAGCAAAAGGAAGATTTTTGGTCACCAACATTACCTGAGAATTTGGGAGCAACTAACAAAAACCAATGATTGTCATATTTATATAAGGGAGAAGGTAACTTCCTTAATGATTTGACAAATACCATCCTTGTAATAGTCTCGGCATCCCTTAGCTCATCACAACTGAGCTTTATCTAAATCATTTCTACCCAAAGCATAAATCTTAGCAAGGCTTGGAGAAAACAAAACCAAACACAGACGGGGGAATGATTAGATAGGCTGCAACACTGTAAAGAAGAACCTGGGGTTTTAGTGGACTATAAGATAAATATGAGCCAACAGTGAGTGTGCTCTTGTTGCAAAAAAAAACAAGCCAACAGCAGCATACTGGATTGTGTCAACAGGAGTATCACTTACAAATCAAGGTAAGTGATTCTTCCACTCTACTGAGCACTGGTGAGGCCTTACCTGGAGTACTGCGTCTCATTTTGGATCCCACACTTAAAAAAAAAAGACGTGTACATATTGGAGAGAGGCTAGCACAGAGCAATAAAAATGATAGGGGCCTGGGAGGGAAGACTTACAAGGAAAAGCTGAAAAAAAATAGGGTTATTTAGTCTGAAGAAGAGAAGACTGATGGGGGATTTGATAATAGTTTTCAAACACCTGAAGGGTGATTATACAGAGGATGAAGATGAACTTTTCTCTGGGGCTGTAGGACGCAAGGCTAGGAACAATGGCCTCAAGCTGCAGTAGAAGAAATTTAAATTGGAGATTAGGAGGAATTTTCTGACTATGAGACTGATCAAGCATTGGAACAGTCTACCTGGAGAAACTGTGGAATCTCTCTCTTTGGAAATTTTCAAGAACAGGTTAGGCAAACACTTGGCCACGATGGTTTAGTCAGGAATGGTTCAGCCTTAAGCAGGGGACTGGACTAGATGACCTTGTGAGGTCCCTTCCAGTCCTACTTTCCTATGAAAAACCACCTTAGTTTGATTAGTATGAATCAGTGACTTTTATCCCCTCCTACTGACAACAATACAACCCACATTATCCTAGTTGCTTTTCACACTTATTGAGAAGGAAAGGTGATAGAATTGATCTTTGTGGAACAATGAAGAACCCTGATCCTGGGGCAGAAAAGTAATTGTCCACTGCTCTCTGGGATCTCTTTAAAAAAAGACAGCAAAGCCACTCAACTGTGATGCCTCTCTATCCCAGCTAGTGTCTGGAAATCATTCAACCATACTGTCATAGTTAGTGATTTCACAAGCTGCTGCCTCTAGGACAAAAAAACCTCAACATGGGCAACTTAACAGAACCTATTACTACAAAGGCTCCAAAGACTCATAACAAGTAAAAATGGAAATCAGGGAAATGCCAAGTGTTCATCTGAGAACAAAGCTGCTTCACCCCTACCTTCTTAATAACTTTATATCAAGGAAGAAGTACACAGAGAGAGATTTTGGCAGGACTGGAATTATTTGTACAGTATGAGTTTCACCTCGAAAAAGGAAATAAACTACTGCATCAAGGAAAAACAGAGGAGAGGGGAGTGGAAGGTGGAAACAGATGCACAATTCCAGCGAAACGGATGAGGCTCCCCCAGAAGAGCACTGTCAGTCTTATTTCTATCTGCTCTGGCAGTAACATAGCATATGCTGTGACAGTGCAGGCCTGGCCTTAGGAATGTCCAAGCCCTTGGCAGGCTGAATGGACTTGCCTAAAGAACAAAAGTGAAAGAAGAGAGACTTCTGCAACCTGCATGTTAGTGAAGGCTGAACAAAATTTCATACAAGAAAAGGCCTACTGTAATGTAAAGGGTGGGAGAGCTTCTCAAAGAAAAGGAGACAAAAATCCTTTTTAATGGAAAGCGTCAGGCAGCTTAAATATAGAGGTTACTTCCAGTTCCCCCTGCAATACATGGATGAATTTGCTTCTTTTCCATTGATCCATGATATTGTGTTAGATGTTGATCCTGTTTAAAACACAGCGCTTAACTAGACTGCATTGCAATGAAGTTTCCATAACAGCAGTGAAGTACTTTACTCATTAATTTAAGCAATGAGGATTGAAGGTGAAAATATCCCTCCTACCTCCACAGTTCCCTGATCTATGGCAGCTCCCAGATGTTACGTAAGTTATTACACCACCTACAATTTATTACATGCACATCAGTAGAGAAACTGACAAGAAGAGAGCAATAAGATTAGGACAAGATCTGAAGGCCACTAAGGCTTTGGTAAATAAAAGTAAAAGCTGAGATTAACTCAATTATAATACTTAAGGTATGTGAATTACAAAGTTGGCATGAAAGGAAGAACACACAAAAATAAAGGCAATAAATAAATAAATTTCACTTCATAAAAAAGTATGATGAGCATATGCAGGTGTCATGAGTGGTTTTCTAGCTTCACCAAAACATACAATAACCAAAGCTGATACACAACCACAAGCTGTTCAGAAGCACAGTTTGCCCAATAACTTAGTGAAGTGCAATATATTGCCACTGACTTTTAGGAGAATTCTCAGAAGAATTCTCGAAAGCTAATTACCCCTTTCTTTTTTTATTTTCCCCTTATTTAAATTAATAGTCCTTGTAGGGCAATATATGACAAAGTACAACGGAAATACACCAAGGTCTCACTAAATTCTAGAAGCAAGCATGAATGCCAAGTGCAGTAGTCTAACACACCCAACTAAATGATAGGGTGGAATCATACAAATGTTGTATTAAAACAAACAAACATCACCCCTCTGGCCATATCATCATCTGACTAGCCTTGGAAAATAAAAGCACCAGATCACTGCCATGAAAGGATCACATGGATCTGCCAGGAAAGAACAAACCAATATGGCAATTTCTGACAACTATTTTAAATTTTTAGAAATTCTGTTTCTAGATCCATAAGTCAGAGTGAAAAGAGATAGCCGTTGTTCTTTTCCTGTTCAACGATTTTTTTTCACAAGTCTTGGATAATATGCCATAGTTTTTCAGCTATAAATTGCATGTTTTGGGAATACAATGCATTATCATCATACTACCTCCCACTTACAGCCACCCGAAATGGCTGTGGTGGTGAGAACCAAGAAGACTGGCAGCAGAACTGGACACACACAGAAAAAAGGACTCATTAGTTTATCAGAATTACAAGATCATATAAACGGTCCCACCAAATGGCATTTGCAAAGAGACTTCTGCACTCTAGTAATGCAGCATGATACAGGCAGTCCTTGCACTTACGGCGGGTTACGTTACTGGAAAAGGTGCTGTAAGTTGAAACAATGCAAGTCGAGTCTGATTTTCCCATAGAAACAATGTTCCTGACCAAGGGCCTGATGCCCAACTTTCTACAGATATGACCATAAACACCATATTTAAATCAACTATTTAATCAACTATAAATGATATACACTGTACAGTACAAAGCTTTCTAAAGTGTACTGTATATAAATTGATTAAACAGGGCGATACAGTAATTAATTACATAACATTTTATTTAATCAGAAGGTGAAGGAACACTTTCATCAGGGTCATGGAATACAGAAGGGCTTCTTTGGGGAGACTGAGGGCCACTTGATGGTTTTGTGAGAAGCTGATCCAGGGATGTTTGTTTTGCTGCCCTCTTTTTCTCACTGTAAATTTCCCTGTAATGCCATAAGTGTGAGGATCCAGTGCCGTAAGTAATAACATGGATGTAAATGGTGGAGCACCGCAAGTGCACAACGCCGTAAGTCGAGGACTGCCTGTACTACCTTGTCCCCCATTCTTGAAGTTTTGGCCTTTCCTTCCCATTGCCCTCAACTTGCTCCACCCCATATGCAAGGGTGAAGACCAACATTCAATGCATCAGGATTAAAAGTCCTTTTTTCAGCTGGCTGTCAATTATTAATCATTTCCATTCACCCTTGGACAAAATCAAAACTTCATCATCAGCAAATGTTTGCAGAGAACAACTATACCTGATTACTCATAAAGTAATTAAGAAATTATCAGCAGTAAAGAATCTGCAGTTAACTTGGAAGAATTAAACTTTGGTCAGAGAAAAAGGATACAAGTCAGAGTCCTGGTAGTTATTCAAAAGACATAGCGTTCTCAACACAATCAGGTTAATGACTGATATGTTTTCTGGTATTCCTAATGGAGCAAAGCAGTATTGCATTCCAGATTCCTTCTTCTCTGGGGCATTTGTAGACACTTAAAACATTAAAAATCATAATGATTTTCCCCTTGACTTGCTTCAAGCATAGTCTAACCATACACTTCAGTATAATAGCACCTCCTTTATCATACATTTTACAGGAATGGATACATTTTAAAGAAAAATTTTAGAAAGAAATACATCACTCACTGCAAAATCTATAATTGTAAACTCTTGTGGCATATTTTTCTCAACCCACAGCAACTTCGTTTAGCATGAAAACAGTCCTGAAAGATATGGAGTTAGTGGAGAAGTTGAAGACATACCTGTACGCCTGCAGCAAAAATATCTTATAAACGTTCATGAAAACTGTTCTAAGGCTGTTGATCTGGAATAAAACCAAAAAAAAGTAAATCTATACAGATATGCCCTAGAGAGTGTTCCCAAAAATGTGTACTTCATTAAAATTCTGCAACTTAAAATCCGGTACCAGGGAAATAAGATGTTATACCATCATTCAAAGATTCCTGATATCACATAAGCATGTATTACCGTAAAGACTCAGTTCTACTAACTTCTGAGCATGACTAAGCCACTTTCCAGCTACACACAGCATCTTCTTGAATTAGGTCATAAGCATCAAAACTAAAGACAATTAGAAATGCTTTCGAATCATGAATCAAAATATTCATACACATTTATTTTTAAATTCTCACCTGTAAATCCAGAAATAAACTATGACATTTGAGCTTCAGAACTGTGTTCAGTTTGGATTTCATATTTTTCCCTGCTGTTCTGCTTGAATTGAAGACAAGACTTGACCTGATAGAAGTAGATGCATAACTGCAAAGAAAAAAGGTAAGGCATTAACAAAATGGTTTTAACACATTATGTGACCTCATGATCCTTTTTTACCAGTTTATTAGTCACATAAATTGCAAGCAACAGATTAAACTACTCAGAACACTTTTTTCCTTTGGTATAGCAGCCCTTCTCATCTCCCTTACGTACTCTGACTACCATGGTCATTTTGCCTATCTGCTCACCCTGTATTTGGTTGTATTATTTAGTATTATTTCAAGCATGAGTAGAGGTCCCAAGGCAGGGACTCACCTTCTAGTGGGAGTATTTCTAGGTGGGCTCTCTGAGACCTATTCTTGAGATTTAACATAATTATTGACAAAGACTTTAGCTGTTTTTTTCCCCTCAATGCACCAATAGCTTGCAAGTCACACTCTCTCTCTCTCACACACACAATCAAGGAAGTGTTAAACAGTCTAAGAGATTACTAATACAGAATACCCCAAATAAGGCAAAATATAACGATATATATCTATGAACAAAGAACGCAGGCCATACTTTGAACACAGGCTGTAATGGATATATAAACAGGGGACGATCCAGAAGAACTAACAAGCTTACATTATCTCTGTATACGGAATTAGGTGGACTACTGTAATATGCTATAATGTCTGTACTTCTGAAAAGATTGACAAAAATTTAAGTGGTTCAGAAAACCATTATGTAGAGTCCTGAGATCTAGAAAACCTACCTTTACAGTGAGATGCTTTCCACAGATTAAGCTTTAAGCTTAATCAAAAGAGAAGGTTACAAAGGTGTTGATCAATGTCTACATATAACATTATGAGGAGATTTCTGATGGCAAAGGGGTTATTAATCTAGCAAAGGCATAGCAAGATCAAATATCTATATTTGAGCACTGCTCAGGACTCTGAATCTTGAAATAAGGTGAATCTCTTAACTGGGCTTTAATTCATTATTGTACCAATTTACCAAGGGATGTAATAATTCTCAGTGAATTAAAATCTTAATTCAAAACTGGATGTCTTTTAAAAAGATATGCTGGAGAAGAACCTGAAACAAGCTTATTGCAACAACTAATAACCCTAAAATCCCACCTGCTTAAGCAAAGCTTACATATCAGGGATACTTGTATGTAGCACCCTAATGTTCTGACACTTCCATCAAGCAGACTCATACTATCAAGAAGAATATAGGACTAGAAGGGATGTCTTAGATCCACCGAGTCTGGCCCCCTGTGATCACATTGTTTAATCACTTCCATAAACTGATCAAGCTCCATTTTAAAAGCAGTTCTAATTTTATGCCCACTTGCTCCCTGAAAAGCTGTTCCAGAACCTCATTGTTTTGATGGTTAGGAGCCCCCTCTAATTTTCAGCTTGAATTAATTTCAAATCACCATATTCTTATACCAACATTGTCCTTTAGCTTAAACAGCTCTTCTCCTGCTGTTTGCTCTTCCGTCCCCCTGTACTTACTGAGAGAAATCATTTCTTCATTTGCTTTCTTAAGATTTCAGTGCAACTGTGCAGATTCTCAGCAGGGTAAAGGAGCCCACGGTAAGGCAATCTAGCCACAGCAGAATTTTAGTATCATCAAGTTTAGGCTTGGGCTTGAGTATCTCTCCGCCACTCTGTGGTTTATACTACACATGTACCCTGAAAGAACAGTACTGAAGCTGATAAGATGTTTAGTTTCACAGCTCACGCAAATTTAATCCAGTTCTACAATCTGTTCAGTCCTTGGCCTTTTTGTTAAGCAGGTGAGCTAGACACCAAGTAACTCAAGTTGTGGGCATGGAGTTGTAGTGTCCAACACATCTGCCCCATAGAAACTGAACTAAGTACTAGAAACCATGTGACCATCAGACTATAACAGCTGACATAACCTACAGTGTGACTGGAATAACAGAGACTTGGTGGGATAGCTCGTATGATGGGAGCACTGCCATGGATGGGTACAAACTGTTTGGGAAGGACAGATAGGAGAGAAGAGGAGGAGTTGTGCTATAATGTAAAAGAGCTGTATGATTTCTCAGAGGTCCAATATGAAATGGGAGATACGCCTGTTGAAGGTCAGAGTGATGTCACTATGGGTATCTGCTATAGACCACCAGACCAGGATGATGAGGTAGATGAGCCCTTCTTCAGACAACTACTGGAAGTTTCCAGATCACAGGCCCTGGTTCTCATGGGGGGTTTCGATCACCCTGACATTTGCTGGGAGGGCAATACACCAGTGCACAGGTAATCCAGGAAGTTTTTAGAGACCATTGGAGACAACTTCCTGGTACACGTGTTGGAGAGACCAACTAGGGGCCATGCTCTTCTTGACCTACTGCTGAAATACTCAATGCCTTTACCTCAGTCTTCACAGGCAAGGTCAGCTCTCAGACTACTGCATCACACAGCATAGTTTGGGGAGAAGATGAACAGCCCTCTGTGGTGAAAGAACAAATTAGGGACTATTTAGCCAAAAAAATGAACATGTACAAGTCCACTGGGGTGTATGTAATGCATCCACAGGTGGTGAGGGAGTTGTCTCATGTTACTGCAGAGCCACCGGCTACTATCTTAGAAAACTTGTGGTGATCAGAGGAGGTTCCAGATGATTGGAAAAGGGCATACATAGTGTGCCCATGTTTAAGAAAGGGAAAAAAGAGTATCCAGGAAACTATAGATCAGTCAGACTCACCTCGGTTCTGGGAAAAAATCATGGAGCAGGTCCTAAAAGAATCCATTTCTAAGCATTTGGAGGTGAAGGAAGTGCTTAGGAACAATCAGCATGGATTCATCAAAGGCAAGTCATGCCTGACCAACCTGACTGCCTTCTACGATGAGATGACTGGCTCTATGGATGAGGGGAAATCAGTGGATGTGACATACCTTGACTTTAGCAAGGCTTTTGATACCATTTTCCACAGCATTTTTGCAAGCAAGCTGAGGAAATACGAGTTGAATGTACTATAAGGTGAATGTATGAATATACTGTAAAGTGGATAAAAATCTGGCTGGATCATGGAGCTCAGAGAGTAGTAATCAATGGATCAATGTCTAGCTGGCACGTGGTATCAAGCAGAGTTCCCCAGGGGTAGGTCCCAGGGCTGGTTTTGTTCAATATTTTCATTAAGAGTCTACAAGATTGCGCCCTCAGCAAGTTTATGGATGACACCAAGCTGGGGGGTATAGTAGATATGCTGAAGGGTAGGGCTAGGATTCAGAGACCTTGACAAATTGGAGGATTGGGGCAAAAGAAAATGCATGAGGTTCAACAAGGACAAGTACAGAGTCCTGCATTTAGGATGGAAGAATCCCATATACTGCTACAGCCTAGGGACTGACTGGCCAAGCAGCAACTCTGCAGAAAAGGACCTGGGGGTTACAACGGACAATAAGCTGGATATGAGCCAACACTGTGCCCTTGTTGCCAAGAAAGCTAACAACATACTGGGCTACATTAGTAGGAGCACTGCAAACAGATTGAGGGAAATTATTCTTCCCTTCTACTCTGCACTGGTGAGACCACATCTAGAGTACTGTGTCCAGTTTTGGGCCCCCCACTACAGAAAAGATGTGGACAAGCTGAAGTAATTCCAGTGGAAAGCAATGAAAGTGGTTAAGGAGCTCTGGCACATGACTTATGAGAGGCCGAGGAAACTGGGCTCATTTAGTCTACAGCAGAGGAGACTGAGAGGGGATTTAATAGCATCCTTCAAGTACCTGAAAGGGGGTTCCAAAGAGGATGGATCTGGACTGTTCTCAGTGGTGGTAGATGACAGAACAAGGAGTAATGGTCTCAAGTTGTAGCAACCGAGGTTTATGCTGAACGATAGGAAAAACTTTCTCACGAGGCGGATGATGAAGCACTGAAACAAGTTAGAGGTGGTGGGATCTCCATCCTTGAAGGCTTTTTAAGGGCCAGCTCGACAACACTCTAGCTGGGATGATATAGTTGAGGATGATCCTGCTTTGAAAAGGCAGTTTGACTAGATGACCTCCTGAGGCCCCTTCCAACCCTAATGTTCTATGATGACCTGTGTCAGATTTAAACTAGTAGATCAGAATGGGGTGAAGATTAACATAGCTTGTTTGGCACAACAGTGTTCTAATACACCACACAAGAAGCAAAATTGTCAGATTAACTTTGCAGTGAATTCACCAATACCATATATTGGTATTCACCTGCATATTTCAGGTAGCATGTATTTATACTAGAAAGTTTATCCAGCATCTACATTTACCTGGAATAGTCACAGTAAATCTCAAGGGTCTGTGTATCTAGTAATAAACCACACCACTGGAACATACGGCAATCTGGTAACTGTTTGAACTGGGAACATCCTGGGATATCATCATCATCAACTAGAAAATTCACCGCCATCTTACCGGAGTTTACTGAGAAGCCGTACTCAGGAATTCCTGCTGCCAGAGTCCTAAATCAGACAATAAGATGTTAGCCAAAATGAACTACAAGAGAGGTATTGTTATCCTGAAACTTGTCAAAAAAGATGCAAAAATGTTATGGCTACAAGTTGGTGAAAAACAAAACTCCAATTACTATATGTATTTGGGGTTACTGAAAACACTGGAAAGAACTTGCATGCAACAAGAGAAACTTGGGAAAAATGCAAAAGAAAATATTACAAATTACAAAGAAAGGTTGTTATAAAGCAGGGGTTGTCAACCGGGGGTACACGGACAGGTCCTAGGGGGTACATGTGGATGGGCAGGGACGGAGTGCCGCCACCTCCCGGGAGCAGGGCCAGTGTGGAACAAGGGCAGCAGCGCCCCTCTGCAGGGTGGGGAAGCTTGCACCAGGCAGCCGCTGCTGCCACACACCAGCCCAGTGAGCTTCCCCATCCTCATAGAGGGGCACTGCTGCCCTCACAGCCCAGCCCGGTGAGTTTCCTTGTCCGTGCTCCTGGGAGGCAGCAGCGCTCTGTCCCCACCTGCCCGTGGTCCCCACCACCCTGCTCCAAGTCCGGCTGTGTGCTAACCACCCGCCCTCCCCTCCCTGCCCCTCAGTGGCCCTCCCCGCCCCGCCATGGCTCAGCATTTGTCTGTGTGTGACCTGCCCCAGCCCCTTGGTGTCCAGTGCACGCTACCCCCATCCCTCCTCCTGCTCAGCATCCAGCCACCAGGAATACTTAAACTAAAAAAGATTGAAAACCCCTGCATAAAGTCCTTAGCTGAGCACATACAGCCAAAAATGCCAGAAGTGGAATGTACTTAAGTTAAAAAAAGACCTTGTCAATAAAAAGTTACAGTGATTAATAAAAGAAAATCCTAAAATACGCAGACACAAGACAATGTAAAAATATTCAAGCACGTTAAGTTTGTTTAAACGCTTCTGAAAGCTACCTTAACATTTCTCTCTCTCTCTTTCATAGCAACAGAAACATTTTCAGTGTTTAGAACCATTAAAACCTTAACTCTACACTTGTTTAAACCACAAATACCAGATTAGCAGAACTATCAAGCTATAATGTCTATTAAAGACAACACAGAAGCAGATCCTGGATACTGTAGCACAGTGTAAACAGTTGTCAAATTTAAAAGTTACCTCTGCTCTTCTCCATAGTAGGAAGGGAGCATGAATATAACTCATTCAGTAGTACCAATTAATTCATATGTCCCCTTCCCCTCTGGCTGTAGATAACTAAACTTTGCCCCAACAGCTCACACAAAAACCTGAAGAACAGTGAAGGTCTGGGGCAGGGTAAAGTAGCTTTAATTTAAAATTAAACTAAAGGCCACAAAGGATTCTTTATCAACAGTGGCATAGGTAACTGAAAGAGATCTAGGAAATGTCAGGTAATACAATGTAATATACCAGATATCAGTATACAACAGCATGAGAGTAGAAGAAACATGTGCTCTTTGTTCACCAGTACAGTACAGTGGATCAAGCATGTAGGTGTAATGTTTGCAGTGAAAAAAAATCCCAAAACTTAGTGACCATAAATATAATCAAAGCTTTTCTTTTTTTTTGTTTTTTTTAAGCTGATGGGGGACATTAATGGCACATGCTTGGTGTTTAGAAATAAATAAATTCAGAACTCTTAAGTGGCAGGGGAAAACCTCTGAAAAACTGTCAGTTTGATTCAAAATCACAAGCAATGCAACACATTAAATCTGCAAGAGCAGATTAAAAAAATATGGACTTTTATCTTTGTTGTTTGTTTTTTACAGTGCTAAAAAAATAAATACAATTTTCCCCTATGTAAGTGTTCCTGGTTCTGATTTTAAGAATATGGTCACTGCACATATGGAATTTCACACAAAATTAGATGGTTAGAAAAGAAAAAGGCAAAAGAAAGCCTTTTCTGGTGAAACATTCATTACATGCAAGAGTTTCTGCTCAGAGAACCCCTGCCTCATTTTGCACATCAATCCAAAGCATCTGAGAGGAGCTGAAAAGCAAGGATCATACCTCGCCCATTATCACTGGGGCATGAAGCATGAAATCAAGGGTGCATTGTAAAGGTACTGCTGAGGTAAAAGCTCTCTGAGCTCGTGTGCTTAAGGTGCATGCACACCCACTGCAGCAAGGGTATCCTTATGTACAAGTATTTGGGGGAGTGCATTTGGTTGTATAAGAAGATGTATTCATTATAGTACCTGAATATTAGTCAATAAAATACATCTATTTCTATAAAGGGAGTTAAAGAACGCTAGTTAAGGAATATTAATACTTGAAACATGTCTTTGATGACATACCTCAGAAAATTTTTGGCTTGTAGTAAGTGAGGAGTGACCAGCAAAAAGTCATCAATTAACCGTATAAGCACTCTGAAATTAAATAATAATATAATATATTTATATATTTAATATGGACATTCTTCTTTTCAATTTTTCATCAAAGTTACAAGCTATGGACTATTATAATTCTCAGTTTCTCTCAGTAAACTCATAAAAGAGCAACATGATATCCAATGCGACAATATAAAATTTCCATTAAAATACCTTTATCTTCCCCCCAAGTTTTTTTTTTTTTTTTTAAATAAGGCACCAGTAGGGCTGTAAACTTTCTTTACATACATGTACTGAATTTTAATAAGGTCATTTCACCCCTACAGAATTCATGAATCAAGGAATATCTTGTAGTCTGACATAATGCACGGGCCCATACATGTAGCTGGGACAAAATATCAAATACAGTCACAACATGGCAACATAAACAGAACATAACGTAAGGTTCACTGATCAGTTTGGAGGAGTATATCGTATTGTCAACAGTTCTATTACTTTTCTTCTAGGTAGAGAATTTCAGATTTTCTAGCCTTTCCATCCAGTACTAATTCTTATCTAGTCTGTGTACAAGTTCAAAAGGAAGTAGGGAGGCAAATTCTCCTAGATTTCTTTGAAAACTCAGGCTAAGGGCCAGACTTTTTAAAAAATATTTAAATTATGTAGAAAGGCACCTAGGAGGATATTTTTTTAAGAAAAAGAACTAGCAGCAGCAGCTATCTGTATCTTTAGACATTCAAACATCTTTAAAAAGATCTGTCTTTTAACTCTCAAACTGCCCATCAAATCAACATGTAAACTTCTGACTACCCATTACACTCAACAGCTATTTAACAGAAAGGGTGATAATTCCTATAGAGACAATTTCACCTCAAAGATCAGCATGCAACTTTTCACAATTTTACTAACAATTTCTTAAAGAGGAAAGATGGATAGTTAGGCTCAAAACCTGGTATCAGCACAACCTTTCCAAATGAATTATAAATTAGGGAATCTTTGTGGCTGGAGGAAAATGCTGTTACAAGCACCCACAGACTAGAGCTAATCCTTAAAAAGCTGCAGCTGTCTCCATATTGCTTACCTCACCCTATAACAAAAAGTCACCCACTTGCTCAACTGTATTAACAACACAGCAATTATGCCATCATATGGATTTGGTTTTTCTTATAAATAACATAAAACGTAGCATTAAAAATCCTTGATCATGCACTTAAGACAATATTTAAATGACATACTTGAGGAAATTGATTCCCATTCTTTAGAAAGAGCCTGGCCCTCTGAGGCAGCGGTCAGGCAACATACAGCCCAGAAGCTGAATCCAGCCCATAGAGCCACTGGATCCAGCCAGCAGAAGTGGGGCTTTGGAGACATTTGGAAGGGATGTGGGGTTTGGCTGTGTTCCCACTCCCCATGCTGCTGCAGGGACAGTTGTCAACTGCAGGCATTTTCCCTGTGCTGCTGAGAGGGCAAGCAGTGGTAATTGGATCCTAGAGCATGCCCACCTCTCGCCCAGGGTGGGTTATTCTGGCCCACAGATGGAAAAGGGTGACCTATCCTGGCTCTGAGGTACTGAGAATATCTAGGAGCTAGGAGGATTTGGGGCAAAGATCAAATGGGGTGGCCAACTGTTTAAATGGCAGGGGCAGAGTTAGAGTGTTACCCATATAACTAGTGAAACTGGAGCTCTTGCATGGAAAGGGAAAAGGTAAGCATGGTAAAATATCGATCAGTTTAATGTTGCTGCATGAAAAAAGTATACAACTAAGTATTGGACAATGAATGGTTGGGATCCTCTACACAAAAAGACTATAGAAGAATAAAATCTCAGTAAAGAGCACAGTGAAAGTTACTTTACAGCTTCTCTTGAGGATTTCCAGGTTCAGGTTTGGGTTCTTGAGAAAATTCTACTAACATTAAACTTTTAAGGTTCCACAATCATTTTATTAAGATCTAATAAAGGCAAACTCTCAAACCACTCTATAATATATCAAGAACGCGATTGGCAGTCACTCCACAAATATGCAGGGTGCTCAAGCAAACTGTTTGAGCCTACCATGAGAGAGGTCTAGGCACTACATTACTCTGAATTACTGCAGGAGATCATTCCAACCATAGTGCATTTTATTCTAATCCAGGGATACTTGGATTGCAACTCCCAAGCCACCAATAACTCCCCAGTGCAAGCTCTTTGAAGAAAAACATTATCAAAGGGGGCTTCCCCTCACTCCAGCGTGCATGTATCTTTCCTGAAATCAAAAGCAATGCAACACATACTTATGACTTTTTAATATACTTTCCCATGTTGGCCTGAGCAAATATTAACTAATATACCATCATTTTTTTTCTTTTAATTTAGGGTGTGTGGATCATAATTCACTTAGAGGTGTGTGTGGATGTCCGAACTCTAAGCAAGTCTCAGAACAAATATACAGAGCATAATATAGCTTGGGATAAGCAAATAAACCAAGTACAAAATGGTTCCTTACCCATCTTGCTGTATTCCACATAACAATTTGTTTTCCATATCTCCATAGCATAAACTGCAGAGCAGAGTTGATAAAATGGAGCCTTGTGGAATTCCACAACATTGTAAATAGCACCTAGTAAATAAGAAATATGTAAATCAAAACTGGTCATAGCAAGCTTCAGTTAGCCACTTGAAGTTAACCTATAATTTTATAGGTATAGGCTATTAAAACAGTAAGTAAAGCACATTTCTGAATACTAAACTGCTCTGAGTAACTTACCTAAAATCAGAAAGGATATGAACCTCACAGTCATGAATTCTGGATTCATGTACTGAGGGGCACAGTGATGCTGACAACACAAGGGAAAACACCTTGCCTGAAACTCTCCTGGAAACGCAATAGAACTGGACCAATTTGAAGGAAATACAAGGAGGTAGTAATTTTTTCTGTTGAACCTTGCTATAATGTTTAGACATATCTTGATTGTAATGGCTTACTATCAGTATTCCTTTGTAAACATGTGGCATGTGTCACAGAGTTCAAGGTCATATTAAAGGGTCCCATACACTTGTCAAAGTTTCAGGGAAAAAAGTAACTCTAGCTTAGATGGGAAACTGAAAATTGCAAAAAAAAAAATAACTATGTATTTTAATTTTATTATAATTTATAAAATGCTGAGCTCTCTAAAACTCCCATGAAAACTGTCATTGCACCTTTATTTGGAGAAAACATATAAACCAAAAATTTAAAGAACTGCCTATGGGTGTGTCTATATGCGCATTTAGGCACGCCTAAATTTAATGTGCATTATCTTAATGTGCATGAAGGCGATTTAGGCTCATGTCTACATGAGCACGCATTAAAGCACGTTAACTACGTGTGTGGATTGACATGGAACCAAAGTTAGTTCCAAATCAGTCCATACACAGTGTTAACGCATCTACATGTGTGTTAATGTGCTTTAGCTATTCCCGCCTAAATTGGATACCTGCTTTTGCAGGTATCCAATTTAGGCAGGAATAGGCTAAAATTGCCATTTGTAAGGTGCATTAAAGGCACGTATGTATAAATACACACCTTTAAATGTACCTTAAATCAGGCTAAAGTGCCTTATATTGGCATGTCTAGATGTGCCATATGAGTCGGAAAGCTCTTCTATTCCAAGGTCTGTCAAGACCAGTGTCAATAATTTCACCCTATTTCACCCCAACATGCACCACTCTTCTAACTGAGCTCAGACTAAAATAGCAGGTGGATTGCAAACACTTGCTTTGTAGATAAAGTGCACATTTGCCACCTAGTGGCCATAAATACATTCCAAACTAAACTGAGCACAAACAAGCAATTACAGCATTTGCAGCCTTAATAGTCTCTGATTTTAGTTTAGTAGAGACAAGGATTTCTTAGGGTGATATCTTACTGGACCAACTGCATAGCTGGGATAAAGCTAGACAAGCTTTGGAATGTACAACATGCTTCTTCAGGTTTCATAGTCAGTGCTCTGTTTAATAACTGCTGCAACAGCATTTTTGCCTCTAGTCTGCCTCTGTCAATAGGACCAACTGGAAAAAGGAAGTTACATTTAGCACACTTCAAAAGTGTTTAACAAGGCTTGCAAACCTGTTTTAAGTCTAATTGTGTTTAAAGACATTAGTCATGTTAGTCTGAAGTCAAGCAGAAGGCAAGGTAGACCTGCACCATATAGAATAACTAAATACAATTCTTATTTAGTTTGTCTATAAGGTGCAAATTTACCTTGCCTTGTTATTGGTTGTAGCCATTCTGAATCTCTTAAGACCATATCAAGTTTTTCAAATAGCTTTCAAAGCACATTCATGAATTTTGAAGTGAAACTATTTTTTTATTTACAAACTAGAGAGAAATGTGCTTTTTATCTGTACCTCTTCATGTGTGAGAAGCAGAACATTTAAGTTCCACGACACTTGATTTTTTTACAGATCTTACGCTAAACTCAAATGACAACCACATTTTGAAGAAAGGTGAAATAATATCTATCTAATGAAAGAGTTAAAAAACTATCTTCCAGTTGACAGAGCAGAGGCACAGACTGGCTGATACCTCCTTTCACAAGCTTATTTACCTGCCCTTAATTTCCAGGATGTTGTTACGGATCGTTTGTAGAAAAAAATCAAACAGGCTGGAACTTGTCTCATTAAAAGATAGGCTCTAAAATAAAATACAAATAAACACAGGATTTTATCTGAACTCAAAAAAATGCATCTCTTCAAATTAAGTGTGATTTCCAGTTGTCAATGTAAACCTCCTGAAATAAAGCCTAACAGCCAACTCTGAAAATCTGTAATAAAAGCAGCAAGTTACCTTCCTACATATACAAACATCTGCGTGTTTCATAAATTTGTGTTTAGTACTTTATACCTGATAACTTGTAATTCTATAGTATACTACCAGACTGTCACACCTATTATAATCCCCTCATACTGACATACTTGTCTTTTAAATACCTTAAAGCCCGCTTAATTCACACTATTGCTCCCAGTGATTTGTTCAACATTTTTTAATAAATTTTTGCATTCAGAATACAGACAAGACTTTCATTTAGCAAGAGCTACCGTCCCTTAACAGAAACAGCTTCCTACACGCAGATACTCATAGATTCATAGATTGTAGGGTCAAAAGGGACCACAATGGATCATCATGTCCAACCCCCTGCCCCGGCAGGAAATAAGACAGAGGTCAGATGACCCCAGCCAGGTGACTATCAAGCTTTCTCTTGAAGATCACCTCTCTTGGAAGCCCATTCCAGATTCTGGCCACCCTTACTGTAAAAAATTTCCTCCTAATGTCTACCCTAAATCTACTCTTCACTAGTTTGCACCCATTATTCCTAGGTATTGCCTGGGGTGTTCTGGTAAATAGCGCATCACCAATTCCCTGTTGTCTTCCCTTGATGAAGTTATAGGCAGCTACAAGGTCTCCCCTCAGACATCTCTTGTGAGGGCTGAAGAGATCCAGATTCCTCAACCTCCCCTTGTAGGGTCTTTCACAGAGGCCACTAATCATGCAAGTGGCCCTTCTCTGAACCCTCTCCAGATCCTCCGTGTCCCTCTTGAAGTGCCACACCCAAAACTGGACACAGTACTCCAACTGCAGCCTGATCAATGCTGCATAGAGGGGGAGCATCGCCTCCCTTGATCTGTTGATCATGCATCTGCTAATATACAAGGTGCAATTGGCTTTGTTGATGGTCTTGCTATACTGCTGGCTCATGTTCATCTTGGAGTCAACTCTGACTCCAAGATCTCTCTCAGCTGCTGAGCTGCAGAGGAGATCATCTCCCAACCTGTAGGTGTGCTGGGGATTCCTCCTTCCTAGGAGGAGTACCTTACACTTATCTTTGTTGAATTGCATTCCATTTCATTCCGCCCATTGATCCAACCTGTCCAGGTCAGCCTGTATCTGCTCCCTGCCCTCCGGTGTGTTAACCTTGCCCCATAACTTTGTATTATCTGTGAACTTGGAGAGGGAGCTCTCCACACCCTTGTCCAAATCGCTGATGAAGTTATTAAATAACACCGGTCCAAGGACTGAACCCTGCAGGTCCCCACTGCCCACCTCCTTCCTGGCTGAGAATGACCCGTGGGGGGTGAGAGAGGTCCCTGGGTGCGGTCCCTAAGCCAGTTAGCCACCCACCTGACTGTGTAAGCATCTACTCCACAGTCTGCTAGCTTCCCTATGAGAATAGGATGTGAAACTGTGTCGAAGGCTTTCCTAAAATCCAGGTAGATGAGATCAGCCTCAGCTCCTGTGTCAAGGCAGTGTGTGACCTGGTCATAAAATGCTATAAGTTCTGTTAGGCAGGATCCACTTGTGACAAATCCATGCTGGTTTCCTTTCAGCAACATTTCCTCTGCTGGGCCTTCACAAATGCACTCTTTGATGATTTTTTCCAGTATTTTCCCAGGGATAGAAGTAAGACTGACTGGCCTAAAGTTACCTGGCTCATCTGTCTCCCCTTCTTAAAAATGGGCACCACATTGGCCTTTTTCCAGTCCTCAGGGATCTGGCCACAGTACCATGAAAGTTCAAACAGCTGTGCCAGTGGCTCAGCAATGATACTGGCCAATTCCTTCAGCACCCATGGATGGAGGTCATTTGGGCCGGCTGACTTGTACCCATCCAGCCCTTCCAAGTGCTCCTTAACTAAGTCAGCACTAACCTTTGGCGGTCTGGTGCCTTTTGGACATCTGTCTATGCTCAAGGTGGGTGAATTGATTTGGTCAGTACTTAGGAATAATGAAGAAATACTTCAATACTATATGCATTTTTTATATAATAAGCACACCTGCCAATCTGACAGTACAAGACCACCTGAGGTCAGAGGAACAGAGGTCTTACACTAGATGAATCCCAATTTAATTTGTTTTGCATACACAGGGTATTCAAGTGGGGAGGAGGGATTATTAGCAGTTGAAGGTTCTGTGCAATATGAAAGACAAGGAATATAGGCAACTTTCCCCCTTAATTCTTAATGTCCATGTTTTGAGTTTTAGAGCTGATTCATCACTAGTGAAACCTGAACTGTCAAAATATAGAATTAAAAAAAAATACAGCATTGACTTACCTCAGGAGGTATCAACTGAGGATTATGGAAGGGGCGGACTCTAGAAACAGAAAAGGAGTCTCTGGGAGAAGCAAGAGGAAGTAGAGGGGAGTGGAGGACTGGACTAAGAGGCAACTGGGAATGTGGACATGCAATAAAAGGAAGAGGGTAAGATGGATGAGCTAGAGATATACAGGGAATTCCTGCAAAAGAGAGGAAAAGGATTCACACTGTCTGGCACAGGTGGGGATTAGGTCAGAGAAAGTGGCAGGGAGACAGCAGAGAGAAGGAAGAATATTGTGTTATTAGGAAATTACAGGAATAGAAGAGGGATCTCAGTACCCAGTGCAGGGCCTGAAGCCCCAGGATGTTCCATGCAGTTCAGGTTGTTGCAGATTGTGCAAGCCCCAACCTTGTATATCCTGAGAATGAGCTTCATCAGACAAGCATGGATGAGTCTGTTGTGACCAATGCCATTTCAACTGAATGGTATTCCTCTTCATTTACTCTTACTGTATTTCTACTATGACCATTACCAAAATGCTGCTGATGGGATGGTCATATGCCTCTATGGGTTGCCATTTTTATGGTGAATCCTTGTGTCAACCCATCTTGTAAAAGGTCTCAAGCAGACCCCTGCATGGAGCATCAAACTTGCAGCTCACAAGCCCCAATCCTGTGGAACGTAGGGACATGAAAGGTCAAATGATTAATCGTTTGACTGTTAAGTGCAGGGATAACCAGTCAGCTTAGTGGTTCTCCTTTAGCTCCAGGAGGCACAGTCTGGCAGGGAAGTGGGGGAAGGGAGTGTACCAGCAGGAATCAGAAGGCAGCAGAGCAGGCAGGAGAGAGGGAGGAGTGAGGGGGATTAGTACCCATAGCCTAGAAGGAAAACAGGGAGAAGTCTAATGACATATCAACAAGGATCCTGGTTTTCCCTGATAAAAATACCGCAAATTCTCTGATAAAAAAAATTGCAAATTCCATGATTAAAATTAAAGCCCCACCCACAATCACCCTGGCAATGCTGGTACCCCTCACTCTCCCCATAACAGCCCCATCCTCCCTCTACACCAACAGGTAAGTGTGTGTGAGGGGAAGGGAAGGGAAGGAGCTGGGGGGGGCCAGATCAAGAATTGTGGGGGAGGCATTTATGTCTGCTCCCAGGAGCAGGGCCGGGGGACGAGAGCAGCAGTGCCCCACACACAAGCTGCCTGACTGGCTGGAAGAGGCGGCTCACACATGGCAGCCACAACCGACGCTACCCCACCCACCACTGCCGTGTCCCAATTGCCTGCAGAGCCACGCAGCTGCGGAGCTGTGCCTGCGGAGCCATGCAGCTGGCCATGGGGAGGCAGCACTGGGCATGGCAGTGGTGGTGCAGTGGCTCTGCAGGCAAACGGCACAGGGCAGCAGGGCCCCTCTGCGGGCCACACACAAGCCGCCTGGCCGGTTGGGCAGGGCCTCACATAGCGGTCGCCACACTGCCCCACACTGCCTTCCGCATGACTCCACAGGCAAGTGGTGTCACGTGCAAACCCCCACCCCGGCCGGACAGGAGGCTTGCGTGCAGCCTGAAGAGGAGCATCGCTGCTCTGAGCCACTTTCATGAGGAGCCATGCGGCCACAGAGCTTGCCTGCGGAGCCATGTGGCAGGCCGCAGGAAGGCAGCATGGGGTGCGACAGCAGCCACTGCTTGCAAGGCCCCCACCCTGCCCCACCACAAACTGGCTGACTGCTTGGCATGCTGCTACATTAAATCACACCACACAACATCTGTCAGGGCTCCAATATACAGAAAATTTTTATCCAGGGCCATCTACTGATCAAAAGTAGCAGAGAACGTTTCCTAAATAAATAAAAGTGAATTCAAGTATGGAAAACAGTCAGCGTAATTGTCTTAGTTGTCTTTGTTCAAACTTAGAAAGATAAAATGAAAGAAACTTCAATATTTCCATACAGCTAACTTTAATTGATATTGTATGTATTGCTATATTGAAGTGCATTTAAAAACTCATTTCTAAGTTATAAAAATTGTACCTAGCTGTTATGAGTTTACAGATTCTTAAACAACACTATACAACCAGGAAATACAGAGTTAATTCTTAAGTGTATCCTTAAGAAATACACATTTATGGCATTGCAACTGCCTTAGCCCTACTCTGTCAGTACAGCAAAAGTTAATAGCATCTATGGCTATGAAACAAATATATTGCTATAGAAAGAAGAGGAGAGATTGCCAGTTTATGAGCACACCTCAATCATCAAGGTGGAGGCTTTCTTATTTCCAAGGACCCAACTTTGTTTTTAATAGAGGTGCACTAATACACTGGTCCCATATTGGATCGGCAGGGAAATAGGAAAAATTGAGAGCATGAGAAATCATTTTTTTGCCTGATATGGCAGACAATGTGGCTGATAAATGCCCTGTGCATGCGTGCAACTGAAGCACAGCACGCAGGTGGCCAAAAGCACAGCCCAGGAACTTGGAAAGCAGCATCTGGCTAATGAGTCTGTTGTGGGGGAAGGGAAGGGGTGTAGGCTGGGGGGGGGAGCAGATTGAGTCCCATGCAGTGAGGGAGGGAGTGGGGAAGGACAGGCACTGCAGCTCAACCAGGGAGTACAGAGGGGGGGATGGCTGGACAAGCTCCAGATCTGTGCAGGGTGTGGGTGGGCTGTTGCTACGGGCTAGGCTCTTCCCAGTGGGGGATTGGGGCAGGCAGCAGCAGCACTGGGAGGGGAGCTACAGTGAGTTTTGGGGTGGCTACACCCCCTCCCCCCATAGCCCTTTCCCAGCGCCACCACTGCTAGCCCTGAGCACATCCCTGGCTCAGCTTCTCCCCCCCCACACTGGGAAGAGCCTGGTGCAGGCCCAGCCCCAGCGGCAGCCTGCTCTTGTCTGCACAGATCCAGGGAGACACATGCCCCCTCCATACTGCATTCCAGTGCCCTGCCCTGGCTGAGCAGCACCTGCCTCAGCTCCACTCCCTCTCTCAACACAGGGGCCTTGATTTGCCCCTCCCAAAACAGGCTTCTCAGCACGATGCTGGTCTCCAAGCTGCCTGGCTGCATATCGGAATCGGATCAGTAGATATGGCTCCTTAAAAATCAGCCATCAGTATCGGCCCAGAAAATCTCTATTGATGCACCCCTATGTTTTAAGGTAGGTTTTAGGGTGTTATATGTGTGCATAATCATATGTTATTTTACACCAGTGATTCACAACCAGCGATTATGAACCCAAATGTTGTACTTGTTTAAGAAAATGCATTAATGGCTCAGCCTGTGATTCTCAACCAGGGTGCCGCAAGATTCTTCTAAGTGTGCAATTCACAAAATAAATACATAGATTTTAAATAGTAAACCATCGTGTGGTCTCTCTCAGTTCTTCACAACTGAAGAATGACTCTTATTTTTCTGTAGCCAACAAACAAATGAAAACTATGAGCTAGCATTTCCCAGGTGGTGCCTTGAGGCTGAAAAGTTTGAGAACCAGTTTTACATGCTTGATTTTGTTTTGGAAGGAAATTAACACATTTTATTATGAACAGTCTAAGGTCCTCCAGCCCCACAGAATGAGGAATCAATAGGTTTTAAAGTTGAACAGGTGGCACTGCAGAACAGCAAAGGCAAGAATAATAACTATAATTGCTAGCAGTGGGAAAAAGCCGTTTTCTCAAATGAGGGGCAGACTAGGGACCAAGGGAGATGAAAGGACACTGGAACCCAGCCCATCTTTCCTTCCCTCTCCCCCAGGAACCACATGGGACACAAGGCCCTGCCAGCATGGGGGTGATAGACTGCTAGAACAAATGTGGGGGGAGCCCAGTCTGGTCTTCTCCCTGCTCCTCCAGGTCCCTGGCATTCCCAGTAAGCCCATCTTACTGATCATAACTTTGAAGTAGCAGCAGCCCAGCTTTAGAACATCCATTAAGTGATTTGAAGGGGCTTTGTTTTATTGTACGTACTACCACAGGTCTGTTTTGGCAAAAGATAAATGAAGTTTCATAGGACAAAAGAAAGGCATTCCAAGGCCTGCGGGCTAAATATCAAAGGCCTATCACATATGCAAATCAAACACAAGCATCTGTGATAGGTAACATTAACACTACCGGCTCCACCTATGACACATGAATAAGAAATACATTTCATTGGCTTTCTACTGCTGATGAAGAAATAGAGAGAATCTTTTAACCATTACCTGTTCAATGACTATGGCGTTTTCCAGTGAAGTACTCTCTTGCAGACTGGACACAAATGGTCCCATGTATGAAATAAAATCCTTGAAAGTAGCAACCTATGTATCAGAGAAAGATATAAATGGATATTTTCAGTTAATGGCCCAAATTTTGTGCTGAAAAAACAAACACCCAGAACGTTAGTCCAGATATTATCTTCCAGGCATACCTATAAAACAGTGCAGTTCTTTAAAAGTTTTAAGAAGTTTTTTGTTATCACAATCTTACATCTTATCATAACATGAAATAGGCAATAGCAGCTCATTAGGAAAGAGGTTAACACTGATTTTTCTCCTTGCACAGGCACTCCAGGGAAGAGGCCTGATCACAAAACCTTCCATGTATTTTAAGTACCACTTTGCATGTAGTAACAACATAATGGAAAGAGAGACTTGTTATTTAAAAAGGTATAAACCAGTACATTACTAGTGCAGAAGAATGTCAAGATGCAAACAATTAGTCATACATGTCTTCTGTAGTATTTTCTGATTTGTCCATTTGTACACATTTTAATCACTGCATAGCGTCGTATGCAATAGGTTGTTCTCTCCTCAGGATTTAGGATCTGTAAGATCACTTCCACCAGTTTATCATGAGGAATGGTATCATAAGCCCCAGAGACATCAGCCTGAAATGAAAGGAAAAAAATGTTATTCACTCCCTTGTTATGCTACTTCTCAACAATGCCATTTTGTAGAGGAGAAAAAGTAAAAGGATAAACTGCACAGAACTTATAGGTGTGAAGACGTTAATTGACCCATCTAGCCTGATTCAGTGAGAAAGAGAGGAAAAATGACCTGATGTTGTTTATATGGAATAATCTACTCTGTTACTCTTCAGAAAGGAGTAACTTCCCCTGACAAAAAAAGAGACGCTCAAACCATCATTTAAGCTTTTGTTAATATGAGATAGCAATGATACTTAGATTTAAGTTGCATAACAACCTGCATTGTTAAAAAAATATGATAATGAATATAGAAATATCTCATGTAAAGCAAGATTAAAACTCAAGATTTAGCTTTAGAATGTCTGACTCAGCAACCTAAATACATTATAACAGTTTTGTATCTATTTTTAGAATAATTTCTAGACTTTATGGCTATAAAAGCAATATGTACAATGTCCCCTGAAGCCTACAGATAGCTAGTTGCTGCGACTCCAACTAGCTCTATTCAAGGAACAATCTTTACTTCGCCTTTATTTGACAGGCTGGTATCACTGCTGCTTGTGGCCTGCGGGGCAAGTGGCAGGAACTAAATCTGTTTCACTGTAGTTGCTCGCAAAAGCAATGAGATGCACAAAAAGCAAGAAGAGCAGCTATTCTCAGGAAACAGTCAAAAGATAAGACAAGATAGTTCCCTCTGAAACACTGTGCAGCTACTACCACCATCAGGTTGAGTGGAGTTCGGGCATACTACACTGCAAGCTTCCACACTAAGAACTTGAGTCTCTGCTGCTTCAGCTAAAGTATAAACTATCTTATCTGTAAGTTGTCACAGGTGTATAACATCTTAAGTAGAGAAGTCTTGAAAGGATGGGAGAGAAAGATGCATGGGGTTATACTTGCAATTGCCAGCAGGCACCAGAAGGAAGTTGGGGTGCCCTAGCTCTAAAAGCAGTAGGACAGCCAGGTAAGAAACTTCAACTCCACCCAAGAAACATATTAGCTGGAGGCAGAGAAGAAAAATGAAGCCTCTGAATAAGAAGGGGGGGAGGCAGTAGCAAAAGTTGTGGGGTACAGAACACTACCCCTGAATGTCATCATCTTTGTCATCTTTCAAACAGGCATATTGTCAACAGAGCTTTCCAACTAAAATGTGTCTGGCAAGTTTCTCAAGTCCCAGATTTACATTAAAAAAAAATCTCAAATGTAGGCAGTTCACATAATCTGATTTTCCCTTACACTCAAGATGCCAGAAGCTAATAAAAGCACATCTACAATTCAAAATAGTTGGGTTATTTCCTGAGCTAAGAATTGCATGTACTGCCAAAATAATTTTATTTTAGCAAAAGCTGAATGGAGGATTGAAATAAAGAACACCAGATAAAAAGAGAAAGGCAGCACTATGGAGACAGAGGAATGTAATAAAAACAGTTCTCTGTACTATATTCAGAATTAGTAGCAAAATTAGCTTTCACTGAAAGAATCGTGGTCTCAACTTATGGCTAATAAAAAAGTTTTAATAGCTCACTGTTGAAGAGACAAATCCAATGTAATTAAAATCTTCATTCTTGTTCAAATGAAGATCAGTTTGAACAGAGGAAAGACAATATACTTGAAAACATACTTACCTTTACAAAATAAAAGTGAGGTATTCTGTCATTCGAGTCAAGAACTTTGGAAACAAAATTCTTCCACACCTTATATATATCATCTTTCCCAAACACTGAGGAGCCCAGGAAACTAGAGTTTACAGTACTTTCATAATTCAGAACACTAAACAGGTTTTTAAGTCGAGTGTTGAAATAATGAGCCTAAGGGAAATAAAAAACAGACTCAAAATGTTACCTTTCACACGATATTTACATTTTACTTACAGACATAAAAGATGTGTACTTGGGTCTCTAACCATCTCTAACACCCACAATGCACTGGGAGGAGAAGGGATTTGTATTTGTGATTTTTTTTGTCAGCTGTGCTACACAACAAGCCTCAGTACTTCACTCATCACAAACATCACAAAAATAACCTCAAGGTTATTACTTCTGTACTTTATCGCAAACATTTTCCTGCAGAGTTGTACACTTCTTCCAGTGAAACCAGCAAACAACATCTAAGATGTGCCAGATGTGGCTGTTCAATAATGATGAAATTATGAGCTTTCCTTACCCCACAAGGAACACAAATTGCCTCCCTTTATTTTCCCTTCTCTTGCCAGCCTTAGATCTTGGGGAGTTTGTACCCTCCAACATTTATATGTAGAAAAGGAGATCTTACCCATTCCCTAAGTCAGTGGCATAATGGTCATGCTCACTAAAGTAGACAGAAAATGGCTATTTTGGTTCAGAGCAATTAAACGAAAAATCAGTTACAGGTTTAAATAAAAAGCTTTGAAATCTAAACCAGCTTAGACTGCAAAACAAAGCTATTTTAATTTTGGTGTTTTATACAACATTAGTACATTAAAACAAAATACATTTTAAAAACATGTACAGTTGTAGACTGAAATACTGGAGTCATAACAAACCAGAAATCAGATGCCCCATGCAACCTTAATTTGACATCAAATTAGTAATTAGATATAATAAGTAATGTTGTGTTTAGGTTTGTAGATACACCCTCCTTTGGCATTAGCTACATATGGCAAAAATAAAAAAAAGTGAGCCAATATAGAATATAGTGACCTTCCTGTCTCTCCTTCCCTTGCTAAACTTTTTTGAGCCAACAAAACTGTCCATTTTTACTATAGGTCGTAATCCATTTCTTTTGGGGATGAACCGGAGTTTTGATGCTGCAGGAATATATTTCTTTTGCTGTATAGCTTCAGTCTCCTCTGCAGATAAGGCACGCAAATGCACTTTGGCAAAATGGTTTCTAAAATATAAATGGACATTAAGGTTTAAATAAACCAAAATGCAGTAAATTACAAATGTTTTATTTTTTGTATATGTACTGAACCTTAATATTTTTCTCAGAAGATAGCCACAGATATTCAATTACCTGTGTGAAAGATATGCCAATGGATAATCGAAGATAACAATGATGTATTTTTAACTTCATACCATCATATGTTTCTAAATAATGTAAAAACAATATTATTTGTATTTCTGACTTACTACAGACTGGAAAGCTATGCTAAATGCAGCTGCTAGCCTCTTCCTGGGGGGTGGGGAGGGGCCAAGGTGGGCTGGAAAGAAAATTAGGGGTCTGGCCAAACATATTCATTTTTATTTTTTTAACAATACCCACTTAAACATGTTTTATCTATGTTATCTGCAAAAGGAAAATAAAAATATATACGGCATGCAAACAGATTGGTTTTTAACTTAATCTCTATGGCAGCTCTCTAGTGCAACATTTATTCACAGAAAATCAATAGGAAAAAATAAGGCAATGAATATTGACAATAACAATAAACAAATGCAAACTTCTGGGGAAAAAACCGTAGATAACTCAACTTTGCTGCTTCACCCTATCACATCGTTGACCTCCAACCTATTATCATGTGACATACTATGAGATTATGCTAATATTTATTATTTATCACAAGATACTCAGTTTCACAGTAACATACTGTATAAAGGACTCCCTGTAAAAACGCTGCAGCTGACAGTGAGAGCCGTTGACTTGTTGTTGCAATTAGAATTTACTTTTCACCTCTGCGCTGGGGGCGTGGCGCTAAGGCAAATTTTGGTATGGCTATAGCCACCCTCAAGCCTCCCCTAGCAATGCCTCTAGCTAAATGTAAGACTCTGTTGTTATTAAATATATTTATAGTGCAGTAATTCCCTCCATGAAAAGAAGCCCACTGGGTTGGATGCTGTACCAGCACTTATGCAAAGTCGCTGCCCCAAAGAACTAATCTATTAACTTCAGCATATATTAACTGAAATTATATGTGCACAATGTAGTTATATTAACTTTGACATTAGACTTTTCAGTTCCTGATTTTAATGCTGAAAATTACCTATTTAAATATTGCATTAACAAGGGATGTAAAGCAAACACTTCATTTGTTTAAATCAGTGATGCTTAAACTTTTCATCCAATAGGCCAGAGAATGGGACTGGTCTGCAGACCAGATTAGGCCCCATGTGCTGGAACTGGGCTCTGATGCCCCATGCCACACCCTGCACACCAGTAACACACCTGATCAAGCACCAAGCTACCCTGTGGGCCTGATCTAGCATGTATGACCATGCTATCTGGCCTGTGGGGCTCTCCATGGATTTGTAAATCTGTCATTAGGGGGGCAGCCACCATTCCCTCACCACCAAATATTAGGACTTGTGGGAAGCCCTCTGGACCAGATGTCAAAGCACCAGGGGTTGGATCTGACGCATACACTAGAGATTGAGCATCCCTCGTTTAAAAACATAAAAAAAGCCCCAATATTGAGTTTTGGAAACACACTGTGGGAAACACTACAACTTTCAAACTTGATGACTTCATAAAAATGCAAAAGCTGAGTTGTTATACTCTGAACTCCCACAGTGCAATACCATATTATTATATAGTTTCACGTGCAGTTTTAGTTAAAACTGAACCTTTCCTGAAGTGTTTTTGTTTTCCAACTTCCTCCCTACAAGCTTATTCTATGAGACTTGGCTGCATTTTTTTTTGTTCAAAATAAATAAAAGTACATAGGTTTGACTTATCTAGCAGCAAGATATTTTTGTTTTCCTATGAACATCTGAAATATCTCTCTCCTAGCCCGAACCCCTCTCGGAGAGATCAAAAATGGGTAGAAAACCATCAGCTTCCTCATATAAGTCACTTTTGACATGACAAAGCATTCAAAAATGATTTTTCCCCAAAAAACTAAGTGAACAAAAGAAAGGGACAAAAGTGCAATAATAAAGATAGAAATGTATCCTTACTTTGTAAAATATAATATACCCAGATTTTACATAATATAAGAACTGCCATTTACTGGGTCAGACCATAGGTCCATCTTGCACAGTATCCTATATCACACAACGGCAGAGAATGGATGTTGAAAGGGAGAGTGAACAAAGCACGACCAGGGATTTTCCTCTCTCTCTTACAGCCTCTGAAATTTAAGGTCAAGGAAGTGCTAATTCACAGGCTGCACCCTTCACTCCTATCCCATGCTCAATAGCTACTGTTGCACTTTTCCTCCAAGAATTTGTCCAATCCCTTTTGTTGCATCTGGCTGAACTGTCAGCTTCCACAACATCTCGTGGCAATGAGTTCCACCCTTTGTTTATACTCCATGTGAAAAAAACTTCATTTTTTAAAAAATTTTTAAGCCTACTCATGTAATTTTGTGACCCTTGGTTCTTATATTGTGAGAGACAGTAACGTATTAATACTAGACTTAACTTTACAATACATACCTAATTCCAATGTTCTCTAACCTGCTCCAAATAACCTTCCGGTAGAAGAAAAGCATGTTCTTTTGAAACATGGTTTCAGTAATATAGAAAAATGATCTGAACAGCCCTATGACATAGGCATTCATCAGCCAGTACAGGAATTTTGCCAAAAGTTCTTCCCGGAAATGGTGTTCGCAGACAGGAACGCGACCACCTTCAAGAAGCAGAAATCAAATTCAGTTATACTTGGTAACAGTCGATTATACTTGGTAAATTGCTTAAGAGAAATAGGAAAAATTAGCACATATACACATAACCTTTTTTCACGCTTCAGGACATAAGAGGGTGGAGGAAAGTAGAGGAGAAAAACAGCAAAACAATTATACAGCAACTGATCCTCCAATTAGCCTAAACCCCACTTAGGCAGACTTTAAGCTTGGGTCACACTGCATACAGTAGAACCTGGATATTTTGTAGGGTTCAGTTTTAAACTCTTCTGCAAAGATGAAGATTTACAAAATATGCAAGGCTATACAGGGTACAACAGCTGCATAGGACCACTGAAGGGCTTCAGCTATCTGCTTTGGCTTTTATTGAATGGAAAAATGATGCAATTTGAAGACAAAGCCGGAGCCAACAGTCTTGGCAAATTAAGTGCATAGCAAGCCAACTGAATATGAATGATTTAGGTTCTATTGTACAAAGACAGAGAACTGTTTGTGGTCACTCTGTCTAACTGCATGCCAATAAAAATGTTTTAAGTGAGCCTTAAGGCAGTGTAGCATTTTAATGCCCAGAGCAAATTATCTCTCACTTATTTTCCACACCATATCTTATCTGACCACCATCAAAGTCATACCTGGAGGGACATTATTGGCAGTGACAGAACGAAGGCAACTAAAAATGCTGCTCTGCAATGCTGGATTCACAGTGTCCACCAGAAATATCTTCAAATTAATTCAAAATCAATTTTTAATACAATATGGTAGATCCATTAAAATAAGGTAAGATTCCTACAGAAACATGAACTCAGCCATAGGACACCTGTTTTTCGTTCCTGTTAAACTTATAATTCAATTTCTGTAGCATGCTTTAAAATCTAGGGTGAAATTCAGTCTCCCCAACTGTAAAAGAGGGTATAGTCTTTTCTTCTCAGCTACTATTTATCTATATAGGTTTTAAGCTTTTCAGGGCAGGGACATATATGCTTATATGCATGTACTGCACCTTACACCAGAGGGCTTTGAGCTTGGTAGGAAACTATCATAAAGGAAAAAAAATAAAGCAAGTTTCAGCAGAGTTCAGGTAACATGCAGGAGGCAAAAAAACAAACAAAACAAAAAACTTTAGAAAAGTCTTAAAATGAACAACAGCTATAATATGCAACCAATAAAATATACATACGAAAATAAGAAGTTATATACTTGACAACAGATGTATACATCAGTATTACGAAACAGAAAAGGGACAGGAGATGGGCAAGAAGCAGCTACTCAAGGAGACAAGAGGTCCTAATTTAGCAAAGAACTTATGTGTTTAAAACTCTAAGCCTGAACGTGACTTCATTAGGAGTCAAGCACATGTTTTAGGGCTGACCAGAGAGGGACCAAAGAATAAGATGCTATCAGAGGTTCTGTGGAGGAGATTCAGAAATACTGTAAGGAAGAAAGATTTTAGTAGAACTTTCAACCACTCAAAATGTTTGCCTCCATTTCTAGAAATGTATTTTCCAATCTAACCAAAGCAGGGTGGATAAAAATTGATAAAAAAAAAAAATAAAAAGATGGGTTTTTCAAATTTTAAATTGGTTTTTAGTTTTTTTAAATTAAATTATAATTACGTTTTCCTTTTTAAAAACAAACCTGCTTCAAATGAACTTTGAATTTAATACACCATAGGCTACAATATACATTTAGTAGGCTTGTGCGAGTAGGCAGCTGTTCAATCCAGCCACTTCAGATGGCAGTGATCCCATCCAGAGCTCTGGACTGGGTTCCCGCTTTGATCCGGCCAAAGCGGCTCCGACACTTTGGAGCCACCTCAGAGATCCGGCCATAGGGTATAATGGGGAATCAATGAAATTTCTCATATGGCCTCAGCAGGAGCTACCATCCCTGCAGCTTTCACCCTGCTGCGCATTAACACACACAGTGTCACCTATGTCATGAGTTTTGCTTGTCCGCAGCTTGAGGTGCAGTTTCCCTCAAACCCCTGCACTTATGTCCTTGAAACTTGGCAGGCTTTGTGGCCTCAGCAGGGGCCACCATCCCTGTAGTTTTCAGCCCACTGCACCTTTA
>NW_017728886.1:108340495-108354189 GCF_001723895.1 Crocodylus porosus | reverse complement strand
GTGTCATAACACATAGACGTGACATGAGTTTTGCTTTCAAGAATTTGGGGTGCAGTTCCCCCCAAACCCCTGTACCCAACTTCTTCAAGCTCGACAGGCTTCATGCTCTCAGCATAGGCTACCATCCCTGCAAATTTCATCTAAATCAGAGAAAAAACAACAAAGTTATAGGTATTTCATTGATTCCCTATTATACCCTATGGCCGAAGCTTTTCCGAAGTGCTCTGGAAGCTCCAAACCACTTCAGAAAGCCTAAAGATGCCAGCGCTTTGATCCGAACATGCTGCTTCAGACTCTGAAGTGTCCATAACTTCTCTGGATCTGAAGCACGGTCCGAAGCCTCGTACAGCCCTAACATTTAGTACAATCTATTAAAATAATTTAAATAAAATAATACATTGAGTAAACAAGCCTCTGCTAAAAACTCTGGAGTTAAAGGTTGATATTCTTCTATATAAAAACAAAGGGGAAAATATCTAACTTTTGAGATCAGGCTTTAAAAATATGGTACAATATTTCATGTATAAACGCTGTGACCCTGCAAGGGATGCATGGTATATACTATCAATGCAAAGAATCAGCAAAGGCATCACAGGTGTTGGAACCTTGCTTCTTGACTCCAGTAGAGGCCTATTCTGAAGACCATCTATGTTAAAAATTGTGACAAAACTGCTGGAAGTATCATAGCAAGAGTAGTCTAAAGAGAACTAAAGAGAAACGTAGAAGATAAGATGACTGTACTAAACCTATTTCCATAGCCTTGGACAAACTACAGAAAGATTGCTGCTGTAATGCAGATGCTGTTGAAATTTGGAAAGAACTTCAAGAAACATGAAATCAAGAACTTCAGGAAACATACCCCCTCCCCCCGGAACTTATGTGTCAGGTTACGCTCCACCCTGAGGGGAGCCCTGACAGTCTCCTGTCATGGGTTGATTCTCTATGTTCCTGGTGTGGGGTCCCTCCCGGGGTTTCTTGCTACTCCTGGTATCTCTCACCAGAGGCATTGTTGGGGCTCCACCTCCCCTACACCCCAACCAAGTGCCAACCTTCCGGGCCACTGGATGATGAGTCTTTGGCCCGCTCCTCAGTTCGGCTACTCCCGATGATCATGGGGTGTACAATTATCTCCGCCTTCGCTGTCGCCCTTCCTCTGAGGCTCTTGCCCAAACTGGCCCTGATCTTTCTCCATGGCCCTGGACCCGTGGAGGGTTTTCTGGGGTTGCCCTCCACGCACCCTCCAAGATAGGATAAGTCACAAAAAAAACAAAGAAGAGAATAAAAATAATGAAAAAGGTCTGGGTGTAGGATTCTGCCCACCCCACTCAGCGGTCCACTGTCTTAGCCTGTCTCTGGTCCCCCAACGTCATCTCTCTCTTTCCTGGCTGTCCTGCTGGTCTATGTGGTGGGCTCCACCAGAGTGGGGTTAGCCCCTTTTAAGGGATCTCCATCTCGCCCCTATCGGGGCTGTCGGCTTCCCTGGGACGTTGGCTGGGGAGCACCTTTGCCCCTCAGAGTCCTGGCCGCCTCTCCCGCCATTTACCTGCCACCGGCTTTTAAATCCGCCGGGTGGCGGTTTTTTATGACGTTATCTGCTGGCGCCATCACCAGCCAGCAATAAAAGTGGCTGATGAACCGTGCAAGTGGCTCTCCTTGGCGCAGCTTGCTCTGCCCTGCAAGAGGTAGTAAGTGTTTCTTCCTTTCAAGGCTCCTTCCCCCTTTCCTTGGGCATGTCACCCCTTCCTTGGGTTGTCTTAGAGCCTCCATTTTTATTCCCCTGGGACAACCTCACTTTGTCATGTATTTTGCAGGGCAGCTGCTGTGACAGTGGTACGTGTACATGATGATCTAAGGAAGCCCATGGACCCTGGTGTCCCCACAGCTCTATGAGGCCCTGCAATGCTTCCAGGAAAAATACCAGCTGCACAATATTAATTTAGCAACCATGGGTAACCACTGCAAGATACAGGAGGTGGTAAGGGCGAGATATCACGCATGGACTTGCTACCCAGTGACAGCTGCCAGGCTGTGTGGGAGTGAATTTTCCACAAGGACCTGCAAACGGAGCACAAAGACCTGAACTAGTAGACAGTCCACTGGGCATTCTCCAAATGGGCATGGAGAAACAGTGCAGGACATAGAGTTTTAGCAAACTGCCCTGGGCTAATCTGCCAGTAGCAAGCAGAAACAATCGACCACCTCTTCTGGCCCATATGCCAGAGGTGTGGAAGAAAGTACGTGTACTCCTTCTGGTGGTGACAGGTGTCAAAATCCTGACCAGAAGGTCCTCTACGGGTACCTGACCAAACTCAAGGGGCCCTGACAGCCCACTTTGACCAATTCATCTCCTGCTTCAGGTATGCTCTGTAGAAAACCAGGAACCCATTCCATATAGGTACTCAGACCCTACAGTCAAGGACTGTATTAAAATGGGGCTGAGTGAAAAATACCAGTACTACAGGAAGACAGAAGAAAACAGGAAAGAGACTGCAGACCTCATATGACAGACTGGTATACATTTTTCAGAGGCAAGCCCTCCGAAATAACAAGGACAATGGTGAGGACAGCAACAACTATGATGACAACAAGTAAAAGCACTGGAATGGTGATGGATGCATGGGCGCACAGTGCAAACTCTGTAACAGGACTAAAATAGTTTAACTGGTAAACTATATTTTGGTCTGTCTAGGGAACCACAGGGGTCGCTTGACAAGTTGGTAGACGTACAGTTATATACAATATTTATTTACGTACATAAATACATATTTTTGCAAAAAACAAAACAAAACCTTAGTTTGTGCTACACATAAATAAGTGCCAAAGTACTGCTCAAACGTGTTTATGGAGCACCTGTGCTAAATTTGAAGCAGTTAAAAAAAAGATAACATGCATCAATTGTGGATGAACTAAGTGTATGGGTACTATACGCAAACTGCTAGTCACGTTTAATTTCAAGGTTATTGTTTTCAAATTTGCTCCTCACTTACACATGCTCAGGGTGAGCAGGGTCTGATAGCATGGAGAAGGGGAAGGGGCTGTTAGCAGGGGAAAAAGTAGGGGAAGCAGAGAGCAAAGGGGCTACCTGATGCCCCCAGATTTATTTTCCCTGCTGTAGCAGTGGAAAGGGGACACATTCAAGGCAAACCTCCATTAGATTCTATACCTGGAAAATTATAAATTTTCCATATATAGTATCTAATTACTAGGGGCTTATCTTACAATCAGGGTCATCTAGTCCAGTAAATACGGTAATCTGTTAGAATTACAGGAAGGTCATCTTAAAGTTGCAGAGCAAGCAGTGGTGCAGGCAGTAAGGGGGCAGGAGAATCAAGTAGCCTGACCCCTGCCCTGCCCCCCTAACCACTTGTCCCGCTACTGCTTGCAGCCTACTACCCCAACCCCCGTGTACCCAAGCACCTGCTCCCCCACCACAATGCCTGCCTTGCCTGGCACTTGCCTTTCCTGTCACCTGCCCCTCCCACACCTGAGCCCCCCTGGCATCTGCCCCCACCCTGCAGTGTCTGGGTCCCCAGGTGCCTGCCTCTCTACCCCCCACCCCACCTGCCTGGGTTCGGCTTAATATTTGAACACCATTCAGCTGCCATATTTTGTTATCAGTATGAAAATTAGTACCTCTGCTCAGATGAAGCCATGCACAGTCGTTCACTCTCATCTTCCACATCAGCTCATGCAAAGAGATCTTGGCAAACCTTCCCAAGGAGATGAACCTTTTTACATTTTTGAAGAACCGGCATTTGTTATGGCTAGAACCCCACAGCTCTGCCGGGACCACTCGTTCTAGACATTCCCTCACAAAAACATACACCTGCCAGTGCTTGCTGTGCTGCTTAAGAAGCTCCCTGAAAGTAGAATCGGAGAGGTCTTGAGGACTGTGCCCCAATAAAGGTTTCTCAGGGAGAGTGTTTGAATCAGTTGAGGTCCTTTTCAGAAGTGGACGAGAATCACTTGCACCGCCTTCGCCGCTGCCTTCTCCACTGCTGTTTCTCAGACACAAACCTGGCCCTTCCCTAAGAGGATCTTCCCCTTGCCTGGGAATTTGTGTCCCCTCAGATGTTGGTGACTGATGCAATGGGTCCACTTTGCCTGAGCTGGTCTCAGACAGTTGAACAGGACAATTCTTTTTTAAAAGTACTAAATAGGGGCACTTGGCATGGTTCTTTAACAGTTCTTGAAACACATTCCTCATCTGCCAGTAGCGTTTGGGAAATCTCTTCTTTCTCCATCTGTGCCTCAGTGGGTTCTGGTGGCACTTTTGCTGCAATGTATTCCCATTTAGGAATATGGCTTCTACAAGCTGCTGACCCCCTTTCAGGGAGCACTTTAAGCGGTTCAGTAAAAATGGTTTAGGAAAACCTTCCTGGAAGCTTCTGAGAGAATATAAGAGAGAGCTTGTCCTAATGTACACAGCAGACCACACAGTTTTCTTTGGTAACTTCTTATCTAAGTCAGTTGGATTCTTTTTAAGGCCTCTGTATTTTAAAGAATCGTCTTCCACTTCTGCGACTTCTGCAGAACCAGCTTGAGATTTACAGGCATCTTGCTCTCTGTTAGATTTTGTCCTTGTTTTGGTTCTAGGTTTAGAAAGCTTGTTACTCTGATCATGTAGCAAAAATGAATTCTCACTATCTGCCACAAACTTCTGGCTATCATGAGTGTCTAATGCTTGATGAGGAGCAGGCACTCTTGATGAACCACCCTCACTCCCTTGAGGAAATGATTCTACGTATCCCGAGCCAGCGTCTCGGGATTTGTTTTTGTGTACATTAGAACTAAGGCTCTCAGTTTCTTTCTCCAGCTCTTCTGCTGTTATCTTCACCCTTTTGACTGAAATATCAAGCTGGTCCCCTCCACGTTTTCGTTTGAAAGGTGCAACTGCAGCTGCTGGATATAGATCAGGGCTTCTCCAACTTCCCAGGTCTCCTGTTGACATCCTGTCCTGTTTGCTTGTCCTACTATTCTGTCCAACAGTTTCCTCAGCCATAGCAAAATGCTGATTAGACATGGGGACTCCTGATTTTTTACTCTTTTGTCTCTGTGTCATCACATTACTTATTTCAGAGCTCTGCTTGCGTTTCCAGTTTGTCTGGGACAGGTAATTCCTACGAAACTTAGACTTCTTTTGCACATAATCAAGCAATACATTCTTTCTACGCTTTGAATATGCTTGCTTAACAAACACTGGGGATGGTTCCAAGTTATATGAAATGAGTTCATAGAGAGGCAGCCCACAAATTTGGTAACAGCAGCTAGGAGGCACTAGCATAAAGACAGCACAGTGTTCCAACAAATACATCATCAGGTCATCCCCTATCCTGCTCAGTAACGTTTCCCAAAGGCCGTCAGTGTGAAGAGCTTCTGTTGAAGTATTAGGAAGGTAGTTGCATAGACCTACAGTAGATGTAACCAGCAAATGAGACGTGTTTTCATCTAATAAGGAATACCCAAATGCAAGCACATTCTTCTTCTTTTTTTCACAAAGTCTCTGAACAACTCTTTTGATAACGTCACTCATAGTAGAGAGCTGAAAACAGAAAAAATAAAACAAAAGTTAATTTTTCCTATGATTTTTTTGGGGGGGGACAAACTATAAATCCACCTTCAAAAGCATGCGTGCTCAGCCCCAGACTCTGGTTGTAGATTATGACTCTTCAAAACAAGTTGGTCAGCCTGCATGTGCCACACTGTATCAGGCATTTTCAAATGTTACAGACTTTTGTACACTGAAAGCAGGGATTAAGAATCTGGGCAGGTCACTTACTCCCTCCCCCTTCATAAAACTGGGATAATACTCTCTCTTCACCCACAGTCCATCCTGTCTGTTTAGACTGCAGGATCCTCAGGTCAGAGGATCTACCAAGTTGCATTTACAGCACTTACTATACCATAGACCTAATCCCTCCAGGAATATGAATTCAATTATCTCAATTCATAAGAATCAAACAGGTCAACAGAAGAATAGCTTTGTTTATGCAGCAACTTAAGAGAGAAGTCTGCAAGATCATCTTCTCTCCTGTTTACTGAACTCAACTGAAGGGGATCGCTCTTCTCTTTCTGCAACACGAGAATTGCATTATTCAGCCCCAATTACAACGAAGGCTGTTCCTGTTCAATTTTTAAATGCTCCTTCATGAGAAAGAGCAGAGCAAACGAGCCCTGGACACCCAACCCTAGCCTAGGGACCAGGAACTTTGCGCTCACACTTCAGCAGGAAAAGAGGAACCCCCTCCCCCGACCCTTGCACGGCTTATAGCACTGGTTCTCAACCTTTTGAGACTCAAGGCACCTCTCAGGAAACATGACCCCCCTGCTCGAAGAGACCTGAGGTCCCCCCTTTGAAAATACTAGCTCCTAGTTCTCACTGGGTTCTTTTGTACTTTTTTTACTACAAATAGATGAAAGGCCTCAGAAATACAAGGGCCAGTCAGAACGCTTTGGACACTCTTCCTGTCTGACATCTCTGGGTACATCTTATGAACCATGGTGGCACACCTGATAGTGCTAGCCTTGCATGACACATTGTGGCACACCCAAGAGAATCTCAAGACACCCAAAGGGCGCGGCAACACGCTGGTAGAGAATCATTGGTCCAGCCTCATTTTAAAATTGCAGGGACAGCCCTACTGCACTGATGCCTTGAACCCTGGGGTGCCTTGGACTTGGAGAGAGCTCATGAGCAGGGATCCTGGTGCTCTCAGATTTTAAAAAATGCCCATTTTTCAGTTAAAAAAAAAAAAAAAAGTAACCTCAAAGCCACAGTTATCTGTGATATAAATGAAACACCACTATATCTCTCTCTATATATTAGGGGTGTTACATTTAAAAAAAAAAATCACAGAAAAATATGGATTTGGAGTTACTTTTTTTAAACCAAAAATTAAGGATTTTTTTTTTTTAAATCAGAGAAAACCAAGATCCCTGCTCACCACATCCTCAAGCCAGGCCCCCAGCTCAGGGCAGCATCTTCTCTTGGGAGAGGAAAAGGGAGAGCTCCATCTCCCTTCCCCCCCAGCCTAAATGCCTTCCCTCCTGGGACCGGGGCACCCCCCTGCATGTGTACTCATGTGGGGGGGGCCGCAATGAGTGTGTTTGTAGGGGGTAATAATGGGGTGTGTAAGGAGAGCAATGGGGGGTGCGCAAGAGGAACAATGTGTGCGCGCGTGTAGGGGGAACACTGAGACTGAGAGTGCGTGTGTGAACAGGAAGCAGCGGGGGTGCGTGGAGTGGAGCGGGACGTGTGCAGGAGCGCGGCGAGACCCGGTGCGCGCGCAGCTGCCGCCGCCGTCTCCTCTCCCAAGCCCGCAGGCGGGCGAGGGCACAGGGGACCCGGGGTCGCCGCAGCGAGCAGAGGCGAGCAGACGGCGCCCTCCCCCCCGTGCCGTGGCCCGCCCCCGGGGGTACCTGTCGGAAGCAGAGCGGGCGGGGCAGGGCGCGGGCGCCGCGCGGCACCGCCACCACGAGGCGCTCCGCAAAGGCGCGGTAGAGCGCGGGGTCCGCCGGCCGCAGCAGCTCCGGCCCGGCCCCGGCCTCCGCTGCCGCCTGCTCCCGCTGCACGAAAGCCTCCAGCGCCAGCGTCTCCGCGTAGCAGCCGCGCAGCACCGCCAGCGGCCCCCAGCCCGCGCCCGCCACGCCGCCCCCAACCCCGGCCAGTCAGGTCCCCGCCGCACATGCTCCGCCAGCCGCGGGGCGGGGCGGACACACGTGCGGGCCCCACGCAGCCCCGCCTCCTCGCGCGTGAGGGTGGCGGCGGCTACCCTCTCCCTGCCTCGCCCACGAATCTGCTTGTCTAGAGCCCACCAAAGGATGAGCCCGGCCCTAGGCGGGCTAGGTCTAGATCTGAAGCAAGAGCAGGTGGAGGGAGGCGCTGCAGTGCTGCTTCCCCTCTTCCTCCGCCGTTCTTCCCTTTCCTCGCTTCTACCTGCGCGCGTTTCACCAGCCTGCGGCTGCAACGCGTCCACCTCTCCCACAAACAGCTCTGTGCTTTCTTGGGCGCAAGAGCCTTCCCGACCCAGCCCCAGCGAAGACCTACATTTACTGAGCGTGTAGGTGATGTTTTAAGCGGCAAGGGTCCAGGTTATGCGAGGCAAGGATTTCTTAGGGCAATACCTTGTGTTGAACCAACTGTGTAGTAGAGATAGACAAGCTTTTGAAAGCAATTTTTGTCTTGCGTGCTTTGTCTGAGGAAAAAAGTTCTCGAAAATTTGTCCAACTCTACTACACAGTTGGTCCAAGGAAAGACAACACCCTAAGAAATCCTGGCCTCTCCTACATTGACTGACACATTAACACGACAATTGGGCTAAAGGGCAATGGCAAGGTTGTGAAATGATAAACCATAGCATTTAATAAAAACATACACTGTGGTAGTAGAACTGCATTATTGCCATCTCGAATGAAAACCTAGGGAAACTGGGCATAAAAACCTGTGGTAAAGTAGTAGTAACCTGCTCTAAATGGTGCCTTTCTCATCTAAATCTATTAGTTAGGTTGCTGTCCTACAGAAAAATATGTGGTGCATTATAGTGCACCACAAGCTGAATCAATCCACAGGGTGCTCTTATTGCAAAAAAAGGCAATAGCATACTAGGTATGAACAAGAGTGTCCCTTGCCCATCCAGAATAGTACTGGTGCAGACTCAGTTGGAGCACCGTATCCAGTTGGCTGCACTGCACCTTGAAACATGGATAAATTGGAAAGAGTCCAGTGGAAAGCAAAAATGGTCAGCGGTCTAGAGAGCATGATTCATGGCAGTCATTTCCACATCTGTAACACTGAGATATTTTTAAGCAGGAGTGTTTTTAAGTACACAAACACTCAAAATATTCAACTGGATGTTTCTCCATGGTTTCTGTAAGATTATTAAAAAGATTACTGCATTGGAAAGTTTATTTCGTTTAGTCTATGCATCGACTACCATCAGTAACACAAATTCTCTCTCACACCCTTTCCAATAAGAAATCAGAACTCAGTCAGTCTCAGACATAAATGCTTTATTTTATTTGTACACTGACTGCAGAAAACAGATTATTGACTCATTAGAGCTTCACAAAGTCTTGTTGCCTTAAAACCTCAAACCTTATACTCAGCATGACCACCGTGCGCGAGAAGTGATTAATCTCTTATCACGATCGGAAAGTTATGGAACATGGAAAGTTACAAAGGATAATAAAAAAAACCTGGCAAGACAAAGATTAAGGAATGATTTTCAAATAATTACATGCAGAAAAGGAATGCTGAAATATTAGAAGTACCTGACTACAGTAAATTAGATTTTCAGAGGTCACCTCAAATTGATTTTAAAATGTCACAAAAGGGTACATTCAATAAATTATTTAATACCAGAACAATTATTTTCAACACATAAAAATATCATTGTTTATTATGAAACAGATGAGACAAGTCTCTAATAACAAAGAGCAGTAGTTGGCATCAGGATAAAATAAATGCATGGTTTATATGAACTATAGTACCAATCCTACCAATATTTATGGACATGCTACAGTGTCGCTGGTAGTCTCACTGCCTGATTCTGTTTTCATTAAAGCTCCCGTATAGGGCTGCCAGTACAGGCATACCTCGTTTTATTGCGCTTCGCTTTATTGCGCTTTGCAGATATTGCATTTTTTACAAATTGAAGGTTTGTGGCAACCCTGCGTCGAGCAAGTCTATCGGCGCCATTTTTCCAACAGCATTTGCTCACTTCGTGTCTCTGTGTCACATTTTGATAATTCTCGCAATATTTCAAACTTCAGCAACCACCACCCTGATCAGTCAGCAGCCATCAACATCGAGGCAAGACCTTCCACCAGCAAAAAGATTACGACTCGCTGAAGGCTCAGATGATGGTTAGCATTTTTTAGCAATAAAATATTTTTAATTAAGGTATGTACATTGTTTTTTTTTTAGACATAATGCTATTGCATACTTAATAGACTACAGTATAGTGTAAACATAACTTTTATATGCACTGGGAAACCAAAAAATTCGTGTGACTCGCTTTATTGCGGTGATCTGGAACCAAACCTGCAATATCTCCGAGGTATGCCTGTATAAAGAGGCCTTGAACTGGGCACAAGTTAAATTCATATCTCTCGTTAGTCTCTTTTACTATGCTGTATTGGTGTAAAGGGGTCTGCTTACACCAGTGGGACAAGTCAGGCAGGCATATTCCTGTTTTCTCATGAATAACCAAAACAAGTGCCTACAGACCACCATAACATTAGGATATGGTAAAAAACTATTTCATGAAACAAATCATCATTTATCATTTACATTTTGAATTAGTGACATCATGAAGTTAAAATAAATTGACAGACTCCAATAAAAACAGAGTAATTAAAAAACAAAAATTCAAAATCCAGCAACATGTTCTGGAGAAATAAAATCTATGTTCATTAAAAGTTGCCAAATTATCTTTAAAACAAAAGTCACTGCCAAGGAATGAACCTGGTTGTCAGAATCAGACATTTTATTTGCCACTAATGAAGCAACATGTCTTTTCAAGGATAGCCAATGAAATGGAAATTTGCTTCATAAAACCATAGAAATAGGGGCTCTAAATGCATAAGGTTTTTCTGCAGTTTGAATGTACATTCTTTTCAGCACAGTCTAAACACTCTCTAAAGTGCTGAATTGAAATCTGATTAACACATACCCAAATTGATAACATGATAGACAGCTAGAGAGAAACTGCCTTTTAAGCAACATTGCTGCTACTGGAAGTATGTGCTTTAGTAAACAGTTTAACTTAACAGGCACATTTTTAAAAGATGATTTTATGCACTGATTTTCTGAGCATCTACTGGGTCAAACAAAGTACCTTCCCATTATTTGAATGCATTATGCTTTATTTTTCCATGTTAATGTTATAGAAATCGAGAGAACCAAGAAAACATTTCTCATGAAAGAGAACTGGCACAATAGATCACAACAGTGTCTATCATGCAAACATATATGTAGCAAGAGGTATACCACAATGGCTCACGTGCCAATATAAAAACCTATATTGATGGGAAATTGCAGGGTATTGTGCTAGCAAATACAAAAAGGGTTGAGGCAACATTAGATATGTACTAAAAATAAATCACTTGCTGCACATGCTCATGAATTTTTGGATTTTTTTTCCTTTGTCTTACTGAAAAGCCTCTGCCTTTTAAAAATAAACATCTAAGTCCTATTATGGGCTTAAAGCCTGGCAAATATTTGTCATATATTTTGTTCATTTGGGTTATTTCCCCTTCCATCCAGGAGGAATATTTGAAACAGTGAGCTTGTTTTAAAGTCTACATATAGCTTAAATCAATCAGCTTCAAAACTTCCATATCCTGTGTCAGCTGAACATGGCTTTGTGTGGCACATTTGGATGTGTATGTGGTTCTGCAGTGACATTAATTCTGTTGTAACCTAACCACTGGCTTACTGTAGTTTTCATGGCTTAACATCCCCTTGTCAGTGCAGGCACCACACTTCCAGTTACTGAGCTGTTTCAAAAGACACATTTAGAGAGTCATTACAACAACGAAGACAAATTAATATTTAAGTTTCATGGAAAAGTTTAGAAGTCTAGCTATTGAGTGACATCTGGCAGACACGCTGATAGACTTCTTCAAGGAATCAACAAAAGGAACTTTGAAATGTTGGAGAATCATCAAAAATAGATTTTGGCAATGTAGAAGATGTATTGTCCATGAAGTCCTGTCATAACTTTAAAATACTCTTGTTTTTTCAAACCACATAATACAAGTAGCCAGTAGCAGTCCAAGGAAAGAACCGTCTAGAATTATGTTAATTATTCTCTGTGGATTTTTGGCTTTTCTTCATAACTTTCTCCATATTCATTCATTCTGCTCTTATCCACGGGATAAAGCCTTTTGGGAAAAATAATATGAATTAATTACATGTAGGGTTGATTCCTAGTAAAAGACCGTATCAATTGCTGCTCAGTCTGCTAAAACAGCATTTCCTGCTCATCATCTGCTTTGCCTCCTGAGCACCAGCCTACGAACACTATTAGGTCCTCAAGTAGAAAATCCTTTAGAACAGTCTTCCGCTTCCAAATCTGAAGCTCAACCCACCTTTAACAGACGGAACGAAGGTCCCCTTGGGTCTCCTTCGAAACCTTTTTGTTAAGATGATCTCCAGTACTCACTGCATGCTAAAAGGGGCTGAGAGCAGGAATGGGGGATGGAAGGTCTCTGCTACTACTGAAAAGTTTCTCTCCACATCTTTTCAAAACTTACTCTTCAAACAATAACTCGAGAGTCTACTTTTGGATAACCCCCTCCAACAAACATGAAGCTGCAGTCAATTCTTGACACCCTCACTACTAATACAAGGTTCTGTCTGAAGCACAGCAGGGGAAGTGGTTAATTTTATTCTGCTGCATGGCAAAACCGAGTAGCAGAAACCAATGGAGTCATCCACAGATTTGGGAAGATTATGCTATTTGTTTATTTGCAAAATTATCTTTGTAAACTGAAGGCTAGAATTTTGTTTTAAAGAAAGCAAGATTTGATTTTACTGAAGGAACTGCTTTACCAGAACATGCTTCCTACTTGGTCTTGAGGGATTTTCAAGCAAATATTAAAAGGCAGGCGAGCCTAATTATGTAAATAAGAATCAGCCATCAGATTGGGGATAAGTGCTGTCCTGAAAGAACGTCTGAGTGATCTCTAAGAGGATCTAAAGACTGGTAAATGTTCAAGACTTACTTGATTTTAAAACACAGTATACTATACATTAATATGCAATAAAAGGGAAACTTCTAAATCTTCACTGAACTATTATTTTTGTTTCTTTATTTTTTGGCTGATGTAGTTACATGGATCTTCATATTTTGACTAGCAATAGTAAATATGTATCAAAGAAGAGGCATAGGAGAAAAACTTACCATCTTTGGTAAAGGTAGACCAGGAACACAACATCATCTCTAAAACATGCCAGTCTATGAGATGTTGGCATAGTGATGATAAAAGCAAAGATATCATCAATGAAGGTATTGAACGCCTATAAATAAAATAATTATTTTCAGTAAAGATATTCAGTACAATCCAGCTGGTAGTACTGCCAACAATGCAATACTATATTCACATCTCCAAAAAGGAAACATTTTCACAAATTAACAAAGCAGGTGCTGAGAAACATAGAACATTAACTCCACACACAAATTACTTCAACATTTCTACCAATATTCAAGCCTTAAGTTACAATTCTAATTAAATGGACTACAAAACAAAGTACTAGGTGTTTCAGCCTGCATCATATTTAAACCAGGCAAAAGACACACGAAAGAAGTAAGACAATGCATCAGGGAAACAAATGTAGTAATTTAAGCAATGAAACAGTTATTTTCTCACTTTCTGTTTCAACCTATTTTACCGTAAATTAAAGGCATATTTTAGGAGTACAAGAACAGAATATTTTAAAAACCTTATAGGACTGTCAAAGTAAAATAATTTTCATTAGTTTACTACAAGAAATCCCTCAAAACTAACAATTAGCCTATTAGATCAGAACAGCTTCAACGAGGATGATTAAATTGCCATCAACCTGAGGTGTAGCTCTCTCTATATGCCATGAAGCCTACATCCAATTTCATAGATTTCATAGACATTAGGGCTGGAAGGGACCTCGGGAGATTATCGAGTCCAGCCCCCTGCCCAAAGGGCAGGAACTC
>NW_017728886.1:108328470-108340395 GCF_001723895.1 Crocodylus porosus | reverse complement strand
CCCTGCGGCTCCCGGGGGAGAAGGGCCTGGCAGTAGCAGTCTATCTCCTGCTCACAGTCCCTGATGGCACGCAGTCTCTGGACTGTGGCCTGAAGCTCCTCCAGCTGGCGCGCCAGAGACCCCAGGAGGGAGCAGACCCTGCAAGAAAGATGGAAAACAGAACTGATGCAATCACGCAGCCCTGCTTGACGCCAGTTCAAATGGCAAAGGGCTCCATAGCAAAGCCACTGCAAAGGATGGAGGCAGTCATCTGGTCACGAAGGAGTCTTGATAAATTTTCCCGGGCAGCCAAACTTTGATAAGATCTTCCATAAAGCCTCACAGTTATCAGGGTTGAAGACTTTGGTCAAATGGATAAAGGCCATATGTAGTTCCTACTGTTGTTCTTGGCATTTTTCCTGGATCTGCCAGACCACAAAAATCATGTCATGGTGCCTCTCAATGGTCTGAAGCCACATTGAGACTCGGGAAGAATTTCTTCTGTAAGGAGTAGTTGGCTCATCAGAATTTGAGCGAGGATGGAGAAGACAGCGAAACCGCGATAGTTTTCAAAGACAGACTTATCTCCTTTTTTAAAAATGGTGACAAAATTGGTATTCCTTAGGTCAGCAGAAATTTCCTCAGTGTTCCAGATATTGAAAAAGTGTGGAGCTTGTTGGTCATAGTTTCCCCACCAACTTTGAAGACCTCAGTTGGTATGCCATCAGGGCCAGATGCTTTGTTGTTTTCATCTGTCTTAACACCTGGTAGATTGGCAAGTGCTTCCCTTACTGGATGCTGCAGGATGGATTTGATGATTTCAGTCACCGCTGATTCTTGGTTCAGGAGCTTTTGGTAGTGCTCCTTCTAGCACTTTTTGATGGACTAATCCTTGAGGAGAGTACTGCCACCTTCAGACCTGAGTAGTGACAGATCTGAATGTAGAACAGCTACTGTGACCTGAGAACTCTCATAATACAACATCAATATTGCTGCTCTCAGTGAGGCCAGGCATGCAGATGAAGGCCATCTGATGGAGGAGGGGGTGGCTATATATCCTTCTGGAAAGAGAAACATGTGAATGACAGGCAAGTACACAGCACTGGTTTCACCAGTAAGAACTGGACTGGCAGCCAAAGAACTGAATTCCCTGTTGGCATTAATGAGCGCCTCATAATTCTCCACCTTCAACTGACAAACAATTTGTTTACTACCATTACTAGTGCATACGCCAAAACACTCGATACTGGGGAAGAACAAAGAACAGGTTTTTGCTGACCTTGATGAAATCCTGACTCATCTAGAAAGAGGATAAGATCTTCCTCCTTGGAGATTTCAATGCAAGTGGATGTAGCATGTGGAGGGGCACCATTAGGAAGGAAGGAGTGGGCAAGGCCAATTCCAATGGCATCCTCTTACTCAGTAAATGTGCAGACCATGACCTCGTTACTACTATCTTCAGATGACATTACAGGTACAAAACAACATGGCAACACCTCCGCTCAGAACAACGGCACTTTCTCAACTACATCATCGTAAGAGTGCAAGATCTAAAAGCCATTCATATGACCTGTGTTTGAGAGGAGCCGATAATTGCTGGACCAATCGTCACTTAGTGACATCAATCATGTTCATTAGGGTTCACTGCTCAGGTCATCCAATAGGTTTCATATATTCTGGCATGCAAAGGACATTTTTGTGTTTTGACTGCAATTTGAGCGATTTCCCTGAAAGCAGCTATCCAGTTGGGTAAGATAAAGTAGGAAAGCCTATGTTTCGGGCACCTTTTCTAAACCCCAGGCAGGATGAGCAATGGGAATCTAAGAAAGGACTGCTCTGTCACAATCACAGCTGCCTTATCACTCTGCTGTTCCACTCCAAGGGTGAAGGGCCCAACACGTGACTGCTGCCTGAATATGGACTTGTGACTAGAGACTCCTGGCAATTACTTCATCTGTCCCCATCACCACTCGTCCATCACCACAGGACTTTGTAGATGTTATGGGTATTCGTGACTGGTTATTGTGGTAGATGTTGGATGCAGTGGGAGAAGCGTGTGCGTGGCTTTTTTTACATAAGGAGGTCATTACACATCGGAAACCACACAGATCTTGGCAGAGGAGAAACCTGTGTCCAGTGGCAAGGGGGTTCAGGATGACTGGGGTTACTCTTCCACTGCAGCTTTCATTCACCTTCACAGCTGTTAAGAAGTATGCTTTCTTTATCAACCTGCTCCACCATTGATGTCTATGTTATCCTGTGTTGGACTGCTCTTTATCTGATACCTCACACCTTTGACCATACCGCCGTGGGTGACCTTACCAGGAGTACACAACTCCCAATGGTGTTGCTCTTAGGGTCATCGGTGGCAATCCATGGAGAGGGTATCTTGTCTACATATTTCACAGATCAATTTTCCCCTAGTTCAAGTGCAATTTTCATGATTCAAATGATGTGACGGCATCAGCTTATGGTGCGGCTCTGTGATAAGCAGCCATTAAGGCTGCCATGTCATCTGGCAGCATAGAATCAAAAAGTTGCCTATGGTTCCTTTCAATCTAATACCGTGTTCATGGCAGGAATCTCCCTACCTAAACCAACCTATACAAGTGTTTGCTTCACATATTCATGGAGTTATACAAACAACCCTGTTGCACATCTACTAAGCACACTGCCCCAAAACACTAAGAACACCCTAACCCAGTGGTTAGCAACCCAGTTCGGATGAGAGGTAGGCACTATGACCCAGCTACTGCCACCACTGCTTCTTCCTGCCCTGGCACGGAAGAAACATCCTTCACTGAACCCTATCAAAAACCCATATGCCTAGGCGAGATCCAATCTGTAGCCAGTAGGTTGTTGACCCCTGCCCTAATCTGCTATAGGTAAAGCAGAGAAACAGAGACATTCTCAATTTCTTGCTGCTGCAAGGACAGGAAGTGGTTGATAAAATATACTTGTGAGATCCAAAGAAGACAACCATGGCCCCTGCTACAAAGGAAAGCAACAACCCTCACAGTCCATACCATTCTGGCAGTGAGGTAAAATTCCTTCCTGATCCTAAATGTGGCAATGGGTTTGACCCTCAGCAGAGATGCAAGACCCTCTAAATCAGGAACCTTTGGATTTTGTTGGCCTCAGCTGCAGCATCAGCATAACCCAGTCAAAAGCTAAAGCCTTGGCTGCAGCTGATATCTAATGCTTCTGAGGGAGATGGGAAAAAAAGAAAACAAACCCCTGATACCTGTAAAAACCAGGAAGGGAAAAATTCCTTTCCAGCCCCATGTGTCAACCAGCAAAGTCCAGAAGCATGGGCAGAAAACAAACAAACACCCTCCACTCTGCTCAACAACCTGGAGACTGCTAACACAATTATACTCATCTTGTACCCTAACTGGAGAGCCAGAATTCCCCTTTCTGTCAACCTATATTCTCCATAAACTTATCCCAGCTCCTTTAATCTTTTTTTCAAAATTAAGTCTGTTGCAGAGCACTGTTTCATTCTCCAGCTGCTGAGCATGGTCCTCTCCAGTCTCTACCTGCAGAGCTTTTTTTTTCTTTAGTTACTTAATTTTTTATATTTTTTTCTCCTAAAACCACTTAGGACAGCTGCCACTTGTGGATGCAAAATACTGCACATATAATGCAAGATTAGGTCTTCCAACCAAAGGGATCTGCAATGCCTTTTTATCCTAACACAAACAGAACCAATTGATACTAACATACTGTACGTTCCCATTTATACTAGGTTTATAACTGGCAAGAGGGGTACAAGAATTCAGTTACACTAGAAAAGAAATTCCACTATTTATCTTTGTTTGTCACAAAGAAGTGCTTGAATTATTACAGGAGATATAAAAACAAATTCACTCCGTCGGAATGCTTCATTACCAATTACTTCTCTTGTGTGCAAATGTTTGGGTAAACCCCATACTTAAAAGAATGCCCATACTGTATTTTCTCATCTCAAGTAATCTGACATGAGTTATAGCTTCTTAAAAATCTGTCAGACAGGTGAAGCATGCTTCTTGTACATTAGTGGCATTCAGCCCTGTGTGTAGAGTAGGAAGAGAAAGCTTTTTATGTTACTAATAAAATGAAAGTTATCACCATATGCTGAAATGTCCAAATTCTCACTAAAATCCCTTTAATCTCTCTTCATCTGCGTAGCACAGACACCCAGACATGAAGGCCTTGAAATGAGAGGTGGGGGAGCAGAAATCCAGAGCATGTCACCCATTCCACTGCAAGTCCACTGAAGCTCCATCATATGGCTAAATGTTTTAAACACATCCATTTTGGCCTGGAAAGATCCCTGTGCATCTAGACTTGTGCTACTGTGCACACTCAGAAACAATCTAGTACAGCCATGCAGATGTCTACTTCCACCTTAACTTTGTTGTGATCCAGTTCCAACTGGGAGGCACTAAATTCTACACAAGTCCCTCCTTTCTTCAGATGGAAGAGAAAGAAAACGCACACCAACCAGCCATTTGACACTGGTGTCAGTAAAACATGCCAGTTCAGGCAGATGACTCATCTGAGAAAGCTGGAACCCAACATGACCAAAGCACACAAGGTTGCCCGTAACTCTTGTCTACTGCTGAAACAGGAGTTATAGAACAGGAGAGCGATATATCTTCCCTGGCAAAACATGATCTCCCTTTAGAGATGCACAAGGTGATACATCTGCCCATTGACAGATTGGAAATACTACTAATCTCTGAATAGAAGCAGCCCCTGAAGACCCACAAGGCTGTCCATTGAGAGAAGAAGAGAGCTGCAAACCAAATCTGGGTAAAATTAATTGCAATTCTGAGGCAAGCTGTACTTTTTGGGTTGTGGCAGCAAAGATTTAAACATCTTAAAGGTGGGCAAGGATCCAGACATGAGATTCTACAGCACAGTTGTTCTGCAATGTGGGGAACTCATTGACTTGGGAAAGCATGGGGAGTCCTGACAATTTCCAAATGTGTTGTGTTAAACTAGTATTTAAATTTTTAAAAATTCCTCGTTAAGCTATGCTTCTCAAATAAAAGATTATTGTTGGCTTGGCAGCACAAATCTTTTTGAAATTATAGCTTTACTTACTTTATATGTGAATGCCTTCCATGGTAAATGTGCAACTGATTTCATCTGGAGGAAAAGAAACACGTAAAAAATTGTCACAAAAGTGGGAAAAAAGCAGATCCAGAAAAATAAAAACATCCTATTATTATAAGCAAGATTTATACTTACCTTATAATTTACAAATAGCTGGGGCAACATAAACAGGAATCCAAAAGCGTATACCCCTGGAGATAAAATGTTAAAGCATTTTAAGGTAAATGCCTCAGAGCAAGTATTTCATGTAAACTGAAACACTTTCAGACTGAGAGGTTCCCTCCCCACATCATATCAACAAGACTCCTTAACAAAGAGGAGATGCAAAGGCAGAAGATGCTTATATAATTATCTTCATAGCATTATCAGAATAATCTAGATTCCTTTATAAACTTACTATTCTAGGGCTCACTGATCCCCTATGGGACTACTATCGTTTCTGGGTCCACAAACAAAATCACTCTTTTCCCATACTGTACTGTTCTAAGAAATGAGAAGCCCAAATACTATTTTCACATTTGTAAAATTAAACCTGAGCCAATCTTAAAACATAGGAACATAAAACTAGACTTCTAAGCCCAGTCCTAGATAGATAAATAAGCTGCCCAATTAAAAAAAATATTTAGCACCAACATCTCCCACTGATGTCAGAATAAATGTAGGCCTTTAGTTAGAAAAGCTTCAATTTTAAATAAGGCAGACACTTACCATTGACAAAGCTGTTAATCAACCAGGAATACCAGCTATAAATAAGAGAGAATACAATCATTGTCTCTTTTCTTCTAACCAATACACAGCACTAAACTAGTAACACCTCTCCTTTTATGTTATCTTCTTGATAACACATTAATATGAAAGGTGAAGCCAAGTACTCCAAAAAACTTACTGAACTATTGGGCTACTTTTTAAAAGAGGGTAGATGCTCCTTATTCACCTCTTCAAAATTTAATGAAGTTTTAGAAAGGTTTTACACTTTTTAGAAACTGTTTTACTGTGATGTAATGCATCACAAGTAGCTAGCTAAGTGGAAGGAGCTTTATCAATCATTTTAATAAATAATTCTAATATTATAAAAGCCTAAGTCTGTCTGTAACGCTTTATTCATGCTCTGATTGGCTGACAAACAGTCAATCAGAGTTCGAATAAGCGTTCGAACAGGAGCTGCCAGTGTGGTGGAGCACTGCCATGATGGTGGGGACACAGGGGACAGAGCTGGGGCGCAAGGCCAACCCCCACCCCACCTCCCGCCCTGCTTCCTGGAGGCAGGGGCAATGGAGTGGATAGAACGGAGGGGAAAGGCCATGGCTCTGGCCTTAGCCTGCTCCACATTCCCTTTCTGTCATTGCCGCCTGCAGGGCCAGACACCAGACGATGCAGCGGCGGTGGTGGGAGGAGCAGGCCTGACATGAGTTGGCAGAATAGCAAGCACACCATGGCGGTGGTGGTGCGGGAAGTGGGGGAGTGGGCCCAGGCCCAATGTGGTGGGGAGGAGGACCGAGCCCAAGCCAGGGGAGAAGGTGGTATGCCACAGCAGTGGCAGGGAGCAGCAGGCCCAGTCCAACACGACAGCGGTCGGGAGAGGGGAGGGAAGGGGAGTAATAAGCCTCCCCCACACCCTTGGGCCCAGGCCCACTCCTCCACTTCCCCCCTCCTCCCCCCAGCTGGCTCCAAGCCTGCTCCTCCGGTTCCACGGCTGCCACTGGGTCGGCCCGGCCCTGCTGCTCCCCCCGCCATGGTGGGCCAGCTTCTCCCCACCCTCTGGCCCAGTCCTCCCCTGCATTGAGCTCTGGCTCACTCCTCCCCTCCCCTTCCCCTGCGGCGGCGGCGAGGGGGGGAGTGGACCCAGATGGTGGGGCATGGGGGTCCATCCACACATGCTCCTCTTCTGCCCCCCCCCCAATTATTCCTGATGGGCAAGTGGTTAGTATTTCATAATTTTGTAAGAATAATGCATTTCAATTACCTCTACTAAAAACATTATTGTGCACTGAAAATTATCCAATGGACTATACACAAAGAATGAGAAACTTATTCATGGAAAGAAAGAAGAGACAGTTTATGTGGCACTATAGGGATCATTATCACGTTGCAGATTATACCAAATCAAATTTGCTAATGAAGCTAGAGACAATACAGTACCTTTACAAGTAAAGGTATTAGAAACATAGGTAATGAGTGAGATTAAACTGGGGAAAGCATATGTTAATAAAAGAGATGAACAGAGTACAGATATCTACAGCACTGGTGCTACAGCAGTAGACAACAATACATGAGTTTGCAATGTAGCAGCAGTAAAAAGGTGAATGTGAAATGTGTTTCTGGAAGAAAAAAAATCTATGCTAGTGTGATAATCAGATATCAAGTGAGCAAAAATGTATCCATTGTGCAATTTCAACTTCAGCAATTTTAGCAAGCTATATTTCATTGAAATTTGCATTATGTGGAATAAACAGGGTACACATTAGATACATTAAATCCTGCCTCACAGTAGAGATATAAAAGGTTAAACAGTAACTAAATTTATACTGTTTAATGTTTACCATTTACCTCCTGCCCACTGTTGGGGGAGCAGCTCCGACAGGTGCTTCCTGGGAGGTGGCACAGATCCAAGCTGCAGCATCACAGGGCTGCTGTAACTAGTGGTTACCTGGGGGAGTGGCACCAGACAAAGTTGTGCGGTGGAACTGGCAGGGCTCAAATAGGAATGAGCGCAGCAGCAGGACAGACACTGGGTGTCACAACGGTGGGCTGCACAGAGCCAGGTACCCCTCTCTACCATAGGACCCACAGGAGCTCCCACCTGCCAGGGCAGGCATGCTGCACCATGCCCAGGTGATGCCTTCAGTCCGTGGGCACCCAGAACCCTGGCTGGCACCTTTCTCCTACCTGCCCACCCCTCTGGGGCCCAGCAACTGCCACTCAGCAGTGACCTGTGGCTAGCTCCATGCTCCTCCTGCTCGGCTGAGGGCTTATCCTAGTGCTGAGGCTCCTAGCAGAGGGTGCTCAGCTCACAGGTGGATGCCTCAGGTACGATCTTGTGTGGCATGTCCATCTGCACCACATCCCCAGGCTGGGACAGCTGCCACAGGTCCTTGCTGAGTAGCAGCTGCTGCAGCCCAGAGGCAGGGGGACAAGAGGGAGGGGTTGCCTGGGGCTCTGGATGCCCGCAGGCTGAAGGCACTGCTTAGGTGTAGTGTGACAGCATACCTGTCCCAATAGGCAGATAGGCAGAAGCCCTTGTGGGTGCTATGGGGCTGGGGGGTATGCTTAGCTCTGTGCAGCCTGCCCCTGCAGCACTTACTGGCAGCCCCACCATAGTGCTTACTCCTATTTAAGCCCTGCTGGATTAGTCACGCAACTTTGCCTAGGTCTACTCCCCCAAGTAACTGTTAGTTACCTACCTGCTGCAGCAGCCCTGTGATACTGCAGTCTGGATCTGTGCCACCTCTTGGGCAGCTGCTGCTGGAGTTGCTCCCCCAAAAGCAGGCCACAACAACCTGGGGACCCTGCCAGAACCTGATGCCCTGTGCTGCTGCTGGCTCCTCTCCCTGCCTGCTCCCACACACTCATGATGCAGACCCTGGTGTGGCCACAGGATTCAGTCCTGGCTGGTGATGGAACTCACCACAATCCCACCCTTGGCCCTGGCTCCTTACACCATCCTGCCTTGTTGCTGTAGGACCATTCATTTAACCAATGTAATTAGAGGAGGTTAAACGCATAATTTTTTAAATGACATTTCCATCCCTGGATCAGAGACAGATCTCAAAAGGCAGGTGTTAAAGGGAAGCCATCAACAAGGGGGGCTATTTCTGTAGGAGCCATCCAAGAACTGTTGCTTGTCTGATCGATGCTACTGAATATTTTTTATCAGTGCACCAGGCTAGGAAGTCTTTCCCAGCAAAGACTGGAGATGACAAAAACTGTTGAGGTAGTAAACAAGTTACTGGTACAGATTGATCTGAATGGTGTTTTCATACAGGCAGATGCTAAGTTATGTATCTAGGAACAAAAATGCAAGCCTGGACACTACTTTGGAAAGTGACTTAGGAGTCTTCACAGATAATCACTTCAACACATCACGGCTAACAGAAATAATGGGATCCTTGGCTAAATGAGAACCATGTTATCAAAGTAGGGAAGTGGTTGTGTCCTTGAACAAACCATCAGTGAGACTGATCAGAATGCAAGTGGTCCAGTTCATGTGTCCACACTTCAGAAGGAATGTGGGAATACTGAATAGAGTACAAAGGAAGGCCACAAACAATCCAGAGGCTGGAAAGAAAACTTCGTGGAGATCAATCTAATCAATATCTGAATGAAAAGCCTGAAAGGCAGCTGGATGAGTACATATAGGTAACTGTCCAAGGAAAGGTAGAATAGTAGATTTTTCAACCTTACTCAGAAAGGCGTAACAAGGCTCAAGTGGTTGGAAGTTTAAATTAAATAAGATGCAATCTTCTAGTCATAAGGGAAATTATACAATGGAATATAGCAAAGCTTTGGTTTTCCCGCTGTCTGGAACCTTTAGAAAAAAATATCTAATTTTATCTCAAGAGTTATTCTTTAATCCAGCTTCAGAGAGATATACTTTATGTTCACCTTCCTCTATAGGGCAGGTTATATTTCACCTGCTCAGGTTACCTGGGTAGCTCAACCTAATCAGTTTTCTGTTGTTGCAGGTGCCACAGGCTTTGATGACATTCTGCCTCTTGCACCATTCAGCTAGATTAGATAATTTCAGCCTGCATTGGAATAAAGTCTTTAGGATTAACAGAGTACTATGTTGAGGAAACAATGGCCTGTGACAAATGGGAGATCAGACTAGTAACTCTACTGGGATCCCTCCTGCTCTTACACTCTATGAAACAAGTAGTAGTATCCAATCAGGACATATACAACTGAACAAAAATAACTGGGCAATTATATTCTGCATCCCACTCTCTCTTACAAGTTTACATACAGAAAGATAAAATACTTTTAGAAAATTAATGTATAATACCCTACCTTTTATATTTGACATTCAACAGTGAATAAACTGCACCACCAATACACAGTGGATACAATAAATAGGACAAGTATTTCATAGCCTAAGGGGGAAAAGAAAAGTTATTTTCAGCAAGTGCATCAGCTCTTCATGGAGTTAGGTAATAGGTTTTCTTTTTGCGCACAAAAGTTAAATATTTGAATTTCTTGTATTCCGAAGATCTACATCTCAGTCAATTTACACTTTTGAGTCTGTGCCCCAAGTGCAAAACAGGGCAGAAAGGCTACAGTTTAAGTATAAGTTTAGATTGCTAGGCACACAGTCTGCTTGTTTCAGAAGCAGAAAGTGAAAATTCTTATCAATGCAACTGGCAAAACATTTGGAAAAGCAGGGTATGAATTTCACAGACTTCAGAATCTATGAGGAATATGGGAGAGGGGTTAGCTCCCAAGATATACATCTTTATACAAGAATTATTTGTAGTCCTGCTTTTCAGAGGTCACTAGATTCATACTTTTAGCAATGTAATATAGGCAGGAATTCTAAATCTGCTTATAAAGGGTGCCTACAGACTTTCAGGGGTCACACTCTTACTCATGGCACCATGAATTACAGCACCCTGCACCAACCCAACTGACAGTTCACCTGGCTTGAGCCTGCCTGCACTGGCCCTGGCCAGCACGGGTAGTGGCATTCCAGCAGCCTCCCATAAGGCTGCCAAAATGCCCCTCTCCCCACATCCCAGCTCCAGCTGCAGCAGAGCCAAGTCAGCAGCTATGTACTACCCCTTTCAAGAGGCTCAGGCTGGGGTGTGAGCGGGGGGTGGGAATCTCCCTTCACCCACCCATAGTAGGAGCCTCTTGACAGCAGCAGCACACAACTGTCAGCTGGGCTTTGCCACAGCCAGAAGTGGAGTGGAGAGGAAGCCCACTCACAGGACACCCCAGCTATGTCAGCTGGGATACTGGGGGGAGTCAGGCCAGGTCCACAAGGCGAGGGACCTCTGTTCCAGCTGGCCCTTTCTCCCTCTCTCCTCCCCACAGCTCCGGCCATGGCAAAGTTTAGCCAGCAGCTGCGTGCTGCTGCTGTCAAAAGGTGCGGGCAGAAGTTGGGGGCAGGAAGCCCCCTTGCCTTGCACGCTCCCCTCCCCGCTGGCAGCTACTCCACCTGAGGTACTGGGGGGAGCGGGGCCAGGCCCATAAGGTAGGGGTCAGGGGCTGCCTTCCCCCATACCCTTCTGGGGCTCTTGATGCTGGGCTTTGCCATGGCTGGAGCTGGGTGGGAAAGAGGGGAAAGAAATCCCAGAGTAACAGACAAACCACATTTTTAATGATAAGTCAACATAACTGGAGGACTTTGTCTTACCTGGGTATCATATTCTTCTGTTTTCTTTTCAGATTCACTGTATTTACCAAACTGTAACAATTTTTAAAGAAAGAAAAGATGCAATTTGTTTATACAAAACTGGGGAGAAATACAGAACTGTACTTACTAGAAGAAAATAATAACATCAAAGTTAAATGAAAAATGTCCTGTCTACTTATGCACTAAAACAAGGGAGATGACACCTATTTAAACAAGGGAAATAAAACCTATTTGGACAAAACAGATGCAATACAAAGCCCTATTTCATGGGGAAGGAGTCTCCTTTTAGATTTGTTTTCAGTTAAGGCCTATGTACCTCCAATGCCCAATAACCATTTTGGACAAGAACATGTCAGTTACTGGCTAAATAACCAACCTCAGCTAAGGTATGAGTCCACAAATATCACAGACCCTTGCTATAATCTTGACCACAAGATGAACATGAGCCTGCAATGTGATGCTGTGGCTAGTAAAGCAACCAAAACGCTGGC
>NW_017728886.1:108275025-108327457 GCF_001723895.1 Crocodylus porosus | reverse complement strand
CCAGCAAGATAAGCATCCAATTTACTTTTGAAGGTGTTCAATGTAGGCCTGGAAAAGCGCAGGCTTAGGGGTGATCCTTCCCTTTCCCAAGTCCATTTATTGTTATAGTGACTCGTACTATTTTGGTTAACTTATTTGAGAACTTTGGCATATGAGAAGTACTGTTCATTCACAGGATGAATAAAAGCAGACATTCAAAAAAACCGAAAAAAAAAGTGCAAGGTTTCTGTTTTGCCTAAATCAGAAGGAAGAAAAAACTGTCTAAAAGTTCTAGCAAGAGGACAAATGAATGACTGGCGAAAGGAATGTGACTTGCTTATGTGAGACCATGCTGAAAAGAAGAGGACTGATTAGAAAGAGACAGAGATTACATATATGTAAAACTAAATGTGGACAGACAGACATTTGTGCGTGTGTGTGTGTGTGTAAACATAGATTTGGCTTGAAGAATACATAAATACGTATATTTGTGTGTGTGTGCATGTATTCTTCCAGATCTATTTAAACTAAATAGCCAACTTATTAATGGATAAAAAGGGAATGGAGGACATCATAAAAAGAGAAATAAAAGGAGTCTACACTGATATGAAAGGATGGCCAAATGTGAGAAAGGACCAAATTGTACCTATGTGCATGCACAATAGGGGAAAAATATGCTATTGCTTAACAATACTGTTCCACTGAAAAGAAAACTGCAAAATGTTGTGTCCAACTTGCTGAAAATGCCATCCACGAATAGAGAGAAAAATCAGAGACTGGAGAATTTTGCGTATGTCAGCTGTCTTGGCGACAGCATGTGAACAGCATTGAGAGGGTCCAGAGGAGGGCCACCCACGTGATCCGGGGACAGCAAGGCAGACCCTACAAAGAGAGGCTACGGGACCTTAACTTGTTCAGCCTTTGCAAGAGAAGCTGAGGGGGGACCTGGTGGCCATCTATAAAGTCACTTGGGGGGACCAGCAGGGTTTGGGAGAGACCTTGTTGCCCCCAGGGCCCCCTGGAACAACAAGGAACAACGACCACAAGTTGTTAGAGAGTAGGTTTAGACTACACATCTGAAGGCACTACTTCACAGTCAGGGTGGCCAGGATCTGGAACCAACTTCCAAGGGAAGTGGTGATGGCTCCTACCCTGGGGGTCTTTAAGAAGAGGCTCGACGTTTGCCTGGCTGGAGTAATTTGAGCCTGGTTTTTCTCTCCTGCCCAGGGCAGGGGGTTGGACCTGATGATCTACAAGGTCCCTTCCGACCCTACTTCTATGAATCTATGAAACTTTGCCATTTGCTTAGAAAACATAATTGAAAATGAACAAGTTGAAAAAATGTCAGGTGCAACCATGCTTAACTTTTGATGCACTTCGGTCCTACTAAGAAAGGACATGAGCATACAAACAATTTACTGTGGGATGAAAAAGTGGGTGGTACATTTCTGCTGTTCCACAGTAATTGCCCATATGTATATACTTACCCTACAGTAAAATGAAAGTTACCGGCTTCACTTTGAGCTAAAGTACCACAATTTAGCTTCCATTTATGGCAGGGTAAAAGGGTGCACACAGCCCTTATCATGGAGCAGCTAATGCACAATCAAGTCCCACACCCCTGGTAACTTGCCTGTAGGTCTGCATTTGAAGTAATAAAATCTATCAAGCTTTCCTAAATGACTCTGCAAAAGTTCAAACTCTTTGACAACCTCCCTAAGCTTTGTGGTTTGTTAAATGAACTAAGAGAACTAACAACCTATCTTCCTCAATGACATTCATTAGAGAGACACAATTAATAAGCTCAATTTGCTGGACAGGCATCTGGCTGGGTTCATCTGACCCCAGCACTCTTTCCTGCCAAGGCAGGGGGTCAAACTCAATGATCTGTTGAGGTCCTTTCCGACCCTAGCATCTATGAATTTGCACCCAACTACCATAAAAACAGTAATGGAGAGAAATGGTGAACAATTCCCCTGAAGTTTGCTGAAGAATTATCAAGAAGCTTTCTGAAAGTCCAAGCACAGTCATGGGGCAAAGAGTAAAGTTCTGCCAGATTTGCAACTAGCCAAGAAACAAAAAGTAACAATCCATTTTAATCATAGCAAACAGTTAACAAGTGGTGTACCAGCATGGTGAAATATAGAGATAAACCAAGACTAGAGAAAAGGAAGGAATTTCAGAGAAACTTTATCCAACCTACATAGGCAACACAGAGACAAATGAAATTCAAAGCTGAAAAATGCAAGTTACTATGCATTGGAAAGAATGATATTAACACATTTCTTTTAGTCAAATAGTTAACAAGTAACTGAGGAAGAATGCCAAATATCGTTGTAGGTAGGTCAATGAAATACCTATTAGCTCTGTAGCAAAAGGGGGAGGAATATTTAAAATTCTTGAAAATATAATATTATGTACACATCATCATAATATTAGCAATGATATTTAATGAAACTGAAAGACAAATTACAGTTAATAAAAAGGAATGCATTCAAGACAAAAGTTAAGGTCTGTGGAACAGTTTCAGAAGGCAAGTTTGGCAAAATTCAGAAGACGCGGACATCAAAATATGGGTATTTAGGTTAAACAGGATTATTAAAGGTCTGAAAGGATAGGTTGGAAATGATTTAGGAAAGCACAGGTTGGCTATGATTTAGTTCATATCCAACCTATTATGTTAGAGAGAAACCTCTCTTATGGTGGCTGATCTGGAATTGCACTGGAAGAATTATTTTCTTATATTTCCCTGTGGGAGCACATCCTCAGCTGGTGCAACCAATAACTCCACTGACTTCACTAGAACTCTGGCAATTTTACCAGCTATAGATCTGCCTCCCACTGCTAGTTATTATCAGACAAGATGCAGGATTAAATGGGCTACTAATCTGCAAAAGAACATGAAACAGCTGAACTCAGCATGTGGCTTTTTGGTTTTATCTTATTTTTTAAAAAGAAATGATTGCGGAACTTTTTCCTGTCATCCCTGAGACACCAAAATAAAGTAAAGGAGAGCAGACTCTTCACCCAACTGTGTTGTGAGGTTAAACATATCACTTTTAATTCACTGGCTAACTTTTAGAGAGATGGAAGAATGAAGTAATCTACATACATATGGCTCCTTGCTTCTTTTCTCAAGGTAGCCTCCAGAATTAAGCAGGCAGCTAGGCATCTTAGAAGATGCTGATATTGCTAAGGTATAACAGCTGAAAGTATTCTCCAAGCAAATTTCATTAGCCTGCCACAGAAGAGTCTACCCTCATAAGCTAACTGTCACTAAAGGGCTAGGAAATTTCACTATCTACCCCATGATAAGAGCAGCCATTATATACCCAATTAACCTGATATGAGATGCTGAATGTGGAAGTTTTTCTGCCTGAAAGGATTCAGCAGTTGCAGCAGCTCATTTTCACAGGACTGCTCCACAACATGGAAACACTTGGCCTAAGTCACCATGTAATAATTCAAAGCTTCAGAAATCCAACACAGAATTTGCAGAACATTTCAAAGACAATTCACAGTGACTCAGAGAGATATCACACCTAAACTAAAAGTTCACTACAGCGCACTGCCTGACTCAATGTTAATAAATGAAAGAAAGCCTGGGATGTATTGAACATGAAGCGTAACTACTTGGTTCTGAAGACTGGTGACTAAGTATGCAGGCTTATCTCATGTTCATCAATTAAAAATCAAATTTCAGTGCAACTAATTTATAGTCTCATTCCTTGTTAGTGTTGTATCCACACCAAATCCATCATAATTAGTAACATTTTTGGCCGCTTCAAAAAAGAAAGTATTTGAATGGTTTCTTAAACCTAACATGCAGAGATGCCACTTTCACATCAAGGCTTACACATATTTCCACATGGCAAACATTGCTAATTGTTCTGCAGAAAATGTCTTCATCTTTTCATATTATTGATCTAATACAAAATAATTGTCCTAATGCAAAAGCTGACTAGTGAAAAACCAACTCTAGTTCCAGAACAATTTTTTGAACTTTTGTATAATGTGATATACCTTATTTTGTTTATTTGACATTTATTTCCAGCCAAGCCCTGTTGTAATGTGAACTGGAGCAGACAGCTGAACACATCCAGTAATTATGAAGGAACAAAGATACAGTACCTGAAATGTTGGTCTTATGCCTCTCCATTTAATGGTCATTTTCAGTGCTTTCTTCACTTTCCAGAGCTGTGGTGCAAGTTACAAAAAGACAAACATTTTTGTTATCAAGAGTAACTTATCCAACATGAGTAAGGCTATCTGATTCTATTTGTGAGACCTGAACACTTGGACTCCTGAAGCAGTAGCAGACTGAAGTCAACAAGTCAACTGAATTATTTGGAACTACAAATTATTCAAGATATAAGAGTATCTAAATCTAACCCTAAAATACAAAGTGAGCAGTAACAAACTCAAGTAAAGTGGATACCCCTACTATTTAGTTTCAATGTCTACAAAATTAGAAAATAAGATTGGTTAAGTAGAATTGTACCCTGTGAAATGCTGTAAGGGAAAAAAACATGGAAATCATTTTCTATATATCATGTTTGTTTTTCCAACAATTTTATTCCACTTTTCTAATTTCTAAATGTAACGTACAAATGAAATGACAAACTATCAGAGATAACTGCCATCGTTTTACTGTAGATGTCAATGACAAAAGCAAGATTAGCCATCTATATACAACTTCAAACTTAAGTTTGCATTCAAAAACAGAATTAAAAACAAGTCATGAATTATAATGAATGTAAACAGTTAGCATATCAATGTAAAACTATATTATATATATATATTTATGTAGGACTTTTTTGGTTTCTCTTTACACATTGTAATAGGAAATCTGTGAAATTAAGCTATGGCTAAAATTTGTCCATGACAGCCCTAATTCTCATTGTTGACATTTTTAATACAAGACTGACTACATGAAAATTGTTAACGAACTGGATCCTGGGTAGTTTTGGTGCCATAGGAACATATTATTTAAACAAACGGATTGGACTCAGGCCATGTTTAATGATTATTCATTATCATAAAAACTGAGTAAGACAAACTTGTTTACTAAGGTCAGGTGCACACGCTGTTTTAGAACTGGCACTGCCAAATGTAATCTTACCATGTAGAACAACACAAAGCTTACTGCATGGATGGCAAAGGTGAAGATTTTTATTACCACCTGCACTTCCTATGCTCTCCAACAACATGACCCTCATTCCACTTCAGCTTTTAAACACCTAAAAACAAAAAGCTGTTGGAGCCACTATGGCTGTTTTATATAACACAGGCTGTATACACATTTAAATAATCTAGGAGAATTCTCCCAGGTTTGTTCTTCTGATAAACTTTCCCAAACTCACATGTACAGGCATTTGAATGCTGAGGCCCTGAAGAGTGGAGAGCTTCCAGTGCTGACACTGTATAGCCAGCGGAGGGGAGCAGGGGGATGCTATGAACACATCTTAGCATGCTCTACAGGCTCCCATAGTCTGCCTGGCAACAGATAGCAGCAGTGCATATGGCAGCCCTGACTGGCTGATCCAAGCTGCCCATGGTCAGCCTGTGTTTCTGTGCAGCATAATGTAGGGATTGCAAAGGAAGCATGTTCTGCTCCTTGCTGGTGCAGCAGAGTCCAGTGAGTAACATGCTATTTCCCTGGGGGGGTGGGGGGGGGAAATGCTGAAAGACTATTTTTTCTTCCAAGTGAGCCACGGTACATATAGACATTCACTGTCCCAGGAGAAACAGTCCCAGGAATTATTTGACCCTGGTCATTCCCATGTTATTTTTCTCCTAGAGAAGTCATTTTTACCTTGAAAAACCATGAACATGTGTACTTCATGGTTTCTCCTGGGAGGGCCACAATTCTCCCAGTAGAAACTGAATGTCTCCCTGGGGTCATAGTCAATAAAACTCCACAAAAGCAAGGAAATTAAGAAGTTAGTTTATATGCAGTTATACAGACTCTATGCCTCTACCTAGAGGTGCACATCTTAGCAGCACTGCATATGCAAAACTGTACAGCCACAAATTTAAGTCTGCCAGCATAAGACATCCAGCCCCCTAACATTCTGATGAAAATCCCAATGAAAATGTGCATAAAGATAAGCTAAAAGGAGACAGAGTTACGACTGTCACATATAGCCTGTTGTATACAGTATCTGTAGTAATGTTAAGGTGTATGCCCTCAGGTAGAAAGCACTGTTAGGTTCTGAACTTTTAATTTCTTTTTGGCAGTTTCCTTCTGATATCTATTTATGTTGTATGTGGAGGAACTGCTTTCAACCAATTTAAATATTCAAAAAGCATAAAAGCCAGAGTTATACTGGATAAATTATATAGTTATAAGTAATAAAAGCTTTTTAAACTTGAGAGATAAAAGTTTTAACTATTCTTTTAAATGTGTTTGAGGAAAAGCTTATACTCCTGAAAAGTATTTTACCCTTAAATTAGGCATATGACAATGGCTTATGAGAAATTGAGAGTTATGGTCAGCCAAAAACCAGATTTTTCTTCCGTGGAAACAGTTTCCATTTTTATTTTTCTCCCCATTCTGAGTCTTGACAAAAAATAAAATCTGAAATGCTTAAATATGCTCTTTGCCTGCCACCCAGACTGATTTCCTCATTTTTTTCACAGACTCAACCCATTCAAAAAGAAAAACATCTAATTAGATATTTGACCAGCTTCAGTCAGAACAAATCAAAGAATTTAGTCCTGGTCTTAAATCTGAAAACCTATTCTGAAGCAACTTTCTAAGCATTTACCAATGAAATATTGAAATTTTAAAGAATGTTATTGATTCCTTAGTACTAAGTCCAATCCCTACTTTAAAAGCAAAAAATCATCTCAACCTTAACTGAAGCACGGCTGATGCCTTCAAATTACCATTTTTTATACTTAAACTCTAATATAACGGTGATTTGTTGTTTGAAAATGATGGGAAAAAATCCATGAAAATGAATAAATAGTGTGGAATAAGTTTGAAGTAAAAATTAAAAATGTTTTGTTTAGGTAAATTACATCATATGGTAACAGATAAACTGTTTTGCTTCCCAGGCTTTAAAAAAATGATATACAGAAGTCAACATTTCAAATTTATTCATTAGAAAAATATTGTATTAAGATTCCAAGAGCAGCACTTTGTGGACTGTATAACCATAAATCAAACTTGATAAGATGCTAAAATTGAATACACATACCAGTAATTTAGATAAAAACACAATACTGCAATGTTGTATGTATTCCCAAAAATAAGAGTATAAAACCAGGATATTAAAGTTAAATATTTGGTTTGGGAATCCCTTGTTGCAGGAAAATAATTACCATAAATCTTGAAGAATTTCACTTTTGATTTTGTACAAAATTTCAGTGAGCTAACTATTTGGGAATTTCAAGGTCTGCACTGTTGCAGGGTAGGCATAAAAAATGTTTAAAAAGTCCAAAATCGGTTATGAAATCGGTCCATAAAGAAATTTAATTCCTGAAGCAACTGAAATTAACCTGGGAATATACAAAGAGAAATGCTGTCATTTGGGGGAGTGTTTTTGGCAACTTTTATAAAAATGAACCTGCATTTTTGATGAAAAATTCAAATTTTAACCACAAACACACAATTTTAAAATTTAACAATTTAAAAAGCAATTGAAAACATGTGTTATGAGGTACTTCTTTCCTGTGCTCACTATTTACAACCTTAAAGGACATGATTAATTTAGAAGTAGCATTTAAAACCCTTGTACACAGAGATAAAATCACTACTCCAAAAATTGAGCTAAAACTCCGTTGGGTAAAGAGATGTGTTTCCCAGTCCACCTGTGCATTTCACAACGTGGGACAGTTTACATGGTTTAAATAATTAATCATAAAAGGAAACAATACCTCCACTGCTTAAGAGAACAAATTAAAAGAAATTATTCAGGACAATTTGAATGGGATTCCTGTAGCAAAAGAAAATATTTTCAAATAATCTGTTTAAAAAACATGGTTAATAAGTAAATATATTAAATGAGCAATGCCTTTAGTGACTAATTAAATATCATCCCCCTAAAGACATAAGGTGCAAGAGCATTAGCAATAAAATACATATTTAGACATAAACACAATTCAGAATTACATGATCTCACCTCAATCACTGCACCAATACCTGCTGGAATCAGCACCAATAAACTTGTTTGTTCATCCAAGAGGAACAGAAATATCACCACAGTACTGAAGCATCGCCAAAGCACTGGTAAAAAAATATACAAACATTTTAATAGTATTTAGATATTACAGTAACTGACACCTCTGCAAAAGACCAACTATAAGCCCATTTCCTGTACTTCTCACTGTCTTTGTGTTTACCTGTTTGAGTTGCTTCCTCATGTAAAATTACTTGTGAGACTATAGATGATTACAGGAAATTACATCACAACATAATCACAATTTTACACAACAAGTACCTAGTTGCTGAAAATGAATATTCTGCTCAGTCCTACTGAAAATAAGCAACGTAAACAACTGAGGAACAAAACACTGCTGATTTCCTCTTATATTTAAGGATGGGGGTATGAAAATTTAATACTTGATGTAAACAAATTATTTATACAGTTTAACGTGCTGTAGCAATGCCGTATGTGAGCATTTTGAGATATTACACACATTTATTATTCATGTTAAGAGGAAATTTGTTATGAAGAAATCTACAGGCAATAAAACAATTTTAGCCTTTGAAATTCTTATAGATCAATTTATGTTTAAAACTCCTGTAAGGCCTTTATACAAAATACTAGCCAATTGCCCATCAGGAACGATGTAGGGCGGGGCAGGAAGGAACAGAGCCCCATGTCCCACTCCAGCGTCAGGGCCTGCTCCCCTCTTCCTTCCTGTGGCTTGGGGTCTGGTCCTGCTCCCCACTTCCCCTCCGTGGCGGTGGGGGGAGGGGAAGAGCAGGCCTGGGCCCAATGCAGGGGGTGTGGGAGATGACCGAGCCCAAGGGTAGGGAGAAGCCAGCTGGCCGTGGGGGGGAGGGAGCTGGGAGCAGGCCTGGTCTGACACGGGGAGGATGGGAAAGGAAGCCTGATCCTCCCCTTCCCCCGCTGCTGCCACATCAGGCCAGGCCAGCTGCTCCCCACCTCCCATGGTGGGTCAGCTTCTCCACCCCACACTTAGACCCACTTCTCTTCCCCTCCCCCACGTCAGCCCAGGCCCAGACCCACTGCTCGCCTCCCCTCACCACTGCGTTGGCCTTGCAGGCAGCGACGACAGAAGCAGGGAGGGGCCGGCCGAGGTCAGCGCCAGTGGCTTAGCCCCCCACTCCCTGCCCCCATTGCCACTTGCAGGGAGCAGGGCGGGGGGCCTTGCCCCCACCCACCTCCTCCACCCCCCAGTGTCCCCACCATCATGGCTGCGCCCCCTCGCGCTGCCACCTCCTATCCCAATGTTGTATTTGCACTCTGATTGGTTGTTTCACTCAGCCAATCAGAGTGTGAATAAAGTGCTATAGCTAGACAGCTAGATTACTTCCAAACTTCCAGGGCACAATGGTCAACCACTAGCCTTCAGTTTTTGTAAGCAGCAGAAATTTTTTTCCACATACAGATGGGAAGACAACAAATATTTAAATTTGGAAATTTTCACTCTGTTCTAAAAATCATATTCCCCATAATCAATCATTTGTAAAGACATTTTAGAAAAATTCTGCAAAATAAAATCCATTACCAAATGAATGCAAACATTAATGTTATCTAAGTATCAGATAAGAATCTGTCCATCTTCAATTTTTTGATAAAATAACTACATATTGTGATTAAGGCACACCACTCTCTGCTTGATGATCATACAAAAATAATCTCATTTTTTTATCATCTCACTTATTTTCAGGTTAAAATGAAAAGACTAAATCCATAGTTTAATTATTGTACCCCTTGTATAACGTGCCATACCTGCTTTTGTTGACATTCCAATCATGCTCTTCTTTTTCTTCCAGAAGCTGATGTCATTCTTGAATGCCAGGAAATCAAAAAGAAGCTGCAAACGGCAAGACAGATACTGATGATTTGCTTGAAACCTTAGCTTAAACAAGCCTGATGATTGAGCTGATTAAAAAATTAATTTACTATTCTATAATTAAGGCAAGCTGGTTTCATTACATAGAAGTGAGACAAAAATGACCTACTTTCTCCTAAGAAAAAGCTTAAGACAACATAGTCTGTGAGTGAGACTCAAGCTTCACAATTCACTGCAAAGCATCAAGAGCAACTAGGGACACAGAATACTCCCAGACCCAGAAAGTGCCAAAGTGTAGTAAGACAGAGGGATTCAGGGCTCCCAGGCACCTTGTGAATTCACATTAGGAGCTAAAGGGACCAACAACTCTTACAACCTCAAACAAAACAGAGTAGGAGGAGTCTTCCAGCCCTGGGGGCTGAATGGTAGGCCCCTAACAGATGTTACACTTAAGACACGATTAACTAGTTGGTAAATCATGTCTTTAAGTACTGACCTGACCACATGCTCGTTTAATTGAGATAAAATGAAGAATAAGCTACAACAGCAGTAGGCAATGTTTTTTGGCTGGAGTGCCAAAAAACCCACAACGTCTACCTTGGAAAGTGCCGGAGTGCCAACATGCCGGAGCCTGGAGCAGCTGTTTACACCGGAGCTCCTGCCTGCAGCCAACCCACGGAGCCCAGTCTGCTTGCAGCAGGGCTTGCAGCCTCCCAGCCGCCTGCTGGGAGCAGCCTGGGCTCCGTGGCTGGCAGCAGCTGCTTAGAGCCCAGGCTGGCAATCATGTGCTGAGCAAAATGGCCTTGCATGCCATGCCTGGTATGCATGCTGGGGGTTGATGACCCCTGAGCTACAAAGTTATAACTCAAAATACATGCATTAACTTTGTGAGTGGTTCCTATCACACTTTTAATTAAGCATGTGGCCAGTACTCCCAACCACCAAAGTGTACCAGTGCTCTTAAAGAGTCCCAGGGGCTGGGACTGGTTCAACCGTTCCCAGCCAGGGGACCACAGACAGCCAAGGCTGCTACCTGTTGGTGCAGAGGGAGCTTGGGATCAAGCTTTGTGTGATGGGATCTGATGCTCAAATCTCACAATTGCACCTCCTGCCATGCACGCATGGCATTGCAAGAAACGCGGTTTTTGGGATCACACATCAAATGCCATCATGGCTTTAAGTTACCGTCCATCAGAAGCAGTAGTAACAGAATGAATTTCACTGTTTGGAGAGGAGTTAAGACAGTGACACAAAGGTTAGAAGTGTATTTGAAGGGGGAAAGCAGCTTGCTAAAGACCTGATAGTTTTCTGAAATCTGTAAGACTAGGTCCTAGTGGCTCTCAGCAATAATGTTCATCTTGTAAAGGGATTACTTAAGAACACTAAATACCAATACTACCAACTAGCAAGTTTAAAAGGCCTTGAAGCCAACTTAAATATTTCACAGGGTTATGGATAATATAGAACCAGTCTGAGAATCAAAGAACCAAAATCTGCATCCTATTTGTTCTCCCCTCTCTGCTATGTGAAGTGGAAACACAGAAGGGCAGAGAACTAGAGCCAACATTCACAAATATTCTAATTTTAATTTCTTGAATTAATTCAGGTTAAAGATAAACAATAAAATAGTGTAGTATTAATTTAAGTTATATATTTTTACTTGTCAATGAAGGATGTTAGGTTTCCAGTTTCATAGCAGCTAGGGTCAGGAGGGACCTGAACAGATCATCTAGCCCGACCCCCTGCCACAGGTAGGAATGAATGCTGAGTTCAGAAGATCCCAGACAGGTGATCATCTAACCTCTTTTTGAATTTGCCCAAGGTAGGGGTGAGAACCACTTCCCCAGGAAATTGGTTCCAGATTCTGGCCACCCTAACTGTAAAATATTGCCTTCCGATTGCTAACCAAAACCTATACCCCACCAGCTTATTACCATTGTTCCTTGTCACCCCAGGTGGTGCTGGGGAGAACAGGCCTCTTCCTATTTGCTGATGATCTCTCCTGATAAGTTTGTAGGCAGCCACCAGGTTCCCCCTCAGCCTCCTCTTGCCGAGGCTGAACAGGTTCAGGTCCCTCAGTCTCTCCTCAAAGGGCTTGTCCTACTGCCCTCTCACCAAAAGGGTGGCCCTTCTCTGAACTCTCTCCAGGCTGGCTGCATTCTTTTTAAAGTACAGTGCCCAGTACTGGATGCAGTACTCCAATTGCAGCCTGACCAAAGTCGGATAGAGGGGGAGTATCACCTCTCTAGACTATCTTTGGATGCATAACAAGATATGGCTGGCCTTGCTGGCTACAGTCTGGCATTGGCGGCTCATGTTCACCTTAGATTCAATAATGACTCCAACATCCCTTTCTGCCTCTGTGCTTTCAAGAGGGGAACTCCCCAGCCTGTATGTATGCTGTGGATTCCTTCTCAAGGTACAGCACCCTGCATTTGTCTATGTTGAACCCCATCCTATTCTCATCTGCCACTTTTGTAGTCTGTCTAAATCTAGTTGCAGCCTCTTTCTCCCTTCAAGTGTGCCCACATCTTAGTGTCATCAGCAAACTTGGACAATGTACTTTCAACCCGCTTGTCCGAGTCGCTGATGAAGATGTTAAACAGTGTGGGCCTGAGGACCAAGCCCTGGGGGACCCCACTGCTCATATCACGCCAGGTTGAGTACAACCCGTCCACCACTGCTCTCTGGGTGCATCCCATCAGCCAATTTTTTACCCATCCAACTGTTTTAGATGGGAACTGTTTTTACCCATCCAAATGTTTTAAATAAACATGATTATGATTAAAATGGTAATTTCCCCAAGAAGATTAGAAGTTATCTATTTCTACCTAGAATCTGATATGAATCTCCTTTCAATTCTAAGCTTTCCATTTATTTAGTCTACATTCATTTACATGACACTTATATGTAGCAGAAGGTCCAGTTGTTCTTTAGTAATCAAGAGGATGGGTGTTCCAGGGTCAGATGAAATTTACTTGCAAGCTAACTGGCAACCAGCACTGAAAATTCAAGCCCCTGACCTATTTATGCCACAGGTATAGTGCAAGCCACAAAACACTGGGGTAAAACAGCGAAACACCCAAGGAAACTTTTCCAGTCTTTCTGAGACGGGATAATAGAGGCAAGGGATTAAGGGTTTAACCACTGTTTCAAAGTTTGGCTTGGAACAGAAATCTGTTTTTTCAGACTTAAATTTAAAAACATTCCCTAAGTGTTCACCTACAGAGCATTGAGTCTTTCTATTTAGTTTGCTATTTGTGATGAAACAAAGTAATTTGTATCTCAGTATACAGGCATACCTCGTTTTATTGCGCTTCGCTTTATTGCGCTTTGCAGATATTGTGTTTTTTACAAATCGAAGGTTTGTGGCAACCCTGCGTCGAGCAAGTCTATCGGCACCATTTTTCCAACAGCATTTGCTCACTTCGTGTCTCTGTGTCACATTTTGGTAATTCTCGCAATATTTCAAACTTCAGCAACCACCACCCTGATCGGTCAGCAGCCATCAACATCGAGGCAAGACCTTCCACCAGCAAAAAGATTACAACTCGCTGAAGGCTCAAGATGATGGTTAGCATTTTTTAGCAATAAAGTATTTTTTAATTAAGGTATGTACATTGTTTTTTTAGACATAATGCTATTGCACACTTAACAGACTACAGTATAGTGTAAACATAACTTTTATATGCACTGGGAAACCAAAAAATTCGTATGACTTGCTTTATTGCGATATTCGCTTTATTGCGGTGGTCTGGAACCAAACCCGCAATATCTCTGAGGTATACCTGTATTTTGAAATTAAAACATTTCCCAAAACAATTACTGGTATTCAGAGAAATGTGAGAAAACCAAAGTCTAAAGTGTCTTCTTAAAAAGAACAAATGTAGTCACTTACATGAAATGCTGCTACAAAAAATGTCAGAGCCAGAAAGTACAGATTAGTATCCACAAAAATTCCTTTCACTTCATCTGCATCCTTTTCTGAAAAGCCTAGAAGGAAGAATAGATAAACGTAAAAGGAGCACCAAGAAATTAAAGGTACAACTACTATTCTACTAGACTGCAGTATAAAAGAAACACCCTACTTTACTTACGCGTATTTTTCTAAGTAACTGAACACTAGACACCAGCTTTGTTGGCAAAAAATCAAATAAAAGAGTTTATCTACAATTTTGGACTGGTAATTTGGAAGTTATGATTGATCTTGACCAACCAAGAGAGATTTGCCTCTAAGTTTGGAAAGATCAGCTGTGTAATAATTTAGAAACATAAGATTGAAAGTTACTTTGATTATTAAGTCAAATTCCCCACAATTAATGGGACTATCTAATTATGCTATTACATTCCTTTTTTCTTTTTTTTTTTTTTTTTTTTTAATAAACTTAACAGTGGCTTAAAAGTGGTATTTTTTTTGCTTCTCCTGGAAGACTGCTTCAGAGCTTGATTGTTTCAATGACTTAGAATCTTCTCTTACTTTTCAGCTTGAGTTTCTTCATGGTCAGTTTATATTAATTTGTTCTTGTGCCAATAGTCTCCTTTAGCTTACATAGTTCTTTTCCCTTCCTGCTATTTACCCCGATGTATTTAGAGAGAGCAGTCATCCACTCCAAGCCTTTGCTTGTTTTGCCCAACTGAAATAACCTTCTTGTAAGAGTCTCCCCATCCCTCTGATCATCTTAGTCTGATACTGCACCTGTTCCAGGCCTTTTTTTTAATACAAAGAGAAGCACAAAATAGCATATAATAAACGATCTGTGGTGCTTTGAGATGTTAGCACAAATCTGAGAAAAAGCGTGCATACGCTTTTCCTTGACTAGCATTATCCATTGGGCCATGCATGGTTTTCTGAGCCATAACTCTTCATTGCAAGTCAAAGGCCTGTACTGCTGAGGTCACCAAGAATGGGGATGGAACCCACACTAGTTCCACCCAGTGGAACCAGTCATGGCACCCACACTGACTAAATCTCAAAGCTCCACAGCTAGATAGGACACCAGTCCTCTCTTAATGTTGTAGTGTGGAACCCACGGTCAGTGACTGGCAACCAACACCTCCCCTGAACAGCAGCACGGGAGGGTTTCAGCTACCTTTAGCCTAACAGATTTAAGAATTGCTCTATCAAACTTTATCAAAATGATGTTGTCTGTGTTCACATGAAGAGCCTCACCACCAGCAGACAGCAAGTGGAAACACCCTATGGGCACCTATACACGAGCAGGGAGGCTGCTCTGATGCACTGGAATTCCAGCACGTTGGGGCAGACTTGATTAATTGAGCCTGCTGGAGTGTGGCAATTACCGTACTCCAGCAGCCTCCTGCATCCCATGCATCAGTGTCCCCGCACTTCAGAATGGCAGTGTTGGAGTGCTTTATTTAAAGCTCGTTCAACAAGCTTTAGATAAAGCACCCCCACCACGATTTTGAAGTACAGGGACATGGACATATGAGATGCTCCAGGCGCTTTAATTAGAGTGGTTGTCAGAGCCATTCTAATTAAAGCGCTGCCCCCCACACACTCCTGGACCACATGTATAAACACCCTACGTGATCCATTTACAAGATTTTTGGCAACCAGGCAGCTTGGAGAGATGCTTAAGTTCCCAAACAAGAAAAAGTGAGGGTTCAGTACACAGGTACTAAGCCATGGGCTAGACAAATGAAGGGGCTCCCACTACCCCTCCAGCTGAAGCCTAGTTACTAGGTAGAAAGAAATACAATGTTCACAGGATCAGAAAGAATAAGATGCTAACTCTGTAAAGGCAGCAATGAGGGCACCAACAAGGGCCAAGGAATTGAAAGAAAAGAGAGAGGTCCTGATTCTGATCCCTGCTGACAACAGTTGATGTATTTTATCTAATGATTTGTTAATGCAGAATGCATAAACAGTTCCTGGAGCAGGTACCAGAAACAAACACTCTCCCCCCCCAACTGGGTGTCTTCATTGCTGTATTAGTCACTGTCCCTCTTGCTTCTTCCTTCTAGCCCTGTAAATCTTACATTCCTGGCTGTACAGCTTCAACAGGTTTGTTGGAAAGTGCCCCAAGCAAGTGTATGATATTCTGGTGATTAGGGCACTCTCCTTTTGGATGTGAAGAACCCTAGAACCCAGGGCTCCTAGAGTACTGACAGCTGTGAGGGAAAAAAACCCACAACAATAATAAAAAAAACCCCACATGCTCTACCTGAAGCAGCATCATGTTAGTTCAACCCAGCTCTGCAGCATCTGTGGAGATTGGGTGCTATAGCAGGACTTCTTGGCACTTTTAGCTAAAGCTGATTCAATCTTAGATAAAAGTGCCCCAAAAGCCCCATTAAAGTGTCTGACCTCTACAGACATTGGGAAAGCCAGGTGTAACTAATGTACTGTCTCTTCTGGGCAGGGGCTGGGCTCAGTGCAGGAGCGTGCTGAGTTTAAAGCATTTTTCCCTCCCCACATTTGCAAGCAGTCCCAATTCGTGGGCAAGTCAACCAACCCCAAGTTATTATACAAAGGAGAGCAACAATACTGCATACTAGAGGTGTGTGAAGCAGACAGTATTCAATTCAGATTCGGCCTGATTCAGGGGACAGTGATCTGATTTGCTGATTTGGATCACTGTCCAGATTCAATTCAGCCAAATCTGAAGATTTGATTTTGATTCAGAGAATCAGTGATTTGGCCATAGACACAGTTTTGTATGTTTTTTCTATGTACCACGACGTACCAGGCGTGGCTTGTGAATGCTGAGATGGTGGGGCAGATGGAGAGTCCCCTGAGAGTACTTCCGTTCCACTTCCACTACTGAGTACACGGGGGATCCCTCCCACAATGGCTTGGCAATTGGCTGCGGGGGAGATCCTGGGTACCCCCTCAGACCCAGGAGGCACCAGTCGCTGAGCTGGGGGGTAGCGGGGTCCCCCGCACACTCCATGGCAGATCTGGAAGTGAACCAGAAGAACTTCTGGCCCACTTCCGGGTCCCACACTCCCGTGGAATGCTCTATCCACTGCACCATCTTAGTGTTCACAAGCTGTGCCTGGTACCTTAAAGTACGTAGAAGAAAAACCATGTAAAGCTGTGTATATGGCCAAATCAACAAATCTCTCTGAATCAATTTGGAGGCTTCTGATTTGATTTGAAGAGATTAAAGGGTCTCCCGATTCAGAGATTCAGCCACCAAATCGGGCCAAATCTCCTCCGAATCAAATCAGTGACTGAAGCTTTGTACAGCCCTACTGCACACCTATCTTCCAGAATATCCAGCTCTCTGGATTCCGTGTGGACAGAAACATCTAAGCCCCAGAGACTTGTGGGATTTCAGCTATAACCTCTAGGTTCAGCATCTCCCATCAGCCTGCTCAAGGCTGCTTCCTGCTCAGTGCCATGGCTTTCTGAATTGTCCTTTGGAAACGACATAGGAAGCTTATAAAACTAATCCCATTTCTCGGACTCATCTCTATAGAGTTAGTGACTCATTTTTTAGGCACTCTAATTGCCTTTATAGGTCATGGAGATTAACCAACATGACTTCAAGCTCTGGATAAAATGGCTAATAATCTCTAGATACATGAAAGGCAATTTTAAGGAGTAGGGAGATATTACCCCAGTATATAGCTTTGCTGACATTATTGCAATACTCCTTTTTAAGAAGGACACTGAAAACAGGAGGGAATTAGAGAAGAACAACAAGCACATTCTGGGGCTCATTCCCTATACTCCCCCATACTGAGCTGTCTATCCAGCTTTAATTTAAACATGTAGCAGGGCCCTAAGGCAGCAATATCACCCCATTTCTGGGTTTAGTGCATAGTGAGAGGTTCTTAGCACCTCCCCATGCTCATCTTGGAGGTTGTGTACACAAGCTACCCTAAGAGCCTGAAAAACAGGGTGTGCAACAACGGATTCAGGAAGATAAAACTTCTTTAAAAAGCTTAATTTGTTTAACAGAGGACAATCATAGTCTATAAATACCAGAACAGGGAGCAGATACTGATTCTAGAAGGTTTTTTAAAGCTAGCAGGAAAAAGCATAATATAATCTAGTAGCAAGAAGCTAAATCAGCAAAATTCAACCTGCTGTTATGATGGGCAATTTTACAGTGAAGGAAATAATTCCCAAGGATGATTACCAAGACTGTACTAACAACTCCACCAAGTTAGTTGTTAAAACAGGAGTGTATGAGTTTTGAAAAAGACTCAATCACAAGTTTATTTGGCTAAATGCAAGAATTACTAGGTGAAATTATGTGACTGATATTATGCAGGTTAAAACAGATCACAGTAGTTTTTGTAGTCTTAATCCATTTGCTTACCCCTCTATTTTAAGTTCTTATCAACAGACGTTAGAGTTTCAGCAGTACTACAGAGCTCTTTTACACTAAGCAGACTGGTTAACAAGAAACCTTAGAATGTTGGGGGAAGACTGTGCATAGTCAGATATATGGCATTCTATAATGGTCCTGGGCAGCAGCCCAGAATCAGAAACTAATGAAGCTGACTTAACTCTACATTGCTTCTCCTTCTCCCAGAACTGTAAGTTTTGTGCATTTCAAAGACAGGGCAGAATATTTTTACCCTCTAATCTCCACATTTAAACAGACTAGAATATGGTAAAGCTGCAAAAAAAAAACTTACACAGTTTTGGAAAAATAAATAAACAAACTTTTGACACAAACTTTTGTGCCATATCTCCTATATTTCCTCTAAATGGGTCTCCCCCACCCATGCCTCCCTCACCACAGAAATCCTCCCTTTCCCTGCCCTTCTGCATGAGCCACCCCAACCTGGGGCAGATGGCAGCCTAATTCTGGCCCTGAGCCCAGAGCTGGGGCCAAAGCAAGCACCTGCCCTAAGCTGATATTTGAATCTAAGCTGAGGCTCTTCCCCACTCTCCCCCCACTCCAATGTTGACTGAGGAAAAAACTCTGGATTTGAGTAAATACAGTATATTGTTTAATACAGCTGAACCCCAAATGCTGTCAAGATGTAACTTATGTAGCTGAATTAGACACTTAGTAACTTAACTCTAGAAAAATGAAGAGTCCACTTACCAAATTGCTGCAGGGAATACACAGCATCTTGCATGTGGATCCAAAATCGGAGCTTCCCAAGGGATATTTTATCATATGACACTGTAAGAGGTAGCTCTGTCGTCGACCGGTTTATTATCTACATTTTGAAAGAAAACAGTCTTTATAAAGATATGATCTACACATGTAGCAGTCATTATAAGGTTATTTTGCACTTTAAATCATACTGTGGTTTTATTACTGGTTAAACCTTTAGGATATTTAATACAGCCACTTTATTTTGCAAATGGAAATAAATACTGCTTACATTACTGAGCTGCTTGATTTCCATAATAAAAAATACAAGCAATATGTTGAGAACCTGTACTAATCAGGTTTTTACATCATCTTCATTTCTGCAGCATCCAAGTACCTTCTGGAAGTGTTACATGTAGTTCATGTAGTAGAGCTAGACCGGGCCAGGTCACGCCAGACCACACTTCCTTCCCTCCCCACAGGGCTGGGTTGGGGACTGGTCAGGTCCCCCCGCCTACTAGCCTCCCAGGGTCGGGCCACATCTCCTTGCCACTCCTAGGGTCAGGGTTCAGCCAGCTTATGCTCCCTTCCCCACTGTGAGGACAGGCCATGCTCCTTTCCCTGCAGAGATGTGTTAGAACCAGCCTGTGCCCGACACTCTCTGTGTGGCTAGATAGTGCCCAATGAACCTACGCAGGCACTGGATCAGGATCACCAGCTGGATCCAGCCCATGGACAGACCAGGTACTGGCAGCCTACCAGGGAAAAAAGATTGGGCTGTCAAGCCCATGGCTTTTCATGTCTAGTATTTACGAATTTTTGTTCCTAGGACCATTTCCTGAAGACAGTGTGTATAAGTACAATGGCAGAGATGGAGTGGATTTTCTGTGAAAAAAAAGTGATTTCCTATTTAAATATTAGGGTTAAATAAAAATAACTGTTCAACCTGGTACTGACCTTAGGCTGTATCTGCTGCTTAGACCTGAGGAAGGGCATCTAACATCCAAAAGCTTATCTAACATCTCTCCCAACTATATAGACGGTCCAATATAAGATATTAGCAAACAAACCCTGCTTCTTGCATATTCCGTGAACCATCATAACTACAACACTATGACAGTTTTAAGGGAGCAAGCAGCTCATAACTTGCAAGCACAGACCTTACTTTGTATTTCCTGTTTTTCAAATGTTTAGCCACTCACCACATTTTGCACAGCCACAAAACACCACTGGAAAAATCTTAATTATGCATTAGTGAACTTTCTGACCATGTAACCAACATCAGATTAAATAACTGATTATTAGCTGCTGATATTTAATTATGAACTTCTCTGAGGTGGGCTGCTGCAATGAAAACTGTGACAAATTTCTAATAATAGCAATACTTTAAATTCATGTTATAATACTTCCAAAACATAAGTAAAAGGCAGTCTACTACTCACCATTAAATCTTTCACTCTGTTGCTTAGTTGATCAATAAATAATATTGGAAGGTAATGCAAGGTTTTCCCCAACTGAACCCTAGAACAGTCAAACATGGATTTAAATACTACATTGTTCTAGAAATAAAACTATTTTCTAGTCATGTTAGTATTAAGATATCATTTCTGGGCTCACCCATGTATATACTTTCATTGTGTTATCTGTTTTCAGACACATACAACATAAAAGAAATCCCAGCCTAGTCCTTCTTAATTACCTACATGTAATAAAGGGACTATGCTGTAAATGAAAATTAGACATTTGGGGTTCTCCTTTTTTTTTAATTTCAACTATGAGGCTAGCAAAAGAAAGGCATGATAAGTTAAGAGTTCCAAGTATATATAAAATGTAAAGGAAAGATGAAGGAAATTGGCTGCGTGGGGGTATTTGCTAAAACTAAAACATGAACGTAAAAATGGCTGGCAAAGACAAGAAACTGCCAGATCAGTAACGAGGCTGGCAAATACCCGCAACTGTGAAACTAAACCTATGAAACTAGTCTAACTTAGATTCTTGTACAGCAAGTCTTACCACAGAATTTGAATACTGTGCAAACATAAGTGAAGTCCCCATATCTTATAAGTGCCGGGAAAAATTACATGTACATAACACCACTAGAGCTGCTCCATTTTATTGTAGACTATTCATAGATTTATTTGCTACCTGGTCATCTAAGTAGGGGTCTAAATGCCATAGTGGTACAAACACTTTGCCCTGTCCACACTACAGCTGCCGCTGTCACCACTAGTGATATGTTTGTAATAGTGGAAGGATATATGCCTCACCAGTATAAATATAGCTCTGTCAAAGTCAACAGAGGTGCAGGGAAGAGCCAAGCAGGTACAGTACTGTAACATATCCCCTTCATAAACTTACTGAGGTCCTTCTAGAAAAAGCTTGATTTTATTGCTCTTAATATGCTGACCAGAAAGCAGGTACAGGACTCACTGTTCCAAAGGATAGAAACCTTCTTCTATACTAAGAATGGCTAAAATATGAATGTCAGAACCAGGTCATCAGAGACTTGCCCGAGGTCAAACAGGAAGTTCGTGACAGGGCTGGAAGCAGAATCTGCATCTCCAGAGTCCTCATCTACTAACCTAATCCCAAGTCTATCCTTGATGTTAGCATTCTACACACTTTATTTTAAATTAAAAACATTCTTAAGTAGGACTATTACAGCATTTGTGACCATCTAGAAGAATACCAGTCCCAGATATAAAACACAGAATTGGCACTGCTGATCCCCTACTAGGAATGTGAGCCATCCATATCCTGCATACATAAGGTATCTAGATGGAAGCATTTTTAAGGTCAAGGGCTCACAGTTGCCTTCTTGTGTTATTAAATTGTATTTGTTACACAGCAGGCACAATTACTTCCTTAGTATTTTGTAGCTGTATTGCTACATAAAAAGTGTTTTAAAGCATTTTGAGCTGCATGGTGAAATCTGGTGAAGTCTTTGTTTTTGAATTAAAAAAAAATATATCTAACAAGGGTCAAAGCAGTTTACACCAAGTGACTCAATTACTTAAATGCTGTTCACAATCACTACTGAAGTGTAAGTAAAACATTAACATACCCAGTCCTCTCTCACAAGTTCTGACTTTTAATTGTACACTTTAATATTATATTACCACCGTGTGGGGTTTTCTGGGTTTTTGTTTGATTTTTATGAAAGAGAATGAATGACCCGTTCCATTTATATGGCTTAATCTATCAAAACAAACACATCATTGACTTACATCTTCATATATCGCTGAACGTCAGCTGGAAGAGAGGCTCCATCAAAAACAAAGTCATCAACCATCACATTCAATGTTAATCTTGATCTCCAATGTGAGACAGGCTCATCTAAGGCATTGGTCTGTTTTTCTGCTTCAATTTGCTTTTAAATAAGAGAAAAATGTAGATAACTATATATATTTGTGGCAAAATTAATTTAGAAAGACAAAGTTAAAAGCATTCAAATCCTGGACTGAGATTAGCTAAATCAGAAAATGGTTACAGTTTAGACTAATCCATCAATATTTTTCTAGCTGTGCTGGAATTGAATATATGCTGATTGCTAGCTGAAACTAGAAAAAACTACAACTACATGGTCAGAAAGAGCTAAAGGGAAGATTTAACTGTTTATTTATGTTTGAAATATTTATATGTTTGAATCCGCTATTTGGTTACTCTCAAATACTTTTTCAAACAACAGGAACAGATTTTTAAAAAGCATAAGCCTGAATTGATTCGATTTTTGCAGGTTAATCTAACCTGCCTAGGTTGAACCACTTTGCAACCACATGGGACATTTCCTCTGGACTGAAGTACAGGCACATGCCTGAAGTAGCTCAGGTTAGAAGCTGGGAGGTGCTAGAGCAGCCCTCCCTTCCGTTTCACATTGCTGAGCTGAGGTGGGAGGGTGGCCAGGCCCCAACATTACACTCTGACTAGGGAGGAGTGTAAACCCTAACCTGGCCTGCACTGTCCCAGGCTTTTCCCTGCTCAAGGGGCAGGACTGTTGCCAGCCCCCAGCCCCGGGGCCAGATCTCTGAGGCAAAGGTGGTGTGTGCAGTGCATCCATCTGTTGATCTCTCTGTCTACAAACCTGACAGGGCTGCAAACCAGCAGGGATCTGATAACACAGTGTTTATCAGCCAATCCACAAAACAAAAGCCTCTCTCATTAGTTCAAGCTCTTCTTAAACAGCTTTTTCCAAAGAAGGAACAGAGCAACATTACCAGCTGACCTGTTGATTAGCTCCAAGAAGCCCCAAATGGACACTGTTCTGTCTGCCTGTCCCAGTGAAACTGGACACACACACACACCACACACACACACACCCCTAAGCATTAGCTAGCATACCACATGCCTAGGGTCTGTGCTGTGGGAGATGGGAGGGAGGGAGGGGGGAATCCCTGTTTGAGCAGTGAGGGAAGCCAGGCAGACCCTGCTATGCCTGCAGTCTGCCCCAGGAGCTCTGGCTTGGGAGGAAAGGGATGGGGCCAGCCCTGCTTTCTGGAGCAGAGAGCCCAGCTCAGGGCTGCAAAGCATCTGGGATGTTGAAGGACTGTAGTTTAACCAGAGGGGTCTGGGACAGACATTTTATAAACTGGTTTGACCCATATCAGTTAAGTCTGATACTACATTCAACCAGTTTATCTTAAACCAGTTTCAGCCATTTTAAAACTGATTTATGTGCACTGAACTTATGCTCTGTTTAAATGTTTCAACCAGTTTCTAATCATTTAAACCAGTTTACGTGTAATGTCTGTCCCTAGCCCAGATGCTGATAACAGCTTGATCTGTATCAGGATTTGGAAGACTGAAGCAAGACAAACTGCATCAGGTTTATAGACTTGAATCTTTCTTAACACCATTTCCACATGTTATTTGTAACAATATCTTAGCTTCTAGTAGGCAGCTGACTACAGTCAGCTAGGATTTCTGAACAAAGTTGCTCAAGAAGAAGCCCTCATACCAGTGTTTGGGCTGTGAACTCATCCTCTTAAACTAAAGAGAGCTTGAGATTGTTTTATTTCCTTTTATTCCTCTGCATTTTCATTTCTTTTGCCTCGGTCCACTGTGCCATATTCTAATATTTTTAGTGTTGAACTTCATCTAACATTAAGTGCTAATGGAACCATCATTTCAATTTATTTCAAATTCCAAGAAAAAAATAGGGTAGAATTTCCAAAAGAAATCCAAAAATCTTTATGCCTAATACTGAAGTATTATTAATGTATAATATCCATTAACAGTGGAAACCAGGATCTGATTATACAGGATGGCATTTTATCCATTATTGCTGCCTAGTTTTGCTGCTGAATACTCACTATGACCAAAGCGTCCATTTTACTCTTGGTTCCCCTTCACAAGATCATGAATAGTTTAATGGAGCTGGTAAGAAACCATGCTTTGGCCCCTTACTAATAGAAGAATTAAGTTCAGAATCATGCTTTGTAGATGTGACATCATTTAGATCAAAATTCACTGTATAAAAACCATGTTATCATGACAGTGCCACAGGAAAGAAGACTTTTCCAGTGGGAAGGTGAGCTGGGGTGAACCAGCTGGAGAAGCTGCATCCCCCCACCCCGTGTTTCAGCAGGGAAGGGGGCAGAACTGGCAGCAGCATGGACGCAGCTTGCAGCTGCTCAGCCCCAGTGTAGCTGCTCACTGGCTGAAAGCTTAGTCTGCGCCACAGCCTGGGGAGGCTAGAGGTTTTCAACCTTTTTTAATAAGTATATCCCTGGCAGCCCCTTTTTTGGTAAGTGTACTCCCACACTGGGGGAGTGGCACACAGCTGGACATGGAAGCAGGGAGGGATTGAGCAGCTAGACATGGACACGGGGTTGGCAGGGTGGCGGAGCGGCGGTCGCGCAGCGTCTGTGCAGCCCAGCTCCTATGAGGCAACAGTGTGGGATGGCAGCGCTCTGTCCCCACATACCCCTGGGACCTTTAAAGTACTCCAGCTGACAATCCCTGGGTTAGATGGGGAGAAGAAGCAGCAGCAGCAGCAAAGGTGCAACTGCAAGTTGCTCAGCCCCGGTACAATTCCTCACTGCTTAGCTTGAGCCCAGGCACAGCCTTCAAGCTCTGTGGACCAGATCCAGTAGTTTCACAGGCCAGATCTGGCCCCCTGGTCATATGCTGTCAACTCCTGATGTAGGGTACTTGCCTTTTCTGCCTCACACAGCTGTGCAAAATGACCTAGTTTATACATTGCCATAAAAGATTCTCCTTTCTAAGTCACCACTAAGTTATTGCGACCCCTAATAAATACTGATTGCTGTACACTTATGTGTCTGCCTTTTAACAAGGACTTCAAGTAACAGATCTGACTTTTTACAGCAGTGTAGATTGAAAAGGATTTCTCTCTACAAATGTACCACTGCCAGACATAAGATTATAAGTGCAAGGACCAGGAACATTTTCACACGGTATGAGTTAAATTGAAGGTTTGCAATGGCTACATTGCCACCACACTGTATTAGAAACTTACCATCTGCCACAACTACTTTCACACCACTACTTTCATTCTAAGCACATCACTAAATTAATTGTCTACAGCCAAACTCTACATTACAATCAAACCTGTTCTGATCCTACCAAATGGGACGCAAACCTTAAGGATCTGGAGCACAGGTTTCAACAATTACAACACAACCCCAAAACTGGAGCCACTCAAATCAGCAAAGCCAGACTCTAACCTGCTCCAACACTGACTCCTGGACAAGGAGAACAGAGTCCCTCTGGTTGTCACCTACAGCCCCCAGTTTGAACACCTATGCCACGTCATTTATGGTCTCTAACAACCCTGGAAAAGGATAACCATCTCAAAGTAGTCATGGGGGACAAACCAGTTCTGGCTAACAGACAGCTCCCCAACCTCAAGTGGTATTTCTTAAGCAATACAGGCTACTTAACTCCCAGTCTCACTAAAGCACCAGGCCTTGCAATTAACCCAAATGCCTTCTGTGCCCCAACATCAATGCTGAGTACCAGAGGTGTGCGAAGCAGGCCCTATTTAATTAGGATTTGGATTCAGGCCAAATCCAGGACAGTGATTCAATTCACTGATTCAGATCATGGTCCCCGATTCAATTCATCTGAATCCAAATCTGAAGATTTGATGCTGATTTGGAGGATCAGTGATTTGGACATAGACACAGCTTTAAAAGTTTTTTCTACATACCTCAAGATACCAGCACATCTTGTGAATGTCATGATGCTGGGGCACATGGAGCACCCCACAGGAGTGTGTGTGTCCCTCCCCGGGCTCGGCAGTAAACCTGGAACTGGACCAGAATTATTTCTCGTCCACTTCCAAGTCCACTGGGAAATGCATGAGGGAACCCCCCTTGCACCTCCCCAGCTCAGTGACTGGCCACAAGGGGATCCTGGATAACCCCCCCAGACCCAGAAGGCACCAGTCATTGAGCGGGGGGAGTGCAGAGAGGGCCCTGCATGATCTGCAGCGGACCCGAAAGTGGACCAGAAGTGCTTCTGGTCCACTTCCAGGTCTGCTGCTGAGCACAAGCCCTCCACGCTTCTGTGGGACACTCCACGCGCCCCATCATCACAACACTTGCAAACCGCCTGCTACCTAGAGGTATGTAGAACAAACATTTAGAGCTGTGTCTATGTCCAAATTGCCAAATCTCTCCAAATTGATTTGGAGGGTTCTAATTCAACTCAGAGAGATTAAAGGGTCCTCTGATTTGATTTGGCCACCGAATCGGGCTGAATCTCTGCCTAATCAAATCAGGTACTGAAGCTTTGCACAGCCCTACTGAGTACATCATCATTGAACTAAATAACATGGCTTAAAACATCTGAAATTTTCTCCTGCAACTCCACCAGTGTCATATATGCCATCACCTCTCCTCTACTGTCTACATTTGGCAGTTTGGGTAATCCCTACATTACGAATGAATGAACATCTGACATCAACTGCAGAAAGACATGCAGGCCTGTAGCAGAACACTTTAACCTCTGCAGACTCTTCATCGCTGAGGGCAGTTGTTCTCAGATACATTTTTTAAAACCTGATTTGAACAGGAAATTGCAGAGCAAGAAATCATCCACAGACTGGATTGTGTTAGGCCCGGTTTAAACAGGGACTATAGATTCATATCCCATTACCTTGGTTAGCTTTGGTGGCTCCTTTGTTCTCATAAGCTTACTGCTTGTTTGCTTGTCCCTCCCTGTACTGCCCCCTCTGCCCCATCTTCCTCATCTTTTGTATTCTAATTTCTCTCTTAATCAGCTGCTGTGAAAGAATATGCAGAAAGCAGACTATAAAGTGAGCATGAGCTCACAAAAATTTGTGCTATATACAGCTACTCCATGGTTAATGTCATAGATATGTTCGTGAAAAATGCAAATAAGTGAAACAATGTTAAGTGAATCCAATTAGATGTCAGTAGTTACCTACTAGCAGGCAGCGGCCAAACAACGTTATAACCAAACATTGCACAACTTTAAATGAAAATGTTCTTTAATAGATCAGCGACATAATAATGAAACAACGTTAACCGGGATGATGTTAAGTGAGGAGGACCTGTATATATCCACTTTGGTTAGTCTATAATGAGGGTGTCAAATATACAGCCTGTGGGATGGATCCAGCCCACAAAGCCCTATAATCCAGCGCAGGGTACTGCCCCTTTTGATGCAACAGACCAGTTCCCCTGTGCAGTACCCAGGAAGTACGCTGCCCATAGTGCTTGCTTGGGCTGCACCACCCAAGCTGCTTGCTGCCAGTCCTGGGCTGCATCACCTCCATCTCAGTGCATGGTGTGGATAGTATGCCTAGGATGCGACCCCAGTGAACAATGTAAGCAGCACAGCCCAGGACTGGCAGCCAGAGAGACAGCCTGCTGGGGTCAGGTTCCAGGCTGCACTGCCCACCGCAGTGCAGCCTGGGACCAGCCCCAGGGCTGGCATCTTGGCCTGGCCTGGCTGCGTGCCACCTGTGCTAGATCAGCCATGGGGGGGCAGCAGCAGAAGGGGAAGAGGTCCATGGTTCAGCCCATGGACCATGGATGCTGAACCACACTTCTCATCCTATGGGCCAGATGAATATCGAGTGTAAAACCACTGGTTTATAAAATGCAAATCTACCCTCCTTTCAGTAAGTTTCAGCACCATACATCTTAGCTTTTGCAAGGCTCTCCCTAAAAAGGACTACTTTAGTCACCAGAGGGCATTTATTTTAAGTCTAACATGAAGCAAAGTACATTTAGAAATCTCTCTCTCCTTAAGAACACCTCTAATTCAGGCTGCACAAATCACCTGCTCAGCTTCTGCTATGTTCCAAATAAAGCCAAATAATCATTTTGAAACGGCCTTACCAGGGTACTATACGCAAGTGGATACCACCAAATCATTTGCTCAAGGTATCAGTAAGAGCTTGAAGCTGCAGCTAATTTCAGTATTTACAGTAACATTTGAGACCTAGCAGAAAAGTCAAGGTTGTATCAGGCTATGCTAACAACAAAAGGATGCATCTTCCCTAATCTAGGCCTGAACACAATCAGAACAGCCCACACTCATTGATGCATCATCTATGTTCAAGTTAACCAGATGTGACTTCAGGTCTGCCCATTGTCTTTGGAAGCTGTTATATTCCCTCTGCGATATCACTGCTCTATAATAAACAGTACAGTTATTTCCAATATACCAGAAATCTGATAGATAACTTGTTCAACACATACACAGTAAAACCTACGTTTCTGCTATATTTTGGCAAGAAACCTTGAAAACATAATCAATGAAGTGTCTCAGTTCATTTGATCTAGATTAAAAGGCCTTTTTCCAACTTGCAAACATCTCTTCTGAAATCTTTTACATACAACAAAAACACTGTGAATTTTAAATCAGGCCGAAAATAAGTGGCATACTGCTGGACTGGCCAGCAAGTTAAATTTATTTGTCCTTCTAGCCTAAACAACTAGTGCTGAATTACATGATTATGGCCTACAGGTTGCATGTCTTCAAAATCACATGTGCAGCAAGAACGTTTCTTAAAATTCTTAATGTTAATCCTGCAATGCATACATTGGATGATGCTAAACAGCTAGCTTTAGTCTGGCTCAAAAATGAGGCTGGCTTGCCTTTCAGATGTAGGGAACAGCCTGTAAAGCAGCTAAAGAACCCAAATCTCTCTTCTAGTTTTAAAGAACGTGACATGGTTAAGGCCCCTAAAATCTGTCTGCACCACAGATGAAGAACTCATGTCCTAAGGTAGTATTTCACAAACCTTTCTATTCAACAAACCTTTATTCAAAACCAGATTTTCACCATCCACTCTTCATATTCACTAAGTAAAAACCATGGAATAAACAAGCATAAATACATTTGTGTTTTGGGAAATAAAAAAGACAGAAAATATCCACTCTTGGAAGGAAGCATGTGCAAGGGAGTGATGTTTGCCTTGCTCTAGTCACAAAGCTTTCCATAATTCACCACATCAGACTACCACTCAGGATCTCTCCCACCAGGGCTAAATCCTGTTGATAAACATTCTCCTAAGGCATTAGTTGTTTGGTTGCAATCAACTAGACTGGGGGTGTCCAACCTTTTTGAATGTGGGGCTGGATCACGAACTTTTTATCACCCAGTAGGCAGGCGAGCCATATTCAAAGACCTCACAGGAAATGGTGAAATTCAGCAGGTGAAATTCTATGGCCTGCGTTACACTGGACGTCAGACTGGATGAGGCAGAATCTTACAAGGGTGCCACAGACCTTCCCATCGCTTCTACCTTTAATGGGGTCCTTTCGAGTTATGAGAACAAAGCTTCCTATGGATGTACAGGATGGACGCACAAAGCTTCTAATGGATGCACAGGAGGAGCTGAGCGAAGGCCGTGATGCTACAGCACGCACATGCCAGGCTCTACAGGTGGAGCAGTCATGGGGCAGGGACCCAGGCCACCCAAGCCTCCCACCCCAGGCCCCGCCACGTCTTGCAAGCCCACCTGACAGCTCCCAGCCCAGAGCCAACAAAAAAGGAAAAAGGGGCTTCCTCTGCGGGGAGGGAGGAGGCAGCAGAGGAAGTGGAGGCGGCACAGCGAGCCCAGGCTGCGAGCCAGGCACGGGGCAGCGCCCAGGCAGCCCCCAGCTGCAACTTCTCTACCCACCGCCAGGAAGATGAATCACGCAAGTGAGCATGGAGTGGGGCAGGCACGGGGGACCCAGAATGATCCCTCCTCCTCCCCAGCCACAGCCCCAAGGGGCAGAGCCAGATGCAAGCAGCGATTTAACGCGGGGGAAGCTGACCGGGGAGGTCTGGGGGGGTTTCGTCCCCACTCCCCTCGCCCCGCATGTGCCCAGCCGGGCTCCGCTTGCCGTTCACGGTGCTTGGCAATGCAAGCTCTCCCGGGACCGCCCCACGCCGCACCGACGACCCGTGCTTTCACTGCCGGCTACTCCTCTTCCCATACGCACCGCATTGGCAACATTAAGCTGACGCGGTACACGTGGGAACCTTGTCCCTTCCCCAGCCCTTCAGCAGCCATTAGGAAGCTGCTGAGGGGCTGGGGGAAGGACAAGGGGTGGGAACAAAAGTAAACAGCATTTACTTTCGTTTCCTGTCGCAGCACCACGGGCCACAGAAAATGGCTTGGCTGGCTGCATAGTGGCCCGCGGGCCATGTGTTGGACAAGCCTGAACTAGACCCATCCAGTTCCTACTGACTGGAAACTTGCTTGTAGTGCTCTGACCAGCACTCCTCCGACCCACTCCTCTGACAAACCAGCCATGTGCTCTTTTACATATTAGTCTCCCTTTGGCACTTACAATTATTAAAAGCCACCTGCTATTTTTTTTTTAATAACATGAAAAAAAACACCTACCTCGGTTGCAGATTCTCCAGTGAGAAGGTTAATTTCTTCTGGTTTAGGAACCATATATGTGGTTAGAGGGCTTACTATATGCACTTGTTTGCCATCGTGCCAAGGCAGAATGCCAGCATGGTGAAGAAATATGTATGCATACAATGTGCCGTTATTTCGAGTTTTCTTTGGTACAGAGACATTGACTGTTCTAAAATACAAAATAAATACATAATAAAACAGCATAGTAATATCTGCTGAAATAAAGAATACTATTTACTTTTTAAAACGATACAATCGAGCTTTAAAAAGCATATTCAGAAAGGGCACGAAAAGTATCATCTCTTTTATATTTATATTAAGTTACTAGAGACTAGTCCAGCAATGAACACTAACTAGCCTGAGAAGAAGAATATATCACAATAAAGCAATGCTACCTTCTAATACTGGTTTGCTTGAGATGAAGTGTAACATGAGCAGCAACAAAGGCCCTTCTGTTAGTATAAGGGAAAAAGTGAGTACCTGAGAGACTAGCCTGAAAAGGAAAAGGTAGTTTTCTTCCTAGCTAAAACCCAGCGAAACAGCAGAGGCTCTAAAGTAGAATGCTTGCTTAGTTTTGTGAAATGCATGCATCTAAAATTCCTAAAATGTTAAACCAACAGTGTATGCTTCTGCATTGTAACTGGACTAAAACTGTACACACTTTCTCTGTAGATATTGCTTTGTTAGTATTCAGAAGTAACTACATACTTCAGGAACAAATAATTATATCACTGTCAGCACTGCAAAACTTGCAACTATATAGAAGCCACATAAAGAAGGATAACACTGAATTTTACCTTTCAAATTTGGATTCAAGATCAAAATCCTCCACATTCAAAACTAGATCTATATTACTCTCAGCACCAATGTTTGACCGTGTAGTAGTATACACACTCAACTGAAAAAAAGGATAAAATCAGCACATAGATTAAAAAAAGTTCTTTTATGCCAGCAAAGTCACCTTGCACATCTTTAGCAGTTTCACTAACTTTCCCCTCATCAAGCTGCAAGACTATGGCAGCAGGTTACAAAGAGCAGAGGAGACAACCAAGAAAAATTACTTAGAAAATACAAAACATACTATTTTTGTACCCCCCACAGATCATTATACACAGGATACCAATATGTACAGATACAAGGGTCTAATAGTGAAATAAACAGGCCTTTTTCAAAAAGCTGGGTATAACATTACAAATGCACACAGTTGAATCTAGGTGTGCACCAATGAAGATTTTTTAGGCCAATACCAATGGCCAATTATTAATGTACTATACTGGCCAATACTGATCCAATTGCCCATACGCAGCCCAGCAGCTTAGAGAAGAGTGTCCAGCTGGTAAGTCTCGATGATCTCCCGAGGTCCCTTCCAGCCCTAATGTCTATGAAATCTATGTAAGTCTGTTGGGGGAGAGGAGGGGGGAGTGGCTCCATCCCACTGGTTGCCTCGCTCCACTCTGCCCCAGCTGGGTAGCACCTACCCCTGCTTCAGCTCCCCTCCTCCCTCACCATGGGGGCCTCAACCTGCCCCCGGTTTCCCCTCCCCCCAACCCCCAACAGATTTAGCAGCGAGACGCTGCTCTCTAAGCTGCCGGACTGGCTGTGTGCATGTTGTAGCTGCGCTTGTGCATACACTATTTATTGGTGGTATTATCGACCACATCAGCCCAAAAAAGCCGATTGCTGATAATGTCAATTTTCCTTTTCTTGGTGCTGATACGATATGGACCAAGGTATCAGTACATCTCTATTTGAATCCCAAGTAGGAAACCTGATATCAAGAAATTACTAATACAAGCCAATGCCCATGGCTCAACTCTAAGGCCAAATCCTCTGGGAGAACAAAGAAGCCTACCCCAAAATGAAAGAGGGGAATGCTAGACAAGCTTTTCAGCACCAAAGGCACAAGGAGTGCCCGTTCCTACTGCAGCTGCTTCCCAGTCTGGCTCTGTACACCCCTCCTGGAAACAGATGCATGTGGCAGGTTCACCTGGTGACAGCTTAGAGATAAAGTAGGCAAACGGAGATTTAAGAATGGTGACTCCCAACCCCGGTGCCATCATATTCAGAAGAGTTATGGAGGGGTGCCTTGAATCTAAAAAAGGTCTAAGAGTAGGCAATCGTTGATCCTTTGGATCATGGTGTACATGTAAAAGGTCTAGTCAGGTACCTGATGAATCTGCTTGTATGGAGTCCTGCAACAGTTACACCAAGACCTTTAGCATGTAAATCTAGGCAAGACTATGGAAGGCTGGAGGCTGCCTAAGATCTACCATCCACCCTTTAGACCACTGAGACAGAATCCAAATGTCAGACCAAGTCCAGGTGTTCAGTGCTTCAATGGCTGTAGCTTCTGCCAGAGAGCAACAGATAAGTACTGCTGCTGAATGTCTGACACCTCAGCAAGGTATGTTTCTGTCATGGTGATGCCCCTTAGTCTTTCTCCAACCAAGGAGTACCCACAAGGCAATGGAAGCTAGGGTTTTGAGGTGCCCTATACTCATCTTACTCTGGAGGTTGTGACATTGTGGCATTTTAGTATTTGATAAGAGCTACCCTGCCACCAATAGCCCCATCATGTTGCCACCAGGCCCCCCCAGTCTGATGCAGTTTACGGTCATGCCCAGGACCAAAAAAAAAGCAAGTCCAAAAGGACAAGTCTACTCTGTAGATACAAGAGATCCCACATTCAAATGGAGCCATGCCATGCGTCAAATATTCCACTCAATGGCGCATGTCTTTTCAGTCTGCCTTTTTAAAACTGAGGGCCCAGCTACATGTTCAAATTACAGCTGGATAGAAACTAGCTACAGAGTTGGCACACACTGTCAAGCACTAACTTTATAGCTGGTTGGCTCTTTTTATAGATGGATAATCATTTTTCTCGTGTGATAATTCCTTGGCACGTGCGGCCAGTCTAAATTTATTGCGTGACTAATCAGTTAATTGTGCAACATATGGCAGTGGCCATAGGAACTGCTAAGCATCAGCATTATGTACTTAAGCATGGTAAGTTTAGGAAATGCCAGACCTGACACGTCCCATGCATCCTATATTCAGCCCCCACCGTATGCATTATGATAGGCCTTGAACACATCTCAAAGTGGGTTTTTTTTCCCCTCTAGAGCAGTGTTTCTCAACCTAGGGGTCACAACCTAAAAGCAGGTGGCAAGAATATATGAAAGGGTCACAAAGAAGCTTTAAAAGTTGATTTTCCTCTAAAGGAGAAAAATGTGGGAAATGGCAGGTTTTCCCTTGACAGACTGCAACAAGGCTGCTTGCAGCCCCCCCATGCCCCACACATACACTGGGGGGGCTGGGGGCAGCAGGTTGGGAGCAAGGGGGTCAAGGGCCTGCTTTCTCCTTAACCTAGTTACTGGATTGGGACTGGCCATTGATGTTTAGGAGTCCTGGTACAAAAAAGGCTGAGAAGCACGGCAGTAGAGCGTACCCGCCCCTTCAGGGTGAATGTAACACAGGAAATAAGCCCAGGCGCTGCAATAACAGCAGGATTTTTGTTGGGCCCCTTTGGCTCTCCAAGTCAGGCTATGCATGGAGAGCACAGGGCACCCTTGCCACTGAGGATCCTACCCTCAGCCTCGCCACGGAGGCCTGCGCTGGAGGCGCTATCCTGCCCCATTCCGGGGCTGCCACGGCAACGGCGGTTCCATGGGGACCGGTCCCCCATTCCGCGGTCGCCCTGGCAACGGGGCCGGCGCTCACCTGCAGCTTGGGCCGCCGCGCCAGGTAGGGCCAGATGCAGGCGGCGGCGCCGGCGGGGCAGGGCCGGGTGTAGACGATGCCATACATGACCCAGCACGTGTGCGCCACGTACACCGCGAACACCCCCACCACCAGGCTGGTGAACTTGCTCCGGCTCAGCATGGCCCTGCCGGTGCCCCGTCCCAGTCCCCGTCCCGCCCCCGGCTCAGCCGGGCCGCCCCGGGCCGCCGCCGCGCCCCGGCATCCTCAGCCCCGCCCGTTGCGCCTCACTTCCGGGCGGCGACGGAAGCCGGTGAGCCCGACCCTGTCCCCGGCCGCCGCGTCAGTGCGTGCTGGTCACGTGTCCCGCGCGTCATCGCGCGCTGCCAGTCGGCTGGTGGCGCCGGCAGAGCCCGGTGCTGTAGGTTAGATTCCGCGGGCCGGAGCGCTTCTCAGCGCCCCACGCCCCAGGGAGCAGGAACAGTAGCAGTAGTGGCCTAGAGCCGCAGAAGGGATCACTTAGGTTGCAGGTGAGGAGGACCAGTCTATGAGACGGCCAGGTGTCCTGCCTGTACGTTGCAGGGTAAGCTAGAGCAGTGCCCTTAGAAATGCATCCACTAAAGCTGAACGCTTCACATCACGTGGGAACCAGGACTGCCAGAGCTACTGCGCAGGAGGCTTTAGTAATGCAAGTATAGCGAGACTGCTCCAGCTTGGACCCTGGATGAAGAAGGGTTAAAGTTGGGTCAGTTTAAGTCTCTCCCCCTATACCAGCTCATACGCGTGTCAGAATTCTAAGAGGGCCGCTCCTTTGGGCTTCAAAGCAACTGGAACAGGCCGCATAGTAAAATGCCCATCCCTGGAAACACTCAAGAGCAGGTTAGACAGACACTTGGCTGGGCTGGTTTAGTCAGGTATGGCAGGGCTTGACTCCAGGGCTTTATAAGGTCCCTTCCAGACCTACTTAGCTATGAACCTAGGATGCAGCTGTTTTTATCTGGACTTTTCTAATTTAAAAGCTGAGCAAAATCCCTCCCCCCAAAAAAAAAAAAAACCAAACCACCCCACACACACGCACACAATTCATTGCTGAGCTCTTAAGATCATGCTTCATTTATCCCTCAAAGCTGGGAAGGAATCCCAAACTTCATGTCTCCATTGCTTTGTCTCTCCCTTACTTTCATTTTCCTTTTCACAGATGATTTTCACTCATTTTGGCCTGATTGTAACCAGATTTGTGTGTAGTCCTTGCATTCACTTTGTCACTTACCTGCCTGCTACTGTTCTCATCACTGTCATCACATACTTTCTCTGTGCTGTCCAGCTCTCTGCCCACAGGTATTTCTTTATTCATTGCCACAGTCTTTCCCTGTTTCTCTGTTTTCTGAGCATTGAAGCCAGTCTTTTCAGTTACTGAAGACACTCAGTCCTCATTATTCAAAGATGTTATGCCAGCTGTGCCTACCTCAGTTAAAAAAAGGTAAGAAAAGATTATTTCTTCAGGTATTCAGATGGAGTCCACCCTTCAGGTAAAGTCTGTCAGTAAATGCATCCCAATAGTCCAGCATCATAAAGTCTTCTTTATACCACCAGTCCCTACACCCATATTTCCTAAACTCCTGATACTTTTTTCTGGATTAAAATTGATAGCACACTTTTTTGTTAAGTCTAAAAAGACATATATATTTCAAAACATGACATGCCATTTCCCAGCCAAAAGAAATCACACCAATGATGAAGAAGTTGTGTTAAACACAGAAGCACCAAATACATCTTTCTTTAAGTAAATAATTCATCTTTGTACTGATGGATCTTAACCTCTTTCACTTCAAGGTTTCCCCTCCATAACTTGTCTGAATTTCACAATACCCCAGTCAAAAATCACCAAGATAGCTGTAAATACAGAAAAGATATGGAGGGAGTCTTAAGGCTAAAAAAAACCCCCAAAAAACCCACTGACCCAGCAGGTGTCACTTAAGGGTGGCAAGGGCAGGACCCCACCCTGCTGTGCCCTGCTCTTTCACCATGTATGCCTTCCCCCTCTCTAATCTGTACCTCTGGGGGCAAGGGCAAGACCAAGGGCAGCCCTCCCCCTCCACTGAGGCTGTTTGTGCAGGGTCTTGCATGCCAGTGACCATCCCCACCACCTCTTCTGCCTGTGCCAGGAGTGGAGTGGGTTGGAGTGGAGGGGACAAGGTAGGCTGCAAGGTGTGGCTTACTCTGTGCATCCACCTACCTGCTCACAGCAGAGGGTACCACTGAAAGGAGGAGGGGTGCTGATATCCAACAAAGGTTACTAGGAGACTTCATCTTCTCAAGCCTAGTGTTGTTGTCCTCTTTCTTTTCTGTCTGGACTCTTGTACAGTAATTTATCGTAATGTCAAGTACAATAAGGGATTCTCTCTCACTCCCCTCACTTTCCTTTTCAGCCATATAACCTCACTTGCAGCAGACAACACACCTTTTTATTTTCTAGATCCACACACTAAGGGCAAGTAGATGAGAATTCTATAATAATGAGGATCTAATTATATACCTTAACATATCCTTTCTTTTTTTTTTTTTTTAAATGTAAAGATGTGCTATTATCATGTTTCAGGATAGTGTAATTAACTGCTTTTTAGTATAATTTGGTTTAAAAACTTAATATGCTATTAGATTACAAGTTGTTTACTCATACCAAATTTTTTTTTTCTCCCTTTTACAGATGAACCAGTACGATCACCCAAAAAAATCATTGTCAGTAGGGTGTTGAATGATTGTCAGTAGGGTGCTGTGGAATCTTTTTAAGGGTACCACACATTATTAGCACTGTTAGGTGTGCAAACACCTACACGCTACTCGCAAGATGAACACAAAAGGTTCAAATAGGAATCCTTAGCATCGAGAACATTTTGACCTGGTGTGGTCTTTCTGACTTCTTTGTAACCTAATATTCACTCTATTATAATTTTTCCACAATCAACAAAAATAAAAATGACAAAAAACAGAGCAAAAGCTAAAAGCTGGCAATTTCCAAGGTATGCCTTAAATCTAGAAAGATTCAGAACCACCAATTTATAGTTTGCACCCCTGCCATAACAAAAGGCTAAGGAAATCTTGCTCGGTAATTGTTGCATCATATCTATGCATTCCAGTTAAACTAGAGCGTTACTTTTAGGAGTACATCCAATAAATCTGAAAATTTCAAATCATGTGGAAACCAGGATAGTCCTAACTGCCATGCAGGAGCCTTTAGCAGTAAAAGTACAGTAGAGCAAGACTGCTCCACCTTTACTCTTCTTCATCCAAGGTCAAAGTTGGATCAGTTTAATTCACTCACTCTACAAGCTCATACATATGTAATAATTAGAACATGACAGCTCCTGTGTGGTTCTAAGCAACACTTTCTGTCCTTTTGAGGCACTCTGAGTATGTTTGTTTAATGCTCTTAGATTTCTCTGCTCTCTGAGCTCTACTCCTCATGTCAGAAGATGATGACCAAGGAAAGTGTAGGCTCCTTCCTGAATGCAATGGGCAGTTTGATAAAAGGTCATGCAGAGAAGGCTGAAGCATTCAGTGCTTTTTTAAAAAAAATGTATTTCAGGCTGCACAAATAAGGTCAGCTACTACATGATGAGCAGAGCTGGCAGCCAGAAAAGAGGAAATAAACAGCTAAATAATGAAAGAACAGGTTATGGACTACTTGGACAACCTGGATGTTTTTAAGTCCATAGAACCAGACAAGATTCATCCTAGAGTAATCAAGGCATTTGCTGAGGTTACTGAAGAGCCACTGGCAATTCTGAGAACTCATGGAGACTGAGTAAGGTCGTGGGCATCTAGAAGAAGGGCAAAGATAGTGCCCATGTTTAAGAAAGGGAAAAGAGAAAATCTAGGAAATGATAGACTGTATGACCTTGAAACCTGGAAAGACAATGAGGCATGTCAAAGAAACAAATTTCTAAATGCCTGGAGGAAAAACAAAAGTGATAGGGAACAGCCAGCTACATGGATTTGTCAAAAGCAAGCCACTCCTGGCCAACCTGATTTCCTTTTATGACAAGGTGATGAGGTTTTTTTTGTATTTGGAGCAGGAAATGGAGAAGAGAAATGGACAGGACTCTTCAGCAAGGCTTCTGACACCATCTTCCCCTCTTCACCTCCCCACATTGTTAGGAACCTAATAGTCTAAACTACTAGAAGGTGGACACAACTGGTTGCAGTCATGTTCAATTCAGTTTCAATTCATTAAGGATTCTGGCTAAATGCCACGCTCCCAAAAACAACATAACATGCATATGACCATAATATAAACAAGTTCAAACAAAGTAACCAAACTACAAATATTATACTAAAAATAGTGCCCACCAACATAAAAACTTTAATATATAGTATTAAATCAAAGACATGAATCTATAATATTGTTGTACATAAATCCACAAGAGAATAAAATCAAATCTAATGTTAAAATTTTTCACTCGTATTAGTAATAAAGGATATTTAACTCTAATCGTCTTAGCCAATTAGCAAAACCTGCAAGACTGTTTACTAAATTTGGATGTATGCTGTAAAAGCCAGATTAATTTCTCTCCGTTTGAAATATCCACAGAATAATTTTCTATCAATTTCCACAAGAACGGTAATAAATAGATTCTCCTTGTGTCATTACATAAAGAACATTCTAAAACATAGTGGATAGTATCTTCCAAAACTTCTAGACAGACTGGACAACATCTTTTAGCCCTTGGAATGGAAAATCTACAACCAGCCAGAACAGCTGCGGGCATCTGTTTGGTCCCAAGTCTAGTCAAAGAGGATCACCATTTATTATTGAGATCCAACTGTAAATACCTTTCTCCCCCCAATCTAATTTCCAAAGTGTATGTAAAGGGGCAATGAGTAGCCCTAGCCACAGCAAAAATATTCTGCGTGGCAATATCTCGTATCCTCTAGAAAACCCAAACTTTTTGTCTATGAGGGAGAAAAATCTTTCATTATCTTTGAGGTAGTATCCCATCCCAGAAAGTGCAAGAGTACAGGAAGGAAAAAGCTAATCAGGGTGATTGGAGAGGAGGGGGATTATTAATATCTTCTATATAACATAATTTAAGCAGACTAGATGGTAAAAAGGGCAGGATTTTAAACCAAAATCCTGCTATTTTAATATAATATTAGTTAAAATAGAATTCATTCCCATCTTTAGTCTCAACAAAGATGCAGGAATTGAAGGAGGAAGAGCCCTTAAGAAACTTGTTCTGAGGTATGTCTAAATCATTACTAGCAGCATAACCCCATACTTCAGTGCCATAAGATCTAAAAGGTAGCTTTGGCTTATACGCTGATATAGGAGCTTGGACTGATTGTCCTGCTGTGGTTTCATAAAATTTCTTTATAGCCACAGCCGATTGGCTGTTTTAATTGACTGAATAAGTCTTCATGATGGAGAAGCTATGAATAACACACCCAAACAGCTGTGCTGGGCTCCAGGCTCTGGCATCAACTCCACACTGGCACATGTAGCCACGCATCACAGCAGGCGGTGAGGGAGGGGCCTGAGGCAGCGCAGCCTCGGTCTCTCCCTTGCTCCCAGCACAGAGGTGATAGGGCTCCACAGCACAGCACAGCAGTTTAGAGCGATCCCAGGCTCTGGGCAGCTGCAGCAAGCAAGCAGGGGACAGGCTACAAACAGCTATCACCACAGAACCTGGGCTGGGGGGCAGGGGCTTTGGGTGGGGGGCAGGGCATCCTGCCATGTATCCCTTACCCTTATTTAGTTTTTCTGCCATGCCAGCACTCCGGCACCTTCTGAGGTAGGCAGTGTGGTGTTTTTTGGCACTCCGGCCAAAAAACATGGTGGAATCTCCTTCCCGGGAATTTTTTAGGGCAGATCAGACAAATATTCGTCTGGAATGGTTTAAAAAGAGATGACCCTGCTACAACCAAGGAGGTGAACTAGAAGTCTGCCAAGTTCCTTTCCAGACCACCCCCCGCTTTTTTTCTTTTTTTTTTAAAAGGATTCTAGGCAAGGATTATTCTAATCCAAGACAAGGCTTCCTGCCTGCCCCCAGTTATGTGGGAAAAAAGCCTCACGTTAAGATACAGTACCAGCCCAGGGCAAGCAGCAGCTCAGCTCCAGCTTTGGCCCAAGGCTTGGAGTCAAAGCCAAAGTTGAGCCATTGCCTGACCTGGGCTGAGCTGGCCCATGTGGCAAGGAACAGGCACGTGGCTGGGGAAACACGAGGAGACCGAGGCAGGGGGAGTGTAGAAAGAAGCAATGCACAGGGGACACCAGCACATGCAGTTTGGGGGAAGGCAGGGGAGACCATACTGCATGCTCCACCCCCACTTACCTTCTGCTCCATTTCTGCTCAAGGAGGGTGGGGGGAAGGCAGGCAGGGATCTGGCATGTTACCCCTTGCCACAACCAGAGGGTGGGGAGGGGGAAGAAGAGGGAAAAGAGAATTTAACACTACCTTCCACTAACTAGATTCTATACTTGGACAATTATAACAAATGTATTAGGTTCTATACCTGGAAAATTATTAACTGGCAAGGGGGAGAAAGGAGGTTGTCTTCATTTCGGATTTAGGTAAATGCAGCATCATGCCCATGTTGCTTTTTTAGATGCATCTTGAACAAATTACATTAGGGATGTCTAACTCCTCTGTCCCCTCGGGTCAGATCTGGACTGCAGGGCTCCCTGTGACTTGGATCTGACAGAGTGGCAGTGGAAAAAGTGGTAGCTACTGTGGGAGCTAATGCAGCCCTCATTGACTCTTCACTGCCAACCTGCATCCTCAGCAAGGCTCCTTAGCAAGGTTTTGGTGGCAGGCCTGGCCCCTACAGGCGGCCACAAACCAGACAACATGGCTCTCTAGGGTGTATCTGGCCCACAGGCCATGTTTGACACCCCAGAACTAAACTGAAGTCCTTTGGTTTCTCACCACAATATACTTGTTCTCCAGATATCAAATTGCTTTTGTAGCTTTTCTCTGAACCCATTCCAATATGTTTCAACATCTTTTTTTTTTCTCTTTTTTTTTTTTTGAACACGAACTGAAGAACTGGAAATATTACAGTACTTTCCTTATTCATGCTATGTATAAAGTGAAATATCATTTTCCGACTCCCAAGACTCAGTGTTGTAAAGACAGCTTAGAAACATTTGAGAACCTAAATATTAAAACAAAAAACAAAAAAAACACTGCTTTTTTTTTTCCGCTTCGCTTTTAATTTGGCTGAAATTTCATTTCACACTGAAAATTTGTTTTACAGTAGTAAGCCAGTCACAAAGAAAGTGTCCAGCTGGGCAGAATGACCAGTGATTTCATAATGGACATTAAAACTTGTAAGGAGTCCTCGGTTTCATTCATAAAATATTGACAATAATTTCAATGCTCCTTTATTAAATCAGCATACCACTCAAAGCACGGTGTAAGCTTATATCATTACGCTGCTGCTTGGCTCAGTTTAGTTTATAGTAACTATAGTCAATATCAAAGACAATGTAATTTCAACTCACCTGACAATTAACAAGAAAAAATATTTGTTCAAATTGAGGTATTTCTTTTAAGAAATTACTGAACATCACTGGTATTAGGAGGTAATGTTAAACCCATATTATTTAAAAACTTGAGAAAATGTATAAAACAAGTCAATTTTTTTTTAAATAGAATGCTTAATTTTCCATGCATTTTAATAAAAAATATAAAATCAAATTTTTAGCACTGAAACTATACTTTTCATTTGGAAGTGGTTAACATCTAGTCAAAGAATCTCCACCACCTGAACAACTGACTAAGGTATTTTTCTTCTTTTCTTTTTTGCTTAATTATGAAATATAATTCAATCCAGTGCAAAGATAACGGTCTATATACATATACCTTAGAAGCCTGTTAACAGGGGAAAATCGGCAACAGAAAAAAAGTTTAGGATGCTTCCTCTCATTAGCAGTATATGCTGTTATTACGTTCCAGGGATTTAATAATAGCAAGGACTCGTTGGCAGTGTGCATATCTATATACAATCACAAAAAGGCTTGCTCTAGCACTGTTGAAGTCAACTGTATGCTGGAACAAGACCACAATACCCATTACGTGGCTTCTTACAAAACTGGCTTTCCTGAATATGAATATAGGACTTGCCATATAAGCACAAGTCACAGCATCAACTAAAAGTATTCTGTTCATGGCAGTGCCTATACTGAATACAGATGTAATGGAACACGCACACATGCATACAAGTTACCAAACTGATTATTTGAACAATTAACAGTTCTCTCAACAATTTAAATTCACATTTCATTTAAAAAAAATGCAGAAGTGTTTGTCAAAATCTACAAATAGCCATATTTTGATGGCAGTTTAGCAGTAATTCATGAGATTTAAAAAAAAAAAAAAAATCCAGAATTTTTTTTTTTTTTAAACTTTAACTTGGTTGATAATTCTTCCAAAAGAGAATTTATTTCATGCCTGGACAGATATTGGGAATTACAAAAGATTTTTAAAAATGGTCCCACTGAACAGATTCTGAAATACTTTCAACATCATAATGCTGCACCACTGAAGTTAAAATAGTACGTTATACAAAGTTAGTAGATGCTTAACTTCATCCTCTTTCAGGATACAAATGCTTCTACTTTAAATAGATTTCTACATTTCTGAGTTCTAATGCTAAACACTTACTGATGCATAATTTTCATGGACCTCTTTAAATACCCTTGAAAATTATTACAGAAAGCAGTATAATTTTAATTAAAATAATTCACTAATACAAATTACCATGTAGACAAGCAGCTTTTTTTCTCTAAGTATATACAGTTGCTAATGAGTCTCAAGTTAAAGTTTAAGGAATTCTATTCTACATACTTTTAAAAACACGATTCAGTTTTAGGTTGTACTTTAAAAAATTGCTTTTCTGGTTAGGACAGCAGTCACAATAAACGGCGTGCTTAGACATCCCTTCCAAAATATAAGAAATATCTAGTTGGATTTTTACAATAAAAGACAACGTGTATGACAAAAATATATACTTAGAACATACAAGAACTTTACAAGTTTATTCAACATTTGAAATACAAAACTGTTTTCATGCTAGATAATGACAAAAGACATGTATCTGGGATTTTCTCCCCATATATGTTCAGAGACTTAGAAATGACCAATAATCAAATAAATTGTATACCCAATACTATAGTAGCATGTAAAGTGTTATAGTTTTCGCTTTCTCCAGCATCTGTAAGGACAAACTATTGTCCCTAGTTATTTTATCCACATTGCATTCTTATGGCGATAGGCACCTGCCAACTAAAGTAATGACGTGAAAAGGAAGCCAGGAAATACTACAAAAATAGACATAATCCAGAATGTCTCTCTTTTTTAAAAAAAAGAAAAACAAGAATTTCAACATGCAATTTCTTGCCTTACATAGAAACACACTCTTTCATTTCTCTCACTCAGATGGATACATATGTAAGGCTTGAATTATGGAGGGAAAGCAGTGGTATTATTATTGATAATGACACAGGCCTGAACAGTCAAGTGCATGGGACCATGGTTGCCAGAGTCCTGCAATGGCATCAGAATCTCATTTTTTAAAAAAGTCTATAAACCCTCATTCCAAATTGTGAAGAAAAGCTTGTGAACATGACCCAAGCCAAAGAGATGCAGGAATGTCTGTTTGAGGCTATAGCCAGCCACAAGCAGAAAAGATGAAGAGCACCAACAGGAGTCAGGAAAGGAAGAGACTGGACCACAGACCAGCATTAGAGCAAACCAGGTTCACACGATTCTGGAAAGGGACCAGACAGGTGAGTGGGACAGCTTTGTTGCTTGTGGGATTGTGTTGGTCTTGGTGAAAATCAGAAGTGCAATCTCTGCTCCGCCCCCCCCCGATGTTCAGTTCCATTGGTCAAAATTGAAAACAGGGACAAGTGTTGCTACTCTCAAATGCTCCTCGTTCATGGCCCTAAATGGACTGTCACATTTGTAGTATATTATCCAAACCTTCTTAATATATTTTTTTGCTTTCCTTCCTTACCTGCCTTGACCAGAAAAAGGTTTGGCTGATATTTAAATCATCATTGCTGGGGGTCTCACTGTCTTTATAGCTCAGAGAGATGAAGCACTGAATTTACACCTTTTAGAGTTGTTAACGTTTCTAGCAGACAAAAATGCCTTAAACAATGAGGGTGACAATTTTCATTTTCAAGGTTTTAAATGAAAAACATAATAGCTAGAAGGTTATTTTCTCTCCAGATTTTAAAATTTGGGCAACAGCCTCCAGGCGGCTCAATCCAGGCCAGCACAACGTAAGACCCAAAACCTGATCCTCAGCCTAGTAGAGAATTCAAGATATACAAAACATACCTTCACCACAAACTGCTACTTCATTCAAACAAAGATAATGGTCATCTCCCTATCCTACCAAGAAGAGCTCGCTGACTTACCAAAGATGCTGAATCCTTCAACTGTTCAGCAATTTCTACAAATGTAAATTACTCACTCATGAAGGCTGTGTTGACGATACTGTAACAACCAATAACCAGTCAGCAATACAGTGTAGCCATAAATAACTGCCCTGATCTCAGAGATGGCTTATCAATGAATTAATGTCAGACAAACGAAACCAGCGGACTCCAACACATACACAAAACCAATATGCTGACAACACAATGGGTTTAGTAAAAGATCACACTACTATCACACAATTAAAGGATGTGGAAGCCCCTGTTCCCTGCTTTTCCAGCTGTAAGTTACAAGGTGATATTATTTTGCCAAAGAAACATAAAAGTAAATCCAGATTACAGAAATAAGCCTCAGACCAAAGAATCAACCATGCAAAAAGCTCTCCTCCCTTTCACAGAAATTTAACTTTTACTACAAAAATTTAAAACAGAAAGCATCAGCCATCCCAGTTTGGTCCTGTTACAGTGGATAAAGGAGCCCTAAAAAAGTGTTTGAGCCATTACACGCAACTTAAGGTACAGCCCCTCTTGGTAAGAATAGAAGTTATTAACACTGTCTTGAAAGAGGCATGCCTGCCACCGTCCCTGATGAATGTAATGGTCTCCCTGAACCTCCACACATGATGCATGAAATAGTCACAGAGGCAAGCCCTAGGAGCTATAATGGATGATCCTCTTATGGCTACGACAAACTTTCTAAATTTCATACTATCTAACCCGTTTATGTTTTAAAACACAAATTTATCAGAAGGTGCTGCCAAGCCATTCATAAGATATTGCTACGATACAATAGGCAGCATTCTTCTCAACTCATCCCAGAGGAGGGTGATGTTTTAAGGATGTTCACATGTAGGTCACACAAGGTTCTATTTTGATCCCAGCTGCTTTTCAGTATCTACATGAGGCTACTTGGAGAAGTGATGAGACACCACAGACTGCACAGCCAGTGGCCTCAGCTGAATAGTTTCTTTGAAAAGAGTCAGCGTCCTCACCAGTTGTCACAACGCCTGCAAAAAGAATGCACCCAAATAAGCAGTAGCTAGCTTAATCTGAATCCAAGCATGACTGGAATAATGCTCCTGGAAAAAAAAGAAGAGAATATTATTAAGGGATTACCTGAAATGGTTTCCCTCATTGGAATATCTGCTCATTGAAATATTCCCTCATTGGGAATACCTCCTAGTCATCAGCAAACCCAACCTTGGGGTCTGGATGGACTCGCCAATCTAGCGACACTGGGTAGAAATTTACATTTCCATTTCCAACTTGGGGGGAGCTTTTCTTTCTTCCTTTTGGAGAGACATCTGGTCACAGCTATACTTTGAGCAAAATGCTCAAAGTTAGGAGCCTATGTAAGTATGTAACCACCTAAAATCAGTGGTAGGCAACCTTTTTAGGCTGCGGGCGAAATGACTCTGCTCAGGTTAGAAGTGAGTAGGGAAGTGGACACTAGGATACAATTCCACTACCAGTTCTCCCTATTGCAGCACGGATGAGGCCCCCCCTGTGGTCAGGTCTCCCTGCTGTGGCACAGAGGAAGCCCCTGCCACTGAAGCCCTGCATCCTGGGGCTGGATCCAACGGTTCTGTAGGCCAGATCCAGCCCATAGGCTGTAGGCTGCCCATTCCGGATCTAAATAAGTAGTCTGATATACAAAGTGCTAAACCCAACAAGACTTACTTGCTGCTCAGCACTTTCCGAAGTCAGAACCCTGAAGATACAATTAAGAGCTTAGCCATTAAACCTCCAGTCCTTGAAAATCTTGGCCCACATGTTTATCACTGCCAGCCTGAATTACTGAAATAAGCTATCCTGGGAGTGAGGCTGGAAACAAAAGTTCCAACTTGGGCAGGATGCAGCAGTCTGTCCCTCTCAAGATCAAGTGGCTGAGGCCTGTGATGGTACTAAAAGTCAATGATGCTTAGACTGCCAATTCACTTTTGTAAATTAACTCTAAGTAGACTTAGAACTAAGTAGTTTATGTCTTGCAATGCCAAGCAAAACAATACTAAATGTCTTTAAAAATCTGGGCCAGAGAAGATAGCCTCTGAACTCTGCATCATCCAGTCTCTCTCTGAGCATTTCTCCTCAAAGCTGCAAAGGGAGCCAAATTCTACTACATCAGTAAGCCACCTCTCTTTCCCACAGCCTGCCAAAATTACTGCAATTCTGGTAGCAGGACTAAACAACCAACCAAATAAACAACCAAACCACAAGACAAAGTAATTAGCATGTTATCAGTTGAGATGGTACTTCTGTTGAATGAGCTACCTGAGAATATTAGGAGTCAGATCTGTTAGATCTATGATGTAAAACCAACTTTTTAAATAAAGGTTTCATATCATAATGGAAATGTTTAACAACAGTAATGTTTAATGCACGCAAACAGAGAAGCCTTTCTAGCGGCGAAGGACTTGCACTTTGCGGTATAGATTACTCTGTCTTCTAGAGAACACATTAGACTGCCTTTTAGAGACACCTAAGCTAGCTTTAAAACAAGCTGAGCAGGACAGAGCTCCATTTAGGCTAATTTACTCTGCTACTTGAGCAACAGGGTAAATTAGCCCACACACTGGGTTACTGCAGTTGCTTTTAGCTGGCTCTGATCTCTGCATGCATACAAACAGGTAGATAACTAACTCCGACAGTTTAAAGAATCTTAGTCGCATCTGATCTGGATCCAAAGCATCCTGCATGTCCCTATAAAAGCTGCAAAACTAAAATTTAAAGAAGTCAGAAGTATGCCACTTGGGACAGAAAATAGAAGATCCTCTCCTACCACCTTTTCCAAGAAGAACAGTGATTTAATTATGGAAGAACTGATGCAACAAAACACAAGCAATTAACATGAAACCACTGTTGTACTTCGATACGGCAGCATAACATAAGGCATCATTTAATGACAAGAATACCAAAGGTTGCAAACAGATTACTTGACTTGTCTGAAAAGAAGTAGAATGGTGTCGAAGACATTAAGATGCAACTATCACCCTCTTCCCCACAAAAAAACCCCAAACCAAACCAAAACAAAAAACATTTACTACATACCAGTATTCTTGTGAACCATACTATGGAGAATGAGAGTGTAAAATTCTGGTGATCTCCAGGCATAATTTTTTTTAAATTCCGTTTTGTTTTTAACAAATGTGTTCAATCAAATTGCTTTGAAATATTACTGAACTACTACCTGAATAACTGATCTCTTTATTTACTCCTTTTAGTGGTAAGCTTTGCCTCCAGGGAGAAAGTGAAAGGAGTTCCTCTTTTTCTTGTTGTTTCCCTTCATTTTTTTGTTTTAAAGGAATTAGGATTCTATAATGGGATTAGCAAACAGAACAGTAACAAGTGTCTGTACTCCTTGCGAGCAAAGAGAAACAAAATTCTAACAAAAATATAGATAGATAAAACATCTTGGAAATTCAGTGATATGTGGGCATTTATCATTTATTTTACAAACTAATATTGCATGCAAGTTGACTTAGAAATTGCTTACAACAACATTTTCTAAAAAAAGGGAAGAATTTGCTCTGACCAATGTTGTCTGTAATTTAAGTGAATAAAACGATTTAGCCAAATCTCCTAAAACATGTAAGGGATCCACACATGGATCTCACCTCTACAATGAAAGTGAAGATCAGTTTCCATGAGGAATATACAGAAGAATTAATACTACCTCCAGCTGTGGTTCCCAAAGACACTAGAAGACAACCTAAAGTTTTGTTTAAATCTCATAATTATCCCAGTAATCCTCTCTTTTAGGTGCACAGCTATTAAGTTACTAGAGAGCTACGCACAAGAATGATGGGAGAGGGAAAAAAAACTGTTGATAAAATGCAAAATTCACTCAAGTCCCTATACTAAATAGCATTTCTTTAACTTTTAAGCCCAAGAAGTGAAGAAACTTCCTGGACAAAAAACTTATCCTTAAATTCTAGTTGAACAGAACCATAAAAACCACTATAGTTGGAATCTTGGAACCATATTCTACCCCCTCTCACCTATTAAGATCTCATTAAAAAAAAAAAAACCACACAGCACAGTGGAAAATTATAAATGCTTTGTTAAAGATACCTAGCAGGGCTTGATAAATTAAATTGCATCCTCCTCTCTCCTCCTTGCAAAAGACAAAAATTTAGATAACTACTTGTGTTCAGAGAACAGGGGTTTATAATTGAAGACCTCCATTACAGAGGACATTGTACCATGCCCCACTTACTTTTATGGGAGCAGCTTTTAAATCGCCCTTACTCACGAGTGGTATTTTACTCTTAGCGAATACCACCAAATCAGCAGGCAGGATACATGTAAAGTAGAACATATTTTAAAAGAGAGAGACAGGCTCAGACAGCGATTACGTAAGGAACTATTTAAAGATGCAGTTTCTTTTAAAAAAACCAAAAAACTCATCAACTTCCAGCCTCCTTTGAAACTATATACTGTATATAGTTCCCACTGTTCCCCAGCATTGTGAATCACCAGTTACATACAACTACCCACAGAATAAGTCATTTACCAGGTAGAGATGTCCTAGTTTAATATCCCTTACTTTATGGGAATAATATGGTAAGATCAAAGATTGGGTATGGTGGTGAAGAAGTGCACGTTATATTAGATTTGCAAAATTGATGCTATAATACACATTTTCTGTTAAAGACAATTCGCACAAATAAATTTGCATATCCAAGTGTAGAATAATCAAAATAGACAAAATACAAACTTTTGTGAGTCTTTACAAAAATTAAGTCCAATTAAAAACTTAGGAAAAAGCATTCATTAAGAGACTTTATCTTCTATGGTGAATATATGAGAAAGAAAGGGTAGAATATAGGAGCTGGTAATAATACAGAAACAGGAAAGTTTGCACTCAGTGAAACCTATGCTTCCAAAGGCATCCAAAGCATCTGCTTTTTAAAGCTAAAATGAAAACAAACTGGATGTTAGGTGCAGGCCACATGTGCACTTTACAACTTAGGTCTAGAATGACTGCCATGCAGTAGGGACAGCTTCATCTAGTCAGCTCAGGGACCAATACCAATTTAGTTGTAACAGGAGAGAAGTTAATTTATCATATTCCCAAGCTAGCTCACATTAAAGTTACCTTGCATATCTTCGCATTACACTGCAGTTGCCTGTGGTACTATGGTGCAGAGAATTCTTTGCTCTAATGCTTAGCTTTCCTGGTTTTTCAAAAACAGAATCTTTGGATGCCTGGGATTTCTACAGTGTATGCAGGTGTTTTGATTTTAGTTAGATACTGCAGGGACACGGGGAAAGGGGTGTGAGGGGAGACTCCCCCTCTCCCCACCAATAGGTTTGCACTACATCTCTTCAACATTAATTTCAGATTAATGAAACTTTGGCTCAGGTCTGCATCTAGCTATAGTTTTTAATGTGATAATTTAAATCTGGTATAAAAAGGGTTTTATTGGAACATACCTGGAAGGGCAGTAATACTCTAACCTGACAAAGAGCTATGACCAAAATACTTCTAAGTCAACAGAAATGAGTGCTGATAAAACTTTACCGCTCACCCAGCCATCATGAATTTCTGCCTATGAACTACATATCACAGAGAAACTATTTTAGAAAAATAAAATGATGGGTTTATATTTCTGCTTCTATAAAGTGAGGTGCTATAGTTACCACTGGCCTAGCTTGAGAGCTGCTAGTAGGTGTTGTAACACAAATATTCACCTTGATTAGCTTTTCTACACCTCAGATGTTTGACAGTGTTAATGCTTTAAATTATATAACGTTCCCATTTCTGGCCAGATAGTGCTGCTAGATCCTAGAACTTAAAATGTGTCACTGGTCTAGGGCCAAATATGTTTTATTCTATTCCTCAGGCCACACTGGTTTTGGGATATGGGTAGAATTTCACATTTGCAGGAAGAATAAAAGTGTGTCAGATGAGTGTCCTTTAAAAACTGTGGCTGTTTGAAGCTACTAGAACATAAGTTTCAGATGAAAAGGATTAATGGACGTTAATTAAATAATGAACATAACTAAGTGTTACACCCCAACAGCCTGTACTGAACCCTGAAAGCTTAAATCATTTTTACCATTAAGATTGCAAAATTTCTTTCAGTATCTTTGAGACCCAGCACTACTTCTAATCCTTTCGGGGCATCTGGCACATTCTGAGGGTCCACTGTAGCATTGTTTTGCAGAAAAGCTGTATTTTCAGGAAGCTTTTTACATTTACTAATGTCAATTTTTCTATCAGCCCTGCTCAGTTGGATTTATAGTAATAACTAAGGCACTCAGTTTTACAAAAGAAAAAAAAAAAAAGATACAAGACCCCCAATACAAATTTTTAAAACTTCCGTAAAACATTCCTAAAATAGTTTGCAGATTACATATGCACCAGATACAGTGTTTATGAGAGGTATAAATGGATTTTCCTGGCATTCCTTTAAGATGTCTTGTAACTCATTTGTGACTTTGTCCCTTTTGAGGAAAATGCAACCCTTCTGAACTCATGATGAAAAAAAACCCTTTATTCTCTGCCATATATCAAATATTTATGTACATGTCTACATGGACTTCCACCAAAAATCCTTCCATCCGTGTTATTCCCACTGCAGCTACATTAAATAAATAAAGAATTAGTTTACAGGTTACCTGTGAAACTATTGGGTAGAAATGCCATTCAAAAACGTTTTTGAAATGAACGTAAAATAAAACCTAACCTTCCAAAATCTGCTTGAAAAAAACCTGATAAATACACCACATGGGAATGAAAGAGTAATGAAAGCGTTTTTTGTTGGTTTGTTTTTACACAAAAAAAAATGAATTTGCTGTATAGTTGACATGACTAAGAAGATCTCAAGAAAAGAAATAATCCTCTCACCAGGAGAGGAATGTGATGTTTGTAGTATCAATTCAGTTTCTTCTTCTGGGGATTCTTTTTATCTTCAGCATTTTCTGGACTGAAGTCAGTACAGAAGCCATTAGGGGCTGGAAGAGAGGAAGTCTCCAAACTGCTCTCAACTCCTGTCTGGTCAGGGTAGAGATACTCTTCTGCAAAGTCTGGATACATTTCTGTAAACCTGTAGAAGTCATCTAAAAAGAAACCATATAGATACTTTTGTCACAAGGAGACTGCTAGCTGTAAAAACAAAGGAAGTCTTACCACTTCAGCTATTTACAGCCATTCACATTTCACATGATTCTCTTCAATGTAAGGATAGCTGTCACTGTTGTCTACTTTTCTCTTAAGGTTTCAGACCCCAAAAGGGAGTTACACAGGAGATGGGATAGGCAAGAGGGGGCAGAGAAAGCCATACAAAAATCTCAGAACAAATATTCATAAGCTTACTAAACACCAGAAACCACTAACTTAAGACACTGTAACAGCTGCACCCTCTGTTAACCTCTTTGCAGTCTGTGGGCAATAACAAACCTCTTCCCTTCCAAATACTTTTTTTT
>NW_017728886.1:108257931-108274925 GCF_001723895.1 Crocodylus porosus | reverse complement strand
AAACTATTTTAGAAAAATAAAATGATGGGTTTATATTTCTGCTTCTATAAAGTGAGGTGCTATAGTTACCACTGGCCTAGCTTGAGAGCTGCTAGTAGGTGTTGTAACACAAATATTCACCTTGATTAGCTTTTCTACACCTCAGATGTTTGACAGTGTTAATGCTTTAAATTATATAACGTTCCCATTTCTGGCCAGATAGTGCTGCTAGATCCTAGAACTTAAAATGTGTCACTGGTCTAGGGCCAAATATGTTTTATTCTATTCCTCAGGCCACACTGGTTTTGGGATATGGGTAGAATTTCACATTTGCAGGAAGAATAAAAGTGTGTCAGATGAGTGTCCTTTAAAAACTGTGGCTGTTTGAAGCTACTAGAACATAAGTTTCAGATGAAAAGGATTAATGGACGTTAATTAAATAATGAACATAACTAAGTGTTACACCCCAACAGCCTGTACTGAACCCTGAAAGCTTAAATCATTTTTACCATTAAGATTGCAAAATTTCTTTCAGTATCTTTGAGACCCAGCACTACTTCTAATCCTTTCGGGGCATCTGGCACATTCTGAGGGTCCACTGTAGCATTGTTTTGCAGAAAAGCTGTATTTTCAGGAAGCTTTTTACATTTACTAATGTCAATTTTTCTATCAGCCCTGCTCAGTTGGATTTATAGTAATAACTAAGGCACTCAGTTTTACAAAAGAAAAAAAAAAAAAGATACAAGACCCCCAATACAAATTTTTAAAACTTCCGTAAAACATTCCTAAAATAGTTTGCAGATTACATATGCACCAGATACAGTGTTTATGAGAGGTATAAATGGATTTTCCTGGCATTCCTTTAAGATGTCTTGTAACTCATTTGTGACTTTGTCCCTTTTGAGGAAAATGCAACCCTTCTGAACTCATGATGAAAAAAAACCCTTTATTCTCTGCCATATATCAAATATTTATGTACATGTCTACATGGACTTCCACCAAAAATCCTTCCATCCGTGTTATTCCCACTGCAGCTACATTAAATAAATAAAGAATTAGTTTACAGGTTACCTGTGAAACTATTGGGTAGAAATGCCATTCAAAAACGTTTTTGAAATGAACGTAAAATAAAACCTAACCTTCCAAAATCTGCTTGAAAAAAACCTGATAAATACACCACATGGGAATGAAAGAGTAATGAAAGCGTTTTTTGTTGGTTTGTTTTTACACAAAAAAAAATGAATTTGCTGTATAGTTGACATGACTAAGAAGATCTCAAGAAAAGAAATAATCCTCTCACCAGGAGAGGAATGTGATGTTTGTAGTATCAATTCAGTTTCTTCTTCTGGGGATTCTTTTTATCTTCAGCATTTTCTGGACTGAAGTCAGTACAGAAGCCATTAGGGGCTGGAAGAGAGGAAGTCTCCAAACTGCTCTCAACTCCTGTCTGGTCAGGGTAGAGATACTCTTCTGCAAAGTCTGGATACATTTCTGTAAACCTGTAGAAGTCATCTAAAAAGAAACCATATAGATACTTTTGTCACAAGGAGACTGCTAGCTGTAAAAACAAAGGAAGTCTTACCACTTCAGCTATTTACAGCCATTCACATTTCACATGATTCTCTTCAATGTAAGGATAGCTGTCACTGTTGTCTACTTTTCTCTTAAGGTTTCAGACCCCAAAAGGGAGTTACACAGGAGATGGGATAGGCAAGAGGGGGCAGAGAAAGCCATACAAAAATCTCAGAACAAATATTCATAAGCTTACTAAACACCAGAAACCACTAACTTAAGACACTGTAACAGCTGCACCCTCTGTTAACCTCTTTGCAGTCTGTGGGCAATAACAAACCTCTTCCCTTCCAAATACTTTTTTTTTGTCTGTATTATTAAACTTATCTATAATAACTCTTCACTTATTCTATAACTTCTTCTGATAAGTTATCTTTTTCCAAGCTTCCCTGCCACTTTTTTGTGCGCGATTTCTTTCATTAATATATCACAGTTAATCAAAAGTATTCTTTACCAGGGTATTTAAGAAAGTGACAGGGTGTTTGAGAAAGGGTGTTTGTACCCACAAGCTTTTCTAACATCTTCCCCCAACCATACAGCTGGTTTAGTTAAAGATAGTACCAAAAATCCTCCTTCTCACATGGAAGGATGAGAGGACAGATCAACCACAGGGGAAGAGAGACAATAGGCAAAAAAGAGTGAGACACGATCAAGGGAGATTAGAGAGAGAATAAAAAATGGAAATCCATCACAGAGTAGGTGCAGCCTGAAAAGAGCTCATCCAAGTACTACCTAGTCTAAGGTAGGAAAATTAAACCACTTAAATACAGCAATGGATCTTTTAGGTTCCAAATTTTGATCTAGCTAAAATTACTCCATCTACATCATCTTTCTTTTTGAGTTTGTTTTGTAAAGGCAACCAATGTTAGACAAGCTGCTAGGTATTTTAATATATATTGGGGCATCTTTGACCACTCACTTGTGTAAAGCATTTCAACTCCATTTTAACACTTACCAAATGTGATTGTTCCTTTCTCCCCTTCATCTATAGCTCTGAAGAGGTTTGTTACATTGAGTTCTGACACACCCATGGCAGTCTTCAGAATGCAAGCTAAATTGTCTTCTACTACAGTTCCATTTTCTGACTGATACATCTATAGAATAATGCAGGAAGGCAAATTACTACCAGCATAATTGTTAGAAAAATAAAGTTAAAATAATTCCCATATGGGTAAAATTTGTTTCTGATAAATCAAGGACATCTCAGCTAGATTCATTTTTGCATATGTACAGTGCTTTCTATACAGGGATCTTACTAATGAATAAAACTACCCAAACCAGATAAAATAGTTGATTATCCCCATTTTACAGAAACTGAGCTGGATCAAGGGAAGGGAAGTGAGGAGCAGGCAAAGTCAGCTGGGGCAGAGTCAATGGGAAGAGGAGAGGGGCAGGTAATTGCAATAACTGCCTGCCCCCACCCCCATTGTCCCTTACTCAATTCTAAGACAAACTACTCTCCTCACCCCAAATGTTAAAATGGGGGGGGAAAGCCTTGTAGTGGAATTGTGCAGATATGGTACTCAATGAGCTACATGCATTCATAAAAAAAAAAGTCTTACTGTTACAAGGTGCCACAGGCCAAGAGCTTAATATGATAAAGAAGGACTGTACATTTCATGGAAAACAAAGATGCTAGGAATTACATGAGGGCAGTGGTTCTCAGCCTTTTGCACCTTATGTCCCACCCACCAGAGGTGGGTTGAAGAGCTGAGGGGAGGGGGATCCCTGAACGGCCAGTCAAAGCATGGGGAGAAGGGACAGTGGTAGGAAAAAAACCTAACCAGTTTCAAGGAGAGGGGGAAGGAGGGGCAGCAGTGGATAGAGGACCCGAAGGAATCCTTGATGGCTTGGAACCTTTAATTTTGAAATAGGTCCCTTCAAGAAACCAAGGACCCCCTCCAAGATGTTCCCTTTCTCCTAAATAATGCACAACAAACGAACGCACGTGCTGCAAAATGAGAAAAAACACTCACTGAAATCTTGCTTCCAAACTACATTTAAAGACTAAGAGTGAAGTTGGATAGAATCAGCTGTTTAAACACAAAAAACCAAGGACCCTAATCAGTCTGTGCTAGCAAGTTATAACCGACCTATTGTAGCAAAATTCAGGAGACAAGCTTTGCTTCCAGTGGGTCTCATGTAAAGGTGCCTAGGAGTTCATTTCCCAAAAGACACTATTTTTAGTACTGAAAAAAATCTGCTAAAAAGTAGAACACTGGAAGCCAGTTATTCAGATTGGTGCTAAAGAATCACACTTCTTCCCAGCCAGCCACAACAGAAAAGGTTCTAATTTGCCACAGTCTAATCTACCTGTTCTGAAGATTTTTTATACATTCACTTAATCCAGAGGCACTCAGCTTCTGGGCCATAAGCCAAATCCAGCCCCCAGCATCATACTATTGGGTCCATGGACAGCCTTGCAGGCTGTGGTCCTGTCTGCTAGTTTGGGGGTGCAAGGCCCAATCCCAGGGTGTAGGGAGCACTGGGCCAGGCCCCCATGTGTGAGGCTAAACAGGGGTGGCACAGAGCCCAATCCAGTCCACAGACATGTCATTCATCTGGCCCACATGGCCAAAGCCTTGAGCGCCACTGTCTTAGTCTAATTTCATTCTCCAGTTCAGCTAAGTGCATATCAAAACAGAAATACTGCAGAACTGCCAGATACAGGGGGTGTAACAAACTAGTTACAGAAGCTCCTTTGGGGGTATCAGACCTCTAAAATCCTAAGAATTCTTCACCTCCAGAACTATGTGGTACCAAAAGTTGTTCAAAATTTGAAGGCAGGCCTGGTTTATACCCCTGTAAGATTCCTGAGCTTCTCATGTTTCTCTTAGGGTGAAGAACTAACCACAGAATGATCTTATTTCACAACTCCTCCGGGCCTTTTCCTCTGTAGGCATTGACATGGTGATACATAATTTGCTTTTGCAAACTAGTATATCCTTTTTCCTAATGAATGTGAGGTTTCTTACTTTCCAAAATGTCTAGTACAGAGCAAGGTGGCGGCCCCTACAGTCCTAACCATTTCAAATTACCAGACTATATCCATCTGTTGATACCAAGTCTCTTCTGATGATCACCAGTTTCAAATAATGAAATATAGAAACAAGGACACAGGGAGGTATTGTAGGAAAACAGTCCTGGGTGTTCTAGAAATAAGGCTGCCTCACAGTTTTGCCAAAGGAAAACCCCAAGTCTGCATGTAAGCCAGCGGTGATAACGTAAGTCTCATCGCTTCTCCAGTCGGTTGACTTTGAGCTATACTATATGTGTTCTTCCTCCAAACCACTCTCAACCAACCTTGAAAAGGTATTATGAAAAGTATCTATGTTATGTTTCAATCATATATTAGAGCTGCTTGCCCAGTTTCTTAAACACAAGGAATATCACCTGTTGGTATATGCTGCAAACATACATATAATGCCAAGCAAGATGACACCCATCCTCCCCTCCCTGAACACATTTGTTGATATAGTTCTGCAAGTTTTGTCCCTCTTGAAGCTGAGCTTCCTTTAATGGGAGGCAACATGTTGCAAAAGGAAAAGAGAGAGAAGTAAAAGGTTTTGATTAAATCAGGCCTGTCTAACTAGTGGCCCACAGGCCACATGTGACCTGCAAAAGGTTGAGCTGCAGCTCTTCCCCTCCCTTCACCCCATGTGGCTGCCACTCCCCCTATTGCTCCAGTTGTAACAGAAGCTGGAGTCTCTGGATTTTCCCTCCCTCCTCCAGCTTCTGCATTCTGTGGCCAGGGGGGGCTGGGGCAAACATGCACTTTAGCAGGTGGTGCATCTACCTGGCATGCAGCACAGAAGCCCTTTTGGTGCAGCCCATGGAGCAGCTGGAGGGTGCGTGCTTAAACGTTAGACAGCCCTTTGTTAAATAATTCAAAGCAGCAACAATGAAACCCAAAGATGCTGAAGTATCACAGATAAGTGCCCTCTCTCAAGTTATTGTGCAGGTCCCCCCAACCATGAAGGTGACAACTGGACCACCTGGAATCTTTACTACATTGGTCTGAGGACTCTGCTGTCAAAAATATGCAGTTCTCAGGCAGGGACATACTATATACCTGACGTGAAGTCTGGAAAGGGGTGTTACAAAAGTACAGGTGGCCATATTGGCTGCAGTTGAGAGGATCTTTAAATGTGGTCACTGGGCAGTTGTCAACTAGCACCAACTCCCTCTCATAGGGACTGGAAGCAACCTTGCAGAAGGGAAGCCCTTGCAACCATGGAATATGGAGTGGCTACTGTGAACCAGTTTTGACATGGGAACCAGATTTGACCTTCTGCATGTTCACCAAGAAGTCAAATGCACAGAAAAGCTTCACCAGGCTCTGCAACACTTCAATAGAAGAGTTCCCTTCTACCAAATAATTTTCTCAAGAGGGGCAAATTGTGACCTCTCGTTCATCCAAGAGGAGCATCCATAACTAAGAGGAACTAAGTGAACATTTTTGAGTCCACTGACACACCAAAATAGAAGGACATTGTCCTGACCCACCAAAGTGCAAGGAAATGTGGAAATAGGAGTCTTGTAGGAGAGGTGTGAACCTCACCTCCTCCCACAAAGGTATGCTCAGTACTGAAGTCAACCATCTTGACACTGAGCTTCAAATGGAAGTGTTGAGTCTTCATATATCCAACATGGGGCTCTAGCTTTTCCTTCCTCTTGGGACCAGGAAGGAACTATTGCAGAACTCTTTGCCTGAGATGCAGGGTTTGGAAATGGCAGGAGCTTTGACTGTTTCTAAAGCCAAGGAAGGAGAGTTCTTTCTGCCGTAGAAAAATGAGAGAGGTCTCTGAAAAGGGACAGAGGGGGCCTGGGTGCAAAATGAACCCAAACTAGATAATATATCCCCTTTACTACCCTATCCCGAGACTACTAGCTCAATGGAATTTGAGCCCAGGCTGAATGAAAATGTTCCAAGTCATTGTTAAAAGGGAGAAACTAAGAGACAGAATGGCACCAGAAGGAGCTACTGGCATCTCATCATTGCAAAGGCCCTGTCTGTAATCCAATGCATACTAGGAAGAATCCGGTGCTACACAGAAATGTTCCCTCTTTTTAATCCATCGGTCCTTTTAACCATTTTCAACGGGTGATAATGTATGCAAAGGCTGCTTATGGGCAGAAGATAGTACTTTGGCTTCCTCTTTGGAGCCTGCAACTGAAACTTCAGGCCTATGCACTTCATCAGATCTCAGTACAAAACCTCAAATGCAATCCTCCTGACCTCCTTCAGAAAATCAGAAACCTGCTGCCAATAAGGTCATATCATGACAACTACCACAGACAAATCATATTTCAGCAGCATCCAAGGCAAATTGTAAGCAAATGATAATGTTACCTCTCTGGAAATACGGGGTAGAAGGACTTTCATATGTCCTATTGGTAAGGAGTCTACAACATTAGCAACATGACCACACATGTGGAGTCATACCTGGCAAGGAGAGACTCATTGTCTGCTATTTCAAAGCTGCAAATTAGTGGAAGAGTCAAATAAGTCCAAAAGTTTAGGCTCCTTTGTGAGGTCAACTATGCTGCTTTCTCTTTGCATTAGCAGCAGCAGCAGCAAAAAAAGAAGGCATAGGGTGAGCGTAAAAAATGCTCCATCCCTTTGGAAGATGCATGGTTCTTTGGCTACAGACTTGCAGTCAGGGAAAAAGTACCTGGCATCTGCCAGATTGCTTTGGGAGTGTGTACAAGAGCCTTGTTTACTGAGCCTTTGTGAAAGCTCAGTGAATCCCCCCCAGATCTGTGGTCTTCACTGCATGGCACATCAGTTGCTGTACATCACAAAGATCATCCTATGTGATGAAACAATTCTAGAACAACAGTCTTGGCCAGAAGGATGACAAAAAGTATGGATTATTGCCATGTGGACTGCATTCTTGAATTTGGAATCAGAGAACCCTTTTGATTTGAAAAATATATAGGTGGCTACTCCAGAGGCATGTGGTACATTAACATCAAGGGATGAGACCGCACACAGTTAGACCCAACCTTGAACTCAGGGAGAAAATGACAATCCAAAAGTCACATCAGAAGTAGACAGGAACCCTGAGACTCCTGGCCTGGGAACCATGGAGTCTCCGAGGACATCTTAAAACAGTGGTCTCCAACCTTTTTAAGTACCTTTAGTATTTAAAAGCAACCCAAGATCTACTATGTGCTGCCACCACCCCTCCCCTCCCCTCCTCCCACACCCTGCAGGTAAGTTTGTGGGGAGGGAAGGGAGGGGCAGACTGAGGCAGAGGGAGAAAAAAAAAATGATTTGGGGGCATGCCTCCACAGCAGGGAAGTCCCACCTGGCCAGGGTCCCACTCAACTTATCCCTGCTCCTGCCTCTGTGGCACTGTCCCTCACCGTGGGGGGCCTTGATCTAGCCATGGCCCCTTCCCTCCCCTATGGACTGACCTGCTGGGCTGGGGCACATGCTTGCATACACGTGGGTATTCCAGCCCCCCACCCCAGCCTCTGATCAACTCAGAGAGGCTCCAAGATCTACCAGTGGATCAAGATCCATTGGTTGGTGACCAATGTCTTAAAAGGACAGCATCCCTTTAAAGAGTCATTTGATTCATGAGGCATTTATACACATACTCTGGGAAGTAAAGAGCGGGGGATACTTTAAATTAGACTGGCTCCCAAAGCTTTAAAGTGCCCCTGCCACCATTTTTCAGCGTGGGGATACTGATGATACATGTGCTGCTGGAGTGTGGTAATTACCATGCTCCATGCTGTAATTACAGCATGTTGCAGCAGACTTAATGGACGTGTATAGGCGCCCATGGTGCTGGAATCATAGACAGTTTAGAGCCATGCAAGGAATAACACCCAGACATGGACTCTGATAAGCCAACCTCCTCAGGTAGCGTCAGAGTAATCAGACCAGGAACTAGCATGGCCAGCATACAACACTGATGCCATAAACAAAGCATAACTGTGGCCATCACAGATTTCAAGTACTGATTCTGTGGAGTATAAAGATATTTAGTGCCTTAGGGGAAAAAAGCAGCCTGTCAAGACTACATGCATGACTAGAGTAGTGGCAGTAAGCCTTTCATGCTCCATCCTGGTGTTGGCTATCCTAGAGGTGCAGAGCGACTGAGAAGCGCCTATGCCAGGGGTCAGTAACATTTTCTGGTAGGTGGCTAGAATGAATCACCCTGAGTTCGGGGAAGTTTAAGGCTTAAGACACAGCCCACCTCTGCTGCTCCTCCCTGCTGTCTTTACTGTGGTCCAGTGCAGGGACAGCTTCCCTTCCACCAGAGCTGTCGGTGCAGCACAGGGAACCCCACCCCTCCTCCTGCCCACTGCCAAATGCCAAAGCCATGGCTCCACATGCTGTATTTTGCTGATCCCTGCCCTATGCCATTTATTACTAGTGTTCTTAGCAACAGACCTATGATGATCATTGTAAATGGAGAACAGTACTGGAACACTGGTACCACAGCCACTGTGAACTTCAATGATAACTATACCAGGCTGTGATATTTAGGACTTAGGGAGGCAAGATGACAGTGGGGCATACTTCCTTAAGGAGCCAAGCATAGGTGACCTCCTGCAGGAACCAGGTCTTGGATCTGCAACCTGTAGCTGATCTCTGGATTGTTTCCACGGCCAGTGCCAGTGGAGCAGAGGTGCCACTCAAAGCCTTTGGATCCATGGCTGGAGGTGAAACCCATTCAATGTTCTCAGTGAGACATAGCCAAAAAGACAAGCTCTACAGTCTTTACAAGTGCCCAGTGTAAAGGAGAAGAAAATGTAGCATTTCTCAGGAATGTTGGATTATTCTAAACTTACCCCAGGGAACAAAAATAAATGGTTGAATATTAAAAAGCATTAAAAACCCTCCTAGTTTAGCTAACCACAAAGGGAAGAAAAAATAAATACAAAGTAATAGCTTGCAATGGAAAAAGCAACCTGCAAGACTAAGAACCCAGGAAAAAGTAGAAGTGTGGGGAAAAAGAGAAATAATGAAAAGGCAAAATAAAAAAAAAAAAAAAAAGGAAGTTCTTTCAGAATGATTGCAGGCCATGGGCAGAAGCCAAAAATGATCTCTCTCTAACCAGGCAAGTGAAAGGAGATAGAATTGCCTACTCCAAAAGCTACCAAAACTGCTACAGCAAAGTAACTAATGATGAGTCTAGGGCACTTGTGGCAGCATAGGTATGTGTAAGGTTAACTACCCAAAGAAACATCTTTCCTTACCTCTGACTTCATGATCTCCAATACACTATTTAGGGTTTTTCTTTTCTTTTTTTTAAATGTATATGTGAAGCAAGAAGAATGTGTCAAATAAGATTCAGTCATATTAAACTGCATGTCTCTTTTTCTCATAAAAACATCTATGTAGTAAAAAACTGCTACTTGCCTTAAATGCCAACTGAATCGTTTCCAAAGCTTTAGTTGGCCTACATACTACTGATAGAGAAATCACAAATTCCCGCAGGTCAATTATGCCTTCTTCATTCTGTAAGGGGAAAGCAGCAAAACACATCCAGAATTTATTTTGTTCCAAAACTCTATTTACTTCATAGCCATTGAAAGAATGTTAAAAAGGTTCAAAATATACGGTGCATATCTCTGTGTAAAAAAGGCATGTATATTATACGATACAGATCCTGTAGGCTTTTAGCTCTATTCTACTGACAACCAATTCCAAACGTCCTGACGCTCTTTCTAAAAACCCTGGTCAGAAGTCAGTCGAAAGCCAAAATTAACCTTTCAAAACTATTTAAGACTCTCGTCAGACATCAGGGCACTGGTTACTCCAGGATGCATTTTTCCACTTCACACAAGTCATAATAGCTGGGACTCATCACCTTCCCTCAAATGGCAGCGGCCCTAAGCTAACCCTGCATATGAGTCCTGATATTCAGGAAAGGAAAGAACACCTACAGACATGATAAACTTCTCCACCTCCTGGCCCAGCTACCACCTTCTCTAGACAAAGAAAAAGACCATCTCCCTCCAGTGCATTAGGCAGAAGAAAGTGATTTGACTTGCCAAAATTGCTGACTCCAAGTTTAAGTTGTTGCTGTTTTAGAAAACAATCCATTGTGCTGATGAGCAGCTCTACACCACCAATAACCACAACCAGCAATGCCTTCACCCCAAGTATGCCTTTGTCATCATTTGTACCTTTAAACCAAAATGGCTGTCTGATTTATATACCAGGTACCTCTTCCTTGAGCCAGCATTTTATTTAGTTAATTGGAATTCTCAACATGTGCTAAATAAGAGGCAGTGCAAGGATACAAAGGGTTAAATTCTCCAAAGTTTACAGAGCTGACCTTGCTTTTCCCAACATTTAGTGTGAGCAGACTGGGGTCAAGGTTGAGTATATGTTTTAAAAACCCAGTTAGAATGATACAAGGAGATTCTTAGCTCTCTGAAGCATGATGGTATTTCTTACCTCATCAAAAAGGGCAAACATGTTCTCCAATATGTCAGAAACTGGAACTTCCAAGTATGCAGCAAATTCTTTAAGACTGACCCTTGCACCTTTCATCTTTTTGGCACTTTCAGAATATTTTTCAAGATCTTTTTCAAGCTTTTCTGGTTTCAGCCTATAAGGAATGAGGGAAAAAGAAGGAAAGTTAAAAAGACTTTAAGCTAGAGGGTTTTTTTCCTTTTATTTTTAACCACAAAATACCCCTATCATACAAAATAGTGAAGAATAGATGTTATGTAATGCATCACTTCATAATCCTAATTCAGAATTAACAAAAACGCTGGAACCCCAATATTAAAGTTCCAAAAACAGGCCCTCCCATACAATTTCCAATAGCTCAAAAGCACTTAAATATTCATTATTATTCACTTTACTGTAGTATGTGGGTTCCCTAGTCATGGACCAGGGGTCCACTCCTGAAACTACTATACTACTGTCAACTGCAGATTATTAACAAACCCCAAAATTTTAGCAAGTGTATAGGATTGATTTTCAGGGGAAAAAAATAAGTCTGTGAAACTCTGATCTGTAACAGACTCGTTTCGACTGGCAGATGGCATGCTTAATCTAGGACAATGGCGGTGTCCAATGTTTTCAGCCTGAGTCCCAAGCAAGTAAGTGGACTACTGCTCATATTATAGGCAGTTTCCCTGCTCTGTTTTGTTCTACTTTTTTGCCATTCCAACAGCAAAGTAAGAAATCTTTTATAATTCTTCCCCCTCTCCCCTGCCCCACAACAGGAGAAACCGCCAGAAATTTGTTCAGCTGCCGTAATCGGCTCCTACTATTCTCTCTCAGCTCTTCATTTTTTCTAGGACTTCCCTGGTCTCCTCAGTGTCTGATGAGGACTGATTTTTGCTAGACCCTGTGGAACCACTACCCTGTTCTCCATAAGGAGACATAAAGAAACCAGAGCTACTGTATCTATCCCATGATGCAGTCACCAACCAGCAGAATAGCTAATGAGCCTCTGTGCTCTAGGGAAGGATGGGAGAAGAGCTATTCAGAGAGACCCTATCTTACATCAGAGGCTCAATTTGACACTGAAAAAGCCACTGAGGACTACCTTCTTGGGAAGCTACCTTCCAAGAAGTACTGGGACTGATTCCATTTAGTCATGATTGGGTGCAAGTTAGAGGGCACATTTCAAATCATCAATAAGAATTCACTTCTTAAAGTGCTTCTTGGGCCACAATTTAGAGCAGAGGGTTACAACCAGATGAAGTGCTGGACATAAGTAACCTAGGTAATCCAGCAGTGATGCCTAACCTATTCTAGGTTAAGGCCTTTTTGGCAAAGAAAACTACTCAGACTTCAGCTAAACTGTACCCATACAAGTAGGGTTATGACTTGACAAAGGCAAATCTGACTATCTATCACACTACAGGCAATCTTTTCTTGTTCTTATTGGGCTCTTACTGAAAACCTTGCAGCAAGACCTTCTGGAAGTTGAATTCACCTCTCTTACATCCAGAAGAACTAGGAAGAAATGCCCAAGTATAGTCCAGGAACAACACCAAGAGTCAATTATCTTTTCCTGAAGATGAATGTAAATCAAGAATCCACATTATTACTCAATCTCATGGGCTTGACAATGCTGATCAAAAGGTACCAATTTGCCTGAAAACTTCATGGCATGAACTAACCTCATTTTTTTCTTTCTGCAAGATCCCAGAATGTACAATTTGTTTCACTGCTCTGTTGCTACAAAGTACCCTGTACAGTTCTTCAAGTCTATCTGTACCTCAACACTGTTCAACTTATTTAAAGGAAAGAAAAAACAAACCAACCAACCTCCACAAACCTCACACAATACAAAGATTTTGGTGGGTTTGTTTTAGTATAGGTGACACTACCCAGCTTTATTTCTTTTTATAGTCTTAGCCAAATAGCTGGCTAAAAATTAGCTATAACTCAGATCTCAGAAAACCAAAACGATGTTGTTGAGATTTGAAACCCACCCAAAAGATTATATCCACTATTTTCTACTGGTGTTCACAACTCTGGAGTCTAGCTAATTTCTTAACTGTCTGATGATCAGGTTTTATAAGTGGTCAATATGGCCTGCTTTCCTTTCTTAACTTACATCTGGCCAAAATACAACAATTATTTTCTTTTTAAATAAGGTAGAGCTAGAAAATGCTGAACAAAGAAAACGAGTAGAATTTATGAGCCAAAGTGATGGACCAGAGAAAAGACAGGCAAAGTGTAAAAGTCAAAAGGTGGCCCTAACATTTCATGAAAATTAGATAAAAGTCTGAGGAAACTGACCAGACATGGATGAAATGCAAAGCACAGATGTGAAAAAGACATTACTGGGATGTAGTAGAGACTGAATGACTGCCAGTGAGATGGAGCATCTCCTGATCACTGCTTCTTTGAAGACTATAGCAAATCAAGAACTGGAGTGTTTGGAGGACAGTACTTTAAGCCTGCTAGAAAAATACACAGATGACTAGAGGGACCAGTTTGCATCCTTCCTAGTAAAGTCTGACTCTGCACACCCCAAAAATCAAAGCTTAAGAGCCAGGGAAGTTCCAATGATTTTTCATTACAAAGCTGAGACGGCAATGAGCCATGCCAGGAACAAGATCCTCCATGTGACCGTCTTAAGCAAATAGCTTGAGCAAAAAGGTCATAGCTGTCTATTACCATTTTTAGAGACAGTGGGTGGGTAATAAGCACTGTTACCATGTATAGTGATCTACTTCAATACCCATAAAACTATAATCCCACAAACATGGGAGTTTACTGGGAGTTTAAAAAAACATTCCTACACTAGACAAAAAGGGAAGTGAAGATAACAATGAAAATGATAGCAATGATTTTAACTACAAATAAAGAAAAAAGCAAGTAGATAAGGGAGACACATCTGTTAAGAGTCCACAGCTTTTGGGGTTAACGGAAATAAGGAACCCTTGCAATGGTATAGGTCAAAAATACCAAACTACCAAAAATAAATAGCAAAATTATCAATAAAGCAAAAAAAGTATTAATTGAATAAATGTAGTTGTAATGATAAAATAGTAATTATGAGAGAGTTAAAAAAAAATCAACTATTAAAAATAATTTTTTAAAAATAAAACAGACTGAAGTGACTTTCAGAGGAACTCTGAACCAATGGTATATTCACTTTTAGAAAAGCAGGGAAGACTTTTTCTACTGGAGAAAAAAATTAATGCTGGCCTAATATTTAACACAGTGAGTTAGATGTCCTGCCAGGTGCTAACAGAATTATACCTAGCATCAGTTCAAGGGTGGGGAGAAAGAATATATACATCTCTTTCTATCAATGTGGCTGATCAAAGTCTTAACTGAAGATGGTAAAATTATCAGTTAATATGATTTTATGAAAAACAGGTCCACTGAAGTTACCTTCATAAGGTTTCCATAATGAAATTTCAGTAAAACATGTTACTCAGGATAACAAATATAATTAAAAACCAACACTATATAACAACTGATGGAGGACGTAGTAAATTAATTGGAAACTGACTGTATAATAAGTCTCGTAACGCATACTTAAGTACAGATTCACCCCAAATTACTATTTTGCAAGGACTCATCTAAAAGGAAGAAAAAACAACCTATGGATGACAGAAGATAGTACAAACTGGTAGACTAAATCAATGGAAAGGACCTCTTACGGTTCGTACCTACCTACCATAGCAGGGGGCTAGTCTTAACAGCCTAGAACTATAGGACTCAGGTGGCAATTCCTATGTTTCAGGAACAGCTTAGAAAAGAGAGGTTGATTCCTACTGTTTTAACATAGCTGAACACCAGGTTGCATACACAGATAAAGAAATGAGAGGTCACTCATTACAGAACCTGGAGTTCTTGGACACGTGTTGTCCACATGCACATTCCACTCTTGATGCACTTCCCTCCACACACTCAACCTCTAAGACTTTTGTTAGCAGCCCCATTTGGCACACATGAACCCCGATTGGAGCAAGGACACAAAAGGGAAGTATATACCAACTTCACTGACTGCAGTTTCCTCTGAACTACACAATCCCAGGAACAGGTTACAAGGAACAGATTACAAGGAACAGGTAACAGTCAGGCTGCAGAATGTGGTTATGGACAATTAATCTCAAAGAAGAATTATAGTTAGTTAGATAAGAAATTTCTCAGTCACTGATGAGTACTTGTCTATGGGTATTTCACAGGTACAGCCAATTACTTCAAAGTAGTAAACTGGTTCAACCACAGGCGCGATCTCACAGTCACAGGAGAGCAGTGACTGAAACACCACTTTCCTTTGTGCATTTGGCAAAAGCAACACATTAGAAAAAAAAAAAAAAAAAATCAGGGCACCTGCACAGGTACTGCAGGCCAAACATTCCTGCAAGTGGCGAGTGCAAGTGCCTCAGTAGCAGACTGCACATATGGATAATTATGCCAAAGAGAATAAATTTCCTTCATTTGCTCTGGACATGTCTAATGTCAAAAGAGATCTGCCATATGAAGAGCAAACTGGTGGCCATACTGGAGAAGATACATGGTCTAGAAACACAACTATCAATGCTGCATAGCATCTGATCAAATGAAGATTTCCTGAGCAATTAGATTCAGTAAGTTTCCTCCAGAGAGGCTGTAAGCAAACAGAGGAGTGATAACAGAACTGGACAGCAAATCATACTAAAAAAAGAAAATACAAAATGGAATAGAAACAGGAAGCTTTTTAACCAGCTAGAAGCATCAAATTTATCAGATCTGAAGTGAAAGGTACTTATACACCCTATCTTTACACTTAGTTTAATGTACAGAAGAAAACTAGGTAAACAACAATGCAGCAACAGATTAAAAAGATGCCTGAGGGTAGCATATGGGAAGGAAGAACAAAGAAAATACTAAATACTAATAGTGACGTAGGTGATACAGTTAAGGAACACAGCTAATCTGGCTAGGAACTTGGTGAGGTCAGTAAGAAACAAGTGAAGTGCTTGTACACTAAATGCAAGAAGCCTTGGCACAAATGGAGAACCTAGGACTTCTGGTGCAGGATACTGGATATGAAGAGGGTAACAAACATGGTGGAATAGCAGAACTGAGACACAGGCATTATAGGCCATAAGCTAATCAGGGCAGATGAAAAAAGTAAAGCTGATGGGGTATCATTGCATGTTAATGGTGTGTAAAGTTGTGCATGTTAACAACTGTAAAGAAATAAGGAATAGCATGAATAAAACAGAATCCAATAGGGTCAAACTCATTATGGTGAAGGTATTAATGCCTTGTATCTACTATAGGGGTCCACAATGATTATCCCAGGGGCATGAAGACAACAGACACCAGCCACCAGCTAAGCCACCATTTCGTTAAGAAATACATCTGGAAATGACGCAGCTATTACAAACAGAGTGGGTGATTCTTCCCTTCATAAGCCATGCCCCATAACAGAGCTACTATCTGTACCTCCTCATCCCAATGCTTAGGGCTACCATATATCCAATTTCAAAAAGGAGGACACCTGTTGAGAGGGGGGTACATATGATTGTGGGAGGAGCAGCGATTTGCTGGTGCCCTGCCCCTGTTGTTGGCTGCCCCACCCTGCTCCGAGCCCTAATGCTGCCCCTTGCTTCTGACCTGCAGCCCTCCTGTCCCTGCTGGTGCCTGTCACTCCTGACCTGTGGCCCCTGGGCACTGCCAATGCCCCACACTTCCAACCCACAGTCCCCCACACCTCCCTGGCACCCCTCAATCCCAACCCACAGCTCCTCCAGCCCTGCCAGTGCCCCTCATTCCTGACCCACAGCCCCTTGCTCCCCTTGCCTTGCAGCATCTCCTGACTGCCCCACCCCTACAAGCAAGGGCTCTGACCCCAGTGCCATTGTCATAGTTTCATAGTAGCTAGAGTCGGAAGGGACCTAGGTAGATCATCTAGTCTGACCCCCTGCCTTGGCAGGAAAGAGCACCGGGGTCAGATGACCCCGGCAAGGTGCTCATCTAACTTCCTTTTAAAAATCCC
>NW_017728886.1:108233761-108256316 GCF_001723895.1 Crocodylus porosus | reverse complement strand
TCACAAGTTACCCATCAGGTCCCTGGACTTCTCAATGCGGGGTAAGAAAATCCCATGTTTGCCCAGACTAATCTACAGAAAAGGCAAAAATGCCTTCCCAGAAACCTGTTTCTCCATAAGGAGTGGAGAGGGAGAATTACTAAAGGCAGAGTGGACCCCAAATAAAGCAAGGGCTTCAAAGTCTTCTCTTGAGTGCACAGAGCTTAAGTCTTAATGCTGTATCACAATGGTAACCAGACTTTTTGGTCCCAGCCACACAGGAATGGGACTCAATTCCTCCACACAGGACCAGTCTGGCTGAGTCCTGATCCAGCCATGTGGGGCTTGGAAATTCAGCAATGGGGAAAAGGTGGCAGTGTTAACTTCCATCACTTCCCACCACCAAATTTCCAGAGCTGTGGGGAGCACTGTGGGTCAGATTACATGGCTCTATCTAGTCAGTCAGAAAAAAGTCCATGGTGAGATGAAGAGGGAGAGAAGGAAATAATCCTTAAGAGAGGCCAGACAAACTTTCCCCGCAGAAGCTAGAAACAGGGCATTTGCTGAAACTAATCTCTTGTGTGGTATGGCTTGAAATATGCATTAGTATTCCTTGTTTGCAATATTAGCAGTTCCACTGTTAACAAAATATCTAAGTTGCGAGAGAGTGAAAATGAAATTACATGAAATAGTACTATAACAATGTTATCAAATAAAAATGAATGTGATGTGCTCACCCAAGACTTCTCACAAGCTTTGCAAATTCCAGGAGACAAGTGTTTGAAGGAAGACGGAGCTGTCCTTCAGCCAAAGCTAGACAGCAGTCTTCAAATGTGTAGTCTGTCACTGGAACTCCTAAGGCCCTTTAAAAAATAAAAAAAGAAATTCTGATATAGCACGTGTGATATCCTTTCACACCCTCCCCACAAATCCACACTATTGTAGTTCTGTACAGCATTAAAATGTTATAATAAATCACCTTCTATATCAAAGCAAAAAAAAAAAAAAAAGGAGCAGCCAAGAAAAGTGTAAGCACAAGAAAGGGGTTAAAAAAATACATTCTTTGCAAAGACAGGTCAAAGAAAGCCACAAAAAAGAATGTTAAATAAAATATGAAATCTGAACTTCCTCAATCATGACAGTAGAAAAAGAAATACTGGACTACTTTTATACACTTTCCATTCTTTAAGCATGTTGGTAGATAAAAAAACAAAAGCAAAACAGTGGATGAAAGCTTAAATAGAATAAAATAAAATAAACCTTTAAAAGGTAACATCCTTATTTACTTTGGAACATAACAATAAAACCATTTTGAAATTACTCACAAAACAACTGTACAAGTAGAACAACAATTACCTTAAGACGGTGTTAAAACTGTAGTTTACAGAACATCTTTTCCCAAAGATAAACAATATACAGTGAGAGAGATTATAGAATACAAATTACAAAAACAAGTGCAAAAGCTTGTTTGAACTTCCTACTAGTTAGGTTAGGGCCAAAAGAAAAAAAAAAAAAAAAAAAACCAGAAAATTAGAAGACCCTTATTTCAAAATAAATGCATTAAAAACTTTTTTGCTTCAGTTAGAGCTTGACCCTGTGAAGGTATCAAGAAGGGGTTTAAGCTACAATAGACCCCCAATTTATGTGATTCCGACTTATGCATGTCTCACATTTACACAATTTTTTATTAGGGTTCGGACTGGAAAATGCTCCTTAAAATGCGCGTCATTCGTGTATACATGCAAATGCTCACGAGATTTGCATATATACATGAACGCCTCACAAGATTTGCAGACAGGATCAAGCAGAGCTGTGCTGCCACTGTGGTAGTAGCATCTCAAGGTGCATAGGTGAGACACTAGATGCGCATCCTAAAAGCGATTCCACTGAGAAAAGAGGGAAAAAAGCTATGACTGAGGTATGCAACCCCTCACTAGTCTATTTTTTCCTATACGGAAAGTCACCCCAACATATGCAACTTCGACTTACACGAAATTTCCCCAAAACGCAATACTCATGTAAATTGGGGTTCTACTGTACTGTAATTGTTGACACTGCCCCATAAAACCCTGGATCTTGGGGGTCCTCAGCCCAATCCCCTGGACTGAAGTCAATACAGATCTTTCACACATTTGGGGAAAAAATGAAGCAGCCCACACAGGACCCTCAGTTCCCCTTTCCAGTCTCCTGCTGTCAAAGTACCATATCATATAATCTCTTTATGGATGGATCAAGCTACTCAATAGGGCTGTGCGAAATTTTGCCGTCAGTTTTGTTTCGATGCTGTTTCGACTCATTTCAAGACTGAAACAGTGAAATAGAAACAAAACAAATATTTGTCGAAACAGCCACAAAACAAAACGAGGCAAGTCGAAATGTTTTGACTTTCGAAGCTGAAGCTGGGCTTGCCTTCAATGCCTGCAGGGAAAGAGAAATTGAAGTAAGGAGAGGGAAGGGGAAGCGGGGAAGGAGTGCTTTCATTATTGACTGTGTAGCTGGCCAGTGACTGGCAACCTTCCCTGGGGTCCCTTCCAACCCCAGGGCTCTGGGGGAGGGATGGAAAAATGGCAAAGAAGGCAGCATTGTTTAAACTGCCCTGCTTGGTTTCTGCCTTGGTGTCAGTTAGTGAGCTGTCTGTGTTCCAGCAGCTCAGCATCAGACAACTACAGCTAGCAGCAGCACTGATCTTCTAAAGGATTCCCTACTTGCTACTTCCCTAGCAGGCCTGCAGTTTTCACCCTGCTCTGCCCCAAGACAGACAGTCCCACAAGCACCCACGTCACAAGTTTTGCCTGTCAGCGGCTAGAGGTGCAGGGCCCCAGAAGCCCCTGCACCTATCTCCTTGACAGCTGGCAGGCTTCATGGCCTCAGCAGGGGATATCATGCCTGCAGCTTTCACCCTGCTGCGCCTTAACACGCAGTGTCACCCATGTCACGAGTTTTGCTTGTCTGCAGCTTGCGGCACAGTTTCCGCCAAACCCCTGCACCGATCTCCTTGAAACTTGGCAAGCTTTGTGGCCTCAGCAGGGGCTAGCACACCTGCAGTTTTGACCTCACTGTGGCTTAACACATACACGTGACATGAGTTTTGCTTTCAAGATTTTGGTTTGCAGTTTCCTCAACACCCCCTGCACCTATCTCCTTGAAACTTGGGAAGCTTCATGCCCTCAGAAGGGGCTATCATTCCTGCAAGTTTATTCCAAATAAGGCCATGACAAAGTTATAGTCTGTTTCAAGTTTCCCCATTATAGTCTATGGACGAAACGATGAAACTGTTTCGACAGAACGGAAAGGAATGGAACAGCAGTTTCGAATCAAAACTAAATTCAAAACAAAACGCTGCCATTTTGCACAGCACTACTACTCAATGCTACTCTAACTCCTGAAACCCATTACTCCCATCAGAAATCCAATCTAGAAGTCACTGCTCTGATGGTTAGAAAACTTCCACCAGTTACCAACCAAAACTTATTTATATATGGCTAGTTTATATTCATTTGCTCTCATGCCAATATTGCCTGTTATTTTCAATTCCATTCCCTCCTTTACAACTCTCGCCCACTCCCATGTATAAACAGAAATCATATTCTCTCTCAACCTTTGTACTTCTAGGTTAAACTTGAAAAGCAGAAATCATTTAGTTTCCTCCCAGAACAGGATGATCAAAAAATGGATAAGCCCAATAGTCCTTTTCTGCGCCTTTTCTAGCTTGAATTCAGTTTTCCTGAACATGGGTGAACAAAGCTATATACTACTCCAGATGTTTTACTAGCTTCTCGTACAAAGGCATTAATACTTCCCCCTCTGTTGGAAGCAGCTTGTGTGATGTAATTTAAGTTAGCGTCTGCCTTTTGGACCACACAGGTGGCTCATAAATCACCCTACAATAAATTGATATAGACAGGTCTCTCTACCCTAGCATTTCCAACTGCTGGGCTCCCTGTTTAACAGAGAAATTCTTGTTATTAGTCCTTACATGCATGGCACTGGACTTTGTACTACTAAATTTAATCCTATTTCTATCACTACAGGCCCAAAAACATCTAATTCTCACACTGTTTTCAGGCATTTGAAGACTTATCAAATCCCTCACCAGTCTTCTCTTTTCCAGACTAAGTAACCATAATTCTTTCAGTCTTTCTGCATTGCCTCCCAGGTCCCCAATACTTTTTGCTGCTCTGTGCAAGACTCTTAGCAATCTGTACACATACTTCCTGGAAGTATAAGGTCCAAAACAGGACAACAGTCAAGATGAGGGCTCACCAGTGCTGAACAGAGCAGAAGAATTACTTCCCTTGATTTGCGAGCAACACTCCTGCTAACAGAGCCCAGTATGGGGATAGCTTTATTTATTTATTTATTGGTGCAATAAGAGCACACTGATTCATTCAGCTTCTGGTAAACTAACTCTAAGGTCCTTAGCTGCAATACTGCAGCCTAGCCAGTCATTTTCCAGTCTCTTTTTGTACATGAAATTATTGTGCCCTAAGGGCAGGACTTTGCGTTTTCCTTGCTGAATCTCATCTATCTACTCTTTGTCAATCTGGGTGCATCTACACAAGATGTTTACAGTGGAGTTGTCCAATTAGCTCCACAGTAAACATCTTAGTGTGTACATGTGAGGGCCTATTAGGCCACAGTAAACTAATGAACTCTGCAGCACTGCACGCATAGATGCTGATGTGGATGACTGGGGAGCGAGGGTGTTTACACCACAGTCAACTTCTCCTGGGTGCAGCATCTACATATGTGCCTAGGACTGCAGCACTTTAAGCCAGGCAGAGTAGCCCCAAGTATAGGGGCCCCAGGGAGGTGAAGTGAGGGGAAGGGAAGGAGGGTTGCCAGTCCCAGGCTCTGGGTAGTGTTGGGAGGTGGAAGGGCTGGCTGGGCCAAAAGGGTGCTAAAGCGAAGAGCTAAGCAGCAGGCAGCCCCCATACTTTAGCACCCTCAGCCCAGCCAGCCCATCACAGTCTACATGTGCATTTCAGTGCACATAAATATTCCACTGTAAGATAGTATGTTCCTTTACTGTACTACCCTATGGAGGAGTTAGTTAATTTACTGCGCCCTAATACTGCCACATGTGTAAATGGTGATGCTTTACTGTGGAGCCAATTAGTCTACTCCACAGTAAAGCACACATGTAGCTCCACCCTGAGTAACAGGAGTTAAAGTCTGTGTACTTTACAATATTTCTTGAGTCAAATGTATTTAACACTGCAACACCCTACATTTAGCTTTAAGCAGTGACCAACCAGCAGCAAAGAGAGCTGCTATGTTCGGCACCCAAGCCCCAGGTATTCAAAGGAAGGCTACTCCCACCTCTAGCAGGGAGGCAGGATGATGCTGCTGCAGCAAAAGTTGGTACTAGATTTAACTAACAATGAGCTGGCTTACACTTCCCTAGCCCTGCAGCTGCTGCCAAATTTAGGCCTTTGAATCCTCATTCGCCATATTAAAAAAAAAAAAAAAAGCTTGTGTTGTTTACAGGCCCAGGGAAAGAGTTAACCTAGCTCTTGGCAGTGACACTTCTTTGCAGTATCCTGCCCCTGGCTCTACTCTGCACAGCAGGAGGCTCAGGCTTCCCTACCTCCATTCTGACCACTCCCCCCCCCCCACAGGACACAAACTATCAGGCACACTTCTGGGCACCTCCATTTACCCTGGAATAAGAATGGAAACATAAAACAACTATAGCAGAGGAGATGACCATTCTACAATGTTAAGTAGGGAGTGGAGGGAAATTTCTGTTTCTATGACCATGCTTTCAGGGAGCTGTAGCTTACTGTGAAGCTGGGTTTTTTTTTTTAAATTTCATTTCATGTCAGACTGATATCTGAGATGTTCTTCCATTTTAACTCAGTGTTTTCAAAACAAAAAAAATCTCATATATAGCTTAAACTTCAAGGAACATCCAGGTTTTTCTTATCATTTTACATAACATTTTTTCTGAAGTCCTAATACCATAACATAAGAGCAGTCATGGTAACATGCGAGGTACAGAGGAAGTCAAAGCACTTATAAGTTTTCATAGTACTTCCTCTCTGACAATCATTGCAGTTGATTAGCTGCCTCAAATAACCAAATACATTAGGAAGAAGAGTCAAGTAAATGGTGTTTTAAATGTAGGTTATATTCTATATGTTTGTCTGCACAGAGGCAAATATTGATAGCCTTCAGAACTTCTGTTTGATTCCAAAGTGAAAAATCAGGCATACTTACTCTGCCATTACCCGCCTGACATTGTTTGCATACAAAGATGGGTTCTTTCTTTCCTCTTCTGAAGGGATATACACAGGCAGAAACTGAAAACAGAAAACCAAATTATATCAAAATACATATACATTTGAAAACATTTGTATTATTACACTGTAGTGAAAAATATACGTAGCAGTCCTGCTCAGAATAAAATTAAAGCAGTAGTGTGGGAAGACAGCAATTTAAAAACCAAGATTTAGAAAACCTGATGTAATACACACTTAAAGCCACATCATAAGCTACAGCTGTCCATAATGGTATGGCTCTGTTCCTGCCCTCAGTAACACAGATTAGCTTCAACTCTTTTATTGACATGGGGTCTACCTATGTGTACTACAAATACCTTCTCCACTGCTCCTAGTGTAGCAGAAGAGAGAATGACCAAACTTCTACATCAGCCCATTAAGCCTTCCTGCCCCTCTGGACACTTCAACTCAGGGTCACCTGAAGAGTGACTCCTTAACCACAGTACAAGGCGAGCAGTGCAAAGATGAACTGTAAACATCCTTTGCACAAGGTGCCTAGCATGTTACACGCCCTTCAGTTATACACAAGGACGTGGTGCAAGATCTTTAGATAACAAGAAATATAACTAAAAGACTTTGTGAAAAGTAATCAAGGGGTGTCCCTTATGAAGCTATACAGAAGATGCACCTTAATGTATTTTCATAACAAAATGTTACCCTTTGCTCCATAGTTTGTATATTCAGTGCAGGGAATTCATTCGTCTATGGGTAGCAGAAAAAGTGTGGTAGGGCAAGGAGATGAAATGCTTTCTAGTTGAGTAATTCCAAATCGGACTCCATTGTCACTTTTTATAACTCAGCAGAATTCTGAATGTCTGCTTCCCATATTTTCTCTCACATACTCCCTTCCTCCACATGTACAGAATACACTAGAAGATGAGTTGGGCTGAAGCAGTTAAATGTAGTTAAGCCCTGAAAAAGCAAATTGCAGATGCACAATATCTTTCTGAAGTATTTCTAAGTTTCTGCAACCTTACTGCTCAACTCTTCTAGTCACTACCCTGTTTGCAGCATACATCACAAGTTAAATGCAATTTATACAGAAAACAAGTATTAAACTGCTCATACTTATACAGCAATATTTTTTTTCCTCCCAGGTAACTGCCTAATCTCAACTGGCCAGAGGAAAGGGGTGTTTCTGGCTTGAGATACAGCTAAAACAACACACATGATAAAGCTTTAGACTGTCAAAGATCTTATCTTGGGCAGTTATGCCAGTGAATTTTTTTTTTTTTTTTTAAACAAAATGAAGACTAAAAAACAGCATGAAATCCTATAAAAATCTAAGAATCCCTTTAAGAATTCTTTTTTAAAAAGCTAGCATACAAACAGTACCTGTACTGAAAATGCACAATGCAAAGTTAAGGCTGCACATGAAAACTTAACTTTCAAATTTCCCCATTCTCACATGCTTAATTGTACAACTTCTTGTTTTGACTGAGGTATTAAAAGATTCTGTATGTGCAGGAAGAAATTTTGCATTTTTTCTCCTTCCAAAGAAAAATCTTAATATTGCACATTAATCATTGATATCTGAAAATAAGGTATCCATAGCTACCAAAGCACTTGGCAACTTGAATGACAATGTATCCTTTAAATGAAAATGCACAGCAGCCACAGAGGCAGGTTAGGAATTTTTAACTTTGATTTTGGGTAAAGCTTTCAGCTAGAAAATGTATGTATACTACATGTGGATGGTATTAAGCCTGCACTAGAATAAAGTGCTGACACTGAAAGTCTCACTACATATTTTTACTGTGTGATACCATTACTCTGCATATGTAGTATATAAAAGTATTTTTCCTTTTACTGCCTGTAACAAGACAGTATCGATACTTTTATACTAACCTCAATTTCCACAGAATTGTGAAACTGACACAAGGTAAGCCATAGTATTTCCATCCTTAAAAAAAAAACAAAACAAAAACAGAATTTTTTGATTGTAGCAAAAGCAATGCACTGCATGTGAAGTTCCTCAACTAGCATTATATAGCTAAGATGCAAATTCAGAAAAAATGCATTTGGATGGCACTTTTACATGTATTACTAGTTTCTATAAACAAGTACAAAAAAAAAATTTCACATTCAACAGATAGCCAATGATATGGGAAGTCTGAAGCAGTAAAAAAGTCACATTCCTTTGGGAATGCCTCCACTGTAGTATGACTAGTATGTACACAAACCATCTAAACATAACAGAAGTAGTAAGAAAACTGTCCAGTTTCATGCATGTATGCAGTTTGGGAGGTGGCAGGGGGGAAGGGGAAGGCAGAGAGTCAAACTCATAGTTGCCTACATTTAATGTTTTAGCCCACTAAAAGAAATACATACTTATCTATCTTGCTTTCCTCCACCACATTCAAAATAAAAAACTTAAGGGAAGCAAAAAGCATGCAGTGTGCAATTTAAGGATAAAGAAACCAACTGTTTCAGATGGTGTTAGCACCCAACTCCAGAAAAGGACATAAGGACAAAACTACTACAGAATAACTTATTCTCAGAATTACTCATAGTAAGGAGTAGGCATGACCAACTCTCCTAAACTTGACTGCTTGCAGCAGGTCTTAGTTATTACAACGCCTGACCACTAGGTGCCAGGGGAGCCAAAGCTTCACTTCCACCAAAAGATCTGCAACAAAATCTGTCAGAAGTATACGAGTTACTTCTAAAATTGTAAGTTTGTGTATATTGTGGTGTGAGGAGTTCTCACTATTTACAAATCTCTTGGACTCTGAAAAGATTGTCAGCCTTCATGGAAAGGAAGCTATTTTGCCTAGTAGCAAATGCCAACACAAAAGTTTTGTGCTGTTATGCTGAGAGAAAGTGATGCTCTGAGGAAACTTCAGAAAGTGCAGAAGATGGAAGCACAAACAAACTGAGATTTTCCAGTGTAATGCACATGTGTTAACTTCAGCCTTCCTTCCTAGCTGCATTCAGGAAGATTATGGTTAATTCACTACATGCAAATTTACAGTAAGTTAATAAAACCGTATTGATCCAGGCAGGTACGGAGGCTAAGAATTAATGCGGACTTAATTCACAATAATATAATTTATTTTGTAAGTGAAATAAAATACGTTTAATAAAAGGGACCTGAATTCTAAACAAGTATCTTTGTCATTTAATGTGGTTTAACTCGAGCACATGAGTTAATCCATGCTGTGAACAGATGTAACTTATAAAACACTTCAATGGGTGAGCCATACAGACGTCCAGGCCCCGACGCATTCCAAAAGCAGCCAAAGTGCTCCACAAAAGTACCAGTTGAAATTGATATACTGTTTAAAAGTGTTTCACTTCCTGCCACATATGCATGCTTTCTGGTGCAGAACAGAGGACCCATGGATTCTCCATCAAACCCCACAGTGCTCCTCTCCTGCCCCTTTCTTCACAGAGCAGGTGAGGAAGAGATCGGGGAGAGAGAGAAGGGAGAACAATCATTCAGTGCTGTGGTCATCTGCTTCCTGCAAAAGATCAGGGAGCCGCGGCAGCAGAAAAGCACATGGGAGCTGAGGGCTGGAAAGCTGGAAAGCTAGAATCCTGGTTCTGGCAGCAGCACATGGGCAGGGGCAGGAGGGGCTTAGGATGGTGGCAGGATTCAAGGAGTGCTCTAAGCATGGGGAGCACCAGCACCCTGGTTGCTGACTGATGCCCCAGCATAACTGCTGCTGTGGTGCCAATTCTCCCTCTGGTTGCTGCTGCCTTCTCTCTTCCACCTAAGAGTGCCAGGAGCAATCAGGGTATCAAAGCCCTTAGCACTAAAGGCGTTCTCAGGGTCTGACCACTGCTGCAATATCCCTGCACTGCTGCCACCAGGATCCCAGTTCTCTAGCCCCCAAACTCTGTACACCTCTTTGCTTCAGTACAGTGTAGGCCAAAGTCATAGGAGAACACTCACAAGAACCAGCTCTGCTTCACCACCCCACAACCTCCCATTAAAAAAAAAAAAGGGGGTTGCAGCCTGGGCAGCAATGAGCTGCAGAATAGCACTGACTGGTCCACTCCCCCTCAGGAGGGGACAGAGGGAGGAGCAGAGCCACAGTTCACCACAGCATCTTGTTGTGGCTCCTGGCTGGAGAGTTCAACATTGCATGCAGCCAATGGCAACTTTGAAGATCTCTAACTTAAGGGCACAACAGGCCCAGCAGCTGAAGTGCTACTCTTTTCTTAGCCATCCAAAATATGGGTGCGAGTTTTATGCAAGGAAATTGATTCCAGCATTTCTATGAGCATTCCACACTGGGATGGAGGCATGGGGATGCTGTAACAGCTGCCAAGCCTGTGCTGTCTTTTTGGGCCCATGAAGGAGAGGCAGAGACCAGTTCTCAGCATTACTAACCCTCTCCTTCCAGCCCCAAAGTTCAGGCTTTAATCCCATCACAGCTACTGCCAAATTGGCAGCAGCATTTGAATCTTTAGCATTTCCTAAAGATGGCCAAAACATTCAAATGGCGATGCTAAGAAATGTGGAGATATGAAAGTTATATGTTGTGGGAGCAAAAGCAATCTGTCTCATCACATACAGGTGGATCATATAACAATATTGAAATAAAAATGAAACAGGAAAACAAAAACAGTCCATAAAATAATCACAGCAATAGGACAAATGCCATTTAAGCTCGCATCGCCATGGACAGAAACAAGTGGCAGAAAACAATCCTAGTTTATTTCTAGATTTTTCCAGATGAGGTTTTTTTGTTTTGTTTTTTTTTAAATGATGTGGCAATCAACAGGAATGACTCATTCATTTTATGGAATACCCTAATAACCAATAATGCCCATCTGACAGTACACTTGTAACACCAAGCTAATTTACGAAAGCAATCACAGCACACGGAAGAAGACATGATTGACTTACGCTCCTGGTCCTTGCCATGTCCATGTGATTGTGTCCTAAGAAGTGCAAAACAAATGCAATTATTTTCTCTAAGTCCTCATGAAGATAGCAATGAACCATTTTTAAAAAAGCTATTTCCGTTAGGAATAAACTGAATGCTAAACAGGAATAAGCTTACCTTTTATAAAGTTAAAAAACACAGTTCAGGTGTAATTCAGTGCTTACATACAAGAAAATTATGTTCATAGCACATTTGAAGACTCTTTGGATCCTTCAAAAGATGCCCACTTAAAAATATATACATTTAGAAAAAAGTTAATGCAATTCAGATGCTTCTTTTGTCCCATTAGATTTTTTTTTTTTAAATAGGTAACTGCCAGTAAGGGTATAAACAGAAGCATATGAAAGAAAGAATGCAAGAGGTGACCCACCGGGTCAGACCACAGGTCCATGCCACCATGAACCAAATTTCTTTTCACAGCAATGCAGTGCAGATGCTAATGGGATGAGCATTTAAGCAGGGCCTATCCCGACTGATTTGTCCCGTCCCCCTCCCTCTACAGCTTCTAACAACCAGAACGCTAAGTCTGGAGGTTGGAAAATGGAGTCTGTGTTATGAAGAACTTGAAATCTGAAAAAACAAAAAGAGCAAAGCAAATGCTGGAAAAAGATATGACATTAAAATCAATCAATCAATGTAATGAGTGGCGCACAGTTTATCATCAAAATACCTTTATTTCTAAGCAGCAAAACTGAAAAGTATTTTTACTACTACTACTGTGCAAAGGCCTTTATGGGTTGGCTACATTCTTTTTGGTTTTGCAGTAGAAGTGCACCTTGAAAAAGAATTTTAAAACAGGAGAGCATACAGTTAAAAAAACAGAAGACAATCCAAGCCTCAAAAAGGCACTGCATGAGTAGTGAGCATGAGTAGTGAGCAACCTGGGAGCAAGGTAGCAAAGACACGGTGATGGAAGGAGTGGACACAAGTGGGCATCATGTGTGTTTCAGAGGGAGGGAGATATAAGCAGTTAAATAAGATAGGACTGGGATGACCTGGAAGGAAAGACTGGAAACTTGAACTTGATGCAAAGGAGAAAGGAGGGGAGTGATGTGCTGATAAGTGTTTCAGCTCAAACAAGAAAGTTTAGAGTGCTCGTGCTTTTGAGTAGATTTGAGGGAGGTCATCATGGGTGTCAGGAGCCAAGCAAGGAATAGCAGTCCAAAACAAAGATAAGGGTCTGTAAAAAAGACTGAGCCACTGGAACAGGAAAAGGAAGTGGTATGAAGAAATAAGCTGCCTGATTTGGTAAAGACATGTATTTGTAACATAAGAAAGAGGAAGGAGTTTAAGATCAATTCTAGATTAGAAGCCTGATAGACCAGGAGGCATTACTGGAAAATGAGGGGATTAGACAGGTTTGGAAGGAAGCAAGCTTCAGTTTTCCAGAAGATGTCAGAGAGAGAGAGAACGTTAAGATTTGGAAGTTAACTTCAAAATTTTACTTCATTACACAAGAAAGTGGAAGTGAGGCTGTGGAGCCAAAGACAGTCACCCTTTATTTTGGAAGATGGACTGCAGGGATCAAAACAGAGTGGCTGACTGAAGCTTACCCAGACTCTCACTACCATATGCAAACTAAGATAAAACAGACAGTTGTGCCAGAAACAGTTATGCCAGAAAAGCAATATTTTATCTGTAGCTGATATGAGCACTGTATGTGTTTATAAAAAGCTTCCAACTCTTGCTCAGGGACAGCAGTTATTTTGTTAGAGACAAAGCACAATATGAAGATTCTGTACCTAAAAAAGTGAAACCTCTGAAAGGTTTCTCTTCCAAACAATAGAGGAGACTTAAGGAAGTACTAAGGCTAAAAGCGCTGAATTTTTTTGTTTTTAATATAGTCAGTGTTGCAATCTGGGCCCTTTAAGATTAGCAGTGGGCTGCAGAGATGGGGGTATGTATTTGAATTATTATGGAGAGTCTGAGATCTGTCTTTAGAAAACTATGGAAATCTGCAAAGCAGTGCAACAAGCAAACTGCAAGTGTAAGTTGAACATGAGATGTGCATCCACACATGCAGGCACATGTGCTTGCAGCAGCTCAAATAGTAGCAGCACAAATTTGTACTGGAGATTTGTGCCTCAGCACATGCCTAAACATGCACTTTGGGGTAAACTGTGCCACTTGAGGCAAGCTGAACCTGCCCAGCTCTGCCCGGATCTTCAGCCAGGAGGAGCTGCTGGCCCCAGCAGTATAAAAAGCTGCCCTCACGACCTCAAGACCTTCTGAGGCCCAGCCAGTTGGTATCTGGGGACACTAGCCCCTTTGTGCCAGCTGGACTACTGAAACAGCCCTAACCTGAAGAGAGGGACCCCTGTACCCTCTACCCAGTGCACCAGTCTGGAAGTGGGAGCTGCTGCCTGGCTGTTATCTGCTGCCACCTGTGACAGCATCAGCTCCCTTGGACCTGCGGCCCCATGGCTGCACACCTGCCAGACCTGGACAGGGACTGCACAGCCACCTGGGCTGTGGTGGTATGGGGACTGCAGCAAAGCCTCCTGCACCTCTGGGCCAGTAGCCCGTGGCTGCACAGATGGCCTTCAGGTGGCACTGCTATCATGTCTTCTGGTGCCCCCACTCTGCCATCTAGGCAACCCCCTGGGGCAACAGGGCCTCAACACAGAGAGGCTCTGGCTGGGTGTCAAACTGTCTCTCTGGAGGACTCAGCCTCACTACTTTTTTCAGCAGTTTTTAATTTGATACCAGGATTTCCCGGTATCAAAATCAGTGTCCGTGCTGTGCAAACATGCAGCACGGGGAACATTTTTTGGTTCCCAGAGTGCCTCAAACTGCTTTGAGACACTGCAACAGGCATGTGCTTGCTTGTATGGATGTGCCCAAGGAGGCTTCAATAACCATGAAATAGGTTGACCTGTAGCAGAATAAACAAGCGAACGAAAATAAAGTGGGGGGGGGGGAAAAACTGCACAAGAAAGGCCACAATCTTAGAATACAATGGCTTTGATTGCCTACAAAGGAGTTTTGGACCTGAACGCATGCATATACACACACACACGGATTTTGACAGGAATTAAGCCTACCTTAAATACAGCTACCATCTCTGGCAGAATAATATAGGCAAAACAAAACTGTAAAAGGTGGCAAAGGAATGTATAAAGAGAACTTAATATATTGCTATTGTTGCAAGCTCAGGGAGGTAACATGATAGCCCCTTACTTGGAATATGGATACTAACTGTCCAGAATCCAAAGAACTGAGGGATACTTAACCTACAGCAAAGAAATAAAGTGGACTCCTGAGTCTGAGCCACAAAAAGCAAGAGTTAATAAGTAGAATGGTGCAATGCCCATTCATACAGCTAGATTTCTCTCCACTTCATGCCCAAAAACAACTGCATCAAAATGTAATCCCCCTGTTCCTAAAGAAATTGGACCCATGAGAGAGACACACAGCTGACATTAGAAGCCTTAAGGAAAGGACTTCCAGACAAGTCAGCAACAATTAAGAAACTCTCCAAAACAATCAGAATCAGACTTACTGCGTCATTTCTGACTGTTTCAGTCTACTGCAAAGCACCAATTCAAGAACTAGGTACAGGACTAGAGATTTATAACATACTTATCCAGAGCTCTGGGTTCCATAAGAGCTGCCCACCCTCCCTGGTGGTGGGAGGAAGGGGCAGTATGGAAGGAGGTGGCAGGGCGTAATGCTCATGGAACCCAAAGGTCATTCCACCGTTCAGTTTGGAAGTCAGGGTTCTAGACTACAGGAGGCAAAAGAGGCTGATTAGCTGAAGCCCATGGCAGGCTTGCACTGCTCTATAAAACGTTAGAATAGGGCTTTGTTCTTAAATACAAATCTCTTATGCCTTAATTAGAACATCTATTCCTGAAAGTATAATTATGAGGAGTTGCTGCCCCCACAGGGAGCTCTCAGGAGGCCTAGAGAGGGCTGGAACCAAGGACTATAGAAAAGTAAATCCATCAAGAATGAAGCAGAAAACATTTGAGGCCAAAGCAATAAACCTTCACGTTTCCTGCTCCTGCCTAGCTATTCGAGGTCCAACTCCTCACAGCTCCACGAGTATGTGCCAGCCTAGCCAACACAACACACAAGCTCCAAATCCTATCCTTCCCCACCTACTCTGCATCTCTTCTCTAGTTTCACCCTACCTTCCCAATCTAACCTAACATTAATCTATAATAGCAATTTCTTTCCTTCTCCACTCCTTTTTGGTTTCTGAAGCTTATTTGCAGAAAAGGCTTAGAGATTATATGGTTTACCAAGATGGTGGATCTACAGGAGGAGTAAATGCTAATGACCCAACTGATGGAACTGAATAATTTCGAGGACATACAGGGAAGTACTTGCACACATATAGCCACACAGATGTGATGTCACATCCATATATGAAAGAATGATTGCTCATCCAGAAGAAAGGATTAGGACAATGCATCATCATCTACAATTCTCAACATTTCTAGACTTAAAAAGGTCCTCTTGCAGTTATGGAATTTGTAATGGGCAAGGGAAAAGGTTTTTTCCTACCCCACACCAGTCATTTTTTATTTAATTTTAGGTCACAAAATAGAATCATAGAAAATTAAGGTTGGAAGAGACCTCAGGAGGTCATCTAGTCCAATCCCCTGCTCAAACAGGACAATCAACAATTAGATCATCCCAGCCAAAGCTTTGTCTACCCAGGTCTTAAAAACCTCCAAGGATGAAGACTCTACAACCTCTCTGGGAAACCTGCCCCAGTGCTTACTACTCTTCTAGCGAGAAAGTTCTTCCTAATATCCAACCTAAACTTCCTTTGTGGCAACTTGAAAACATTCCTCTTTGTTTTGTCATCTGCCACCACTGAGGACAGTCTAGCTCCTTTGTCTTGGAAACCACGATTCAGGTAATTGAAGGCTGCTATTACATCTCCTCTTCTCCAGACTAGATAAGCCCAGTTTCCTCAGCCTCTCCTCACAAGTCACGTGCTCAGCCCCCTAACCATTTTTGTTGCCTTCCACTGGACTCTCTCCAATTTTTCTATATCCTTTCTGTAGTGGGAGGCCCAAAACTGGACACAGTACTCCAGATGTGGCCTCACCAGTGCCAAATAGAGGAGAATAATTACTTCCCTTGATCCGCTGGCAATATTCTTAATGCAACCAGGTATACCGTTAGCCTTCTTTACAACAAGGGCATACTGTTGGCTCACACTCTTAGATCTTGTTTGAAATTTGTAGGAGCAGAAGCAATCTCCAATATGTTTTTGTAGCTTAAAGCAGAGCACTCAATGTGTGGGTCATGGGCCAGATGCTGCCCCCCACAGCATGCTATTCAGCCTGTGGGACACAGGCCTGTGGGGAGCCCTGTGGGCCATGGCTGCCTTCTATGCCCAACCTAGCACATGGGACTGGGCAGAGGTGCTGCAGGGCCTACAGAGCCTAGTCCCCACACACAGGACCAGGCAGGGCCCTGATCCCAGTGGCCAAGGGTGGCACAGGGCCCTGGCACCTAATCCAGCCTGCAGATGCGTCTCATGCACACCCCTAATCTAACCCATGCTGGTTAATTTGACTTTAATTTTACCTTCAGACACTTTTATACATGCTCCAGGGATGAGGGAGGAGTGACGCTCCTTCATTCCTAATGAAGTGATAATTAGAGCTGCTCCAAGATTTGTTGTGCATTTCAAAGAGATTTACAATCTTCAGACAGGCTGCATAAAGAAATCTACTGTTCAAGACATCAGGCTGAAGACTTTATGCAGTATTCATCTCAAAAGATGTCAAATAAACATGCTGTTACATGTCCTAGGGTGTAATTGCAACTGACCTGGATACTTTTAAAAAAACTGCTCTTGGCTCTATCTACCAAAAATTGTTGAGGAATTAAAGTATTCTCTCCTCACCACACTAACTAAATGAAATCCCCACCCCCACCTAAAACCCTCAATTTTACAGACTGGAGATTGCCTTAGAAGATTTTTCCTAATACTTTAAGTGGATAGAGGGAATTTTTTCAGGAGAGGGAAAGAGCAAGAGCAAAAAGTAAAGCAAGTTGATTTAAAAAAAAAAATTAAAATCAGCAATTAACCTACACCTGTTTCCTGCTGGGCTTTTGTCTACAAAAAGCCAACAAAAAAACCAATGGCAAGTGTGCGCTCTAAGTTAAACAATTTGATGGCAAAGCAGCAAACTCCATAGCCAAAATTAAAAAAAAAAAAAAAATTGAGAAAGCAACTGAACTTACCAGTTTGTTAGGATACCGTAAAACTACTGGCTGTACAGGAACTCCAGGGATAAATGCACCTGGAAGGCATATGCATATCATTATTTTTTTGCATAAAATTTCTTTACTACAGTAAACTGTTCACTTCCAAAAAACTGTGAAAAATGGTTATTTTTTTCAGTCTTTCATGAAGAACAGTTAGAATTCACCACATGACAAAGGAAAAAAAGCAAAAGTAAGTAGCCAATAATAATTCCTTCGAAAAAGTTATTTTAAAAAGACAATATATGTCCAAAAGTATAAACACTGTGGTCACTTATAAAGGAAATATAAACAATTAACAGATTGCAAAAAAAATGCTAAATCTTTCACTATCAACTTAAATGCAAATAATCAAGTACAAAAGAAACATTTTATCACATCCCACTCTCTCAAATTTGACATCAGGATTATTGATTTTTTTGGGGCGGGCAGCGCATGCTGCTGCCATGTGTGCCGCCCTGCTTTTTTCTGGCCTGGGTTTCTTTGACCCCAGGATCTCCTGGGGTCAAAAACAACCCTCCCCCCACCCCATTGCAAGGTAGCAGCATGAGAAACGCTGGCATGTGCATCAAGTGGCACCACAAATGGGCCTGTGGCACCACATACCGCAAGTCTGCACTTGTCTGGACACAATCAAGGAAGCTAAAGAGCACTGTTCCTAGAACTGGTCTTCTTGCTGCTGTCCATTCACCTAGCTGCTGACATACCATGGCTAGGGTAACAAGTCAAAAAGGTTTGATGCACTAACAAGCCCTTCTAGACTGATGTAGTTTGTGTCTGCAAAACACCACTTGGTTATTAATTCCTAATGGTTTCACAAACAAAAAGTTATCCTGGGAAAAGCACTTTCATGCTGCTATAACTGTTGAAGTACGGCATTTTGCCAAAGAAAGGTCAGAAAACAGAGGATCATCCTCTTAACTAGTACTGCTATACTGGAAGAAGTTTCTGGGGCAGACCTGGCCCAGATCTGTTGAGTACCTCTCAACAGATGTGTGTAGGTGCCTCTAGTTGGAAAGTGACAGTCAGCTACATATTATTTAGCAGTAGGTGTTACAGCACCCTCACACTGAATACTTATGCTTTTGGTAGTTCATGCTGCTCTATCATGAAGGATACAAAAATTCAGCGAGAGAAACTGTTCACAGTTCAGAAACAAAGGAAAAATACTATCTGAATTGGATTCAAAGTGCATAATTGTAAAAACATAGTCCAGCTACGGCAGTGATTCCCAACTTTCTTTGGTCACTGGGCACCAAAACTGAACAAATAAGGTGTTGCAAGCAATGCTTTTTCTCTCTGCATCAACTCTGCTTTCAGACACAGGAAATTAAAATGTGGTAAAACTATGCCATAGTGATCTATAGCATTAGAAAAATTCCACTTCAATCCCAGCCCTTCACAAGGCTTTTTCATTCACACCTTTCAGTAGCAAGCCAATTACAATGCAAACAATACATTTAAAATGCTAAAGCAATGAGAGCATGCTGTAAAAGAAAATGAAAAATACCTACCAGGCTTGAAGGTAATTAAACAGGATCTGTTTGTGCAAGTGCCTTCAGGGAATATTATTATCTTGGAGTAAAAACAAAGTTCACTTTTATGAAATATAACTATTCCATGTGGATTTATTTATAAATATTTACATCTTTAAAGACAAAATTTTAAAATTCTTCATATAATTAACTATAATAATTTCAGGGGGGGGATTGAGTTAAGATTCTTTTTCAATCCACGTAAAGTTGTTTATTTTCATATTCAAACGGAACACCAGAGAACTCTGTTCTACAACCCTTCTTATGGGTTGTAAAACTAGATTCAAATACAAAATGTAAAAAAAAAAAAAAAAAAAAAAAAAAAAAAAAATAATGAATTCAGTTCTCTTTCAGCTTCTTCAAAACACGTGCGCCTAAAGACCTAGTTTCACAAAAAATAAAAAAACTGCCACAAACTAATTAAGATCCCTCTCTCTCAGATTGGAAAGAGAAAAAAATAGTCTCGCCCCCGCAAACTAACTACCTGGTAGTTATTTAGATACCACCATTGCAGAGACCCTAGAACACCTAAATGAATATTTTAACAAGAAAAAAGAAGATTCTTAAGACTTAACTGAATTATCAGCAGAGGGAAGAGAAGGTTAGATTCCAAGTAGACTCCAGTCAGAAAAAGAGAAACAGGAAAGATACTGAGGGCTCATATCCCCAAATCCAAACTGCTGAATTCAAGGGAAATGAATGCGCACTGCCAGTGAACAGACAAGACTAGGCCTCAGGAGAGCTGGGTTCTACTTCCAGCACTGCTCCTGGCCTTCTAAGTAACTCTGAACATGTTACTTTGCTCTTTACTCAGTTTCCTCTTCTTTAAAGCATCGGTAATACAGACTTCCTCTGCAGCACTGCAAGTTCCTTTGATAAAAGTCCCTAGGTAAGGACAAGACATTGTTCCACTCCATTACTCTAAATGGGTCAATGACCACATAATTACATAGTAGTCCCATCCATATCACAAGAACAGGTTCTAACAGGTTTCCAAATTGCAGTATAATATACATGCTTTCAGAAAGTTTAGACTTGCATCACAGAGCCTGAAGTATCCCTCCTTTCCTATTTCTCTCCCCAAAGCAAACTGCGTGGGCCTCCCTGAGGAGGGAGAGGGAGCAGGAGCCTGGAGATCCTGGCTACAAGGAACAATGGGAGAGCAGCACCCAGGAGGGAGCCCCACAGGCCATAAGCTAAGGGCTCGTGAGTCGCATGCAGTCCATGGGCAGCCAACTGGACAGCCCCAGCGTGCTGAATTATAACACTGGATATATCAAGTGTCAAACACCTCAATCATTCATTCTTAACAATATTTAAATTTTAACAGTATCACTCCAGTGGAAATGATCTCCAAATGCTAAACACATCACAACAGAACTACAGATGAGGCTAGAAATTCATCATGCAAGTAAGGATTTTAAGTTCCGTATCTCAGGGAGAAAAGCATAAGAGGATTAGGGCGATAGGGAAGAGTTGGAAACAGGACAGACTAAACTGCTATCAATAAATACCAAATATACTGTGTCACAGAAGAACCACAAGGTACCTGGGGCCATTTGCCTGACTGAGCACGTCTCTTTATCTCTTCAACTGTTTTCCTGCGAGAATCCTGGTCTGACCGAGACACAAATACCGGCCGGCAGTATTTAATTAGAGCTGAAAAGAAAAGAAAATTACATGCATGTTTTCATTATAACTTGCTTTCACTGCTGCTTTGTGGTATCACCTCACAGGCACCCTTTTGAACATGAACCTTTCTTACAAAGAAATAACTAGTCTAATTCAATCATCTTACAAAAACATTTTTTCAGCTAAATAATGGCAATTCCTTGACCCATTTTCATTACCTAGATTGAGAAATAAAAGGACAAAAAAAATAGCAAAAAGTTCAATGAATGGATGGAGACTATACATGTAACTTTAAATGTAACTGTGTCTCTTTAATGTAAGTATATTTTTCTGCAGGAAATAAAAAGTTTGACCATCAAGACAGCTATATTATTTCCTCTTGTAACAAATCTTCTTGGCAGGGATTCCAATGAAGAGAATCTGTGCGAGGACCTCCTTGTAGAGACCTTCCCCACAATCCCCCTGGATAAGATTTTTTTTCCTTGTAAAGTAGGACACAAGGCAAATCCCAAACTTGACCTATGGAGATGCCTTAAGACATGGGGAGGCTAACTGCTTTTACAAAAACATTGCAAGTTTAGCTCCACGAGTGACTGGTGCCTCCTCATCTGGCAGGGCACCCGCAGAAGCCACCAACCCTGGTAGGAGGGTAACCAGCCCTACCAACAGCATCAGTGTTGGCTGTCGGGGCGGGGGGGGGAAAAAGGGGAGGGAGGCCCATGGACCCCCTACCAGTCACCCATGTTTAGCACTGCTGAAACTGCACTGCCCAGCACTCCCCACAGATAAATCTTATCTTTTCTAAAGAGTTTCCAGAGTCATAAAATGCAATTCATCTCCTTATTCAATGGAAAAGGGTTTCCCGATATTAACAGTATTTCTCTCATGCATCTCTACCCCATAAACTATAATTTATGCTAGGCAGAGTGCATATATATATAATTATGTTTCCTGAGAGATGAAGGCCAAGTTCTACAAAGGCACTGAATTAGGACTGGAGAATGAAATGCTTAAGTCAAACAACAGTACAGTCTACAAAATCCCCCTACTAATGGCTTCAGCAACTTAAATTCCCCAATAAAACTCCCTAGACAAAGACAGTGCTGGTCCTGCACAGGCTCAGAACTGACACCACCTTAGCTGGGCTGAACTGAGTCGAGATTCACAAACTAGGTATCCCTAGACCTACATCCCTTGCAGGAGGACTATTTAACAGGCATGCTTTCAGCATGACTGATGCATACAGATAATTTAAAAAGGAGAGCAATCTAGTGATCTGTACCTAAATAGATAACTTAACTATCCAAGATGACCTCTACCTGACTCAAGAAGTCTATGAGCCAATGAGAGGCAAAGTGCTGCTCAACCTGGTACTGGCTACTGGGGGTGACCTAATCAGCGACCTAGTGATCAATGGGAAGCTGGGTGACATCGACCATGAGCTGATCACCTTCACCATCCGTCATAAAGCTGGCAAGTCAGTTAGCAACACGGAAGACCTTGACTTCAGGAAAGCTGACTTTGACAAGCTCAGAAGGCTCGTCAGTGAGGCCCTAAGGAACCATGACCCCAGGAGGAGGGGAGTTCAAGAAGAGTGGTTGCTCCCCAAGGGAGCGATCCTCAGTGCACAAGCTAATTCTATTCCATCTCGGAGGAAGGCAGCAAGAGGGCACAGCAGCCCCCCCTGGCTCTCCAGGGACCTAGCAGACCTCCTGAGGCTAAAAAGGAAGGCCTACAAAGGATGGGATTCACCTCCAAGGAGTATTTTTCTGCACTAGCCTGGTCCTGCAGGGAGCAAACCAGGAAAGCCAAGGCTGCAACTGAACTCCAACTAGCTTCTAGCATCAAGGACAATAAAAAGTCCTTTTTCAGATATGTGGGGAGCCAGAGGAAAAGCAAGGTCAACATTGAACCCCTGCTGAACCAGATGGGGCAACTGACAACTGACGCCCAGGAAAAAGCCAACCTATTAAATGGGTACTTTGCATCGGTC
>NW_017728886.1:108186094-108233661 GCF_001723895.1 Crocodylus porosus | reverse complement strand
ATCTTGCTGGGATCCTATGACCCCAGCTGACTTCCTGCCCTTTGGGCAGGGGGCTGGACTCGATCTTCCAAGGTCCCTTCCAGCCCTAGTATCTATGAAATCCATGAAAGTCTAGGAGGTGTTTCAAGCTATGTATCCAAATGTCACAGATACCCAACTCAGGGCTGTAGGGAGGCACCCAAGTCCAGAAAAGTAGGATTTCAGAGAGACAGAATTCTCTCAGATCTCCTGGTAGCTTATTATACCCTTGCTCAGCATACTACTTGTTGCCAGTCCCATCACTAGGTGCATAATGTGGCTTAGGTATCTCATCAGGAATTATGCAACTTAAATTAAGGTCATTTATTTCACTGTGGAAGTTAAGTGAAGTTTATGTGGTTCTGGCCTGTATTCTTTTCTAGGAAGCAGAATGTTCCCTTTATGTGCAAAGTATGCAGATAAAAGTGGTAAGAGAAATTCAGGCCAATGGAAACGGGACCATTTTGCACAAGAAACTAAAGATGAATTTGCAACCTTTCCTTTACAAACTACCACGTGAGCTAGAGTGGCTATTTCAGGATTGAAAATTTTATTGTTTCAGAGAGTCACCATTTTCAATGCAAATGCCTTACAAAAGTTAAAATACCTTGTCTTTGCAGTTATTTTTACTGAAGTAATGTTGACCCAATATGTCAACCTGTGATAACTGGCATTAAATCCCTATCCTTCAATTCTTTTTTAACTGAATCCCTAATGAGCTTCTCCACTATTTTTCCCAGAATTGATGGCAAGCTTACTGCGCTATATTTATTCAGGTCACGAGGGGTGCACTGATAAAGGGTTTTTTTGACCAATACCAGTGGCTAATTCTTAACCAGCCATATTGGCTGATACCGATCTGATAAACAATATGCAAACCAGCAGCTTGGAGAGCAGTGTCCAGCAGGTAAGTCTGTGGTAGAAAGAATACAGGGAAGGGAAGGGGTGTGTGGGGCCCTCAAAGTAAGGGAGGGCGTGGGGCTGGGGCAGGGACTACCCAGCCAGTGCAGAGCAGGGTGCGGGACAAAGCCATGGGTGTCTCATCAGGGGGTTGCGGGGAGTAGGGCGGCTCCCTGCTGCTGCACATACCCCTATGGGAGGCATGGGGGGCATATGCCCCCCCAGATGTGTGTGGGGTGAGGATGGGCTGCCTGCTGTGGGCTTGGGCCCAGGGGCTATGTAGGCCTCTTCCCAATGGGAACTGAGCTGGGGCTGTGCAGGGGGAGCAGGGAAGGGAGCGGTGACACTGGAATGGGGACTACAGGGTAGGCTACAGCCAGCCTAAAATTTGCTGTAGCCCTGCCTCCCAGCACCACTACTGCCTGCCTTGAGCACAGCCCTGGGCCAGCCCCACCACTAGGAAGAGGCCAGTGCAGCCCCTGCCCCTGAGACCACACGCAGCATTTAATCCCTGACATTACTGGCTACACCGCCCCCCAAAAAACAAAACGCCAATTGCCAATCATGTTCATTTTCCTTTTATCGGTGCCGATCCAATATGGACCGATATGTTGGTGCACCTCTACAGGTCACTCCTCTTCAATTTTGGCTACTGACACTTCATTAACTCTTCAAGTCTTGGAGTGGTGGGAAAATTCCAGAAGACTTATTAATTATTTTCAGTGGGCCAGAAATATGTAAAAATCTTTTAGGGCTCTTGGGCACAAACTTCCTGGACCTGATAATTTTTAAATATCTGTCTTTAGAACTTTTAACATTCTCTCCAGTTATTAACAGCCTGGAAATTACTTCATCATGCCCACGTAATAGGAATTTACCATTCTGCTTCTTTCCAAATACACAATACAAATGTCTGTTGAACATTTCTGCTTTTGTGGTAACACTAATAATTTTACACTCTACATCCAGTAACGGACCAATCCCACCCTATGCTCTCCTAATCGGTATAAAACTAAGAGACATCCACTAAAATTAACAAAAGATGGCTTTATAACAGGGGTATCAAAGATATGGTCTGTAGGCCACATTTCAGCCTCCCAGTGCTGGCCTGGGACTCCAGTTGACCCACACAGAGCCAGTCCAGCATGTGCTGAACTGACCCCACACAGAGCCAGTTCAGAACCACACCCAACTCTGCCCCAATTGCCAAACACATACAAGATCCAACACCCATGACACTCACTCCTGCTTGTCCAGGCTGTAAGTCTTGCGCACAATGGGTCCTTGAGCAGCTGGAAAGAGTGCTAGATCCAGCATGGGGGGGGAACAGGACAAGGACAGGTCCCAGTCTGGCCCATAGCACTGTTCAACCAGCCTGCAGGGCCAGATACGTTTGACACCCATCATTTAAAAACAAGCAAGAGGAAGTTCTTTTTTGTTTGTTTTTTTTAAACATAATACATAATTAACTGGTGGAATTCATTGCCATATGAAGCTGTAAAGACAGATAGAACAACCAGTTTCAAAAAGGGAACTAGACAAATTCATGGAGGACAAGTCCATTGATGGCTATTAAAGAGAACAGTCAGGGATGTAGCTTCTAACTTCCCTGATTAAAGTTGGGGGAAGGGGAGGGGGTAACAGGATGGATTACACTAGACACTCCCTGTAAATATATTTTCCCTCTAAAACATCTACACTCAGGTTTCTCTCTATGCGAGTGTTGCATTCCAATAAAACCTTGCATAAAGTGAAATCTGCATCCACATAAAGCAAATCAATTAATGCATATAATTAACAGGGATACGTACTAGCCTCAGTCTACTTCCTCCCCCAAACCAGGACAAATTCAAACAAGTAATCGCACGATACAACAACTGCTGCACAGACAGGCTGCGAGCTCTGCGCTGCAAGCAGCAGCACATGCAGGGAGTGCATCACCAGGGCAGCATGGAGGCAGGCTGGAGAGGAACTGGGGGTAGGGAAGCAGGGCAGCAGGGAACACTGGAGGCTTGCTGCTCCTAGCTCTACCCTGCTTCCCTTCCCCAGATGCCTCTATAGCTCAGTGGGCATGACCTAGCGCAACTGGGAACAGTGGGGCTGCACAGAGAGGTTATGAGCTTTCTGCAGCACGGAGTGCGGGGCAAGCACCTTCTCCCTGCAGCCCCACTGTTCCCAGCCATGCCGGGTTGCAACCACTGAGCTAGGGAAGCACCCAGGGCAGAGAACCAGGTCAGCAGGAAATGGTGGCTGCTCATCCTGTGCTGCCCTGGGGACACGCCTCCTGCACCTGCCGCTCTTTGAGGGGTGCAGCCCTGTGCCACAGAAGGCACATGACCAGGGCAGCAGGGTGCAGGGCCCTTCACTTAAGATCAGATTTTTCTCACACAAAGCAAATTTCTGATATAAATAAGGTTGTCACATGTAAGTAAATTTGAACAAAATGAATTTGCATAAAGAGAGACCCAAGTGTGCTACTTGCCACTGTCATGGGGAGGACACCAGGTCAGACAGACCATGGGTCCGACTCAGTATAGAATTTTTTATATTCTTGGGTATACTACATTATCCGAAATACCCACACCTAGTCCAATTCCTTTTATTTAGCTCTGCCAGCCATGACTTTTCCTAGACTAAACCTCCTTTACCCATTTTCTATATTCTGTAACTTTTAACTTTTATGTATTAATCTCCATGCCTTCCCCTTGTAAAAGCTATGTTATGCTTAACCTTGGCAGGATGCAATTCTTATTGCTAACTGACTTCACCTCACACTCACAGAGCAAAAGAAAAATATTTCCACTGGTAATCATCAAAGTATATAAAAAGGGGATGCAAGAAAAAAAAAAAATCCACAACAGGAGTACGGAAATTCAGAACATGGGGCACCACACATGCACCTGATGTCCACTGCAGGCGAGTGGGGGGAGCCCCAGCTGTGCCGGCCATGCACTGTTCCTCTAGCAGCGGCTTGGGAAGCCACTGCTGCAGGGTTCTGCTGCCGAGGGGCAGGGCTGTTGGCAGTTGGGTGTTGCCGGCCACTTGCTCTGCCAGGTTTCAGCTGGAGAATTGGGCACCAAACTCCCGTCGAGCCCGGTTTGGCCCTTGCATGATTGAGGCAGGGGCCAAACTGCTTCCGAGCCTGATCTGGCCCCTGCATGATATGGGCAATGCCTCCTATCCCAGAGCAGAGCTTGGGGATTTAATCCACTGGTGTCTGCCAGGTGGGGCTCATCACCCAAGGGACTGTGGGGAACTGCTTCCTGCCCTGGGCTAGGCAGCCAATGCCTCCTATCCCAGAGCAGGGCTTGGGGATTTAATCACAATTTGACAGCCAGGAGTCCACTGACGAGCTTCCTCCATCCTGCAGCCCCCTAGCCTGGCCCCAGCCCCCATGTGTTCAGTGCCACGAGAAGTGAAAGCTCCATCCTGGTACGAATGTACTACCAAATGAACAGAATGATTTAAAGCAGGTATGCTTTACTGATTTATGGATACTTACATTTTATATTTTGACATGGGATTTTATGGAGTAGACTGTCATTACTAAACTGTCTGCCCCACATCGTAATTTTGCACAATCCTGAATATTTAAATTGATAAAAATCAAAATAAATGCTTAAAAATAAACATTGATTTTAGCCATCAAAATTTATTAATAAAATAAAATAAAAATCAAGTTCTGCCAAGCCTAGTTATGCTGCTTTTGCTTTCAATTGCTTTCTAATTACAGGCAGTCCTCGACTTACAATGTTGAGTTACAACATTTCATACTAAGGACATTTATAAATTGACACCCTGTTACAACTTTATAACGTCAGTTTCGACTTACAATGCTTGATCTGATGCAACACCACACCAGCAAACAAGTTCACTGCGTCACTCATCTCCCTGGAGAACATCTGTCCAAACTTCCTTGGACACTTGCTTTAAGAAAGCAGACAAAACTCCAGAAAAACCTGCAGCCAAGAGTCCTGACAAGACTCCAGCCAAGGACCCTTCAAAAAGTCCAACCGAGAGCCTTTCAAAAAGTCCAGCAAAGTCACCTCAAAGAAGTCCTTTCAATTCAATACGATTGCTATTTATAATATAAATACATTAATGTATCTATATTACTCATCTATAATTGATCAAGTACAAAATTCTGGGGTATTTTTGGTGAAAATAGGATATCGGGCCTTGGTTCAGGAACCAGTCACCATTTATAACCTTGTTTCTTAGGAGAAAATTGGTTCCGAGTTACAATGTTTCAACTTAAGTTTTCAGGAACCAATTGTGTCGTAAGTTGAAGGACTGCCTGTATTACCTTCAGTTCAGTACTGAACCAAGTGAGTAATGAATCAAGACTGTCCCGCTGGATCAAAGAATCTTGGCTTTTGGCAGTTCCTAAGGAAAATTATTTGATACTCCATATTCTCATTCACATTTTAGCTACTTTTTCCCTCCATAAATTTTGCTTGCAATTTCTGCCTGCTCTGTGAAGTTAACCCTTTTGAAGTACTAGTCTAGGGGGAGATATTTAGTGCCTGGGACTTTCTTGTTTACTTACAGTAAATAAAAATAAGGTTACAACCACTGGTTGCCAGGCAACTACCAGCTTCCAGTAGAGTGACTAATTTATCTTTATCCATCATGTAGTCCATAACTAGAGCTTTGACGTTGGGTGCAAAACCCTATGTCGGAAAACTCTTATATTTCCAACACTCAGACACTGGATAGCCACCTGAGTATCTCCAGTGTGCTTACCCATAACATTTTCTTCCTACACATTATGGACAAATACCTTTGCTCCAAATTTATCCTATAGCTTGCACTTTTTTGTACTGACCAACACACACGCACAGGAATCAAATATCCTGGGGTTAGAAGCCATTATTTTTCTAAAGTCTAGAGCAGGTAATAGTGTCTTTACTGAACATGCCATTTAACACTGCACTTACTATGGAGACAGCACACTATCCTATTTTCCACATGTCCATTACTATGATCTTTTAAAAAAAGGACTGGCAGTGAAGACTGCTTTCTTCCTTAAAGTAGGTCAAGAACCTCAATGGATAGCTGCTTTCTTCACAACACTAGGACACCAACCAAACAAATGTGTTTCTTTGTAACAACTTTCATGTTCTCTTCTTCCAAATTTGTTGAATAGTTGTCAGCTATTTGGTACTTCTGTCCAGGTTGAATGCTTCCTGTTTTTCCCTATTGAACACAGCACTATTCTGCTTCTTCACTTCTACTCTTCCCAGTTATTTGACTGCCACTTACCCTGCCCTGCACCATGGCACCTGCAACAACTATTTCCAAAACGGATTACCCAACAGGTTTCTTCTTTTTGAGGTTGTGCATTGCTTCAGCTTGCATATTTAAACCATGCATCTTCCCATCTCATATACCTGCCACTTTGCATTTCATGAACCAGATTTGATCTGTCAGAATGAGAGATAGAATACATCCAAGGTAGGTCACAACCACTATTTCCGCATTATCCATATTCACTACCTGGTATGAAGCCATCCCTAAAAATAAAAGAAACCCTGCTACAACTTCACTTGCCAGTCGATACCCCTGCTCAATGGTTCATTTGGCAACCGATTAACACACATTAAATCTTGATGCTGGCTCCATTCCCACACTGAACATTGTCCAAAATTACAGACTGACAGGCATTAGATCCATCTCAACTGGATACATGACACAGTTTCAGCCTGCTGTCCACAGCAAAAAAAATGCCATTTTCCATCCCTTTTCAGTGATCCTTCTAAGAAGGTCTTGCTTCAACAAGCAGTATCCTCCTTGTTAACTTTAAGCAAGAGAGAGGAAGTAACCTTACACCAAGGAAATGGTTTCTGTGATGGATAGTTTCTGACACCAGAAAGGAATTTAAAGACAGGGCACTTTCATTTAATTTCATTCATTTTCAATTTGCAACTTAAAAGTTCAAGCTACTATTACTACATCTGCACAGCGAACTGGACCTTCCCACAGGAAGTGCCTGATTTGTGGTGGGTCAGGACCAGTACCAGGACAAGACTCTTCCATTCCACCTCCTGATACCTTCTAGAGTCTTTACCAAGATGCTCTTGGTAGTAACCATACACCTTAGACAGCAAGGGATAGCAGTGTATGACCATCTAGATGACTGCACCTCTTTCACACCCAAGAACAACTGATGAATACTCCTAAATCCAGTCTGACTTCTGGATGAGTCTGCAATTCATAAGGTCAATCTGGACCCTGTGACACCTAGAACTTATCTAATGCAGGAGCTAACCCTACCAGTCAACCACTGATCCACTGATAAAGCCAACGCTACACTCTTGATCACATGACCATCTACACCTGTGACATCATATGCCATGTTGAGCTTAGAGGCATGCAGTCCTGTCAGTGTGTGAAAGATCTTTGAAAAATCATTTGCTTACCATTATGTTGACAATCTTCTAGGAGTTCTGTTCTCCTATGTCGAGGACAGATATGTTCAATATGTGTAAGGGTCAACAATGACCCAGATGTTTTTCTATTACAATGGGGAGCCCACATCAGCAACCTGCAGGGAACTGGACACCTGGATGTTTCAGAAGGCAAAACAACATCAACAGGATAGAGGTCAAGGCAGTGAAAAAAGTCAGGAGGGAGAATGATACACAGAAGACTGGCAAAGAAAGCAGAAGGCCAGTCTCCCAGCAGAAAGAAGAGTGCAAGGGGAGGACTAGAGATGCATACCTGCCCCCAAAGGGGCAGATCCATGTGATTTGGGGTGACTACTGACCTCTCGAGATAATCAGATCTGGCCCCCTAGCACTTGGGCAGGAAAGACTGCTGGGCTCAAATTTCACAGATTTTTAGGGTTGGAAAGAGCCTCAGAAGCTCAGAGTCCAACCCCCTGCCCCTGGGCAGGAAAGAGTGCTGGGATCAGATGACCTTAGCCAGGTGTTTGTCCAATCTCCTCTTAAAGACCTCCAAGATAAGGGAGAGCACCACCTACCTTGGAAGTCTCTTCCAGATGACCCTGGCAACATAAGCGTGCTTGCTGGGGAGAATCAATTGGCTTGTAACCAAGGTAGATTCAGGAAAGAGATGGGTGTGCTACCTGCCAGAGGGACTGAAGTGAGATATGGTTGGAAAAGATCTTCCTAGGATCACGGAAGAACTTACTGACTATCTTCATGGTGGGACACACGATACCACCAGATCCCTGATGAAAAGGGGGCAGGGGGGAGAAAGAGAGGAAGATGCTCAAGGGAAGGTAGGTTCAGATGACCCTCCAAGGTATTTTTCCAGTCATAGGATCAGAGAGAAGTGCAGCTGGAAGGGATCTCCAGAGGTCACATCTAGTCCAACCCCCCACCTGAGCCAGCATTATCCTTATCCAAAGCATCCCAGGCAAACTCATTGTCCAACCTCTTGGTAAAACTACCATCAACCTTGACACAACATAAGATATAACACCCAAACCTGCCATGGGTGAAGCAAGGGGATCACAGAAGCCAGTGTCCTACTGCTGTATAAGATTGTTAGTATATAGGCTTCTTCTCCCATATCTTCTTTATTCCACAGTCAAAAATTCTTCTGGTCACCTTCCCATCCATGCCTTATTCTCCAGGCACTCCATGAAGCAATACAGGATATTATCCAGGTATTTGCGATAGTAACTAAAGTTTTCTTGGCCATTTACGGGTTTTCTTGGCCCCCTCTCCTCGAGCACTGAGGTGTTCTCATCCAGTAGTCCTGAACTTCCTCAAAAGTGTCACCAAGATCTTCACTTCAGTAAGAGATGCCATCACAGAGACAGACCTAAATACGGTCTTCACACCTCTGATAAGGTCTCCCTGAGCCCAGGGCAATGTGTTTCTTGCTCTAACTCTCTATCTAAAGGAGATAAATGCCCTTGTGGCAAATCCTCCATATTTTACCTTCTATCCAGATAAAAATATGTGGAAGAATTCACCTCAATTTTCAGTCCAAGATGGCTACTGAATTCCACCTCAGTAAAATGAGCTTGTAGGTTTTCATCCCAAAACCTCACTCCTCCAGATCTCTGAAGTCATTATACATATTTTATGTACAAAGAGCTTGGTTGTCCTACCTACACAGGAATGAGCTGCTTTCTGCTCAGGTCTCTAGTTGTTTACTTTCCTAGCAGAGAGATCCAAAACACTCAATAGCATGTCCAGCTGTGTCACAAGACTATCAAGGTAGGACTGGCTTCTCAAATATAGAAGTCTCCGAGGCAGATGGTGCACTTATTAAGGTGGTTCTTTTACTTTCACCATCTCCGAACCCCCTCAAACAACAGACAAATAACTAACAAAAGAAAGATGGCCAAAGAAGGGGAAATCTGCAAAATGCATATGAAGAGCACAGAAAAGAATTTTTGATAAATAAGATAAATTTAAGTCAGGAAGATTTGATAGAATTCACCCCAGTGCTCTGAAAGAAATAGCTAAAAAAAAAAAAAAAAAGCCTTAGAGCCACTGACAATAATGTTCGAAAACTCATGAACAACAGGTGAAAATTGTGGAAGAGCTAACAGTGCACATATTTGAAATGGGGGAAAAAGGAGGATTAGATCAGTAAGTATGATTTCAATACCTGGGAAGTTAGTAACAAGTCACGCCAAACTAACGTGATTACCTTCTTTGCAAGGATAACCAGCTTGCTGGATGAAAAGGAACATGTTGATATAATAAGGCAGTAAGGCATTTGATGTGGTCCTACATGATATTTTAATGAAAAACTCCGCTAAGTATGGGCTAATATAATTACCAGTAAATGGAAGATGTTGTGCTTACATCATGGGAATCAGCTTTGGTGGAAGTGAAGACAGATAAACAGGTTACTACTCCACATATTGAAGCTGCTCTGGGACACTGAGAGGCAACCTGAACCCTTATAAAAATAGGTTCTATTTTTTTTTTTTTTTTTAAAGTGATGGTAGCTTGGCTAGATGCTTCCTACCAGTGGAACCTCTGGCTCAGGGGCAGGATATTATTTTGGGTGGAAGGCCGCTTAATGAGTTCTGGTGAGCTGTTGAGGACTGCATGGGTTGCCCTGCCTGCCGGTTGCCAATTTCAGACTGGAAGTCCCGCCCCTAAACCCTGACCTTTTTCACCGGAAGTCTCACCCCTTGCCCCCCAGAAATACTCCTTTTGGGATGGGGGGGTTGTCATCTTAGAACGAGAAAAAAAAACAAATCACACACTAGAAATCAAACACCTATTATAACATATTTTTGTCATGATTTGTGTTTGCGTAGTGTATATATAGGTGTTTGCATAATAACTTAAAAAAAAAGTCTTAGTCTTGTATGTTGTGGAGGGGTGTGTGTGCATGTGTGGTGGGGTGTGACTGTGTGGAAGGGGGCACAGGGTATGTTCAGGAAGGTTGTGGGTGTGAAGGAAGGTGGGGGTGGGTAGGGAGACCCCCTCACCTCATACTCCCCCCATGGCTCAGCAGCAGCAGGCAGACCTGTTCAGGGGACTGGTGCCTGGCAGGGCTTGGCTCCAGCCAGTGCTGCATATTGTGGCAAGGGGCACAGCCTCTGCCAGGCAGTCTGTATCACCAGCACTCCCCACTCGCCAAACATGGGAAGGAAGCCCCAGGCACTAGAGCCAGCTGCTTTCCCTGTCCCCCAGGGGAAGGTGCCTGAGGCTTTCCTCCCATGAAGTGCAGGCCAAGCGGAGAAGGCAGCCAGCTCCAGCGCATTTGCATGGCATGAGGGGGGGCTTCCCTCTCATGCCATGCAAATGAGAGAGCTGCACATGCAAGTGGGGAGCGCTGGCGATGGACTGCCCAGTGAAGGCTGCAGTCCTCACTGCAATGTGCAGCACTGCCTGGAGCTGTGCCCCACTGGGAATGAGCACCTGAACTGGGCACAAGCGCCCTGAGCACCCCTGCCTGCTGCTGGTGCCACTGCCACCACCTGCCAGGGCTGGGCACCATGGGGAGGGGGAGAATGTGGAGGGGATGCCCACACCCTCCCTCACAACCACACACTGTCAATGTGAGCCCTCTGCTGCCACTGCCACACCACTTCCCTAACTGCTGCCCAGAGTGACCAGTAATCAGCACTACTGCACAGTAGCACCAGCACACATCTTTTAAGTAATGACTAGTTCTACTAGGCACTAGCACAGCTTTCACCGTGACGTGCTAATGTGCAGTAGAAATAGTCTACTGTGCTTTTACCATCTTGTGTAAATGCATTCAATGTGCACTAATTTGTGTTATATTTATTTGTAAACTCAATATTGAAGAAGGATTTCTGGGGTTGACCTGTCCTACAGAATCTCTATGTACTGGCTCCTTATACAATTGTCTCCCTTTGTCCCTTTCAGCACCATGGTCTGAACCCAAGGGTCTCAAATTCAATCTCTGCTTCTGAATTCTGCGGAATAATATGGTTCTGCTCATTAGCCATTAATCGTACGAACAGCTCTTTCAATTTTTTCAGCTAACTCATTCAATAAGTCAACTAGGACAGAAGACTCTCACCTCTTCCCTTGTTCAAGTGGAATTTGGTTACATTACTTAGTATTTTCTCCCCCCATCTGCCATATTTAATATGTATTGGTGAGATTTCCAGGATGTCCTTTTTTTAAACCTTCCTTGTAAGAAAGACATTTCTATTAACTTACTTCCCCAGACAGGAATATCTTTGCTTTCTGCCTTCATCACAATGGAGGCCATGGTCATAGTCACAGAAATAGCATCGAAGTATGAAGAATGTGGAGCCACTGTGAGAATGGCTGCTTCTGTTGGTGATGCCTGCCTGCCCTTTACAGTTACCCAATGAAATCCACCAGCGAGCCACATAGTTCTCATGAGTGCTTTCAGCAAGCAATGCACTGCCCTGAGAAGGGAAAAAAAAAAAAGGATAATGGTTATATTCCCCTAGGTAAAACTTTTGTTATACAAGCAGATACTTACATAAGTATCAAAGAAACTGAGTAACAGAATAAGAACATTTTAGTTTTTTTGTTCAAACTTTGTGAAGTGGTCCAAGATATTTGTATGCTAACAGGTCATGGACAGATGTGCTCCAATTTCCGCTACAATTTGGAGCACTTTGGTATCGTACAGATGCATGCCCCTCTCTTCCCACCCAGCCACACTGGAGTGTTTCAAAACTGCTGCAATGCCATACAGCAGTGGTGTTCTCCAACTAAGGGGGGTGACAGGGACCTGCTGGTCCTTCATTGTCCCACAGTGCTCAGCTCCTCACTCCCCAAAAGCAAATTTCTCCAGTAGCATCAGTTTTTTTTCCAGCCTTTTCTCCTTAAACCAATTAAGTTATGCAGTGGTTATTTTTTGGTAATACCTCAGCATATGCTTTACCAAATGAGTGAAGATAGGAACTCACTTTCGCCACCAGGAGCGAGGCTTTTCAAGTTCCTTCTCGTTATATCCCAATAAAGCAATAAATGCAAAAAACCAGGCAACTAACATCATAGAAACAGCAAAAAAGAGTCGAATAGGGAACAAAGTCAAGGTCATGAAGGCAACCTGCAACACACACAAGAGAGTCAGTTTAGAGTACATTAAAATAACAAACTGAACAATCATTTTAAGAAACACCTCAAAAGAAAGTTAGTTTAAAAATAAATATTCTTCCATTTAATGTGAAAAACACCTTACTAATTGAATGAAGAGAAACTCTAAAACAAAGCTGTAGCTATATAGCTACATCACACAGCAACATAGTTAAGAACACCTGAACATTTCCATTCTCAAGTCTTCTAGATGTAGTCCATGTCCAGGAGTGAATTCTTAACTTTGAATTGAGTTGTGTAAAAATGTCAATCAATCATTTGAGCAGAGGCAGGGGGACACTTGTCATTATACAAGAAAAAAAGGTTTGTGTTATTAAAAAAAAAAAAAAGCCCTCTACCCTATATTAAAAGAACATTTGAAGTATTAACTCTGCATCTCTTAAGTCGGGACATATAAAAAAAAAAAAAAAAAAAATCAAGGTTTTCTTCACAACCTTACCTCAACCTTATTGTTCACATTTGTTGTTGGGTTGGACCCCAAGCAGGTCTTTTTCTCTATTTTGTTTCAGGGCTGGGGGAAATGATTTCCAGGGCTAATGAGTTAGTTTATTTCCATTTGCAGCATTTAACACACATCAAAGCAATGGAAATAAATTGCTAGATTTAAGTCTTAGTCACAAAATCAATAAGTAGGTGGGGGCAGGAGCAATGTTTCCCCACCCCATCCCACCCCACCCCCCTTCTTACTCAGTAACATAGCAATTAAAGCACTCATCCAGGATGCAGAAGACTTGAGCTCAAATACCTCATCTCCAGCTTCCTAGGAACCTGCCCAAATCACAGCCCTATAGTTTTCTTAGGTGTGCTGCTTTCAATCTTTTTTAGCAAACATTATCCACTTTTGCATAAAAATTACATATTCAGTCAAGCAGAAACTACCACCTGGGCAACTCAGTTGAGTGCTGCATGACCCTCCTTTTTTCCTCCACTGACCTAATGAAGAATTTACTTGCCAAAAAAATTTCCCATTCCTATTTAAGATAGTGTTTAATGACATGGTTATGCACTACTATCTTTCTCTAGGGCCCTCAGACTCATTCAGTGCTCAGAATAAACCTGGTATACCATAAATTTGGACTGCATAGAGGAAGAGACTGTCTTCAGGATCCCTACTTAGTTTGCTGCAGAACTTAGAAAAGGGTACTGTGAGTAAGGCAGGAGAAAACAGTAAGAGTAAAGAGTTTCTTGGTTCAAATGATTGGAGGCTGCCCTGTTGAACTGGATTCCCTGCCCCGACAGAAGTCCTATGTGATGCTAAACAAATGACTCAAACAAAGCAGGTGTTATATGAAAGTCCACAGTTCTCATTTCTGGATGCCTCGCTTGAGATCCAAGCTTCAAATTTGTACTCGTATTCAGGGATATAGCTTATATCCGTGTTGGTCTAAAAAGCAGAGGCAGACAAATTCAAGACTCTTGGACTACAGATTATATCTTTTATTAGACCAACTAAATAGCAGGGGGGGGGGAAATGGTCTTTGAAAGCTTTTGGGTCCAAACTCATATTTTCATGCTAAGAACTTTGAAAAATTATGCCCTAGGCATCTCAAACTGAGCACAAGGAATTCAAGTTAGAGCCTCATATGGAAAATGGGGATAAAACTTGCCATCACAGACAGACAGACAGACAGACTCTGTGAAGCATTCAGATACCACAGTGATGATTACCAGAGAAAACCCCATCAGGAAACTAATTCTTCAGAGCAGAATTTTAATAGCAAGCAGTAAATGCTCATAAGGATCACACTGAATAAGCAGAAAGCATAACACTGAACAGCTGCTCATTAAGAGTGCCATCTATTGTATATGGAGGGTAACTAGAGTTTTATAATCTAACGTTTGATGCAAACAGGTAGTTAATTGCTTGAAGATAAGTGAAGCTGATGGCTTAAGGTCTGACGAGCTGCTTCCCAGAAATAGAACTAGCTAGGCAGTGCTTTTACAGAGATGGGTAGCTTATTGTAGCTCTCCATCTCCATTGCTCATCTTCATCCAACTTTCATGAAACCAATAAAAACGTACGGAAAAGGGGAGACACACAGAGCCTTTTGGTGCTCAGGTGTTCCTAACTAGTACAAGGTCCATCTTATGGGGAGAAGTAAAATGTTCTGCTGGAGTAAGTTTTCCCTTTTTTTTTTTGTAGGGGCAGAGGGTCATAGCAAAGGCTGACAGTTGCCCCAGTTCTTTGCTATCATCACCACTCCTGCTGCATAGCCCAGCTACCTACACTACTCCTCCACCTAATTTAACTCTATAATAGGTTTGGAGAGGGATGTTAATTTATGAGAAAGGTAGTATTAGAGGAACGCTGTAGCCATGATGCCCAGAAGAGACAAGGATATCTTAGGGTGATGTCTTATATTGGACCAACTGCATAGCTGGAATAGAGTTGGACAAGCTTTCAAATGCAAAATGCTCTTTCATCAGGTTGAAGTAGTGAAAGCCCCTGGTCCTGCCCCCTGGCTTTCACTGCTTCAACCTGATGAAGAGCGTTTTGCATTTGAAAGCTTGTCCAACTCTATTCCAGCTATGCAGTTGGTCCAATATAAGACATCAACCTAAGATATCCTTGCCTTTTTGAGAAAAGTAAGTTTCTACTAAAACCTTGTGGGAGGCACAGACAACAAAAAAGGCAAATCAGTCAGCTTTGTTCATGTCTGTCGCTCTCTCGGTCAACTGCACCTATACCAACGCAGGAGTAAGGAGGGAAGGAAGGTTGGTTGGAGACATTCCAGGCCATTTTATCAACAGTCATAAAGGCTCGTTTGCATGAGAAGCAAGTGCAGAACAAGTCGAGCAACTTTCCTTAGTGAAGGTGCTTCTCTGACCTTAACACTGAAGAAGTCAAACCAGTCTTCTGCTCTCTGATGTTTGCTATCTTAAGCAAACTTCAATACCTGAAGAATTACTGGAGTGATTTATAATAACTCAATTTGTAAATACTTGAGGAGGAAGGGGTGATTGTTATCAATCAACATGGGTTTAAGAACAAGTCTTATCAAAAACAACTTGATTTCATTTTTTTGACAGGTTAACTAGTTTGGTGAAAAAGGCAAATACAATCAACATAACATACCTGAACATAGGTAAGTAGTTTCTGACATGGTCCCACATACTAGTCTCTTAAGTTAACTGGAGAAACATGAGGCAGACATAACTTCTAAGTGGATACATAATAGACTGAATCACTGCAAGCAAAGAATAGCTACTGACGGATTGATTTCAGACAGACGGGGGATCTCAGATGAGGTTCTACAGGTGTCCGTTTTGTTTCCAGCACTGTTTAACAATTTATTAATGACTTGGAGGCAGGATTAGAGAGTATACTGATTGAATTTGTACACGATCAGAGGAGCTGAGGATCAGATAAAAATCCAGAGGAATTTTGAAGGATTGGGCTATAGATTTTTTTAAAATAATTAAACAAGGACAAATATAAAGGTGCTGCACATCAGGAAGAAAACCTAAATGCAGAATGGAAGATGGCAGGTTTGACAATCGCACAGCCCAGGAGGACCTGGGGGTCCTGGCTGAGGCTGAAATCCAATGAATCAGCGCCCCCCCCCCAAAAAAAAACAAAGGCAATTTTGAGCTGCATTAACAGAAGCATTGTACATAAAAGACACAGGTGGCAAAAGTAGTATTCTGCTCAGTAGTCTTTAAGCCTCAGCTTGATTACTGTGTCCAGATTTGAGCACTGCATTGTAAGCAGTAAAGAAGCTGGAAAGAGTCCAGAGGTAAGCAATGAAGATGATAAAGGAACTGGAAAGCAAACCATGTGAGGAAGGGTTGAAGGAACTATATAGGTCTCATTTGCAGAAAAGGGGATTAAGTAGATGAGGAGGGAAGCGACAGCAGTTTTTAAATATTTGAAAAGCTGCCATGAAGAAGACTGAGAAACATTGTTCTCCCTTGCCACGGAGAACAGGACACAGGGCAATAGGCTTAAACTGAAGCAAAGCAGAGTCAGACAAAACCTGGGGGAAACTCCCTAACTGTAAGAAGAGTAGGACAATGTAACAACTTTAAGGAAGTCACGAAGGCTCCTTTACTGGAGATTTTCAAGAGTCTGGACAGACAATATCTGGAAAGGTGTAGGAATAGTGAATCCTGTATTTCTATAGGGGATTAGATTAGTTGATACTGGAGGCCCAGTCCAACCCTATGAGTCTATGATGTCACACTGGGCATTTAAACAGCACAGAAAAAGAAAGAAAATGTACTTCAGTTAAGTTACAAACATATTCAGCACAGGACAACCAAAAGGGTCTGTCACCACTAAAGCACATTTCTCATCTATACCTGGAAATAAATTTGAGATTTTTGACTCAGTAGTCCCCAACTGCCAAAAGTTTTCTAAACCCAACCAGCAAAACATGAAACTCATCCACATGAATAACCTAATCATACAGAAAACAACATCTTAGTACTAGTCACTCTGTCACTACAATTTTTTATTGTTAGCTCAAGTGTGTTGGCATTAAAAGTTTGGCATTACCAAAAGTTCATGAGGGAGTCAATATGGCCCCACAGGACAGAAATTTTGTACATTTTCCAACCTCATTTGCTTTTTTATTTAAAAAACACAGAAAATCAGATAAAAGATATATAAGAAAAAGTTTTCAAGTTCTGAAGTCAGACATTAAAACAATAATGTCTGAAGTTGCAGGATTACATACTCCTTTTTATTTTACCAAAATCCTATTTAATTCAGTACACTGAGCAGGTGGATAGTACACAGAGAACAAATCAGGATTGTACGGGAAAAAGGCAGCTTTCACTCAAAAACTTGTGTGCTATTTGTTGTGGAAATTTACAAGTATGTAGCAAATCAAGCAGGTGACTACAAAATGAAAGAAAGTTGGTTCATGCAGGTGACTGCCACCCTAAAGACCAGAATTCTTGTTTGGCTTCAATTTCAGAACTTGTGTGATGCCAGCATAGTTTCTGAAGGCAGAGTTAAAAAAGGAGCTGCTGCTGGGACTGCTATACAGTTTGTATGAAGGACTCTTTCGATAAAATGCATCAACAGCATGGGAAGCACAGAGCAGCACATAGAGTACTCCCCTTACACCTATACCAGACAAATGCACAGGTCACTAACCACTAACCTACATCCCTCATCCACTGCTTACAGTGTTACAAACTTCTACATATCACTCAAGTACAAAGCATCTTTCAGCTCCTCTACTTTGTAACTTAACTGTACTGCAGTTAGCAGTTTACTAGGTGGAACTGTCCTCCAATGAAGCCACCTAGTTTACCACCCCATTGCGCTCCATTTAACTGCACCAGAAATGGATATGTGTTTTGACGTATAAGCTTCCCAACAAAGGTTTAGTGTGGCTTACAGTAAGGAAACAGAATAACTTATAAAACAAGAGAATGAACATGAAAACAAAACAAAAAGCATTTGAGTATCAAGATAAAACAGAAACCCCCTAAATAACCCAACCTAGCTTGCTTTCCTAAATGCCTGCCCAAACAAGGTAGTTTTACAGCACTTCCAAAAGATGCCTAGGTTCAGGCTCTGACAGACCTGAAGAACTGAGAAGCAACTGCTAGGAAAAACTTCCCACACATTTTCACCAAGCAAACTCGGGGATGAATAAGCAGTCATGGAAGGCCTGCAAGTGATGGGAGCGTACCTTGGGGGCTGTGAAATAGTGTCTAAGAGCAGCCCTAAAACTGAGTAGTTCCAGCCACTTTCACAGCATCTAGCCAGTTTGGGGGCTGCTACTACCACAGCATTCACATTACTGCATATTTAGTGAGCTCTGTTTAGGTTGATTTCTGATAAGCACGTACTCTGGGTAAGTGCAGAGTCCTTTTTTCAGCATAAAGGAAGTGCATGTATACCAAAATACACTATCCTCACCACTGAGCTAAAGGGTCATGCTCCTTGCTCTATTCTTGCATTCCTGGCTGCCTGCTGACGCAGCTAGAGGGGGTAAATGGTGACCCTGCCTACCCTATTGTAACACCTGGTGGTTCAGACACTCTCCTGGGAGGAGGGAGATCTAAATTTAAAAAATCACGGCAGGAAGAAGCAAGTATGGCACCCAGATCTCTCTTTCTTGGGTGGCTGTTCCAGCCCTTTACCTGTTATGCCATCTCCCAGTGCTTTTAAGGGAAAGCAATCATGAGGGTTGAATTGCATGCCTCGGGGTGTGCATGCCCTTAGGGGCATACCTTAGGGATGTGGCCCCTCCAGGAGCTCAGGAGCAAACACCTAGTATGTAAATCCCAAATGGCTTATGGATTTAAGTGCTTAAACATTTGATTGAGCCAAGGTGGTGATGCCTCTGGGCCTATGCAGCAACTGATCTTCAGACAGATTTTGTTAAGACATTTGCTTGGACTTGGGCGCTTAAATTCTGCCTACAGAGCTCCAAAAGCCCTCTTTGGCCTCTGGCCCTTAAAAAAACCCCGGACAAGTGTTCCCTTGGTGGCTACTACATGTTTTTACTTGCTGGATGCCAGGGCTAGATTTACCAGAGGACTGAGCACCCACAACTACAACCGAGGTAGACAAGCTGTTCGTGGAACACAACGCACAATAAGAAGGTTAAGCATCCTGCAAAAATCAGGCCTAATAGATGAGAGACTGGAGTACCCCATATTAGTGAGGGTACATGACTATTTTGGCTGTGCACTCAGTGCCTTGCTTCCCTCCATTTGTAAACCTGGGCAGACAACACCTTACTGGAGGGGGACAAAGATCTGTTTACAAGATGTTTGTGAAACAGCAAAACATTGCAGCGATGAGCACCAGGGAGAAGCCCTTGAGAAAACTCATTCTGTATCAAGCACAATTTGAACGCTGTGTAGCTACTGAGGCTAGAAGAGGAGGACCACAAGAAACGCTCACAGACTGAGCCACGCCACGGGCACTTTCAGGTGCACTGGACTGATCAGAGAACCCTAGACAAGCTGGGCTGGGAGTGACCTCCAGGGGGCACCCAGTCCAAGGCAGGACCATCCCTACCCAAGTCACCCCAAACAAGCCATCCCCCAAACTCTGCTGCCAACGCACATACAGCCCCATCCCAAGGGGCTGAACTCCAGGGAAACCGGCAACCTCCAACCCTTTGCCCAGCCCCTGCCTTGCCCACCTCTGCACCCTGCCAGGGGCTGCCCCAACGTGCCCGCAACACCCCCGACTGGGGGGCACAGCACCAAGCCCCAGACTGCCCTTGCCCCCCAAGCCCTTTGGAGGGGGAGCAGGCGCTCGGGTGCTCACGGCTTCCCAAGTCACTCAGGCCCTTCTTCATGGGGGGAGGGGGAGCGGGCTCAGCTGACCGAGCCCGGCTCCACACAGGCCTGTTGGGTATGGGGGGAGGGGGGCGAATTGCACGACCCACCCCTCACCCGCCTGAGCACCTTCCCCGCATCCCTGCCCCCCTGCATCGCAGGACCACGCGCCCCCCCGGCCGCGCCCCGCTCGCACCTTGGCTCGCTGCAGGGCGCCGAGGCGCAGGCGATGCACGAAGGGGTTGCGCACGGGCGGGGGCGGCCCTCGCGCCCGGCCGCGGCTGCTCAGCTTCATGGCGCGGCGCGAGGATGCTCGGGCGCGCGGCGGCGGGATGGAAGGAGCGGGATAGGCGGTGGGGAGGGGGGAGCGAGGCTGCGCGCGCCACTCCGCTGGCCGCTAGGCCGGTGCCCGCAGCCGCGCATGCGCCTCAGGCGGCGGCGAGCGCGCGAGCTGCCGGCGGGGGCTGTCTGCCTGGCGCCAGGCCTGGAGCGGCTTAACCTGAGTGGGACGGCTGTGCCCGGCTTAGGGAGCGCAGCGCGGGGGGAGGCGCGGTCCTGCTCCGGGCGGCCGGGCTCCGGCAGCTGGAGCCGCAGCCCCCGCGCGCGCGGTTGGCAGCCCTGGGGGAGGAGGCCGGTCCCCGGCAGCCCCTCGAGCGCACACACGTAGTCTTAGGAGAGGAGGCCGGTGCTAGTCAGCGGAATCCACAACACGCACCCGCCCACGGACCGTGACACGGTCCTGGTGAAGGAGGCCAAGCCTAGGCAGCAGTGTCCCCACAGACGTGTGCATGCATGCGCGCACACACACGCACACACTATCGCCACATGTACACACACACACCAACCACTATACACACATGCACACACACACTTAAGTATACACACACTAAGCAGTATACACACACAATGTGTGCCCGCACACACAGACACGCACACTAGTCCCACATGCATGTGCGCACACACACACTGTATCCCCCCCAAACACACACACACACTAATCAACACACACTGAGAGTTGTAACTGAGCTGTTTCCCTTCCAGCAAAGGAAACTGATGAGTGTCCTGGATGGGAGGAAGAAAAGTGGGACTGAAAACTTGGAGTTTTTAAGAGAGGCAAGATTTATGAATCTATGAATTTCTTAGGACAACATCCTTTCTTGAACCAACAGTGTGGTTGGCATCAAGTTAGACATGAATTCAGAGACGTGAGGAAGAATGTCTTACATTCAAAAGCTTCTCTAACTTGATCCCAACCATACCGTTGGTCCAATGAAAGATATCACCCTAAGAAATCCTTGCCTCTCTCATAATTCCTAGAGTATCATGGCTACAACATCAGTTTTTTAAGAAGCATTTATTAGACATGTGCCAAAGCAGACTTTCACCATCCAGAGAGAGGGCAGCTTTGGTTTAAAAAAGGCATAAGCTGAAGCAAATAGAAATGATAATGAACAAGTGGGAAAAAAGAAGAAAGCATATATAGTTAAATTTCTTTCATGCAAAAATTGATAGCTAAAGACAGTAGGCAAAAATCCACACTTAGTGGGGCTAACCATAACAAGGAGGATTTTTTTTTCAATTACATTAAGAAAAAATCAGAGTTTACCCATAGAATAAGCCCGTTAACAGATGAAGGTGGTAAAATGCTCAATGATGATGTAGAAACAACAACCATGTTCAAGAAATCTTGCTCTTCTATATATAGATGGAAGCAGGATGATGTATTTGTGTCACGTGAAGAAGATGAAGTATTTTCCTGTCCATGAACAACTCAAGAAAATGTTAAAACAATACCTACTTGGCTGGGCTATCCAGCTTCTGAGTGACCAATGGCTGCATGTGCCCCAACTGGATGCTGCTCTAGTTAGTGCCATCTCACTGCACCATGTGGGGCCCCCATTGCGCCATGTGGGGAGTGCCCCGCAGCAGCACCATGCCTTTCCCCACACTGTGTGGTGTCTCCAGGTTCCCCCAGAAATCTTGGCTGCAAACTCTCTATACACCATGAGCCGTGCTGACCTGCACCCCCAGGACAGGAGTAGATAGCAGAAGCAGGAAGAGGGAGGGGGAGCCCAGAGACCCTGGTGGCAGTACCAGGAGAGTGATGAAGGGAGTGATAGCATTCTCAGTAAAAGGTTGATACTGTACTGTACAACATCAGTAAAATACCAGATTAAGAACTTGTCTGAAAGACCTCAGAAAGTAGCTGTAGGTACAGAATCATCACTGAATGGAATATTTCCGTTGGGATTCCACAGTGATCAGGATTTGAACCAACACCATTCAACATTTTCATCAGTGATCTGGAAGTAAATAGAAAATCATTGCCAATGAAATTTGTAAATGACGCATGGAGCAGGGGGCCATATGTTCTGAAGTGTTTGGTGGAATGCATCCATTCAAACAAAATGGGTTTTACTACAGGGAAAGCAAATCTCTGCATTTAGCAAGAAGGGATGCTGGCCATACCTAAAGAAAACTGTACCCTGGAAAGTAAGAACTAAACAAAATGTAGGGGTCATGTTGAGTAGTGAACTCAAAATGGGGACCTGGTGGAATGATGTGTCAAATGTGATCCCCAAACATATGAAGCAGAGTGGTGGGTAGGAGCTGGGAGGTAATTTTACCTTTGTAGACAGAATTGTTATCACTGATACTGGGATGCTATGTACAGCTCTTAGGTGGACATCTAATACTCTTTTGCATGTAAACAGCAATTTTCCAGCCATGTATGGTAAGTGACATTTTTGGCCCTTATGGACAGACTTTGATTCTGTTACCCTCCGTTAGCCATGCAGAGTGGATAGCCCATGTATTTCCCCTGAGCATGTGCGCATTTGTGTGTGTCTGATTTCCCAGGACAATGCTCTAACCAACAAGTCACAGGTCAGGTATTATCCAGAGCCTGCTCCAGCACTCCTTTTGAATCCTGGGCAGTCAAGATAGGGAGGTGTATGAGGCTGGGAGGAAGCGTGCGTCTCAGTGAGAGGGCGGCAGCTGTGGGAGTGTGGAGTGGCAGGGAGACCCCTGCTTCCACTAGGGCAGAAACTTTCCCATTGCCCCCACCCATTTTATCTCATGATGGTAAATGTAAGGTGCAGTGGCTCAGCTTCAAAAGGAGTGTTGGAGAAAGGTCTTGATAACATCTAGTTTGTGGTGTGGGAGTTGAAGCAGTGTGCTGGGAAGTTTGGAGAAATTTATCTTCAAACCTCTCAGCCTGGGTGAGTGGCTAAACTGTGGGTCTAAAAGATACAAGGAGCCCTCCTCTGTAATTTTCCCAGGAATTGTGCTGATGTACTCTTGTACATAGGCATGTAGCTGTCCAGCATACCTACAGCATGCCATATAACTTACGAATATCCACTTATGCATACTCACTGAACAGGTAATAGAATCACAAACTGTGCTTCAGTGTCCAAAACCCCGCTTACATTGTGGGGGATCATTTAGGGACACAAAGGGAAATAGAATTCCACCTTTTGCAACCACCTTTTAAAAAGATTGTTAAAAAGTAGATTGCAGAAAGGATCCAGAGAAACTATTCAAAGGATGGAGAAAATGCCTTACAATGAGAAGCTTAAATTGCTTGTTCTTAGGTTAACAGAAAGAGGAGCATGAGGTGAATTGATGAGAGTTTATAAGTATTGACACCCGAGAAAAGATCAGGTTCCATAGGGCTTTTTAATGTAGCAGAGAAAAGCAAAAAATGAATTAATGTCTGGATGCTGAAGCCATTGGAAATAAAGCTCAGATATTTAATAGGGTGACTGACCATTGGAATTAATAATGAAAGGAAGTCCTGGATATTCCATTTAATTCTTCATGTCAAGATTGGATGTCTTTCTGGAAGATAAACTTTAATCTCATGCAAGTTATTGGATTCAATATAGGGGTAACTGGATTTAGCATAATGCCATGTGATATGCAGGAGATCATATTCACTGATCTAATGGTTCTTTCTGGACTTTCTGAATATATTTTTTATAAATACTCCAAAACCAGCAGCTGTTTCCACTATGATCTAGTATTACTTTATTCCTATGGCATTTGCAATATCTTCTAGAATCATTACAAGCAGTCCTCAACTATGGCTTTTCAAGTTACACTGAATGTCACTTACAATGTTTATAAATTGACACCCTATTTCTATGTTCCAACATGGGTTTCGACTTTACAACGGTCTATACAGCTGTGTCCAGCTGGTAAGTTTGTTATGATGGAAGGGGAGAGGAAGGGAAATGGCATGGGGGAGCAGATCAAGGCCCCTGCGGTGTGGGAGGGGCTGGGGCTGGGCAGGTGCAGGATTGAGCTGCAGCTTGTTGGGGGGCCATAGGGAGGGAGGGGGCAGCAGCTCCTGCTGCTGCATGCTGCTCATCTGGTGGCTCATCCAGTGGTTGCTACTGCTGCTCGCACTGCTTGTCCAAGAGGGCATGGGGGGGCATGTGCCCCCGGATCTGCACAGGTTGGGGTGGGCAGGGCTGGGGCTGCACTGAGCAAGTAGCAGGGGCTGCGATGAATTTTCAAGTGGCTGCAGCCCCCTCATAGCCCCCACTCTGCCACCTTTCCTGCCCTGATTTGGAGGCACATGCCCCCCACACCCTCCCACTGCTCAACCAGCCGGGGCAGGGTGGGCATAGGATGAAGCCGTGGCTTGTCGGAGGAGTGTGGGCAGGGCAGGCAAGCTTCTGCCTCTTCATGCCACTTATCTGGAGGCAGTGCAGCCACTCTGTCCTGTACCCACCCCACCCCAGTAAATTCCTAGGCGATTGGTGGGAGGGCATAGCCCCCACTCCCAGCACCACCGCCACCAGCCCAGAGCACAGCCCAGTGCAGCCCTGGCCCCATGTGCCCTGCCTAGATCCAGGCGCAGTCCCTTCGGTCCCCTCCCTCATTGCAGGGGCCACTGATCTGCTCCCCCCCCATGCCCCTTCCTTCTCCTCCCCATTACCCTTTCATCACAATGGACTTACCAGCTGGACACAGCTGTATTGAGTGTCATAAAGGAACCAATCACCCATTTATAACACTGTTTCTATGGGAAAATTTGTTTCAACTTACGACATTTTGACTCAAGATGTGGTTTTCCAGAACCAGTTGCATTGTCAGTCTGAGGACTGCCTGCGTATCAAGTGAGAACATACCAAAATTTATATAAAATGAATAAAGTTCCTGTATTGCATTTTTTATATTTATAAATAGGTTTCCTTTAAAATTGGTAGGAAAAGAGGTCTTATATTTGCCTTGAAATATTAAATTTGCAAGTGTTGTATTGGTTGTTATTACTAGTTTCATAGTATTGGTCTATTTTGTATGAGATTGCTGGTTGCTTTGACTGTAACAAGTGAGTTAAGTGAGGTCTGTTAGATTATGTTTTCATGGAACTCTTATGTTGGACTGGAATAGTACTCCATTGCAGTTTTTCTGTTATTTTCTAAATCAAGGTGTTTTTAATGAATATTTTTCCTTTTAGATCTTATATAAGAATGTGTGACTTTTTTGACAGTTGCAAGAGCTCTCCCAAGCATCTCCAGTTGCTCCCTGTCCAATGGTGGTGTGGCATTACTTTAGCTGTGCATTTCCTGGCTTTCTTCTATTGGCGGGAAGGGGTCCTCCCTCCCATTGCAGACCCTTTGCACTATCCCCTTCAAGATGAATTGTAAACCTCACTTCTGAGGAGGAGATGATTTCCCCCAGTGAAGGAACCAAGGCATCAGGGCGCTCCACATAAGTTTTTGCATAAGAAAAATGCTAGGTCAGGTCTTAAGGATAAGAATATTGCTGGTCACAAGTAACTCAGCTTGGACTGCCACAGATAGGGGCATTTTGGTTCCCCACACCAACCAAAGGGACAGGCATTATCTCTCCATAAAGCCATCCAAGTCACATTTTCCTAAACACTGGGCTGGGAAGTTTGAGTTTACATAAATATGGCACCTAAAGTGTGATTTTATGTCCGTGATTTGTGCAGGTGTATCATAAGGAAGGCAATATTTTAACAATAAATATCCTGCTTTAGTGAAGTTAGGTGTTAGTGTCTAATTTTTCCATATTCTAAACAGTTCTGTAAGCAAGTATTGCCCTGGTGAGGGCACAGTATTAAGTTATCCATAGCAAGGAGTTTTGTAAGTAATATTAGAGACTGAATGCAACAGTACAGTATAAATAAAGTTACTTTAGTCCTGCTATAAGTGAAAATCTCAAGGTAAACGTGACCATGGATTTGCCACCATTACTTCTATAATACAGCTTGCTTCATTAATAAATTTAAAAAAACTTGAGAACACATTACTGAAGGATGTACAGAATTTGCTTAGCTTGTCAAGAGGAAGCATAGTTACATAAATTATATAAATGTAATTTGTGTTGAAAGTAAAACAAAGGAAAATTTTAAACTGAATATCCTGATAATAAGCTATTCTAGGCCCAGAAATAATTCCCAGGGAAATCTCTGAAGTGTGGAACTTTTAAAACTTGACTGGCAATAGCAACTTAATACTCATTATATGTGTTGTGTTTCACATTGCCACAGAGAGGGGTTGGAAGATCTAACAGGTCATTTCCACCATTAACGTGTGTGTGTATGTGTGTGTGTGTGTGTAAATGAGCCATAAAATAACAATTTGCCTTTATCAGATGCATGCAAGTATGTCTAAATCATCTAGGAAGTCAGAAAAGGAATGTTCAATATTTAACATTTGAACTAAAGTGTTTTTCTTAAAAATAAATTAAATAAACTTTTGTAAAAAAGCACATATGTCTGACCACATTTCCATACTTCAAAAAGAAACTTCTTTCATAATAGAAACGTTGAGTGTTGGCTCTTGCTTTGATTTAAGATTTTGATTTAAGATTATAATAGTGCTTGACTTTTTGTATATGCAGCAGAATCAATTGCTACCTACCCAAGCACCCTTCACTTGTGGTTCACTTTTGAAATACTAATTCTCTACAGTTGATATCATGCAGCTGTATATTTATTTTCTCCCAAGGATTCCTATAGCAAATTGAAAAAGTGTTCAGGATAATCTCAGTTTGGGAACAGAAAATACAAATATGTTCCTTCACTTTGCATTAGCAACAGTAATACAAATTCTATTATGAGAATTTATTGGCAATTTTATTCATGCTAGAGACAGAATACAATCCATTCTTTTTCATGATTGGTATTCCTTAATAAAAACACAGCTGTGTATAGTGCTAATGGTTTTTTTAGTACTAAAGCTACCTTGCAGTGATAACTGTGAAAAAAAATTAATACTATAGCTACTGTTTCCCTGACAATGCAATAACAACATATGGAACATTCAGCAGGCAATTTAAACATGCCAGAAAAAAAGGTAGAGAAAACAACAAAAATTGCATTATTTCTAATTAAAAATCGAAAAAGTTTTTAACATGCTTTTTTGTTTATCATTTGTAATTGCTATGATAAGGTTGTTATGTTTGTTTCTTGGTATTTATGTCTTGTCAATTTTCTTTTCTCTTTGGTTTTCTGATGAACCCATTAATGAAGTACTATAGTTTTAAATTGCATTGACATGTATTGAACTCTTTAGTTTATTCAGTAAAGCATTTAAGTGGAGAACGTTGTGTGTGGCTGTGGGGTGTGATTTGCAAAATCTTGCCTTTTTAACAGAATGGGCTTCAGAATCTTATGTTTTATAAGAAATAATAGTTTAGATTTACAACTCTTCACTAGCCCTAGCCCTTTAGAAAAAGGGAGCAATCGTAGAAGGTGTGATCATAGAGGGGTCTAAAAACCTGGGTCTGTGTTACTGTACAGGTACTCCAAAGATCCCAGTAGAGAATATCTCAAAGAAGGGACTGAAGGCAGGAAGCTGTTTTAGGGCCAGGATTGCAACACAAACAATTGCAGTGATTCTGGACAGTACAGAAGCCTGAGAAGACTGAAGCAACTTAAACAGACCCCTCAAGATGTTCTTAATCAGATAGTACAAAGGCAGGCTGGAGATTTTATGCTTCTCCTCTTAAAAGAATAGCATAGATTCTCACCTAATATTTCTAATTCTCTAGCTGGAAGTGTAAACCTATGCAGAGATTGTCCTCTGAGGTCATAAACATGAGGATTTTTCCTGTTCTTGGTTACACCTGTTCATCTCATTTAGGATGTTCATTCTGACAATCCACCTCCCAAAACATGGACAATTTTTGGGTTGTAGTTATATGTCCAATAAGGCACAAGAGTGAAAAGAATTTTTTCCACCCATTATTAGAGCTATATGTGGGACAGAAAGATATGTGAAGACTGAACTTCAATGCTGTCAAACTTGACTCCATCCTATTAGAAAATGGACGAAACTATTTTTTGTCCCTTACATGTATAGAGGTATTTGTATCAGAATATTTCACAGACTTAAAGGTCTTTCAGTAAATTGCATCAGTTTCAAGGCTTTTTGTGTCAAATTTAAAACTTTCAAAAACTGAAATCTAATTTTTTGGGGGAAAAGTTTGTATGGCTGCATTTATAATTTCCTTGCAGAAATGGTGGACTGAGACAGAAAAGGGAAAGAACCAAGATACATCCTTATTGTTTATTTAGCCTAACCACTCTACTACGCACATCCACATACATGCATGAAGCAAATTCCTGGGAACAAAGGTAAAATTCCCTGCTGGCACAACAGGTGAGGTCCACACCAATCAGAACTAGACATTCAGACTAGATATCAGGAGGCGCTACTTCACAGTAAGGGTGGCTAGGATCTGGAACCAACTTCCAAGAGAAGTGGTGCTGGCTCCTACCTGGGGGGTCTTTAAGACAAGGCTAGATGAACACCTTGCTGGGGTCGTTTGACCCCAGTACTTTTTCCTGCCAAGGCAGGGGGTCAGACTTGATGATCTGCTCAGGTCCCTTCCGACCCTACAAACTATGAAACAATGAAACTAAGAAGAGCATGAGATAAATACCCCAGGCCCAGGCTTTCCAACCATAATGCCACTTTTACAAAAAAAAGAGGCCACTTCTCATGGGTGCTTTATACCAGTAGGGGCCCAATCTTTTGGACAGGTGTGGAACAATTTAGGCCTGCACCCACTCCAAATGCCACTTTGATTGCCTTCCCCTGCCTGATCTACTGCTCTGCTTTTTGTGCCCTGCTCTCTCTGCCACTGTGCTCCTGTCCCTTCCCCAATCAGCCATGTGCCACATACATGCACACAGAGGCTGGCCCTGCCATTTGTGGCATCCATGCCATGGGTTGGCCACCCCTGTTTATACAATAGATTATTCGTTTTGAGCAGTTCCTGATCCTCCCAATCCTTGTTCCAAGTAGCCTGCCACAAGGAAGCAGGAGGTTAAGAGTTTCAACTTCCTTCCCCTGAAAACAAAACTACATTCTGTCTCCTGTAGTCTATGTGGTAACAAGCTCCTCCACTCCCAAGGTTTGCTCCTTCAATAATTTGACCTTAGGACTGGAAAGAGAGGTCTTTTTTCCCAATAACTCTTAAAAGAACAGAACAAATTCCCTTGTCTTCCATTAATTTTGCCAATTGCACTATCTTCAAAGACCTACCACCCTTGAAGTCTAGACACCTTTCCAGAAGTAGAACACAAAGATCCTCCAAGAGTAAAAGGAACCTTAAGGGAAATGCAAGCCAGAATCCTGTGGTTTCAAAGTGATGAATTTGCCACTTAACTAACACTGGGCCTATCTACACTACTACAGAGCAGACTAATTTGCTCCACAATAAAGTCTCATCATCTACACATGTGCCACAATTAGGGCTCAGTAGAGTAATTTACTCCTGTGTAGGATAGTCCCATCAGCCACAAGTACTATCCTATGCCAGTGCAAATAACTGTGATTAACAAACATGTTGATGATGTTGTGGGCTCAGATTGCACCATCAGCTAAGCTAGCAGGGGGCCAGGCTCCTGCCTGTTGCTGAACCTAAACTGATTCACCCAGGCTCAGTTTGCTCCTGTCACCAGGTGCATGTTCAGATGCTGTGCCTGGATTAGTTTACTCGGGTGCAAATTGTGCTGGAGCAAATTCAGTCATATTAATTGCACGTGTAGACAAGCCCACTGTCAATCAGACCTCCCCAGATACAGGCTGGGATAGAGATCTGTCTTAGCCTCTTGTATGAAAGATGAAATTAAGGTGAAGATAAAAAGCATTGCTTTTCCACTTCACAGGGTTATGAAACTATTAAAAAGAAAACAAACACAGTGTGAAAAAATAATGCATTTTGACAGAGGCTTTATCGCAGGAGAAAAGCAGCAGCAGATATCATCTCTGATATGTCAAATAACATAGCCTTCCCCGCTGCTTAAAAATCTGACTCAGCTCTTGAGGATGCAGATCCCATTTTTATATCAATGTAGAGTGATCTAACTGCACCTCAGCTACTACAAATGAAGCTGGAATTATCTCATGGATACCTGATGGCATCTGTATGAAGGAGATCAGGCTAGATGATGACAGTGGCCTCTTCAGCACTACAAAGGGAAGCAGTCTTGCCCAAGCTTTGGCAAGCCTCCTTGCAGTCCTGGCCCTTGTGGTCGGTCCTATATAGTTGGGTGAAAAGCAGGAGAATCATCTGGTTCAGTTCTAATATGGGAAAATGGGGTCTTTCTTGCTAACTCTACTGTGTCAATCAGAAGCCCCCTAATTTACCATTTGAAACTAGGGACATGCTCAAGACCAGAAAATATATGGGAAAGAAAGGGAATATTTCAGTGGGAGCTGGGTGGCTAATCTTTTAGACATCTTTCAAAATTCCAGCCAGTATCAGCCACTACAATCACCCAAGACCATTGCAACTGGCCCCTGAACTCTCTCTTCATCTTAACTGCCAGACATGGTGAATCTCCTTTGTTTTCTGGTAACATGTACTACATGAAAAAGGATGGGAACTTGAAATAAGCTGAAACATAACCTATTTCTCTAAGACTAGTTTGAGGTTGTATCATAGGCTAAAAGAACTTTCTTCTTAGCTACCACGGAAGCTGTTGAATCTTCTCCTAAAGAACAATTCAGGGTGGTCAGGTGCTTTATCTCTCTAGACTGCTTGTAGTCAAGAGCAGCAACCCAAAACAGGGACTTATCCTCTGATTTTCCAGAAAAGATCATTTAGTGTAAGAACGCGTCTCAGGTTGCACAGTTCCAGTGCTCCTCCGCTCACCAGCCAACAATCCATCTTCATGGCATGAATTCAGCACATTGTATGGCAATACTGTACTATGTGGGCATGCATATGCAGGTAATAAATTTACTGCTCAGTAGACTAATTTACTGTGCACTAAACACCTGCATGTGTAGACAGTGATGCTTTACTGTGCAGTAGGTTAATCTACTATCCAGTAAAGTGTCTCATACAGCTACAGCCAGTGAAGATGAATAAAAGAGAATCATGAGTCATTACAGTCTTTCTTGATGTCTTCAGGAATCAGCCAAAGACTGCAATGAACTCCCACAAGATCTAACAGCTACCTCAACACCCATCAATTTCCATTGCAAGGGCAAGGAACTCTGTGTCACCTTGCTTCACTAGAACACACTCATGCAACAGGCTAAAACATAGAAACACGTACCAGTAACTTAAAAAAAATCTTTCCCCTTGGAGACAAAAAAGGGATAAAATGAATTTCAAATGCTCCTTTTGGATAGGGATGATCCCGCCTCAGGCAGGGCATTGAATTAGATCAGTGGTTCTCAACCTTTTTTGTACCAGGACCCATTTGTAAACATCAATGGCCAGTCCCAACGTAGTGCTCCACACTCCTGACCCACTGCCCCCTACCACCAGGCCCCCATTGTGTGGGGTAGGGGTGTGTGTGTGGTGCATGGTGGGCCCCAAGCAGCCCCTTGCAGGCTGGAACTCTGCCAGCCTGCAAGGGAAAAGCCACCATTTCCCACATCTTTCTCTTTTAAAGGAGGATCCATTTTTAAAGTTTGTTCATGACCCTTTCATATATTTTTGTGACCCACTTTTGGATTGTGACCCACAGGTTGAGAAATGCTGGTCTAGATAACCTCTGGATGTCCCTTCCAGCCCTACTTTTCTATGATTCCTTTTTTTTCCCCACCTTTGTATTTTGCCCCTTCCACAAAGTAATTTTTTTTCTGATCAGTCTCTGAAAAAATACTTCTTGAATCATACACCAGCATCATACTTACTCAAAAGTTATGCAGCTCATAAAAAGGGTCAGGTGTTTTCTGTTTTCATGGTGATAGATTTGCCAATTGTAATCACTGTTGCAGAACTGTTCTCCAAAATGCTAGGTAAATTCTTCAGACGCAGGTTTCTAGAGTCAGGAACCCTGTATTCCTGATGAGACACTTTAATTTAAAGGGCGCTGTCATCACATCACAGATGTACATTTATCCAAAATACTCAGGCACACTCAGATAGATTAGGTGAAAAACACATTTGCTATGCCTCTACCAGCTGATTCTGCTATCTCTATAGAGCTATCATACAGGCTGAGCCTCTGTAAAAGGTATATGTAAATGAAGACCCTTGGGGAATTTTACACTGAATTTGGAAAGTTCAGCTATAGAGAAAGCAATTTTATAAATAATTTAAAACAATAAAGACTTTTCAGTAAATGTTTATACCTATAGCTGATTTTATTTATGGCTTTTCCTCTTTCGTCTTCACAGAGCTTTACACTCCTTCAGGCCTTTGAGTTGCCAATCTGAGGACTCTGTACATGTCTAGCTTCAAGAGGAAAAATCTAACCCATAAGAATAAAAATAACATAGCTTTTTCCTTCTGATCTGTCAGATGATGAACTGGGCCCAGGAGGGCCAAAAGCCACACAAACTCAGCAGTGACTAACTCTAATGACCAAAGGTCATCAGAAAGCAATCTAGAAGGGATGCCTCCTCTAAAATAGGCTGCTGATTCATGGAGGATAGGAAAACTTTCTGTGGGACAGCCAGAATGGTTGTAAACTACAAAACTGGTCCTGGATTCAAGAATTAGCTCCTGCAGAAAACCCTGTGCTCAGGCTGATACAATTATTTGTATCTTCTGGATGGGAATATGTGGGCAGCAATTATATTCCCTAATTTACAGACCTGTCAATTTAGAAGGTATTTGTATTCCCCCTAAATCCTGAAGATGCATTCTATATCAGCAACAACACCATTTATGAAGTTGTGCACAAGTATGTACTAGCAAAAACTGTATCTTCACAACATTACTGGTCCATTTGCTTATGCAGCCTGAAATATTAAATACTATGTCAATATTTTCCATCTTCCAGAAAAACATATAATTTAGATAAGGACATCTTAAGCTTTTTGTAGGTTTCATGGTTCCTTTGTGCAAATATTACAAAATTTTAACAAACTAGCCTTTGAATTCAACAGCTGTTAATCTGTATGGGTTCTTATTCTAGTCTACTTGCCTGAGAGCAGTACTCATTTCAAACTTATGTTTTTTACTAAGGTTTTGAGTTAGGCTATATAATTTTTTTTTTTTTTAAAAGCACGTCAACTATACCTAAGTACTAAGTAAAACAGTTATGCAAATGTGCACTCTTAATAAGAAAAATGTCACAGCTACAGCTAGTAATATACTCTTAAGCTACGCAAACTAGGTGCCACAATTTCTACTATGATACACATTTTAGCCTATTCAATTATTTATTATCCTTTTCCTAGATAATACTGTCATAACACTATTATATAATAATATTCTTTTAACATCTAGATATTTATTAAACAATAACGTTAAAAAAAATTCTTGGGGACAGCGAACACTGATCAATCGAATTCACCATATAGCATACGGTGGGTAAGATAACTAGCAGGGTGAAAATGCTTGACTATAGGAATGCTAACTTCAGTGTGCTTAGGAGTCTCGTCAACGATGCACTGCAGGAGAACAGTATTGGTGAGATGGGAGTCCAGGAAGGGTTGTCATTCCTAAAGGAAGCGATCCTTTGGGCACAGTGGGAGACTATCCCGGTACGAGGGAAAAGGAGCCACAAAACTTCCTTGGCTAAACAGGGAAATCCAGGGGAGCATAAGGACAAAAAAGAAGGCATATGGGCTGTGGAAGCAAGGGGAAGCTACCAAGGAGGAGTATACCTACTTGGCCCCCATGTGCAGGGAGGCAGTTAGAAAGGCTAAAGCAACTACAGATCTGAGGCTGGTAACACAAATTAAAGACAACAAAAAGTCTTTTTTTAGGTATGTAAGGAGTAAAAGGAAGGCAACAGAGCAGCATAGGACCCCTACTGAACAAGGAGTAGCAATTAGTGACAGGCAGCGGGGCACAAGACTGAGCTATTCAATGAGTTTTTGGTCTCAGTTTTCCCAAACAGGGCTCAAGATAAGTCTCCTAATGGGTTCTTAGATGGGCATCAGAGGGACACCAGCCTACCAACTGTCAACACTGATTTGGTGCAGAGTCACTTGGATGGAGTAGATGTGTTCAAGTCAGCAGGCCTGAATGAGCTGCATCCAAGGATACTGAAGGAATTGGCCAGTGTCATAGCAGAACCACTGGCATAGCTGAGCACTCGTGGCACTTGGATCAGGTCCTAGAGGACTGGAAAAGGGCCAATACGGTCCCTATTTTCGAGAAGGGGAGGAAGGAGGATCCAAGTAATTATAGGCCAGTCAATCTCACCTCCATCCTTGGAAAGGTCTTTGAAAAAATTATGAAGAGTCATATTTGTAGGAGTCCAGTGGGAAAAATAATGCAGCAGGAAAACCAGCATGGATTTGTAGCAGGTAGATCATGCATGACCAATCTGGTTTTGTTTTATGATGGGGTCACTGTGGATAAGACTTACCTCAGCCAGGTGAGGACTGGATCTGGTAGGATGCTGCACTGGAACTGGAGCATATCGAAAGTAAACTGCGGCCGATGGGGACACTGCAGCAAAGAGAAAAAAGAAAAAAAAGCTGCCAAGTCAGGAGGAGCCAGGACCGGCTCTCACATGGGCATGGGCACGCTCTATAGCAGCATGCCAGGGCCACTTTACTGCCCGGGCCCCTGAAGCCTGGTGGGAAACCAGCAGGGGAAACCAGAAGTGAAGTTCCTGACTGGCTCGTAAGGGCCAGATCTGGAACACAGTCCCAGCACAGGGATGTGGTGGCTGCGCCAGGAAAGGGCTTTCTCAAATAATCACACCCAGATAAGATTCAATAACTTACCAGAAAAGACTCCGTGGGTATCAGATATCTACAACACAGACTGGATCCTGGCAGGACCAAATGGGGCAAGGACTGACAAACAGCTGACCCACAGCATGTATAAAGACCAGATAGGGAGTGGGATTCTGGGGCACAAGACTGCCTGGGATCTGGAAGATGCATAAATAAAGCAAGGTGTGATAGGGAGCACTCAGGTTAAACAACGTCCCAGTCCTACCACCATAAGTTTAAAGGGCCAAGACACCAAAGTGCACGTGAAACCATCTCTGGTAGTCCAGTAAATGACATCTTTGGCTGGCATTAGGTGGGGTGTAGGGGAGGTGTAGACCCAAGCAGGAAGGACAACCAGGATGACTGAAGGAAGGCACCAGAAGGGACGGGATAGACCATCTTCCCCCAATTGAAATAATTTTCCAGCAAAGACATGGCAGGAGAGACCCCATTAACAAGTCTGTTTCTTCCCTAAAGGAAAGACAAAGCCAGAAAAGACGCCATGGACTCAACGCACTGGTGAATGGCACGGAAGGCTTAGATGCAGGAGTTAGAGGTGGATGTCATTTTCTTGGACCTTAGCAAGGCCTTTGATATGGTATCTCATCCTATTCTCATAAATAAATTAAGAGGCTGTGACACAGATGTTTACACGATCCGGTGGGTGGCAAATTTGATTAGCGGTCGCACCCAGAGAGTGGTAGTAGATGGGTTGGTATCGACCTGGAAGGATGTGGGTAGTAGGGTCCCACGGGTTTCAGTCCTTGGACCTGTATTCTTCAATATTTTCATCAGTGACATGGATGTGGGTGTGAAGCGTACTCTGTCCAAGTTTGCAGATGATACTAAATTGTGGGCTGTGCACTCTGGAGGGTAGGGAACGATTATAGGCAGACCTGGACAGGTTAGAAAAGTGAGCAGTACACAATAAGATGCAACAAGGATAAGTGCAGAGTGCTGCACCTAGGGCACAAAAATATCCAGCACACTTACTGGCTGGGAAGTGACCCTCTCAGCAGCACAGAAGCAGAAAGGGAGCTTGGAGTCATAGTGGACTCCAAGATGAACATGAGTCGTCAGTGTGACAAAATCATCAGAAAAGCTAACCGCACTTTATCATGCATCAGCAGATGCATGACAAATAGATCCAAGGAGGTGATACTTCCCCTCTATGCAGCACTGGTCAGACTGCAGTTGGAGTACTGTGTCCAGTTTTGGGTGCCGTACTTCAAGAAGGATGTTGATAGACTTGAGAGGGTCCAGGGGAGGGCCACTGATATGGTTAGGGGCTTACAGGACAAGTCCTATGAGAAAAGACTGAGGGACCTAGACCTCTTCAGCCTCTGCAAGAGAAGACTGAGAGGTGATTTTGTGGCCACCTTCAAATTCATTAGGGGAACACAGCAAGGGATTGGAGATGCTCTGTTCACCAGGGTGCCTCTTGGGGTAACAAGTAACAATGGTCACAAACTGACAGAGAGAAGGTTTAGGCTAGATGTCAGGAAAAACTTCTTCACGGTGAGGGTGGCCAAAGTTTGGAATGGGCTTCCAAGGGAGGTGGTGCTCTCCCCTACCGTGGGGGTCTTTAAGAGAAGGCTGGATAGGCATCTGGCTGGGGTCATCTGACCCCAGCACTCTTTCCTGCCTAGGCAGGGGGTCAGACTCGATGAACTGTTGAGGTCCCTTTTGACCCTAACACCTATGAATCTATGAAACTTATATAAAACACTACAAACCAGTACATGGGCAAGATCTGCAAAACATGACATTCAAGTCACTTTATACCCTATCTTTCAGAAGTGCAGGTTCACATGACTGGAAAATAGGTTGACTTCCCAAGAGATCTCTAGGTAAGAAGTAAATAATGAAACAACCATTTCTGCTTATGACATTTTTCAAAACAGCCACTCCAAACCTTATGGATTTACTCCTATCCAGTCCTAAAACTTAGCCTGTTTCCTATTACTGGTTGGCTTTACGCTGTCACATTGTTCCTGTTTCTTGGCCTTCAGGTAAGTCTCCGTTTCTGGGCTGGTAAGTTTAGCCCTCTGACCAAGCTGATAAAAATTGTTCCTCCTGGAGCAATGAAGTCTAAGAGCAAAACTGCCCTTTGTCTTCCTTGAGTTACAGCTTCTTCATTTTCAAGCACATGCAATGTACTTCCCTTGTTGGGCTCCAGACTAAACAGCATCCAGTCACACTGAGTTTCTCTGATGTGATTACTGACAATTTCCATGCAAATGCAGAGGGTTTTAGCTGAAAGTGGAATTCTTATTTTCATGTTTCTGGCAGCTTCAACTGTGGATCCCTGAAAGGAAGCAGCTGCTTGCCCTAAGTTTTCTGCAGGATCTGCTTCAATGCTTTGAGTCATTTCCTTAACGTAGCGCTGCAGTATGCATTTTAGGCTCACTCTCTGGCCCCTCTCCAGATGTTCTACAGATCTTTCCAAGCTGCTTTTTGAAGCTTGAGGCTCAAATACTACCTTTTCTCTCACTGGATAAACTCACCAGCAGCTTCTGTCTCATGACAAATCTCTTACTTTGCTCTTATTAATAACAACTACCACAATTTCACTTCCCTTCTGCTCTCTCTCTGTGGAGGCTCACAAGATGCTGGCATTCTTCCTTGTTGACCTTTTACTGGGGAAAGGACTGTTTCTATCTCATTTCCTGTATTTTAATAGGCCTTGGATAGGGGAATGACAGCTCTTGGAATTCCTGGAACCTGGGTTGAACTCAGCTCAGGCCCAACACTCTTCTTAACAGAGTCAGCATGTCCTTTTATATTCTTCAACAGCTCTCCCAGTATATCTTGCTATGAATGTAAATTCAGCATGACTAAAACAACATTTCTGATTTTTCCCACCCAACCTTCTCAACCCTCACATGCTCACTTACAACTGATGAGAACATCAATGTTCCTGTCATCCAGTCCCATAGCCTTAGCATCCATTGTCTTTAATTCTTTTGTCTTTCAGCCCACATCATGTCCGGCACCCAAAGTTACTTCCCTGACTCTGATGTATTATAGCCCCGATAAAACGACCCCCCCATACATTTGGATCCTCTTTTAAACCTGGTTATTCTTTTATTTTTCTACAACTTCTTGTGGAAGTAAGTTTCACATATAAATTATGTGTTAAGTATAATGCCCTTCCTTTTGTTTGCTTTAAACTTGCTGCTTGACGATTTCATTGGGAAATCCCTAGCTCTTCTATTATGAGACATAATGAATACCAGTTCCCCAACATTTATTCCACACCAGACATGATTTTATTATACTCTATCATATCATCCTTCTGTCATCTCTTTTTCAAAGTGAACAGTCCCAGGCTTTTCAGTCTCTCTTTGCATAAAAGCTGTTTCATATCCATATCCCTGATGCCCTTCTCTGTACCTTATCTAATACTAGTATACAATTTTGGAGATATATATTTTGTCCTTTTTGAAAACTCTCCAGAGGATTCCGGATGTGGGTGCACCATTGTGTATAAATAATTTAAGTTAGTGTTGATTTTTCCCCAGGTAAATTAAATTGGATTTATCAGTTTTGAATTTAATCTGCTACTTCTTGCCCACTCACTCAATTCTGCAAGATCTTTTTGTAACTGTTTACTATCACCTTTGGATTTCACTACCCAAGATAATTTTGTATTTTCTGAAAATCTGCCACTCACTATTTACTCCTCTTTCCAGATTTAATATGTTGAACAGTACACACAGTTAGGGAATCTTTTACCTTCCTCCAAATAAAAAAAATGAACATCTAGCCCTACCTTTTGTTTCTAATCTTGTGATAAGTTTTCAGTCTATGAGAGCACCTCCCTTCTGATCCCTACCAGACCATTGGGAACAAAGGGTAGAATAACCAGTGAGTAGCTCCCTGAATCACCACTGCAACCTCTGGTATGGCAAGCACACCAGAGAGCTGGAGCTCAGTGTGATTGGGTGGCAACCTTGCAGTTCTCTGGCCCCGCTGCTGATTTTAGGTTATAAACTATTACTAGCAGTTCTGCAAGTACATATCTGAGTTCCTTCAAAACTTCAGGGTTAATACAATCTGGTCTTGGTTTCTTGCTCCTGTTCACTTGATCAATTTGCTCTGAAACATCATCATATACTGTCACCTTAATTTGAGCTTATTCTTCACATTAACCTCCTAAAAAGAATGGATCTAGTAGTGAAGAATGCAGAAAATCCATCAAGCTTCTGTGTGATGCTTTTGTTTTCTCTGAGTGCACCTTTTACACGCTGGTCATCTAATGGCACCACCAACACCCTGGCAGGCCCCCTGCTTCCAATTCCAACTCCTAAAAAATATCGTTAGGAGTTCTTGTGTCTGTAGCAAGATGTTGATGTTTCTCAAATTCTTCTTTAGCCTGCCTGATTCTAGCTTTACATTTAACTTGCCAGAGCTTGTGTGCCTTTCTGTTTTCTTCATTTGGGTCTGACTTCCATCTTTAAGAGCATCCCTTTCTCTACTATTAAGCCACCCTTTTTTAGACCACTTAACATCTTTTTTGATTTGTGAGATACATTTATTCTAGACTTCTACTATGGCATTTTACAGCAGTTTCCACATTGTCTGCAAGAATTTTTCTCTCTTGGCTCCACCTTTTAATCTCCCCCTAACTAGATTCCTCATTGTTATGTTGTTCCCCTTCTTAAACTTAAATATTGCTGTGGTGGTTTTACTTATTTCCTCCTGCAAGATTTGAATTTAACTTTATAGAGGTTACTACTATAGAATGGCAAAACAGTGCAGTCTTCAGTGACCTAAAACTTGTAAAGGAATCTCACAAAAAGTGGAAACATGTTCCTATTATGTATAATGAGTATTAGAGTACAGTGTGTGCAGGTTGGGAGGAAATCAGTTTGGTGATGGCACAAATTGAAATACAGCTAGTAAGAGACATAAAGAGCAACAAAATAGCACTGTACAGTACACATATGTTAGAAGTAGGAGAAAAACAAAGGAGAGCGTAGAACCTACTGAATGAGGTGGGTAGCTAATAATGGATGATGCAGAGAAGGCTGAAGTGTTTAATTCTGTTTTTACTTCAGACGTCACAAAAAAAGGGCCAGCTATCAGATAACAGGTACAGTTGGCAAGAGGGATAGAGGAGGAGATAGTTAGCCTACAACAGGGAAATAATAGGTTAAAGGTAGAGGTGCACTGATATTTTGGTCCCATATCAGGTTGACGCTGATATAAGGAAAATTGACAGGATTGGCAGTTGGCTTTTTTTTGGCTAATGTGACCAGTAAATGCCCTGTGCATGTGCTCAGCTGAAGCACAGCATGCAGGTGACCAGGAGTGCAGCCCAGCAGTGTAGAGACCAGCATTGGGGTAGTAAGTCTGTTGTGGGTGAAGAGGTGGGAGGAGGATAGGGGCATTGTGGGGTGGGTGCAGATTGAGGCCCCTGCGATGAAGGAGAGAGTAGGGCTGGGGCTGAGCCAGGGGAAGGCTCTGCACAGCCGGGACAGGGTGTGGGGTAGGATGCGGGACGGAGCCACAAGCTGACCGTCTGGGGAGGTTGAGGGGGGGAAGCTTTTGCCCCAGGAGGGCATCGGGGGGGTGCCCCCAGGTTCTGTGCACATGGTGAGGGTGAGCTGCTACTGTGGGCAGGAGCCAGGGCAGCACCAAGCTCTTTCCAGTGGAGGGGCTGAGCCAGGCTGTGCTCAGGGCAGGTGGTGGTGGCACTGGGAGGGGGGTTACAGGGTGGCTACGGTGAATTTTAGGGTGGCTACAGCCCCCCCATACCTCCACTGCTGCCCTCCCCAAGCGTGACCTGGTCCAGTCCCCCACTGGGAAAAGCCCGGCACAGCCCCATCCTCAGCCTCCAGTGGCAGGCCACCCTCGCCCTGTGCTTAGATGCGGGGGCACATGCCCCTCATGCCCTTGCAGGGTGCGCACAATGGTGGGAGCTGCCTCCCATACCCCCCAGATAAGTCACATGTGGCTCCATCCCGCACCATGCCCTGGCTGTACAGTGCCTTTCCCTGGCTCAGCCCCAGCCCCAGCCCCACTCCTTCCCTCACTGCTGGACCTTGATCTGCATCCCCCACAAATGTTCTCTCCCCCACCCCTGCTTCCACAAGAGACTTACCAGCCTGATGGTGGTCTCCATGCTGCCTGGCTGCATATTGGCAATCAGATTGGTAATGGCCGCCATGGCTTGATAAAAATCGGCCATTGGTATTGGCCCAAAAAAGCTCTATTGGTGCACCCCTAGTTAAAGGTTACTTAGAGAATCTGGAGGTTTTCAGGCCAGCAGGTCTGCATGCAATTTATCCTCGAGTACTCAAGGAATTGGCTGAGGTAATTTCTGAGCCAGCGTTTCTACTACTGAGAACTGTGGAGACTGGATGAGGCCTCTGAAAAATTGAAATGTGCACATCTTTGAAAACAAGGAAAACCAAGGGAACTTACAAACCAGACAGTCTGACTTTGATATCCAGAAAGATACTGGGGCATGTCATTAAGGAATGCATTTTAGGTACCTAGAGGATAAAGAAGTGACAACGAACAGCCAAAAGGTATTGGTCAAGAGCAAGTCATAGTTAATCAGTCTGATTTTCTTTCTGGACAAGATGGCAGGCTTTGTGGATGGGAGAGAGCAGTGAACACGATACATCTTGACTTTAGCTTGACTTTAGTATGGATCCCTGTGGGCTGAATGACCTGGTGTCAGGGGCTGGTTCTGGCCTATGGACCAGGAGTTGAGCACCCCGGTCTACATAACTGGTCGAATCATTTTGCTCAAAGAGTAGTCATTGATGACTCAGTGTCTAGCTGGGAGGAAGTATGAAATGGGGATCACAGGGGCCTGTCCTGGCTCCAGTACTGTTCTATATTTTCATTAATGAATTGAGGGATTGAGTGCATGATTGATTATTTTAAAGATGACACCAAGCTGAGTGGGGTAGCAGATACCGTGGACAGTAGGACTAGGATTCAAAATGGCCTTGAAAAATTGGAGACAAGTCCTGAAATTAATCCAATGAAATTCCATATGGGCACCTGCAAAGTACTGCATTTGAGGCAGAACAATCAAAGGAACCTGTATACATTGGGGATCAATTAACTAGGCTGCAGAACAGGACTTGGGGTTGTAGTGGATCACAAACAGAACACGAGTTAACAGTGTGCTTTGCTTCCATTAGTGTAGTAGGATTTATTAACAGGAGTATGTATGTATTTGCAGGTCAAAGGACATGATCTTTCTGTTCTATTCATTTTGAGTGAGGCCTTGCCTCGAGTACTGCATCCAGTTATGAGTATCACACTTCAAGAAACACATGAATGAACTGGAGATGCCTTAGGGCATGTCCATGCTGTCAAAGCAACACATCCCAACCTGGGCATCCTCAAACATGTCCTAGTACCCTGCTCCTGCTTGCATGCTTCCACCTGGAAATGCCTTGGTGCGAATGCTCTGGGGCATCCTTCTGTGGCTGCTTTTGTGACCTCAGCCTCCAGAGTGCTGGAGAGCAGTCAATGGGGATGACGCTAGAGGGGCCTCACCTGTCCACTTCTGGTATTACAGCATGAATGGGAGCAAATGCATAGGGTATGCACAGGAATTTCCCAGCCAGGGCCGACTGCTGCTGTAGTGTGGACATGCCCTAAATTTGATGTGAAGGCAGGTGGTCTGAAATTCTTGAAGAGGGAAGTCTCACATGGGCTCTGATGTAGAGGAACTTCTCTCTGTGGGTGCCAGTATGAACAATTGTTTGCCTGTGCATCGCTTAGCAACATGTGACTGGCTCTGCTCCCAGAGTTTGAGTTGGCTACAAGCCCTGTGAGAGAGAGGGGGAGCAGGTCTTTTTTTTGTTGAGTCTAAGGGCTTGGAACAAACCCATATTGTTTGCATGCCTCCGGGGGAGTGAGAGCAAGCCCCTGACCCCTAGCTATGCTGCTCCTTCTCCTGACCTTCTGAGTGTGGCTTCAGTATAGCTCTGTGCAGCTGGTGCATGTGGGACCTGTTGTCAGCCCTGGGGCATGTAGGTCTCTCTGGGATGAATAGAGACTGCCTGCTCCTAAGCATCCTTTGGCTTTCTTGCTGTCTGTGTGTAAACTGAATGTAGCAGGTCGAAACTGTGATGTTGCAGGCAGTGTGATGGAGCAGGAACTTGGGGAAGAAAGGTAGGTCAAGGGATTTCTATTTACAAGTGGTGTCTAGGCTGACAGCTTATCCTGTCTTTGCACAGGAATAAACAAGTCATAGAAAAGTATGGCTGGAAGGCTCTCAAGAGGTCATCTAGTCCAACCCTCTGCTCAAAGCAGGATTTTTTTCCCTACTTAAGCCATCCTAGACAAGTGCTTGTCTAGTCTAGATGTGCTCAACCTCTGGCCCACAGGCCAAATGTGGCAATGGAGCCATTACTTCTCGCTCTCAGGGCTCTCCACAAGTCAGGAAATTTGGTAGTGGGGGAGCAGTGGCCTTTAATATGGCCATCCTCTCCATTGTCAGATTCCCAAACCCCAAGCCCCATGTATCCAGTTGGAGCAAAGATGGTCCGCCTTCCCCTGGAGGGGTTGGGTTGGGACTAGGCCAAGCTGCTGTCCCCACTGCAAGGCTGGACCATACCCCCTTCCACCTCATGGGACTGGGTTGGGGCCAATCCATTCCCCTTCTCTACCATGGGGCTGAACCATGCCTCCTTCACCTCCCCCAGCCAGGTCACGTCCCTCCATGCCCCCTGTGGGGCTGGGTGAAGTTCTCTTCCCCACCTGCAGGACCAAGTTCAGGCTGAGCTGCCCCCCACTGCCCTCCCTGTGGTTGGATGGTGCCCACTGCTTTGGCCCTTGGCACTGGATCAGAACCACCATCCAGCCCATGGCTGGAATAGGCACTTCCCATCCAGCCTGCCAAGCCTGCCATGATCTGCCTGTGCTGGGGAGGGAAGAAGCTGGGAGCACCGGCTGCAGCCAATAACTGCTCCTATACCCACCTGCCTTCTAAAATCCTGGACCTGCCCATGGCTGGGTCCTAATACCTGCCACCCACCTACCTCTGACCCAAACTGGGTCACTCTGGTCCAGAGCCTACAAAGGTTGCTAACTGCTGCTCTCAGCATAGACTGAGAGTCTCCCAGAAGCCATGATGGAGAGTGTCTTCTGGTGAAATCTACCAGTGTTGGGGCATGGCAAGTGAGTTAAGCCAGATAAGGGAAATGATAACCATGCAAGTGCAGCTCACATCTCTCTGCTCCCGTTCCAGCTACTGCCATTCTGCTCTTTCCACTGCCTCTGTGATCACCTGTCCCCAGACTGTCTCTCAGCGGCATACTCAACTTACCATCAATGACACGTATAGCCTATGTATCCCAAGTCTGGAAAAGACTGTATTGTATGCACCCTCTATATGATGCTGGTGTAGGATGACTGCTGTTGGAATTTTCAAGAGTAGGAGCATTTGCTTTTGTATCATTGCTTTGCAATTCAGGAGATAAAGTGGGTATCCCAATGTATTCACACACTTCTGGCAACTCCTAAAAGCTGCTGCTGGCCAAGAGTATTGTTCTGATTGGCCACCAGAGTGTGTGAGGGGGCTTTCCTGTATGTCTGGGGTTCAAGGGTGTCAGGCATCATTCTCTTTTCATCTTCTGGCCAGCTGCGGCAGGGCTGCCCCTAGGGGTGCTGTGACCTCCCCTAGTGCCCTTGCCTACCGTGCCAAGTCTGGGTCTTTCACATCCTCCATCTCGCCCACCACGTCTTTGCTCTAATTAGTTTAGTGAAGGAGGCTGCCTTCCTACCCTTCTTGGCACGGGGCCGGTCTTACTATGCCGGGATTTTCTCCGAGTCCCGGTGTTGGTCTTCTCCTGAGGCCAACTCAGTACATGCGCCCCCCCAGGGTGGCTCTCTGACTGTGCCCCCTTTCTCGCCCAGCTTGGACTTCTCTATGGACTTACGCCCCACTCAGGGCTTCGTAACTTCCAGGCAGCGCCCCGCTCAGGCCTGCCTCCCCTATGTCCCGCGGCTGCTCGTGTACCGGCCTATTCCGTGCTCCTGCGCTCCGCTGCCCGCACTCGGGCCTCCTGTGCCCCCACTGGGCCCTCACTCGCGCCTCTTGTGCTCGCTGCCCACACTCGGGCCTTCTATGCCCCCACTGGGCCCTCGCTCGCGTCTCTTGCGCTCGCTGCCCGCACTCGGGCCTTCTATGCCCAACTTGGGCCTGGGGTTGCACCTCGTGCACTCCCCGCCCACACTCGGGCCTTCTATACCCCCACTGGGGCCCTTGGTCGCACCTCTTGCACTCCCCGCCCACACTCGGCTTTTTATGCCCGACTCGGGCCTACCCCCCACTGGGTCTCTTCCCAGTTGGGGCTTCCAATTGGGGCCTGTCCTGGTAATGCCCACGCTGGGCTGGGGTCGGGACCCCCCCACTGCTTAGGCCCACCTTCCTGGGCCCACACCTCGGCTAGACTCTTCCCGAAGTCGCCCCAATGGGCTGGGGTCGGGACAACCCCACATGCGGCACCCTCCTTGGTGCCAGGAACTCCCCCACCTTACTGGGGAGCTCCTGCTGAGGCCTCCTCCACCCCTACAGCCTCGCCCGGTCCTCCGGTCTAATAATCACAACTCCGCAAAACTATGCTGGCTCTCTCACCTACCTCTATCAGGGTTCTCTCCACCCCTGCATCATTGCAGCTGGTCAGGCTGCAGCCACTGACTCGGGCTGCTCAGCTCGCCCACAGAGCTCCTGCTCCTGCGGCTGCCAGAGGGGAAATTTTTTTGGCCTCAGCCTTCCCTTCCTTATGAAGGCCAGGCCTCGCCCCCTGGCGGTCAGCTGACTGACTCAGCTCCAACAGCTAACACCTGCTGCCTTACTAACTGGCAGCTAAGCCACTTCCTATCTTCAGTAGCAGGCACCGTAGTGCCCTGCTACACCAGCTGTATGCTCCTTCCTGCTCAGGGCTTTGCACTTTGAACTGTCCTTTGGAATCACCTAACTCTTTCTCCTCTGATTATAGAGGGAGACTAGCTATCCTGTGGCAAGCCAGTAGGGGGAGCTCCTGAGCTGAGCCACCTGCCTAATTGCCACTGCCCAAAAACCAAGCCTTGAGTACCTCCCCTGGGACGCCTATGTTATGCCCCACCCCGCTTCCTGGAGAAAATCGCAATCCTGGGGTAACTGCTGCCACCACCCAGGGTCTGGTCTTTGTTCAGGCCCTGTGCCCCACAGGGTACACACGCCTTGTAGACCTTGAGGGTGCTTGACCCACTGTGAAATCTTGGGGTGCTTCCTTTAACTTGAAGCACAGAAAGTAGCCTCCTATAGTCAGCCGAGCAAAGCGAGCACAAAGGCATGGCCAGTTCCTCTCAAGCATGTACCACAAAGCTTGCTATAGTGGATAGCTTTATTAGGTAGAAAGGGAAGGCTTGGGGAGGGTACAAGTCAGAGAATTATCAAAAGAATAACACTGTTCAAACAGAACTGGCTTGATAGCAATTTAATACGCTTGTAAATTACTGTAAACTACCTTTTTAGTTAAGTTTCTGGTAATTTACTCACTCAGCATCCCAGAAGAGAGAGAAAGTTGCAGAGGTTCAAGTTGCTGTGTAGAAGGCTCAACATGTCTCCCCTCTCTTCCTAGATAGCCTCTCTCAAATAGCCCTCCTGACCTCACCTTCTAGACCCAGTCAGGGGTGATGTTGTTTGATGTTCACCAAGCAATTTGAAAAGCATCACACCTTGACCTGGACTCAAGCCCCTGCCCCCATGTCATGAATTCAGAGCTCAAAACAATAGAGGCTATATCTACACCCTCTTATCTGATTCAGGTTATGTACGCCGTAACCTAGGGCAAGCAGATTGACTGGCATGTGAGGAGACCAAGACAAAGAAAAGGAAAAAAAACCCTCAAAAAACCAAAAAGCAGGAGTCTGGAAAGTGATTCTTCCACATATCCAACCTGCTATTTTTGGTCATTCTGATTAGGGCCCTATTATTTTGGCATTGCAATGCATATACTAAGATACCTACAGAGCCAATCTGGACCTAGCTCTAAATATCGGGTCCAGATTCTAATCCCACCTTCAAGTGCATAAGTGGACATAGGTGTTTAAGTGTGATTCTGTTCCACCCTGCTCAAGTCCCTGAAAAATCATTAATGCTAAAGTGTGTGTGTGTTCTTTCTCCTTGCTGCTTCTGTGCAACTCCATCTTAATGGTCTGATGACAGGGTGTTAATGGATTTTCAGGGACTTGAACAGTGTGGAAAGGAATTGCACTTAGGTGGCTAAGTCCACTTAGATGCCTAATAGGTAGAACAGTTTGTTTCCTCTTAGGGTGGAAACAGACTTTGTTTGACTTTTCATTTGTGCTGCCTTAAAAATACTTAAGGTGGCAAAAATGCTGAACTAATAAGACATCCTTAACTTTTGTTGTGCCACGTGACAGGAAAATCAATGGTGCAACAAAGGCTGGTAATAAACTGTTCCGCTTTATTGTGGCAGATCAGCAAACCCCCCCAGTTTTCCTTTTTTTAAATTTTAAAATGCATTCCCTCCCCTTCCCCAACCATTTCTGACTTTTCCTCTCCCTCTCTATTCCCTATAGATAGGATTTCATAGATTTCATAGACATCAGGACTGGAAGGGACCTCGGGAGATCATTGAGTCCAGCCCCCTGCCCAAAGGGCAGGAAGTCAGCTGGGGTCATAGGATCCCAGCAAGATAAGCATCCAATTTACTCTTGAAGGTGT
>NW_017728886.1:108176774-108186083 GCF_001723895.1 Crocodylus porosus | reverse complement strand
GGGAGCTGGCAACTGAGCAGGTTCTGCTGGGGCTGCAAGAGGTGCAAACCTGTTGCTAAGCTCCGGCGAGGGAGGGCCTTTGGTGCGGTGGGCCTTGGGGCCCTTGACCACCTTGGTCCATGCCCCTGACTGGGCAGAGCAGGAGGTCCCAGAGTCCTCCTTAGTCCTGGAGGGAGATGGTGCTCTACCCTGAGGCTCCCGGGGGAGAAGGGCCTGGCAGTAGGAGTCTATCTCGCAGTCCCTGATGGCACGCAGTCTCTGGACTGTGGCCTGGAGCTACAAAGTATAAGTAAGCTAAGATGTGGGATAAACTTTAACATTTTATTTTAGGTAGTAAGTTTTATTTTTCTCTCCCCTCTTTGCAAATAAGTGCCCTGCTATTTTAATATAGATATCCACTGTTTTGTAAGTGATAATTATCATGTTTGTATTGATTTTTTTTACTGCTTTTATATTGTGGGATTACTGTTTTAGGCCTACCTATGTATGTTAGCATAAGTCATGTCAAGTTTCCATTTTGTAATATCAAGCCTCCTTCGTGTGTTCCCTGACCTATGACTCATACCTACCCCTCTTATGTAATTTGGTTGTGAATGAATGGGGATGAATGAGGGTGTTTGAGAGACAATGGCAGTAGATCTAAAAATAGTTCCCTCTGAATGACTGAACCACCAACACCAATACCTGGACCAACAACCCAGGCATTGGAACCACCCTCAGCATTCAAGACTCAAAAGATGAGGCAACCCACCATTGTGCCAAGGCTGCACATGCTCAGTAAGAACACCTGGAGCCCTCTGGAACAGGACTGACTTTGTCTGGACAGGCCCTCCCATAGGAGATCAGAGGTAGTCTGCCCCATAAAAATGGGTAGTGAAGACTGACTCCTTGGGATGCCCTCTCCATCTGGAGCAGCACCATGCCACACCACCTATCCACCCAGAGGCCCTGCTGGCGACCCTTCTCTGGACAACACCTACTGGACAAAAATCCCTTTCCAGCCTGGATAGGTAGCTATCACCTCCCACCCCCTCTTCAACCAAGAATTTGGACTCTGCTTCTCCTCCCTATGTGGACTCCAACCCTTCCACTGAGTCTTTTTCTTCTGCTGCCATTGTGCGTGCTTGTGTGTGTGTGTGTATGAACCAATAACTTCATGGGGCTGTATAGCGTGTTGTCTGTTTAATAAACCTGTTATTTGGACCCCTGAGTTGGGTTTTGCTTTACTATGGTTCGGCCCTGCTCCAGTCTCTGCTCCTTGCCCCTCTAACTTTTGTTTCATTTCTCCCTCTCCTGCTTTTGGCTCACTGCCACCTCCAACACCTGTCCTGAGCTCCTCTCGGCCTCCAAACCACCTGTTTCTTTGCCACAGTCTTATCTGCCTTTTCTCCTGAGCTTCCATGTTTCTGCCTCAGTTTCTTTCCTGTCTGTCTCCTCCTTGTCACCACTTATCTGCCCCCCACCCAATATCTCAGCTGTCTGCCTCGGTTTCCAGCCCCAAGCTCCCAGGTTTCTGTCTCTCTCTCTTTCCTGGCTGTCTCCCCCTTGCCACCAGGCTTTTTTTTTCCTTTGCACCAGTGACCTTGAGTAACCCTGGGGCCACTTGATCTTAAGTAAGCCCAAGCCTCAGTTCCTCAGCCAGCTTCTCTGTAGTCCACTGGTTCTCATCCTGGTTCTAGCAGCTTTCACTCCCTACACTTTAACTCTCTCTCTCATCTTAACCTAACTCCAAGTATCCCAGGTACTCCAAGCATACACGTACATACCGTACAATCCAAGTTAGGAACTTACTTGTGTAGGTGGGTTTTGTGTGTGTGTGTATATATATGTCATTGGGTGTATGATATAAGAATTAGTGATCTGTATATGTGTACTGAGTTTGTGGGTATGGACAATTGACTTTTGTTTAACTTTTGGGGTGTATAGTGTGTATGTGCTTGAATTGGTGATAGGTATGCATGTGCCTAGGCTGATTTGGATGTGTATGTGCCCGAGTTGGTAGTGTGTGTGTGTGTGCGTGCGTGCGTGCGTGCGTGTGCACCTAATTCATTTGTGTGTTTGTATATGTGCAATTGTGTCACACCATCCTGTCTAACAGTGCAATATTGAAATCCTGAGAGTTGGCCTGACCCCACAGGGCAACAATAAGACATCCTTAACTTTTGTTGTGCCATGTGACAGGAAAATCAATGGTGCAACAAAGCGTGGTAATAAACCGTTCTGCTTTATTGTGGCAGATGTCTATTACCTTGTGGTGCCTTTTCTGCTCAGCCAGCCCTGCAGGTCTGGCTGTGTAGGGAAAACCCCACTTTTTTCCTGCTGCTCCAGGCCTATGCCCCAGGCCTATGCCATAGGTCTGGGGCAGTGGAAAAAAGCACTTCCCTGCTCAGCCAGCCCCACAGGGGTTTTGCCTCATGAAGCAGATCAACTGTACTGCAACACATGGCACAGCTGAATTGCTCCATTCAGCATCTTCTGTTTCTAGCTTTATCTAGGAAGAGGTGCCTGTATCTTACAAAAGAAGAAATAGAGAAATGGAAGGAAGATTTCTGCAAGCATGATGCAGTGGAGAGAGGGACAGGTTAGGGTCATACATGCAGATCTCCCCAGAGCTGATAGAGAGCTAGGAACTCCACATAGTGGGACAAACACTTCACTTTGAGGAACAGGACTTTCCATATTAAAAGGCAACAACAAGACTGGTGAAAACAGAGAATCCCAGAACATCCTTGTGTATAAGGGACATGCCATTATGCGTTCTTCCTGTACTCCAGGAGGTACAGCACATTGTTGAATCCCTGGGCCACCTTGGAAGTGAAAACTCACACACAGAATTTGGTTAGTTATTCAACTTTGCAATGGGTTTCAAGCTTATTCTGTTTATATTACACTTTTACTCATAACAGTAGCGTTGGTGGATTGCTATTTATTACAAATTCATAAACCAGACTCCCCCAGCATCCTGGCATGCTCTCTAGGTAGGACAGGGCTCTCTGCTTGGCAGACTGAGCAGGGACCAGCAGGGGTCTAATTCCACATGCTCCACATCCACCTGCCAGCCCCAGTGCAGCCCCATCGGCCGCTCGCCGCTCCGGCTGCCGGGCGGGGGCGGGGGTGGGACCAGCTTCCGCCGCTCGCTCTGGGCCGGGGCAAGCCGCTGAGGGAGATTATTCAGGCCCCATTATTCCCCCGCGCCCAAGCTTGGCCAGGCAGACCCCATGGCCAGCAGCTGAAGAAGCCCCTCCCCGTCAGGAGGGGGCTTGCCCCAGGCATAGAGGCGCCACTCGCACCACAGCTCAGGGCAGCAGCAGCCGGGCCGGGCAGACCCGGGTGCGGGACAAGCAGCCCCTCTTGCTTGGGGCAAGCCCCTACACTGGAGGAGCACATACGGCCTTTTGCCTTGGTACAGCTACTTGTTTCCATCTGGCATGTATCGGTATAATAAATGTTTATGTTTCCTTGATTTAAAATTAGCACCTCTGTCAAAAGGACTACCCCTTCTTCTGCCATCAGCCAGTCTCTTTCATCTTGGCTCATCAGCCCCAACATGCAAGCCTTATTGCAGCCTTTCCATTACAGAAGAGCTGATGATTTTTTTTTCTCCTGCTTTCAGGTCTCTCCTCCTTGCCCTTTCCTCTCTGTCTTCCCTACGTGTGATTAATTATTTCCATGCTTCACCCCTTCCACACCTGATTCATTCAGCCCTCTGTCTCCCTGCCCAGTTTCTAGCCCAAGCTCTCCTCCAACATCCATTTCCTCTGCTGCTCTTCAGCAGTAGAGCTTCTCCAATAGAAATCCTGTGACAAGGCTAACTTCCTCATCTACAAATGTGTGCCTTCCTCTTTCAGTTTTTTCATCTTCCCAGATAAACCACAACTCTGACTCTAGCTGTACAACTGAATACCACTCTCACAAACCCAGCTGCTTTTCTATCACTTTTAACTTACTCTTTAAAACCTCCTTTCCTTCTGCCTCCTTTCTCCCTTGCTCAGTAGTATTTTCTAATTTTTCCAAGAGAAAATTGATGAAATGCCAAAGTACTTCTTCTTCCACTCCTACAACTCATATCTTCCTTCCCTCCAAACATACCAGTAGGAATGTAAAGTATGTTTGACAAATAACAGGACTCTGTTTTCCGTGGGAGATTCTATGAAGCACTGACACATACATCACTGCCCTACCTAGTGGGATCTGATGGAAAAAGAAGTTAAGAATTAAGGTTAAATAATAAAAAGAATGGGCTTTAAGGGCAAAATGTACCAGCAAACCACATTTGTCATTTATATCCTGCAGTTCATGACCCCAGAATTGTCTTGTCACTTGGCTCTTTTAACACTTTCTCTTCCCCCAGAGACTCTGTTCTATCCTGTTTCCCAGTTTTCCCTGGCACCACTTTTATTTTCACCCTTACTATTCTCACTTTCTTTTGAGTCTCTCCTGTCTCAATATAAACATGCCTTAGTCTCTCTCATCTTAATGCCCCCACTCCCCATAACCCACACCCTTGACACCTTTTGCCTCTCTACCTACTGCCCTTTCTTCTCTAAGTTTCTGGAATGCACTATTGACAATAGTTTTATGGTGTTCCTCCCTAGACCTTCTTCAGCCTGGCTTCTACCCCTTTCACTCAATTTAAATTCTTGTGTTGACATCTCTTAAGTTTGTTGTCACATTTCTAAAGCAGTATGCCATCCTCATCTACTTTGACCAGTCACCTGCCTTCAGTACCATGAACTATGCTATTCCCCTTAAGGCTAGGGACAGACGGTCAAGAAGCCTCAGCCTTAATTGATTCAGCCTTTGCAGGTTAGTCTAACCTGGCTATGCTGAATCAGTTTGTAACTGCACAGAAATGCAGGCACATGCCTGCAGTGTCTCAGGCTAGAAGCCCAGGGGCACTAGAGCAGCTCTCCCTTTCCTTCCATAGTGCTGAGCCCTGGCAAGATGCTCTGATTAGGGAGGGGTTTCCATCCCCTCTTCTGACCAGCCCAGCAGGGAATTGATAACAGTGTTTATTACCCCCAACTCAGTGTTTATCACCCCATTAAGAAAACAACAGAGGGACTTTACCAGCCCTGTTGATTTCGTCTTTGTCCCATCCGCCACAGCACAGAACATAGCCAGCATATGGTCTGCTAGCTAATGCTGAGAGGTGTCTGTATAAGGCAGAGGGGACAGGGGATCTCTGCTGAACAGCGAGTGGTGAGGGGAGGGGGGAAGCAGGGGGAAGCCAGGCAGGCACCTGTAGTCTTTCCTGGAGCTCCAGCCAGGGGAGCAGAGGGAAGGGGCCAGCCCTGCTGTGGAACAGAGAGCCCTGCCCAGCCCAGGGAGCATGACAGGATGCTGCGGGAGTCTGGCTTAACTTAAACAAGCAAGCAAAATTCTCTCTAAGGTACGTGGCCATGCACAACTAAAAGTATGGCTGCGCACAGCCTTTTCAAGGCCGCATACCAGGAGAGCCTGGGGCAGGAGACTGGCACGGGATCCACCAGCTCTGGGGAAGTGCTCCACTCCCCTGCATCAGGGCCAGGGAGTGGAGCACCTCTCTAGAGCCGGTGGAGCCCATGCCAGCCCCCTGGCTCCTGGCTCCTGGCTCTGGCCCCTGGCCCCAGCCTCCAGTCCCCAGCTCTAGCCTATGGCTCCAGCCTCTGGCCCCCAACCCCCGGCCCCCAGCTCCTGGCCCCATTATTCCATTACTGACATTTTTTGAGACAAAAGTACTCATTTTTAAAGCATGAGAATGAATTAAGTCTTACTTGCAAATTGTCACAAATTATGCAGCCAGAGGACATGTCTACACATGCATTTACACCAGCTTAAATTTACTGCACAGAAAGTTAGTCCCAATTTTTTAAAAATTTCCAACTGAAAGAACTGATGCCCCCGGTATCCCCCGACCCTTGAAACAGCGACAGCAGCAGCAGCAGCAGCAGCGATTGGCAGCTAAGGGACAGCTGTGGCAACAAGAAGGTAAGTCAGGGGAAGGGAGCAAGCAGGGCCAGGTGCTGGTGACTGGGCAGGGGACTCTTTCCCTGCCTGACCCTTTTTAGCTGTGCTGGGCAGGAGCTGAGCTCTCGAGCTGTGTGAACAGGAAGTGCAAACAGGTGCGCTCTTTAGGGGCGCGCCAGACTTTGTGCCAGGGTGGGAGAGGGCTAGGAGCTTGGAAGCCCGGGAGTCAACTTACAAGGGATCCCCTGGTGGGGCAAAGTTCTGGCCAACAAGTGGGATTCCCACAGGGGGCGGGGCTTCAGGCAGACACAGCTGATTGTCTGATTGGCCCTGCTGATTGGCCCGGGAAATTTGAACCCAGGCTAATTGGCCGGCCAGAGCAGTCGGCTGAGGACACCGGAGGGAGCACACAGTGCCCCTGATATCCCTCGACCTTTGAGACAGCAGCAGCAGCAGCAGCAGGGATTGGCAGCTAAGGGACAGCTGCAGCAATGAGAATGTAAGTCAGGGGAAGGGAGCGAGTGGGGCCAGGTGCCAACGATTGGGCAGGGGACTTTTTCCCTGCCTGACCCTATTTAGCTGCTCTGGGCGGGAGCCGCTCGAACAGGGAGTGCAAACAGGTGCACTCTCTGGAGGCACGTTTGCGCCAGGGTTCGCGCAGGGATGCACGTGAGGGAGGCCACAGGCAGCGGAAGAGCCAACGGCGGCAGCAGCAGCAGCAGTAGTCTCCAGGTAAGTGAGTGGGGGGGACAGCATGGGAGTTGTCATGTGGACTGCAGCCAGGGCTCCTGCTCCACGGCTACCTCCTGGCCTGGAGACTGGTGAGGCTTCCATGCAGGTGGGACCACCTGCCTGTGGGGGCTGCCTGTCTTGGTCCCTGGGGCCGGAAGGGGAACACGGAGGCAGGGACTTCTCTCACCTGTCCCACCTGTGCCAGGATTGTGGCACTGGAGGGGAAGGTGAGAGAGCTCCAGGCGGAGGTGAGCAGGCTGCGGGGGATCAGGGCCATGGAGGATGAGATTGATGGGTACTTTCTGTCTCTGCAGGGCCTGTCTCCTCAGTCTGTCACCACCCAGGAGTCTGCAGGAGGCGAATGGAAGACGGTCACCTCCAGGGCCAGGTGGTGTTGCAGGTGGTGCGTAGCTGCATCAACTGTCACTCCAGTACCACTGGGGAACAGGTATGTGGCCCTGGCAGGAGGAGACTGGGCATGAGGAAGAAGGAAGGGAGGAAGCCACGCCTTCATCCAGCAAGCCAGCATCCATAACAACTGAGCATCATCCAGTGACCCAGAGGAAGAGACGTCAGGTCATCAGCATAGGGGACTCTCTCCTCAGAGGAATGGAGGGACTCATCCTCCACACAGACCCCAATGTGAGAGAAGTGTATTGTCTCCCAGGAGCCAGGATTGGGGACATCACAGGGAAGATCACTGACCTCATCCGGCCTTCTGACTACTATCCTATGGTCCTCATCCATGTGGGAACCAATGATGTGGCCCGGAGTAGTCTGGACCAGATCATGGATGACTACAGGGCCCTGGGGACCAAGCTGAGAGAGTTGGGGGCCCAGGTGGTCTTTTCGTCCCTCCTCCCGGTTAGTGGAGGCCATCAGTGGCAGAGTGCCTGCATCTGTGAGGTGAACTGGCGCCTCTGGAGTTGCTGTCGTCACGCTGGATTGGCTTCCTGGACCATGACCCACCCTTCAGATCAGAGGGCGTCCTGGGGCGTGATGGTTTTCATCTGTTCCCCAAAGGTAGAGTTTGTTTTCTTACAGGCTAGTTGACCTCCTCTGGTGGGCTTTAAACTAAGTTCGCTGGGGGATGGGGATCCACAGGAGCAAGAGAAAACTCAACCAGGTGTAGGACCTGCCCAGGTAAGAGCTCAGGTATATACCAAGGGACCGGTTGTCTCTCAGGAAGGGGGGCTCCCATGGGGGGATTAAGGTGTCTTTTCACTAATGCAAGTGAACAAGCAGGAGGAGCTTGTTCTCCTGCTTGCAAGTAGTAAAATCGACCCGGTTGGCCTAGTGGAGACATGGTGGGATGAAACATTTGACTGGGCATTAGATATAGAGGGCTATAGGTTGTTTAGAAGAGATAGGAAGGGGAAAAAAGGTGGGGGGGTTGTGCTTTATGTTAGGGAACAGTATACCAGTTCTACCTTCCAAATGGGACCAGAGGAAGGGTTAACTGAGACCCTGTGGGTCAAACTTCAAGGAGGGTGGGGGGAAAGGGATCTGGTGGTAGGGGTTTACTACAGGCCACCACATCAGGAGGAAGAGCTGGATCTGGAATTCTCTAGGCAGCTGGGGGAGGCTGTGTGTGCAAAGGGTGTTGTGGTCATGGGTGATACGAATTACCCTGACAGCAACTGGGAGGAGCAGTCGGCCTGATCTAGCCACTCACGAAGGTTCCTGACATGCGTACAGGACCTACACCTCGTGCAGGAGGTACTCATCCCCACTAGGGAAAATGCCATATGGGATCTGGTGTTAGCCTCTGGGAATGACCTGGTGGGGGATGTGCTAGTGCAAAGGAGGCTAGGGGACAGTGATCATGAAATGATCCAGTTTGCTATTCAGAGAAAGGTGGGGAGAGTAACTAGCATAACGCAAATGCTTGCCTTTTGGAAAGCCAACTTTAATGTGCTCAGGGCAGTAGTCAGGGAGGCACTCGGAGCCCAGGGGGTAGCTAGTATGGGGGTCCAGGAAAGGTGGTCCTTCCTCAAGGAGGCTATCCTTGGGACACAGCAGGACGCAATTCCACTGTGAAGGAAGGCGAGAAAAGGGTCCAAGAAACCTTCATGACTGAGTGCAGATATCCAGGCTGGCCTGAGGGTGAAGAAAAAAGTGTACTGGTGGTGGAAGCAGGGGTCAGGGACAAAGGAGGAGTACACCTCCCTCACCTGAGCTTGTAGGGATTTGGTAAGGGAGACTAAAGCAGCACTGGAGCTTAGATTAGCTTCTGGTATTAAGGATAACAAAAAGTCCTTCTTCAAGTATATAGGTAGCAAGAAGAAGTCTTGGGGTAACATCAGACCCCTCCGGGGAGGGGCAGGGCAGGGCAGGGCAGGGCAGTTGGTGACGGATGTGCAAGAGAAGACAGAACTCTTTAACAAGTTCTTTGCCTCCGTGTTGCTGTCTGCTGACAATGGGGTGCTCTCGGATGATAGCGTAGAGAGGCCCAGGAAGGATGCGAGTCCCCCGACTGTTAGGTCAGACCTAGTTAAGGTTTACCTGGAGGGCTTAGATGTATCCAAGTCGGCAGGCCCGGATGACCTTCATCCGTGGGTGCTGAGGGAATTGGCTGGCGTCATCGCAGAGCCATTGGCACGGCTGTTTTGAGGACTCCTGGTGCTC
>NW_017728886.1:108152421-108175976 GCF_001723895.1 Crocodylus porosus | reverse complement strand
TTAGGAAGAACTACTTCACTGTAGGGGTGGCTAGAGCCTGGAATAGGCTTCCCAGAGAGGTGGTGCTCTCACCTTCCTTGGAGATCTTCAAGAGGAGACTGGATAGGCACCTGGCTGGGGTCTTATGACCCCTCCCACCCCAAGTGCTCCTTCCTGCCCATGGCAGGAGGTCGGACTCAATGATCTGTCTAGGTCCCTTCCGACTCATTGATTCTATGATTTTATGAAAAAAACATTCTACATTGATAATTTTGAATGACATATTTTTCCTTCAGAAATGTTAATTTGGAGGCATTTTGCATTTCAGTTGAGGATTCCAAACTATTTCACTTTGATCAAAACCATCAGCATTTCTTTTCTCAGATACTTTCATATGAAACTTTTTTCAAGTGATTTTTTATATTTCCATTTTTTGTTCTGATTCAACTAAAGTTAGTCCCAAGACTGTCCACACACACAGTATTACCACACAGTAAGGCATCTACACATGCACAGTAACTAACTGAGTGTAAACTTGATACCTGCATCATGCAGGTATCAAATTTACACTCAAGTCAGTGTAAGTCCCCATATTTTCTGTGCAGTGTAGATGCACTGTGCAGTAATTTGTTTACTTTGCAGTAAATGCGCATGTGTAGATGCACCCAGAGAGAAGAAGTATTGTTATACTTTGGGAGTGATCAGCATATTATTACTATATAATAAAATAGTTTGAATTTCAATTTTATATATGAAATTCTGTTCAACCCTTATAGGTGTAATCCTGACCAATGCTTTCACAGTTTCATGTCACCAGAGTAATTTTAGTACTGCTCCCTAAACCAGCCATTTCTCATCCAACTCTCTACCTCAACTAGCTGCTGGGAAAGTCATGTATCTTCACTTACGATGTCAGAGCTGGCAGTTATTTGCATTCTTTTGGTACCAGCCTGTACCACCTTACTTACAATTCCAGGCGGTCTGACATACACATCCAATGGTACATTCTTTGTACAATGCTTAGTAGTAGGGCTGTGCAAAATTTTGCTGGCAGTTTCATTTCAACACTGTTTTGACTCGTTTCAAGCTTGAAGCAGCAAAATCAAAATGAAACAGAGAGTTTTGAAACAGTTGAAATGAAACGAGGAAAATTGAAACATTTTTGAATTTTCTAAACATTTCGAGTTTCAAAGATCAAGATGGGCTTGTGTCACGGTGCAGGGTCCTGCCAGAGGGCCGTGATTTCCCCAAGGCCCCCTTCCCATGCCAAGTTGGCCTAAAGGGCACCCTCGATTCTTGCCCACCACGTCTTTGATGTAGAATAAATATATGAGAGGCTGCCTTACATCCTGTTGGACACGGTTTGCTGTAATATACAACACCGTGGACTCCCAGACCCCTTGTGGGTCCTGTTCTGCAATGGGTGTTTTGGGGCACCCTAGTCTTATGGGCTATGCATGGCTCCAACCACCCCTTTACCATGCCCCAAGCCTCGCAGATGGAACCAACGTTGTTCGGTCTGGGCCTTGTTATAATTTGGCCCTCTTGTCCTCCTTGGGCTCTCTGCAGCCTCACTGGCGCTCGGGGTTGGCGTACCCCCAATGCTGCGCCCTCTCTGGTGCTCAGGGTCGGCGTACCCCCAATGCTGCGCCCTCTCTGGTGCTCGGGGTCCTCACACTGCTGTAGGCACCCTATGAGGCCTCCTCCTTCCCCTAATAGCCTCACCCGAACCACCGGTCTTAAACAGTAAACAAAACACAAGCCCCTGGTCTATAATATAAAGTCAAGCCACCCGGCTACAACATCATTCAAACCCTACTGGGGAATACCCCGTCCCTCAACAGTGTCAGAAGCTGCTTCTGCATCAGGCCTCTTCCCCTTTGGTTGCTCTGGGAGAGCTCCTTCCCCCTTGGTTGCTGGCAGGGAGCTACCATCCTGACCTCAGGCCTGGGGTTTATATGTGAGCTAGTTCCTGCCCCTTCTGCTCAGCTGACCACTGGCAGGTGGGTCACTAGTGCCCTCTGGTTGCCCTGGTCACCAGCAGCTGGGGCTCCACACTCACTGCTAGGGCTCTTTTCCACTCTAAGGAGCAGGGCACCTATATGCTCTGCGACAGCTTGTCTGCAGGGAAACAGAAACTAAATTAGAGAGAGGGGGGAAAAGGGGGAAGGAGTGCTCTCATTATTGACTATGTAGCTGGCCAGTGACTGTCATCCTTCCCTGAGGTCCCTTCCAATCCCAGTGCTCTGTGGGGAGGGATGGAAAAACTGCAAAGAAGGCAGCATTGTTTGAACTGCCCTGCTTTGTACCTTGGTGTCAGTTGAGTGAGGGTCTACCTTAATACACACAGTGTCACCCACCCATGTCATGAGTTTTGCCTGTCAGCAGCTAGAGGTGCAGGGCTCCAGAACCCAGACTCCCCCTGCACCTATCTCCTTGACAGCTGGCAGGCTCTGTGGCCTCAGTAGGGGCTCATCCCTGCAGCTTTCACTATGCTGCACCTTTACACACACACTGTCTCCCATGTCATGAGTTTTGCTTGCTCACAGCTTGAGGTGCAGTTTCCCCCAAAACCCTGCACCTATCTCCTTGAAAGCTCACAGACTTTGTTGTCTCAGCAGGGCCTAGCAAGCCTGCAGTTTTGACCCTGCTGTGGCTTAACACATATACATGACACGAGTTTTTTGCTTTCAAGATTTTGAGGTGCAGTTCCCCTGAAACCCCTGCACCTACCTCCTTGAAACTTGGTAAGCTTCATGCCCTTAGAAGGGGCTACCATTCCTGCATGTTTCATCTAAATCAGGCCAGAAATGAAAAAGTTATAGGCTGTTTTGAGTTTCCTCATTATAGCCTATGGACAAAATGTGAAACTGTTTCAATGAAATGAAATGGAACAGCAGTTTTGAATTAAAATGAAATTTGAAATGAAACACTGTTCCATCAAAATGCAAGTTGAAACAGAACGGTGCCATTTCACATAGCCCTACTTATTAGCACCTCAGTTAATGGTTCACAACCTTTTTAGACTCAAGGCACCCCTCAGAGTATTCTAGTACTTAGTTTTCATTCTTTTTTTTGTCTGCAGAAAAGTAAAGAAGTCAGAAAGACCCAGCAGCTTGGAATGTTTTTAACACCTTGAATTCCTATTTGAAATCTCTGGGTTTATCCTGTGAATCATTTTTGCACATCTAGCAACCTTAACTTTGCATGGAACCCTTCAGAACCCTGGTTGAGAATTACTGGCTTAGACCTCAGACCAGTGGTTCCCAACCTTTTTGGCTGTAACCCTAAATTGGCCATGAACAGGACCTTCCAACCTGGTGCCGTGGGGGCTGCTGGGAACGGAGTGTGGTGGTGGTGGCAGCAGCAGCCCGGGCATGGGGGCAGGGGAGCCGCCATTGTCCCTTTTATGCAAGGCAGCCCGCCACTCCCAGGCCATGCACGTGAGCATGCATGTGCATGTGTGCGCGGGCCCTTCGTGGCCCTACTGAGGACCCCTGTGACCCTGATTTGGGTCACACCCTGAGGTTGGGAACCAGTGCCTTAGACCCTTATTCATGATTGGGGCCTGAGGGTGCAACTTCAAGACAAACATGTAGACCACACATAATCTATGAGTCCCCAGATAATTTTATAATCTATAGCAATCTATAATAATTATTCATTCTAATAATCTGTTAAATCATGAGCTTTAAAAATTGTTTCCTCCATTCTTGAGTCCTGGACAACTCTCCCTTGCACTTATAGATAGTATGGACCAAATTGTTGGTGTTGATGCCACTGCTTGGTACCACTGGCAAAATCTGGTGAAAAATCTTATGAATCTGGCCTTGCAGAGGTCACTTTAGGTGATCCTGGGATGGTATGGTGGCTCTTATCACTGAATCCAGCCTGCTGTTTCCCTATGCTGTGCTTTGGTGTTAATAAACATAATAGCACCACCTGGTGGCCGCCAAAATTTTCACACTTGCTGAACCAGCCACGAAATATTTTCATAGGGTAGGACAGAGGCCTCCCCTTGCCATTATTTAAAAAATGTGTATATGCACCTGGTTTTACTCTGGTGTTGTCATTCACAAGCAATCAGCTCAACTGTAAAGTCATAAATGGAGTGTGACAGTAAAGTTTCACAGACAAGATATAAAAATGATAAAAAGTAAAGCTATAAAAATATTTAATAAAAATTACTTGCTTCTATCAAGTCATTAATATTAATTATAGTTAGTGCTATTTAAATACCCCATTTTATGTTAAAGAGTCCCCTGGTTCTAAATTGTGTGAGTGCAATTTTTATATGGATATAATGCACTGGGAACATGCCTACATGAGACATTTACTGTGGTGTAGATTAATTAGCTCCACAGTAAACATCTCAAATCTATACATCTCTCCCTATTAGCCTGAAGATTAATTAACTCTATAGTACTTATAAATACAAGTAAATACAAGTACTATCCTGCTGCATAGTTTTTCACTCTGCAGCACCACAAGTGTAGATGCTGACAGGGCTGGCTGGAGAATGAGGGTGTTTCAGTGTAGGGGCTGCCTACTGCCTAAATTTGATGAAAAAAAATGATGTACTTGTGACATTGAAGTAAAAAATAAAAAAGGAAAATGACAGTTTTTCATGGAAAAGACTGCAACAAAAATGAGTGAAATTTGAACTAGAAATTAGGCCCAAAGATACTTTTAATGTTTGAGTTTTTAATATATTTGGGTTTGTTTCATGGGATTTTGCTGTCTGAAGCCTCAATTTGCAAAGGCATATGTACAGAGGTAACTTCATGTAGCATGAGTAATCCTTTTGACGTCTAGAACCTGATATTATTGCATGTATTATGTGCCTAAGTGGATTTGGGTGCCTAATTTTCACCCTCCTTGAAACCCATGAAACAATGAACACAGAGAGTGACTGGGTCTTCCTCCTGCTCCCTGCTTTTTGTGACTGACATTTATGGGTAAGATGATGATATGTTACAGAAATTGTGTTACGGTGGACTGGGGCATGGACAGTTACTCTAAAGAGACTGTATTAGAATAAGGGTTACTGTAGACAGTACTGAGGTCAAGTTGGTTATCCATCTGAATCTGAGGTATTGAATAGGAGGTTGTGATGAAATCAGGGTCAAGTCAGGATGTTTGTCAGACTGGGAAGCCAAGCTGGGGTCAGGAGCACTCAGGGACATGCAGGCCAGGAACAGAGCAATCCAGAATAGGAACAGGCAGGCACAGTAGCAGGAGCAGTCAGGCACGTACCAGGCAAGAAAGAGTAAGGTATAGATTCAGGCTAGACAAGGTGTGGGCAGGAACTAAGTAGGGACAAGGCACAGGCTTAGGCCAGGCACAGGTGCAGGCAGGAATTTAAGGAAGAATCAATACAAAGGATAGGCTAGGCAAGGCTCAGGTGATAGCTAAATAAAAGAAAGCAATCAAGCAGGTTGGCAGTCAGAGGCCTGAGTGGCTCTTTGTCTGGGAAGAGATGGGTAAGTCAGGTACAAGGAAAGCTACCCCATTTCTCTCCATAACTTGAGGTGAGCAAGGTTCCTGGAGAGGAAGTTGATTGTCAGAATTGATGCTTAATATGAGACTTCAAAGAGACCCTGGACATGGAGCACTTCTGATTAGAGAGTATTTCTACTGACACCACAATCACTGGTAGCATATTCATTTTTATTCTCAAGAGATTCCTGTTGCCTTCAGGAAGCAGCAGGGGAGTCCTTCTATGTCTGATCAACATCAAATGTGATATCCGAGCATGTACACCACACTCTAACACAAGGGTGGACAAAATAAGACCTGCCAAGGGATACCGTCTGGCTCATGCTGAGTCCCTTTGTCCCACCTGGCTCAGGCATGGACGGGGAAGGGGGTGGGGGGGGTGCCAGCCTGAACTGTGGTATGTGCAACCAGTCCCACTGCCCACAGGTATGCAGCAGGCCTGGAGCAGTGGAGTGGCTGGATTTGCTTCTCAGCAGCCCCAGTGGTGATGACTCCTTCTGGCTGTTGCTGCCACCAGCCCCAGCCCCACTGCCTGGGCACCCCAGCCCATTTGTCCTGCACCCACTGCGTGGGGTGAGACCTGCATGGCAGGGCGTGCAGCTGGGCAGATAGGATGGGGCTATGGGTGGGTGGGAAGTGGCATCAAGGAGTGGGATAGGTGGGTGGGGCCGGGATCCTGGGGAAGAGCCACAATCTGCTCCCAACATGTCCTTGCAATGGGTGCCAGTTCCATGGGGAATGGAGCATGGAGCAGAACCATTTAGGGAGTTTTGGTGAGCTGTTGTGGGGAAGCGGGGCAGGAGGACTCACTGGTGCGCTGTGGGGAAGGTACTGACTTGCCCTGTGACAGCTCACCAAAACTTCCTAAGTGGAACTTGGGCCCAAATGATTGCCCATCCCATCTCTAACCACCTCTTGGGTTACAGGTCAAAGGATGCACGTTGTCCTAGAAATTCCTTATATTCTTTCCTTTTTTTGCCTTTCACAACTTCAGGCACCAGTTTCAATTGGAAATATTGGTATCATCCTGATGCCTGGAGGAGCAAACTGAGATGCACTCAGAGTAAAGAGTTTACTGTCTTATTCAAACCAGTGTCAAAGAATCCAAATTCTCATGCAAGTTTCTGCAATTTTAAGGCATGTTCTGTTTCCCTTAGACATTGGTAAAATAACATGCATACTGAGACATAGGAGAGCTCACATCTGAAGAGGATTTATGCTTAGGGACTTCTCAGGTGACAGTTAACAGCTAAGAATCAGCTAAGAATCAGGTAATAAGACAAACCAACCCAGGGTCAAATAGGCAGAGATATTCTTGGTGTTTTTTCTCATTTCCAATTCCATCTGACCATCTGTGGCCAGCAAGTGGTCATGCAGGTCTCAAGATCAGCAGTGGAAGCCCTTGGGGTGACATTATTGTCTCGTGTGCCAATCTGACACTTGTGGAGGAGGAAACCTAAGCAGGGACGTGGTTCTTGTTTACATTCTCAGGGGCACCATGAAAATGACATGGACTTGTTCCGACAGTGCATCTCAGCAATTGGGATTTCTCTTCTCCTCTGCTCCCCTTTTCTTCCCAGGTCCTAGAAGTAGGAAATACTAAAAAGAAAAAAAAAAAAAAAAGGAACAGTTATCATTCGCTGTAACAGCTTTTGTCTACCATCTCAGGTTTCTCCACTTCTGGATAGACTTGATGGTCCATCTATGGCCCCTCATAGCATTCACCTGTTTCTGCTGCTCCCCCCAAAATGGTTATGCTTAGGGACCTACTCGATTTGTGATTTCATGGATTTCATGGAATTTGGGAGATGTCTGTGAAATCCATGAAAAAAACTCTTACTCAAAATCAAATGGAGCCAGCAGTCCTCATGGCTGCTGCCGCCTGGCTGTACAGCCCACTGGGGAGGAAAATGGGAGGGGGCTTGCCTGAATGAAGTGGAGCAGGCAAGATGGCTGCCACTTGCACCCCTGACTGTCGATTGGCTGAAAGAGCTGTCATGAAGCCCTACACCTCTCCACCAATCAGCAGCAAGGGGAGGGGCCATATGATGGACAGCCCTCTCAATCAGCTGTAGGGATTGGGACCATAGGGGCCTTGCATCCAATCAGAGGTGTGGGGGGCCTGTTGCACTAAGCCTGTAAAAATGGTGGTCGGCTCTGTGATCTGCCCATGAAATCAGCTGCCTACCTCCTCAATTTGGGTAGGTCCCTAGTTATGCTTGATAGGGGTGTGTCACAAACCAAGGCACAGGCAATCTGCATACAGGCTGAAGTGAGCAGATAACTGGAGGTTTGAGGGATAGCTGGTCCAACATTCAAATCAAAGCCAAAAGAACAGGCAAGGCAAGGTCAGGGACCAAGCTGGATCAGGTAACCAAGCTGAGGCAGAGTCAAAGGTCAAAGTCCAGGCAGATTGAGCAACTGCTGATCTGATCTGGAGTCAGGATACAGACAGCAAGGCAGTGCAAGGACAGCAGGATTCTTGTTGTTCAGACAAGCTCCACTGGACGTAGGAAGCCTTATATAGATGGGAGGATCCAGTCAGCAGCCTATAGTCCCAGGCCAAGCAGAGGCCAGCAGTAGGGAGGCCTTTTTCCAGTGGGCCCCCTTTCTCTGTTGCTGCTTCTCTGTCCATAAACTGAGGTCTAGTTCAGGGCTGAATTGGTGTTCAGTCCCTGAGCCTTTAGGGTGGTGGGTTTGGACTAGGCCCTGACAGGGTAGTGCACTAGGCTTCCTCTCCCCCTAATTCTGTCAGCTTCCCCAGATGCTGATCAACAGCCTCTCAACTTGGGAGGAAAGTTGAGTGGTGAGGTGAGGCATTGCAGCACCCTGGTATCACCTCTTTGAGCTGGTTTGTTACTCTGTTTATGCTGCTGCCAGTGAAGGCAGGCCCCTCTAAAAAGAGTCTGGAGCTGCTTAGTCAGAGACTGTGGGGCAGGTTTATGCCTGGGAGCACAGCAATAACATGGCTACAAAGAGGCTATGTGATCAAAGGGCAGTAGCATCACTCATCCTTTATAGCTAGGGACAGAAATTACACATAAAGCAGTATAAGTGATTGGAAACCAGTTCCAATCTGTAACACAACAGAAGTTCAGTGCACATAAACCGCTTTCAAAATGGCCAGAACTGGTTTAAGATAAACCTGGATGGATGCAGTATCAGACTTTAATGCATTCTTACTAATTGAAAACTGTTTAAGTCAGATTTAATGACTAAAAATAATTTTAAAAGGTTTTGTACAGTGGAATGGCCTCACTATCAACGGGAGGATCAGAAAAAGTGGCCTCCGGAAGAGTCAATTAACTACAATACAATCCTCCAATTACTCCTGTTTTATCAGCTGATGGGTAAGTGGAATAAACATTTGTATACACAATTGTTTATGGCTTTACGAAATAAGACAGATATTTTGCAGAAGTGTAATTTGACTCCGACAGGATCAATAGTTGTCAGTGTTGAGTCTCAGCATTCCCCCCCCAATCACTGTAATGCCAGAGTCGGCGTCCCCTTCGGCTTTAACACCTCCACCATATAAAGGTCAAATGCTCCCAATTCCAGAGATCCCTCCCTCAGTGAGATTTTATCCTTTACTTACTGAAACTATAATAGCCCGGCCTGGAGCAGATAGGCGTGCAGCCCAGACCATGCAAGTATACACCCATGTACCTTTTAACCCAGTGAACCTAGCGACTTTTAAGGCACAGGCTAAAGAATTTTCAGCTAGCCCGAGTAAGTTTATCTCTGTCTTTGAGGGATGTTTAGCTAGTCACAAGCCTGATTGGAATAATTGTAATATCCTTATGCAAACCTTATTATCTGAAATAGAGCAAAATCAAGTTATTTCCAAAGCAAGGGAGGAAGCACAGCAGAGGCATAAAAGAAATCCCGTCAATGTTCCTGGTCTGGCAGATGTGGTTCTCCTAGCAGACCCTAGATGGGACCCTAACAATCCTGTGAATCATACCCATCTTACCTCTTACAAAAAACTGCTTATGCATGAACTCAAGCACTCGACTGTCCGACATAATAATTGGGCAAAGCCATATGAAATAGTACAGGAGCCAAAAAAAAGTCCAGTTGCATTCCTACAGCGCATCCGAGATGCCATTCGGCAAAATACCAATGCAAACCCTGATGACCTGGCGACAAAGGCAATTATAAAGAGTATTTTTACCAGCTGCGCAGCCCCTGATACAAAGAAAAATTTACAAAACAAGGAAGACTTAATGGGTATGTCTGTAGCACAAATCCTGGAGACTGCAAACAGGGCGTATACCCTCAGAAAAAAAGAGACAAGTTAAAATGCTAGTAGCAGCAGTACAGGCTAGAGTCAGAAAAAAACCACAAGAAAGTAAAAAAAAGCAGAGGTATAAGGGGTCGTGAGCGCTGGCACCCTGGCCCACAAAAAAGACGCCTGGGACGGAACCTTGCCTTATGCCGAAAAGAAGAACACTGAAAGAATAAATGCCCAGAGAAAGGGAGAGACTGTACTCCAATAACAGCAGCAAAAAGACAGGAGTAGGGGTGTCAGGGGAAACGGACCACCCCACCCCTGAAACCCCGAGTAAAAGTGCGGGTGGGGAATTCAGAAATTAATTATTTTTTTAGTAAACTCCAAGACAGCAAGCACCACTGTAAATCAACCTCTTCAACTTCCCATAGCGGACTCTCTCACCATAATAAGTGCCACGAAAAAAAGACTCAGTGCCCAGTATATACTCCTGCAAAATGTGCTCTGGGAGACCGGGCTCTTTCTCACAAATTAATCTACCTTCCAGATTGCCCAACACCCCTGCTAGGACGAAACCTGCTTTGTCGATTAAGTGCATCACTGCATTTTACCCAGGATGAAATAACCCTCGCATTGCCCCCTAAAAATGTATAAATAATAACCCTCGCAATTAAACCCTCAACTATAAACGCACCCCCCCCGGACTGGAACCAATAAAGAAACCGAGTATACCCTTTGGTGTGGACAAGGAGAGTCCCCGGAAAGGCTACACATCAAACCCCCATTAATATCCAACTACTGCCAGAAAAAAGTCCGGTACGAATCAAGCAGTACCCAATCAAAAAGGAAGCCAGAGAGGGACTGCAAAAAACTATAAACGGTTTCCTAAAGTACAGCATACTGCGAGAGTGTCAGTCAGCCTAGAACACTCCTATCTTGCCTGTACTAAAGCCTAATGGCACATATCAACTAGTGCAAAACCTAAAAGCAATTAACAAACAAATTAAAACTATTCATCCCCTCGTCCCAAACCCGTATACCTTACTAGCCTCCATAAAAAAGCAATATACTCATTTCTCAGTTCTTGATTTAAAAAACGCTTTCTTTACGATTCCAGTTGACCCCCTCTCAAAAAATATTCTCTTTTAAATAAAAAAACAACAAAAAATTTAAAAAACAACTTTATTAGACAGTATTAGCCCAAAAATTTAAAAACTCTCCTACCCTTTTCGGCCAGTCCTTAACTAAAGACTTAAAAAAATAAAATAATAAGCATAAAGTTCTCTTGTTACAATATGTAAATAATTTATTAATTACTGCCATAAATTTAAACTCTTGCCTTAACGCCACTGTAAGCCTCCTAAACTTTATTAAACTTCAAGAATATCAAGTAGCTCAAAATAAAGCTCAAATTGCTCTCCCTGAAGTATGATACCTGAAATTTCACATAAGACAGGGGGAGCGCCAGCTTTCAAGTAAGCAAAAGAAGGCTATATGCCAAGTTCCCACCGCAAACAACCGTAAGCGGCTCAAAGCATTTCTTGGCATGGCAGGTTTTTACAAAATATAAATCCCTTAATTTAAACTATAGGCAAAACCATTATATAACTGTATAAAAGGGGAAAACCATAACCCCTTTTATTAGACTTCAAAAGCCAACAAGGCATTTAAAATACTAAAAAAAAAACTAATAAAAGCCCCCGCCCTAAATTTACCAGACCTTTCTAAACCTTTCCAATTATATGTGCATAAACGAAAAGGGTTGGCTCTAAAAGTACTTACTCAATTATTAAAGGCATAAAAACGTCCCGTTGCTTATTTCTCCAAACAGCTTAATCCAGTTGCCAAAAAATGGCCAGCATGTTTACAAGCAAGTGCGGCAACTGCCCTAGTACTTAAAAAAACTAAAAAATTAACACTAAAAAAAATTGTGCAAATATATACCCCTCATATAGTCCAGGCTCTGTTAAACGCAAAAAAAAATCTCTAGCTCACCCAGGCTCGAGTGACTCGATACCAAGCTAAGCTGTTGGAGAACCCTAAAGTAACTCTGCAACCCTGCCCCTCCCTCAACCCGGCTACTCTCTTACCTGAAACGAAAAAACAAGAGCATAATTGTTTAAACATCATAAATGCACAGTACTCCAGCCGTCCAAACCTACAAAACCAGCCACTTCTAAATGCTAATTATAAATAGTACACTAATAACAATAGCATTATTGTAGAAGGGCAAAAAAAACCAAGTTATACTGTTATACCCTCTATAATGTTATTAAAGCCAAAAATTTGCCCGCCAAAACATCTGCTCAACTTGCTCAACTGGTAGCCCTGACCCGAGCACTAAAACTATCAAAAGGGAAACGGGTCAACATCTATACTGACTCTAAATATGCTTTTAAAGTACTACATACCCATACTAGCCTATAAAAACAAAGGGGACTACTGACAGCCCAAGGCTCCCCAATAAAGTATAAACCCCAAATACTCCGACTCCTGGAAGCTGTTCAACTTCCCTCGACAGTGGCAGTAATGCACTATAAAGCGCATAAAAAAAAAAATCAAAACATAGCCAGGGGTAACGCCCAAACAAACAAAAAAACTAAAAATACTGCTGCCCTAAAGACGCCAAGACCTGCTAACACCCATATGCATGCCCTCATTCCATCAGTGCGGGAGCTCCAAAATCCCCAGTACTGATACAAATCAAACCCTCAAGCGTCATCTATCAAAGATCTGCCAAAAAGCCTCTCTGCAATAGCCCAATGCTTTGCCCCTTGCTCTGCTTCGCATCCGTGCCCTCCCCAAGGGAAGATTAGGGCTTAGCCCCTACAAAATTATGTTTAAAAAAACATAACCTATAAACAAAACGCCAGTTCTAGCAGAAAAGTCAGAAATAAAATATAATATTTTGTCACAATATATGTGCTCTCTATCTGCTATTCTTTCTTCTCTCCATAAATACACTAAAAACTTGCAGCCTCTTCCGCTAAATGCTCCAGTCCACTCATTACAGCCAGGGAATTCCATGCAGCCAGGGAATTCCATGCTCGTTCGTACCTAAAAAAATAAGCCCCTTCAAAAAAAATAAAAAAAACCTCACACTGTCCTACTAGTTTCCCACACAACGACAAAAATCAACAAACACAAAAACTAAATTTATCACGAAACAGACTTGGCATAATCTTTCTCCCGTTGTATAAAATAAGCCAATTAGCCAAGCTGTATCATCAACTTTCTGCGTTTCTTACAAAATTTGCCAATAACACTTTAACTATTAAAAAAAGCCTTAACTCCAAAATTTATCAACTTGGTTTATTATCTCTTCAAAACCATCAAGCTCTAAATTATGTTTGAACATCTCAAAACAAAATATGTACTCTAATTAAAAACAAATATTATACTTATATCCCAAAAAATCCCCAAAATATTAACAAACACATTTTGTCAGCTGAACAGGTTTTTAAGCAATAAAAAAGTCAAGAACATAATCCCACTATTTTTAATTCTCTCTAAAACTAATTGCCCAACCTCGAAGGCCTAGGAACAAACATCCTTCACCTCCTAGTCATCAGTGTTATATTATATTTAATTACCCTCCTCTTATTTGCGTGCTATAATGCCCTCCTACGCAAAGTCTATGTATCCCCCTCCCCGAGCGCTTCATTATACCCCGCATTAAAAATCCCAATCCCCAAACACTCAATCACTTTTTATCTTCAAAATATAAAAAAACTCAGCCAAAACTTTATTAAGTATAAAAGTTAGAATGCATTTTAAGGGTGTACACCGTGCTCTGTTAACCATACTTTGTCTCTGCCCATACTCCAGGGAGACACTGGGCGTCCCCAGGTCTTAACAGGCAATACTTAGACTGCTGAACTTATCCTACTTTGTCCGAGGGACCGGTTTCATACTGTTGCTCACGATCGCTTTATTAAGTATTCTCAAAAAAAAAGTCTGATTTATGTTAAATTGGTTTATTGAACTTCTGTTCCTGATCCCTGCCAGATTCAAGGTAACTCACACTCTCTAAGCATCTCAGGATGCTTTGCATCTCCCCCGCAAACCTCCCCTAGCAGGGTGGGCAGGCTAGCTTTGGCCCAAGCTGTCTGCTCCATCTGAGCAAGGAGGTGTGCTCTAGTGCCCCCAGCTCCCGGCCTGAGCCACTGTAGGCATGTGACTGCTTTACTAGAATCAAAAGTGAATGTCTGTGCACTTGCTTATTGGTTCAATCTACATAGGTTAGATTAACCTGCAAAGATTGAATTGATTCCACTTCAGGCTTTTTGACTGTCTGTATTTAGCCCACGAGAGCAAGGCGCCGTGTTCTGGACCCCTAAGCCTAATCACTTTTTCAGGCAAAAACCTAGGACCCTGGGACACCAGTCTGAGAATAACTAGCCTCAGTGCGTCACTTGGTGCTGGGTATATAGACTGGCTGTGCAGGCTCTGGGAATGTCTCTGGAACTGCATAACCCTCCCCCGACCTGTTCCTGCTCTACTATATTATCCTAGAGGGCTGTGTCCTCCGGCACACTCCACATGGAGTGTGGACAAGCTGTGGGGCTGTAGGTAGCTGCATGCAGCCTGCCTTGTGTGAGCAGAGGCTGCAGTGGCTGTGACTGTGCTGTGCAGTTCTGTGTTGGCATGTCAGGTGGAGTCAGTGGGCATGTCCCCATGTTCAGGTGGTGTGCACTTGCAGCAGCAAAAGAAGTAGCAGCACAAATATGTGCTATTACTTTTTGCTGCTGCACACACCCCTGCAGGTGGGCTTTGGTGTGAGGGAAAATGCCTTACTTCGGGGAAACTGCTATTTCCCCGCTCCTCCCAGTTCCTGGTGTGCTGAAGGAGCCAAGGTGAAACTAGAGGAGGGGTGACACTGACTGGCAGCCAGAGCATTTCCTGGGAGGACTGAGTCCCTATGTCTGCTGGCACATGCTCCTGTGGTATGCATTGCACTGCTTTTCTTTGGGGAGTTGGGTTTTTTTTTGCTACCAGGATTTTCCCATAGCAAAGTTTACCCTCACACTGCAAATTTGCTGCTTCTCTGATTTTTGGACCCAAATTTTGGATGTCTGTAACAGGGAGCCTGGGGCTCCTGTTATTTTGAGAGAGAGTCCGGACAATTGAACAGGGCCTAGCTGCAAGGCAGCAAAGAAACACTGTTGCCTAGACAGGCAAGGGAGCTCCCCGTTAGGGTAAAGGGGTGCAGCTGCAACCAGTCATGAGGACTCTGGCTGAAAAGGAATAGGCAGCTAAGGACAAAAGCCATGACTGTCTATTGCAGAGCAGGCTGTTCTGCAATAGGACAGTCAGGAAGAGACTAGCATGGACAGCAAGGGGCTGCCAGAGCAACTAGCTGTCAGGCTCTAAGGAGAAACCCCTGTGGGTGACTAGGGTACCACCTGACTGGAAAAGGCAGGACTTAGGCAGCTTACAAACCCAGAGTCTGGGTTTATAAGAGATCCAGTCTGGCCCTGCACACCATAGAGGGAAGAGCTGCTAGACAGGAACACTGCCAAAGGATGCCTGAAAGACTCCAGAGCTGCCCTTGGCCTGCCAGTAAGATGCTGATGGCCCAGAAGAATACAACTGAAGATGAGGGGAAGTCTTGCTGCACAGACAGTAAGCAGCTATTTATGTTTGGACCCACTGTGGGTTTAGTTGGTGATACAGTCACTGGGCTTGGGAGTTTAGTTCTAGCCAGTGGGCTTATTCCTTTGTTGCAGTTTATACCAGTGGTCTGGATTGTGACTGAAAGGGGAGGTCCCAGTAGTGCCCAAGGGGCATGTAAGTGTTTTGAGTCCTGCTAGCAGTCAGGATCAAAACACTGACAGTCAGTGTCCATGGCCCCACACTTCTATTTGTTTTCCTTCTGTTCCCTACATAGCTAAAGAAGGACTTCTTATTGTCCTTGATTTCTGTTGCTAGTTTAAATTCATTCTCTGCCTTAGCCTTTCTAATCTGTTCCCTACAAGTGCAGGCCGTTGTATATTTTTCCTTGGGGACTCTCAAACTTCCATTGTTTGCATGCCTCTTTCTTCTTTTTCAAGAGGACCATGATATCCCTATTAAGCCAAGAGGGCTTACCAGCTCTTTTGCTACCGTTCCTCTGCATGGGAATGGGCTTCTTTTGTGCTTTGAGGATCATGTCCTTGAGGAATGACCACTCTTCATGCACTCCTTTCACCTTCAGTCCCTGGTCCTGCAGCACATCCCCTATTATTGCCCTGATCCTGTTGAAATTTGCTTTTTTGAAGTCCAAAACTTTGACCCTGCTAGCTGATTTGCCTGCTTTGTGATGGACGGTGGACATGATGGTTTCATGGTTGCTGTTGTAACCCGGGTGGTACTCCAAGATGTACCCCTTTTCCAGTTGAAGGGATCAGAGCAGGTGCACAAGTGCTGTGGGTGATGTAGAGACCCTCCTTCCCCTGTAGAGCAGAGTCAGATCACCAATGGGGACGTAACCATATACCTTTTAATGAGAAAAACAGTAGTGGGAACATAACATGTATAAACCAGAGAATATAGGGGAGGCAGGATTCAATAAAGGTTAGGCACCTACAATCATAGGCATATTCATTCAGTTGACAAAAGACAGGTTTAACAAAGTAGAAAACACAAACAGCAGAACAAACAATACTAGTTGGCAAAATATAAAATGAACAAAACAAAACGTCAAATAACAAGAAATATAGGGTCTAGGTACTTGGAGGTACTTGGAGGGGGGAAAGAGGGAAAACACAAAGACCCCCTTCTACTGCAACAAGAACTGCTCCCCTGCTGGCCCAGCTCTTGCCAGCTCTTTGCAACTCCTTCCTTGTGGTCCCTTGCTGGCCTCCTCAGAGTCAGCTGCACTGCCCCTTTTATCCCCCTCCAGGTGACCTGCAGGGCCAATCAGGGGATATGAAGGGTGAGTCTCTGGGGCCTGATTGGTGAGGAAAGGGAATCCCAAGCCCTCCAATCATCTTTTACTCTTTCAAAACCCCTGGGCCAAATCACCACCAGCCAGCCTGTTGCACTGTCACCCAGGCTAGCTTCTATATTCAAGTCGCTCACCAGATAATCTCCTTTGGCCAAGACCAAGTCTAGGAGAACATTACTTCTGGTTGGCTCATGCACTTCCTGAATCAGGTAGAGCTCTTCAATACAGGTCAGAAAGCAATGCGACCAAGCCAACTTAACCATATGTTCTTCGCAAGAGATGTCTGGGTAACTGAAGTCGCCCATGACGACCATGTCCTGTGTGTGTGTGGCCTCTGCCAGTTCTGAAGAGAATTCCAGATTGAGCTCCTCCTCCTGGTTTGGTGGTCTGTAGCATACACCAATAGTTAGGTCTCTCTCACTGTGCCTCTCCTGTAGTTTGACCCACAGGGTTTTGAGCCACTCTTCTTTGGAGCCAATATCAGCCTCCACAGAGGTGTACTGCTCTCTCACATAGACAGCTACACCTCCACCTTTGTTCCCTACTTGGTCCCTTCTGTGTAGGGTATAGCTTTCTATGTCTATGTTCCAATCATGTGAGGAGTCCCACCAGGTCTCCGTTATCACTATTAAATTGTAATGCCCACTGGAGAGTAGGAGGGCTAGCTCCTCCTGCTTGTTCCCTATGCTCCTGGTGTTAGTGTACAGGCACCTGAATCCTGCAGCTGAGACCCTCGATTTCCTGTCACACTGAGGGAGAACCAGTCCCTCAGCTCTTGAAAGAGTGGCTCTTCTAGTGTCCCCAACTTTGGAGCTTACTTGTGTGCTGGTCCCTGGGCATGCTCCAGTCAGTGTTTCCTCACCCCCAGTGATCTTAGGTTAAAGCCCTATCTAGAAGATTGGCCATCCTGGCTGAGAACAGAGACTTACCCCTCCATGTGAAGTGGAGTCCTCTCTCCCTGAAGTGTGTGCTGTGGCTGATGAAACCAAAGCCCTCTTGGTAGCATCACCACTGGAGTCATAGTTTCACTTCTTTGACACATCCTTCCCTCCTAGGTCTGTGGCCTGCAACTGGGAGCACAGAGGAAAAGACTACCTGCACCCCTAACCCCTTGAGTCCAGTCCCCAGGGCCCTATAGTCACTCATGACACAGTCAAGATCACTCCTGGCTGTGTCATTCATGCCCACATGGATGAGGAGCATGGGGTAGTGGTCAGCAGGCCAGATGAGCCTGTGGATCCTCTCTGATCCCAGATGCAGGCCCCAGGGAGGCAGCAGACCTCATGGGGTAGGGGGTCCATATGGCAGATGGGTCCCCCAGTGCCCTGCAGGAGGAATTTCCCCCTACCTCTCCCCATGCATCTCCTCTTGGGACTGGCAGTTCACTGACTACCCACCTCCTCCTCTGGTGTCTCCACTGAAGCCTTCTCATGCGTGGTGAGGGGAGCATACTCATTGTACAATACCAGAGGAGGGGCAGCCCAAGCCCTGCATGACCTGGAGCCTGAGATGACTGTCTTCCATGTAGCTCTGGGTGGGTCTTTTTGGCTAACCTTTTTGTTGGCCACCTTTTCCTCCATCTTCTTCTTTTCTCCTGAAGAATGAAGAACAACCTGACTGTAGTAGTCATCAATCTCCTGCTCGTGAGCCCTGATGGCACAAAGTCTGCCTCTCTGGACCTGAAACTCAGTCACCTGGGACTCCAGGGGCCTTGCTAAGGAGCATGCACTGCAGGTAGAGGTGACCTTGCTCCCATTCCTAGTTGCTGGCAGCCATGTCAGGCAGCCCCCATAGCCCGGTGCCAGGGGGTCTGTCTGGGCGGAGGCTGGAACCATTGGTTCCATCTGGGTGTAGACCTCAGTGGTGCAATGGAAAGGAGCACCATTTGGGGCTGAGGTGGGAAGCCACAGGGTACGACATGTCCCCACCATTGTGTGGTAATAGGCAGCTACTACTACTATGCATGAACTGGCCTAGGAACAGCCTGTGAACTGCCTTCATAGTGTTTCTCCTGTTTGCAGTCCCTGTTAACAGGCTCTCAGGTCACCTGGAGAGTCTCCTTTTATACCCTTCTGGGCCTGGGCTGACTCAGCCCCTTCGTTAGGGCTTCTGTCAGGCCCAGGCAGCAGTCACACAGCAGTCAGCAATCCCACAACAATCAACAATTGCACTGTAGTTAGCAATCCCACAACAATCAACAAGATTGGAGGCCTGAGGTGGTCTGGTGACTTGGGGGCAAACTGCCCACCTAAGTGATGATTGGGAACACCTGTGAGGCATAGGCACAGCCGTAGGGGAGGTTGGAGACCTTAAGGCTCCAGGTGCCCTGTGGGGCATAGACAGACTGACAGTGTCCACTTAAAATGAAGGCAGTGTCGAAACCAGTGGGGTCTGTAAGGGACCTGTTGACTGTCGGGGAAATGATGGTTTGCTCTAGGACCCATTAGGCAACCTCCCTTCTGACTACTTAAATATATCAAGGGATGGCAGGAGAGTGAGAAGGAGAGGGTACTGTAGAGCTAGGGTGGGGCAAGATTTGCGAGGTCACTCGGGGGCATCGCAGCTACCCCTGGAGCCCAAATTTGCTATAACATCTCAGAGATTGTTTAGGTCAGGAATTCTGGTTCAGTGTATGACAAGAGTTTTCCATAAAATATTATAATAAAACATAAGTTAAACCTCATTTTTATTTAAGGGTTTTTCTGATAAGAGGTGACTTCAAAGACAACCTACCTAAAGGTTCTCATGTGAGTAAAAGTTGGCAGACTGGCTGTAAATTTGGATAAGTAATTAATTCACATATGTCTACATAGGGGAAAACATACAAACAGTACAAAACAAATTATTCGTAACATTGTGTAAGCACTAAAATTAATGTTGGGTAAATCTGTCATTTTGACAAAAAAATTATAGATTGTTTGTATTATAATTTGATCTTTTAAATGTAAAAATAGGAATCTTGCCCTTTCTGGCCTCTTGGGAAGCAAGAACCACTGTATCTAATTATCTGAACACTCAAGAACATAAAGGAATAGCAAGTAGTGAAATTATAAATCTGTTGGAACAACTCCATGTTTTCTGATTAAACTCTATTTCCGGTGGCTCTCAGCAATCATGTTCCCCCTATGTTCATAGTAATTGCATGTGTCAAAGCTGAGGCCTTGTGTAAACTGTACCAAATGAGTTACAATTTTAATTTAGAAAGAGATAACTGAATTTGCCCCTGCAGGCAGATTGCGGTGGGTCAGAAGTATACAACCAAGTAAGAAAGGGGGAAGAAGGAAGGCTGGAGGGCTTCCAGGTTAATAATAAGTGGGAAATCTAATAAGGCCCCCATCACAACAGTTGAATTTGGAAAAAAAGAATGTAATTTGCAAACATGAAGCCAACCCCCACTACTTGTATCCAGTCAGTGTGTGTGTGAATGCGTGTATGTATGAGCGTGTGTGTGTGTTCCTTGTACAGGATTATGCTTATTTTTTATAGCTCCAGGGCACAATGCATTTTAACAGCTGGTACCACACTGATGAAAAAAGTCTTACATCTTTTGAGAATTTGTTTTTCTTTTTTTAGAGGGTTTGAAAATAAACTGACATTTTATGTATTTCTGCTATTTAAAAATCCATATTTGAATCCTTAGATTTGTGTTACTTTTCAAGTGTCTGGCTCTTTTAAACAAAATATTACAGAAGTAAATGAGGATTACATTTACAGCACATTTTGGAAAACTAACAACCCTCATAGTCCTTTCCTTTTAAGAAGCAGATTAAAAAAAATTAAACAGAAACAGTATTCTAATAGTGAAATAGTAAATCTACAAGACTAAGTACATGTACGTATGTATGCATGTATGTATAAAAACACACATTTGTACCTATGTATAAATGTGTGTGCATCTGAAGAGAATAATTATATATATTACACACATGTAATAGACATATACTTTTAAATATCATATAAATATACACCCCAAAAATAGGGATGTTCCTGAGTAAGGACTTACGATACTTCTGTGACTAGGCCTCCATATGTTTATTGTTGCTTGCACTGCATATTATATATTACATTACACTACATGCTCATAAGTTGTGGAGGCATAGTTCTTACACTGTACAATAGAAGGCCAACTAGTATGTCCTGATATGAAAGATAAACAGAGACATCTACTGGATGTATATGGCCGTTTTTTTTCCCCTTAGGTCCTTGAGCCTTGCCCTTTGCCACAGCTTTGTTGCTATGAGTCTCTGTCCCTGTCTGATTTCTTCCTGGTTTCACCTAACACACAGTGTTAAATTTTTAAATGTTTTCCTTTTTGTGCAGACCCAAGTAGAAAAAAATTCTAATAAAAAACGTGCTTCTAGATTATGGGTTAATGGATACTGAGATGTAATTAGCTATGTTAGTCTGAAGTCAAGTACAAGGCAGGGTAGATTTGTATCATATATATATTTTTGGTTAGTGTATTAGGTGCAAATCTACACTGCCTTTTATGGATCCTGAACAGCCAAGGAAGATCTAAAAAGTTGTATGGTATATGCAGTAAATCACCTGTGCAGTGGTCAGCTCCAACAGTAAATCAGAAATTCTTTAAAAAAAATTTACGCTCAGTTCAGGATGTTTTTGATGGAGCTTCTGCTCAGACAAGTATGGAAAACGAAAGGAGGACAACTCATTCACATTTTACATTCATTGTTTTTCAGGGACTTGAACAGAGTGGAATAGGATCACGCTTAGGCACCTAATGGGTGCAATAGGTTCTGGTTCAAATTTTTTTAGAAAGATGGAGAAAAATCTATATTGTGAGTAACAAATAATTGAAAAAGATATAATTTTATCATTTTAAAGAAATACTCCTTGGCACAAAAATGGCTGGCTGTGATGATTTGAATGCATGGCCTAGACTTTAGCCATGCATTTTAAGCGTGTGGTTTCCTATATTTTCAAAAATCTAAATCTGCCCTTGCTCATGAAAAATACTTTTACACACAGAGAGAGGTTAGCCAGATTCCCAGAGGATGGAAAGGAATTCTGTGGATAAGCCAGGAAGAGAACCTGATACAAAACCCACATTGGCTCTTCAGTTGTCTCTTGCTTAGCATGCCTAAAAATGAGGGGCCCAGGAGAAGTATTCAAACAAAATTTGGCATGTACTGATCCTATGCAGTCAACTGGGAGTATTAGAAAGGAAGATTCAGTGAGCCCATATACTGATACAGAACAAATAGACATGTGGGAGGGAGAAAGTGGAACAGTGAGGGAAGAAGTTACCATGTGAAAAAAATGCTTGTTGTGCATATATTTTAAAAGCTTTTTAATGGTTCTGATTTGTAATTCTGTATGGACCCAGGAATGTTTTTGTATGAGAGAGGTGGGTGCATGTATCACATTTCTCTTTCAACCTGTGAAGAGGATTTCTTAGGGTCAGACAATCTTACCTGCTAGAGAAGCATACTGGATTAGGAGAAAATACTTTATATGCTTTGGTTTTGCAATATTTTAATATATTTTTATTTATGCATATAATATTCAAGGACAGTTGAGGCTAGTGTGATACTAGTAGGCAGTGTAATAATATAATAATCTATTGGCAAGGTCTTCTTGGAAAGCATTGCTGATGCTTATCAGGTTGGATTGTTTTAAATGCATTACATTTTTTGTTTGACATTCTTTGACTTATCTCTTTTATATAAAACTATGTGGCATTTCAAAATGTGATGGAAGACCCATTCAACTATATCTGTGTATTTGTATTTGTGTATACACATGCACACACACCTACAGAACTATATTATCTGTTTCTCTCTGCCTATATAAATAAATATATTAACTGCATCCAAAGATTTCCATTCCCCCTTGGTCCACTACGTGTTAACTCCTATCTGCTTGCCAACACCATCAATCTCACCCAGCCAGTTTCCCCAGGCACTTCTGCTACCTCTACCTTTATCTTTCCTTATCACTCTAAATGTTCTAAGCACCCTACTACAGGCATAAACATAATCCTTTCCCCTTCAAGCTGTTCTCAATACTTGCAATCATTTGTATCTCCCAATACTAAAGAAATTCTCCCTTGCCCAGCAGGTGCCCACAAGCAGTTTAGGTACCAACCCCTTGATGAGTCAAGGGGGTGGTGCCAGAGGCAACTGCTTGTGGGTACTTGTTGGCAGGGCAGAATTTCTTTAAAACCACCCATCTTCCTCTTCCACCCTCTCTAGAGGTAGGGGTCCAATGGGCACACTGGGGCTCTCACCATTTGTTTCTACAGAGCTCCTGCCTCCTGGGTCCACCTAGGCATGCCTCCATTGCAGCAGGAGGTGCTAATTTTCTTTCTGCTGCCCACATCTACTCCCACTGCTGCGGCTGGGATGAGCTATCCATTAGTGACAATCCACAGAGCAAATAACTCTTGATAGTTTTCTCCCTTGGTATCTTCAACCTCATTCACAGCTCTAGCACCTATATTTGTGGCACCTGTGACAGGTGCAATATGGTTGTGATCTAGGTTGAAAGCCTTGGCACCTGGATCATTTTGGAGCCTTTTCTGAGAGCCCCAACAGTATGGGAAGGTATGTACAGAAAAGTATGTAGAGAAGCTGATTTTCTTGCCATTTTAAAGTGCTTTATTTCTGTGATTTAACAGAATTGAACAGCTTTATAGCATTTAAAAAATGGGTACAGTGCTTTAAATTAACCCTTGTTAAATGAGTATTAAATTTGAAACACTGTATTTTACAGTACTTTAGTAACCTAGTTTCATAGTTTCATAGTTTGTAGGGTCAGAATCATCAAGTCCGACCCCCTGCCATGGCAGGAAAGAGTACTGGGGTCAAACGAACCCAGCAAGGTGTTCATCCAGCCTCCTCTTAAAGACCCCCAGGGTAGGAGCCAGCACCACTTCGCTTGGAAGTTGGTTCC
>NW_017728886.1:108142260-108151594 GCF_001723895.1 Crocodylus porosus | reverse complement strand
AGTTTTTTAATGAGAACAGGGTGAGAGACAGCGTCACCCTATAGCACTTTAAATAACTGTGAGAGGCTGCAAAAATATCCATGACCACAGCTGCAGCTGATTCTGCCACTGCATGGGCAAGGAGACAGCTGGCACTGCTCTGGGCATCATGTGGCTGCCCTGGGTGTAAAGCTGCTTAGCGATCCCTTTGCTTGAAGAGGAATGAGGAATGAGGATCTTGCTGGGCTTTCTCAGTGTTACTGGAAGAGGATGAAGAGAAGCCATTGCAGCAACTGATGTTTCTTTCTCCTTTGCTGGTTGTGTGGACCTAAGGGAAGGAAGGAGTTGCTGTGGAGAGAGGAATGGAAAGAACAATACTATGCAGCACTTTAGAAATACATCTTTAGTGGCATGGTTTTGCTTTTGCTGCCATCTGTAGGATTTATGCAGCAAAAATTCTTGGATAGAGGGGAAGGTCAGTAACACTGGTTGATAAGCAGGGATCCAGGTTTTCCATTTGCCATGGAAAAACACGGTAAAACCTGAATTTTCTCATTTTAAGGAGAAAAACCTGGATGTTCTCCTTTAAAGGAGAAAAACATGGGAAATGGTGGGTTTTCCTTTGCAAGGTGGGTAGAGCAGGAGGAGGGAGGTCAGGTAGGGGGCACCATGTACATGTGTGCACATACTCATGCACATGGCTGTCAGGCAACCTGGAGAGCAGCTTCCCACAGTTAAGTCTTGGGGGGAGGGATTGAGGCCCCCATAGAGAGGGAGGGAGGTGGATGGGGCTAGGGCTGCGGTTGCTGCCCAACCTGGGCAGTGTGTGAGACTTGGGGCCCAGGACTGCAATGCATAGCCACAGGGCCCAGGCAGGGAGTGGGATAGAGTCCTGGGCAGCTTGTCCAGGGGCAGAGGGGGGGCTGGCTCCCCATGGCTGTGCATACTCCTGGGAGTGGCATGGCAGGCGCATGCCTCCCAGATTTGTGCATGGGGTGGGGGCATATGCAGGCTGCCTGCTGTGGGCTTGGGCTTCCCACCCTGCTGCCCACCACAAGAGCCTCCATGGCCCAGTGGGTGGGACCTGGCTTGGCAGGGGTGGAGAAGCTCATTGCTGCTGCTGAGAGGCCTACCATGACGAGGCACCCCCTGCCTGCCTGGCAGCAGCAGGAGTGGCAGCATGGAGTTGCGCCCCTAACTGCTGCTTGGCAGGCAGGGGGTGCCTCACCAGAGCAGCATGGGGCTCATGGTGGTGGCACTGAGCTTCCCTGTTCTGCTGTGCCCTGCCATACTGGGTTTCACCTGCTGGGCCACAGAGGCCACAAGAGTAGGGCAGCAGGGCAGGGAGCCCGAGCCTACAGTAGGCAGCCTGCGTCTGCTCCCCTCATGGGCTCCGCTCTGGCTGTGCTGCCCATGGTGGAGGGGGAGCTGGGCTCCATGGTCTGCTCCCCACTTGGGTTGCAGCAGCCACCACCTCCTGTAAGCGGCAGCCAGGTTTCAGGTGCTGCTGCGAGGGGCCAGGGGGCTGTGGAACTGGGTTTCTGGCTCTGTAGCCCTGGCAGCTGGTGGCCTCCTCCTGCAGTGCAGGGGTGACCCGGAAAGCGGGGAGGGGGCTGTGGGTGGGGAGTGAGGGACACCAGCAGGACCAGGGGGTTGTGGTTGGGAAGTAAGGAGCACCGCCAGAGTTGGGGGGCTGTGGGTTGGGAGTGAGGGGCAATGACATGGGTAGGGCACTGACATATCAGGGCTGCTCAATACCACAAAGCAGTAGGGAGAAGGTGAGGGACAGCCACTGTTGGATCCATGTCCTGGAGAGTGAAGAGGGTAGGGGGAGCTCTGATTTTCCATGATTACTAAAACCCCAAATCAAATGCCAAAATATATGGGTATTTATAATTTATTTTATTATTGTGACTGAGGTGCACTAGGAGGTTTCCAAATTGCTTTAAGATTGTAAATATATCAATAAAATATTGTGTTCAACTGATGTCTATTCAAAGTGGTGTTTCATTTTAATCATGAAAAAACATGGATTTGGGGTTTTAAATCAGAGAATCCTTAATTTCTATCGGAGAATTTGTGATTTTTAAACAGAAAACCAGGATTGCTGCTGATAAGCAGAAGTGAAGAGTCCATGAGAAACTAAAATAATTAGATGAGAGAGAGTTCAGAGATCCTTGCCCCACACAATTACTATATACCAATTTTCAAAAATTGTAAGGACGTGAAACAAAACCCCCAGTTCCCTACCATCACACACTCACTCACACTCTGCTACAGGGAGTGAAATGCCAGCTCAGTTTCTGCCCACAACCCAGAGCACCAAAAACCTACTCAGATCCTATCCTACCTTGCTGGCACCCTCATTTCCTAGTAAGCTCACTGTCATCCGCACAAATTTACTTCCAATTCTTTCCCAAAGATATCAGATTTACCCAAAGAACTTTGTCTGCCTATGCCCTTAGGGTGACACGGCTGCTACCTACGCCCCTTCCCACCTGTCTGGAAGTTTAGAAGCTGAACAATTCTTGACTTCCTCCACAGCATTTCCCACTTCCCCACCCATCTCTTTCTGGAGGTGGTGGTGGCAGGAAGAAGGACTCTGCAAAAATTAATGGGATTGTATGGAGAGAGTAGTTGAAGAAAAGGAAGCCAACAGCAAGTGGAATATCTCAGGGGATGAATGAATAATGAAAGAAGAGAAATGACAAGAGGCTAAGGGGGAGTCCATTTAGTGTGTTACACAAAACCCATCACCTTGGTATCTGATCACATTCCAAACACATGTTTAGCAGTGGTCTAGCAGTGATCTCCATGAATCTGTGACAAGGTTTGGTTTTCTCTCCCTCCATGGAGAAGTAGAACTGATCAGAGTTTTGCTTCTCTGTTTGGCTAGGGACAGAAGTTACACATTAAGTGATCAGACATTGGTTTAAACCAGTAACAGAACCTAAGTAGGTGCACATAAACCAGTTTCAAAATAGCTGAAACTGGATTAAGATAAACCTGGTTGAATGTAGTATCAGACTTAATTGATTTAGGTCAAACTACTTCATGAAACTTCTGTCCCAGACCGTTTTGTCCTTCTGTTTTTATTGACAGTCATATGTACTTCTCCCAGTCTAAGGGCAAGGAGCCAAGGGTTTTACCTCCTTTTGCTTATTTGTTTTAGTGCTGTGTGTATGTGTGTGGTGCAGCTGAGTAGTTCTGGAAAAACTCTTGCCAAAAGATTTTGGATTTTTCTCTGAAGCGGCTGCATTTTTTTGTCACTCAGCTCTTCCAAGGGTAGTTCCATAGTTGTGTTAGTGGCAAAAAAAATCTGTCTCTTGCTCTCACTCCTCTTATCCCATCTCTCATCATTTCCCCTGAGGATTTAAATCATTGAGGGAACATTGTAGTGGAGGTGTTCATAGATGCGTACATCCCACATATTTTAAGGTAAGAAAGGCCCATTAGATAATTTCATCTGACCTCAAGTTACTCCTGTTCTGAGCCCAGCCACTAGTGTGTGAATAAAGCATCTCATTCAGAAACAAATCCAGTCTAGATTTGAAGACAATAGGAGAGGAGACTCCACCATGTTCCTTACCAGCATCTTCCAACTTTTAAGCATTCTCTGTGTGAAAAAAAAGTGCCAACTTTGTAATTTGAATTAATTTGACTTCAGCTTCCAGCTACTTGTTCCTGGTGTGACTTTTTCCTGCTGAGACTAATGAATCCTATAGTGTCTGCCATTGTCTTCTCATGAAGGTACTGACACATCAACTCGCCCCTCAGTCTTTCTTTTTGACAAGCTAAATATCTAAGTCCTTTATTTCTCAAAGTAAGGCATTTTCTCCAGCTCCCAAATAATTTTTGAGGGTCCTCTTTGCCACTCCAATCTTATAAAATGATTTTGAATAATGTGAACACCAGAACTTTGCACAGTGTCCCAGTACAGGTTTCCCTCACCAACCACAGTTTTGAGTATCCACGCTTAATATTCTATATACCATTTTGGCTACCTCGGTATACAGTTTTGAGTAACCACGGTTTTCCATGGTCACGCATCAGCCTGCCACCTGCCATTTTTCCCATAAGCCTTTTGTCTTGCCAGCCAGGGTTTTGCTAACCACGGGAACTCTCAGGAACCTAACCCTAGAGGTGGCAAGGGAAACCTGTATCAGCCTTACCATTTCTGTACAGAGATAAAATCTCTCTCTGACTCCCACTCACCACTCCCACATCCTACATCCAAAAATGACATTAGTCCTCTTTCCCACCTTGCCATTGGGAATGCAAGTTGAGTTTCTTGTCAACTGGGATGCCTAGATCATTCTCAGAGTCATTGCTTTTCAGGGTATTGTTCTCTCCATCACTGTGGTCTGCAACTTATGTTCCTACATATATGAGTGTTTATCTGTCTATATTAGAATATTTTTTGTTTGAGGAGGTTCATATTTCCAAGCAATACAGATTGCTTTGGGTGACAGCCCTGCCCTCATACATGTCCAGGGTATTTTGCTTGATGGAGTCCTTATGCAAAAAATTATGATATTAGTAGAGAAAAGGGTAACTTTAGGATGGAAAGAGGGTGAAAAACTGCAGTGTCATGGAAAATTCAGGGTAGAGTGAGGTGCAATGCAGGCACTGCTGTTTTGTAATAAGCAAGTATTAATGTATGTTATATCAGACCTCTAGTTTTCCAATGGCCCAGAGAAGTCAGGGCTGAATTCCCCTTGTCAGTATTTACATTACAGGTCTGGTATGTGGTCTGAGATCCATAATGCCTATCCTAGTCCAGGAACCAGATGACAAAAGTATGTCTCTAAACTTACAGTACTTCAACAAATGAAAATTAAATAGTGGAGGAAAGGCCCACATGCTATTTCCTAGCAGATACAGAACCTTATCAGAGGCTGGTCCTGTAGTACTGCTACTGTTATGGTTGCCTGACAATTTATAGGATTTAGTTTTCATTTGCTTATCCTCTTGCCAAACTTTAAGTGTTTGGGATGAAGTTTTGCATGTCAGATGTCTAAATGAGGCTGAGGTTTTGGGAAAATTTCAACCCAGAATGTTCAGTAATTACAAGAGTAAAGCTAGAGAAAAATATATTGATTTTCTTGTGTTAAAAATGTTGGCAATTTTCTTTGAAAAGCCTTACCATTTTTTTCCAGTTTGCTTTTTATAAATCTCATGAAATACAAACTACAAAGTTCTTGCAAACTGCAAAGTCAAGTATGCAAAAGATTGCCTTTGCTACCTCAATATAGTGCTCTTGGGCATATGGATTACTATACAGTCTTTATGTACATGGCCCATTATTAGTTTTTCCACAGGCCCCCTGGCTTGTTCAGTGTGCAATATGGATGAGGTACTGAGAATGAATCAGGCTTAAGAAGTGAATGAGACTGCGGTCTGTGGGAACTCTGCTTTATTGTTTGCAAATGTTAGAAACTGGATAGTAATAAGGCCAAGGAGAGAAGAAAGAGGAAGGAGTGTGTCAAGATAAAGGCAGCTGAATATTTCCATGAGGGACTTAATTATAGCCCTGTCTGTGCCGCAGAAGTTCTATGGGATACTGGGCAAGTCACTTGAACCCACATTTTAAAAAGTGGCCAGTAATTGAATGCTTTTCATTCTCTGGATTCCTGGCTGGAAGTCCTGAGCTCATATTTGTAGCAGTGCTGAGTCCTCATAGAAGGATCCAGGATTTTTAAAAGGGAGGTGTAGGAGCACTGACTGGCACTACAGGGGTGGTTGCATCCCCTGCTCCCAGCCTTCCACCTCCGCACTGGGGCAGAAAGACTATTGTGGGAGTAGCAGCTGAGGACTGTTTTAAGTCCTCAGATCAGGTAAGACTCCCCCCTCTTCCAACTCTCAGCACCCCTTCTCTTCCCCTCCATGCTCAGTGACATCTCCCCTTCCCTCCCATTCCCCCCTCCCATCTCCAGCATGACAGCACAATAGCAGGCAAAGGAGGGGAAAATGGGATGGGAGAGAACATACCTGCTTTAGGGACTTAAAAAAAGAGTCCCCAATTGTTGGTCCTGAGGTATGATCTAAAAGGGTAGGTGCAACCATCCCACCATAACCCCTTTGGATCTGCCTCTGTGAGTGCTCATGGCTGCACCCGAAATTAACTGTGTTTTGAATGAAAAATCAAGTCCTCAGGCTCTCAAATTGCCCCCTTGCAAGCTAGTAGCAACCTTTGACCTTAATTTCTATATGCCTCAGCTCCCCTTGTACAAAATGAAGATGATACTGACTCCTCCTATTTCAGGAGTATTGTGAAGAAAAAGTAAAGGTTGGGAAGCATTTTTGTATACTATTCTGATGAGCTCCATAGGAAAGCCCGCACGGAAATTAATAATTATGTCTTCAGAGCAGGGTTTGAATAGTGTGCAGTAAGGAAGACCTGGGGCACACATCGAGCAGAGACAAGAACATGGCTGTTGAATAGCTGCTAATTAAGTGAGCTCCATCCATCTTGTGCACTGATTAAACCGGTGTCTTGTGGAAAAAACCCCTCTATGTAATCGCATAATTGCAGATTGTATCATAATGGGTACAATGGGCCAAATTCATGTTTCACTGGCAACCTTCATTCAGGCATTTCTTAACTTCTGAGTGATTGGCTTAGCAACTCAACTTCTTCTCAATGCATTTTTTGGTATGCTGTTCAATGCTGAACTTAGGGCTCTGAATGCTAGCTTCATGTTGTCCAAACATGCAATGATTCAGTAAGAACTGAGCCCACAGACTCGCTACTGACTTCTGCTCATACTGCTTTGCCAGTGTTTGAATATCATAAAATCAGCTCACATCTCCACTTTCACTTTTGTGGCAGGAAAACCAGAAGTTGGCAGCATGGGAGGATGTAGCTACAACAGATGAAATGCAGCAGTATCATTTCCCTCTGTCTTCATACCTTCATACTCCTTGGGGATCCCATTTTTTGGATAAAGGGAAGGGTTGGCACTGTAGATATCAAAGCAGTTGACAACTTATGTCTGTAGCCTCACTCCCATGGCAGGTCTGTGGAGGAAACCCAGTTAAGCCAACACTGACAGTCAGTTCAGTCAAAACCATGATAGCATAGGAATCTAGGAACAGTGAGTGTATATATATACATTTTCCTTTGGTGCCCATCACTCTAAAGCAAGGAAGCATTACTGTTTTCTTTTATAGATGAGAACAGAAAGCCCAGAGAGATAAGTATCTTACCAAGGATCATTAAGATAATCTGAGGGAGCATTCTTTTATACCTTAAAATCGTAATAAATTCAGTGAGATACTGTTCTGTGACTCTTTCTTTAACTCAGAAGTATATCTCTTTTTGGTTGTATATTTATGCCCAGTACAGACAACTATTAAAGAATTTGTTTTTGTGAAAAAAAATAGCTTTGCATTATAGTGGAACCAAGGCATACAAATAAATGTCATTAGAAAGCACGTATCTCAACATTTTCTATAAAATAGAAAGAAGGAAAATGCAACACGGCTGCTGCACTTTACACTCATTTGAATGACCCCTTTGATGTTTGTAGATTATAAACCATTGTCAAGTGAAGAGGATTCCTTTCATAGTTCACAGGCACTACATTTGTTCAATTGGTTGTTCCTACTATTGAACATGAGCTGGAAGGAAAAAAAGCTGCACTAAGGCCTCAGAGAGTCCTCTCAAAGAGAATGTCCTCACATTTACACACTTTCTCATTTATGAAATCTGGGAAAAACTGTAGTTGTCTCAGCTACCTTCCCATGTTGTTAAGATGTATTTATGAGAGTTTAACAACCGTCTTTTTAAAAACATGGAATTCTCTAAATCTTTTCATAGGAGGAATTCTAACTTGACCAAATTTTAACTGCTAGCCCTTACAGGAATATGCCATGTGGGGAACAGGATGCACAGCTTCTTCAAAGAATAAAGAGATGTGATTAGCTACGTTGGTCTGAAATCAGGCAGAAGGCAGGGTAGATGCGCACCTTATAGATTCAGTTAGTCTGTAAGGTGCCCCTCTACCCTGCCTGCTTCAGTGAATATAAAAATGGTTGGAGGAAGCAGGTCTATGGACCTCCCATCCCATTATGCTCCCTTGCATTGGTTCAGAGCAGGCAGGGGGTCACTCTGCATTTATACCAGTGCGACTAACAGTGGAATTTGCTTTTTTGAAAGAGCTCTGTTCTACACTGCTGTTAAGAAGCCGGGATAGCATGGAATAATGAAAAAACCAGGTCTGCCTGAATTCACATTTCTACTGTTCCTTACATATATTTTTATTTTCACATGGTTGCAACAGTAACAGAAAGCTAGTAAATATAAAAGCTAGTAAATATAATCAAAATGTTTGTGTTGCTTTAACATTACTTTGAATGTACAAAGGTATTAGGTTGCAGTTACTAATAAATATCATTCAGCCAGACTTGAAGACTTTAAAAAGTCCTGGCTGATCTTCATACGTGAGCAATCTTTTTACAAATGGATTTGTGTACACAACATATTGCATGTCATGCTTACCAGGCATATTTATTCTGTTTTTGTTTGTCACTTCAGAACAGAATGACATGAAAAACCCAAACCAAGAAGAATACTAAGCCTATAATTAATACTAGATTAATATTAGATTTGTTTTTAAATGGTATTGAATACACTTAGAAAGCATCGAGTTATTGCTGTATGAAATGCAAAAAGCAGGATACAAATAGGGAGACATCTAGAGATTTATCTAACATCACGGAAGTTTAATAACAAATTTAAATGAACATCTAAAAGAAATTCACTTAAATTACATTTCAGCTTTCATACAGTGGAAAGGAAAATGTAGGTTTACCAATTTCATAACTTCTGTTTCTCAGTGCAGTACTTGGAAGCAGTGACTGTTTAGAACCAAAGAGAATTAGGGTTGGAAGGGACCTCAAGAGGTCATCTAGTCAACCCCCCTGGTGAAAGCAGGGCCATCCCCAACTATATCATCTCAGCCAGGGCTTTGTCATCGGGTCTTAACAACCTCCAAGGATTGAGATTCTACAGACTCTCTGGGTAACCTGTTCCAGTGCTTTATTACCTGCCTAGTGGAAAAGTTTTTCCTAATATCTAACCTAAAATTCCCACGTTGCAACTTGAGACCTTTGCTTCTTGTTCCGTCATCTCTGACTGCTGAGAAGAGTCTAGTTCCATCCTCTTTGGAACCACCTTTCAGGTACTTCATAGAATCATAGAAGTAGGGTCAGAAGGGACCATGTAGATCTTCAAGTCCGACCCCCTGCCTGGGCAGGAGAAAAACTGGCTCAAATGACTCCAGCCAGGTAGGCATCAAGCCTCTTCTTAAAGACCCCCCGGGTAGGAGCCAGCACCACTTCTCTTGGAAGT
>NW_017728886.1:108127883-108141610 GCF_001723895.1 Crocodylus porosus | reverse complement strand
TCCACCACCACCCTCTGAGTATGACCCTTCAGCCAATCTGCAATCCATCTGACGGTGTAGGCATCAATGCCACAGTTGCCTAGTTTTTTAATGAGGATGGGGTGGGAGACGGTGTCAAAGGCCTTGATGAAGTCCAGAAAGACTACATCCATGGTGACACCTGCATCCAATGCTTGAAGGCTGCTATTAAATTTCCTCTTGGTCCTTTCTTCTCTAGACTAAATAAGCCCAGTTCCCTCAGCCTCTCCTCAGAAGTCACGTATCCCAGCCATCTAATAATTTTCATTGCAGTCTGCTGGACTTCCTCCATTTTGCCTACATTCTTTTGTTGACTAGACACAGCAGATCAACACTTGGGATCTCAATATTGCGCTGTTAGACAGGAGGGCATGATACAAAATTATATACATGCGCACACACATGCACACACCCACACACAAACTACACATACACCACTCTGAGTTCATATGCACATACACAAACATGCAAACATGCACTTCTGTGGCTGTGTCTGAACACTAGGTGGTGTTTGGGGTAACTTCCTCCTCGGGACTATTTGAGGCCAAGGTGCCTCGGGTTTACCTGGGGTTGGGGTTAATTGAGGTTAATTGATCAAAGGAAAAGCTGAGAGGTGGCAGAGCGGAGGATCGATGGCAGGGAGAAGCCAGCACAGAGGCTATGGCCAGAGCTGGAGCAGAGAGAGACTGAGGGGGAGCTGGAGAAGCTGGGAGGCATGGGGAGAGTGAAGCTGGGACCAGGAGAACCGGGAACTGGGTCTGGGAACTGGGGAAAAGCTGTGGGTGCCAGGAGCTGGGGAAGATGGAGACCAGGTTGGGGAAGTTGTGGGTGCTGGGAGCAGGGAGCTGGGTCTGGGAGCGGGGTAAAGCTACAGGTACTGGGAAGAGGCTGTGGGTACCTGGGGATGAAAATGAGGAGCCTCTGGAGGTGACGGAGGTAAGCCAGGGGATTGGAGAGCAGTGGCGAGGGGCGGTAGGACAGTGCAGGGGCCAGGAGAAAAGGGAAAGTGGGGGAGTTGGAAGGCAGTGCGGAGAAAGAGTCAGGACTAGGGGAAAAGCTGGTAGGCAGTGGGGGAACTGGGAAAGGTTGGGAAAGAGAACAAGGAGCTACTGGAGGCGGTGGAGGCAAGCCAGGAGATTGGGGGATGTTATGGGAGGTGCCGGGGAGATCGGAGAGAAAGCAGAGGCAAAGAGGCACAATGGGGAAGCCGGAGAACAGAAAGAGAAGCAGGGAAGATCAGAGAGAGAAAGTGGAGGCAGTGGAGTGCAACGGGGAGAATGGAGAGAGAGACAGGGAAGATTGGGGAAAGAAAGCAGAGGTGACGGGGCACAACCAGAATACAGAGAGAGAGAGACAGGGAAGAGTGGAGAGAAGGTGGAGGTGGCAAGTCACAAGTGGGAATGGAGAGAGAGATCGGGGAGAGAAGGCAGAGAGAGAAGCAGGGAAGATCAGGGAGAAGGCAGAGGTGGCGAGACACAAGCAGGAACACAGAGAGAGCTCTGGGAGAGAGGGCAGAGGTGGCAGGACATGAATGGAAAGCCAGGGGGATTGGGAGGCTGCAGGAAGTGATGGAGTTGGGCTGGAAAGGCTGGGAGACAGCAGGCAAAAGCTAGGGCTGGGGGAGATAGAGGCGACAGAGAGGAATGAAGCCCAGAGGGAGGTCAAAGAGACAGGGGAGGGGAGGGGGCTAGCTGGGAGCCTGCAGCAAGACAGAGATCAAGTCGAGGTAAAAAATATCAGTTGTATTAGACAGGCACTATACTCTACAGCTCACAAAGTTAATGGTTCCTACCCACACACTCACACAAACACTCTTACATATACATACCCACACAGTGGTAGCAGGGGAGGAAAAGCTTGGTGGAGGGATTGAAGTCAAAGTGTGTAGGGACAGAGTCTAGGTCCTTTGCTTGGGGAAGGAAGGTGGGTAATAGGTATCTATACTAGGCTGTGAGTTGATCCTCGATGGCCAATCGGGGTCTTCTCCAGCAAGGTGTTGTCCAGAGGGGGTTGCCAGCAGGGCCTCTGGGTGGATAGGTAATGTGATGTAGTGCTGGGCCAGTTGCAGAGGGCATCCCAAAGAGATCTCACTCTACCACCCCTTGTATAGGGGTGGGCTACCTATGTCTCCTATTGGAAGGGTGTGCCCAGGGAAAGCCAGTCTTGCTCAAATACATACATGCAGATCAAGGTGTCCTCATTGTCTGGTGGGACACAATGGTGGGGTTGCTGGTTTCTGTAGGGTCTTTGCTTTCCAAATGTTGGGTTCCTTTTGGTTCCTTTATCTTTCAAATGCTGGGTTTTGCTTCTGTTCCTGGGTGAGGTCTGTGGTTCCTGGGTGAGTTGATGCAAGGCAATGGTCCAGTCATTGAGTTGATGGTCCGATTGTTGAGTTGATCATTGAGTAGAGGCCTGCTACCGTTGTGCCTCAACACCCTCATTCATTCCCATTTGTTCAGGAACCAATTTACTTGATAATGGTTAGGCATGAGTCACAGTTGCAACATACTATACAATAGGTTATACCCAGGCAGGAGACACAAGATGGAGGCTTGACATGCAAAATGGAAACTGGACATTACATTACAGACACAGGCCTAAATCATAAAAATTCAATATCAAACAGTAAAAATCAATACTAACATAATAGGAACATAATATAATACAATAGAAAACAATAAAAATCAATACAAACATAACAGGACACTATTACAATATGAAAGGGGCTTGTTACTATAAGGGAATATAAGAACTTAGTTTATGTAGTACTACTTGTAATTACAAGGGATAGAGAGGGCAGAGAGAAATTCAGAAATGGTTGGGGAAGGGGAGGGAATGTATTTTTAATTATTAAAAAAAATAAAACTGGGAGTTTGCTATTCTTTCTGTAGTGGGGGGGTGGAGGGGAGGGATGGGATGGGACACAAAACTGGACACCATACTCCAGACCTCACCAGTGCTGAATAGAGGGGAATGATCACTTCCCTCAATCTGCTGGCAATGCTCCTACTAACGCAGCCCAGTATGCTATTAGTCTTCTTCACAACAAGGGCATGCTGTTGGCTCATATTCAGCTTATTTTCACTGTAAGCCCCATATCGTTTTCTGCAAAGCTGTTGCTTAGCCAGTCATTCCTTAGCAGGCCTCTATGGGCGCATGGGATTTTCCCATCCTAAGTTCAGGACTTTGCACTTGTCCTTATTGAATCGCATGAGATTTCTTTTGGTCCAGTCCTCCAATTTGTCTAAGTCACTCTGAATCCTAGCCCTACTCTCCAGCGTATCTACTATTCCCCCTAGATTGGTGTTATCTGCAAGCTTCCTGAGGGTGCAATTCATCCCATCTTTCAGGTTGTTGATGAAAATATTGAACAAAACTGGTCCCCAGACCGACTCCTGGGGCACTCTATGTGAGACCAGGTGGCAGCTGGCATGGATATTAACAGTTTTGAAAGTGAGTATTCCGCTTTGTGCGCACAATTCATGTAGCCTGATGATAAATATAATGGCCCAATTTTGCTCTATGCCATTGTAAAACTGGGGTGATTCCACTGAAGTTAGTGAAATTACAGCAACTCTGTATCAGCATAAATGAGAATGGAATATGGCCTGGTATTTCCCAGAGTAATGTGGTGAAATCCTTTATTCTGCTTAATACTACGTCATGTCAGTGACATACTGCAACTTGCATGCTGACTGTTAATTACTGCTTCCCAGACTGCATTAGTCAAGTGTACTTAGATAGCAGTTACTCCTCTGAGTTCTGCTCTTTATCTCAGCCTAATTTGTAAAAATTGTAGATCCCTTCTGACTATTAAAAATAAAGTGTAACATTGTGTCTACTTTCCAGGCTATTTTAGAACCTTCATTATTATTGGTTACCATTTCCGTTCACTTTACATTTGAATTTATGCTTGTTTTACATATTCATTTTTCTAGGAAAGTATTGTAAATCTTAGCTACAACACCAGCTTCATTCTCAAACGAGCCACAGTTACCGTTGACAATATTTTCCCCAAAATATTGTATGTAACTTGTATCAGAAATCACAAGTGAATCATAAAAATGTTAATCAGAACTCATAGTAGAGATGATATCTTTTATTAAACCAACAAGATTTTTGCAAAAATAATTATTTAATTGCAAGCTTTTGGGCAAACACCCTTCATCATAAAAATGTTATGTGCCACACTCCTTTTTATTTACATTTTTATAAATTTTCATACACAATACAGCATACTGTGTCTGACAACAGTAATACAACATAATACATTATTGTGGTATAATGTGAATGTATGTAATGACAGGAGGAACCCGGAGGCAGTCTGCAGAGCTGTGATGTTGGTTAATTTGCACTGTAACTCCCAGAAATTATCAGGGACCAGGGGGAGCAAGGGAAAAAGGAAGAAGAAGTTTGAGCCTGGAGTGAGGAGAAGGGCGAGCAGCATGAATGTGGAACTGGCAAACCCTACACAGAGGAGTGCACAGTGGAGCTGGAGATCTCACTCGCTTGGTAAGTGAGGACAGTGGACTGAAGGAGCTGGACTCAGCCTTGGGAGCAGCTGCAGGCTGTTGTTTGAGCACTCTAAGCACTAAAACCTTGCTGAGGACAACTCTGGAGGGGTCTGTGTGTGTTGGGGGGGTGTGTGTGGAAAGAAGATCCTGAATATGCATTACCAGAGTGTTGATGTTTCTTTACTTTTTACCTGTTCCCTTCCTTTGGCCCATTGGCTTGTGATCCTAACCCCTGTGATTTTCCATAAAGAAGTGAGAACTTCCCCTCACTTCTTGTGCCAGTTTCTGAGCTGCATGGTTGGCACAGTAGTATAAGCCCAGTTAGGGGTGGAAGAAGCTTATTATTCCTTTGTCGAGAAGGATATAGTTCACTTGAATTTTGTTCTTTTGCCACTATGACCTCTGGGACTGCTGACATTTCTGTGAAACTTCCTCCTGCTCTTTTACAATGCAGCTGTGCTCTTTGTCCAAACAGCCTTCTTAACATCAGAAGCTGCTGACAAAGAAGACTGTTTTGACAGAGTTTAGGAATTTTTAAAAGTAACTAGATTGAAAGTGAGAAAAAAGAGAACCAAAAGCAGAGCGGATTTCAGCTGGGACAAAGAAAAAGGAAAAGGGAAAGCCACAGCTTCCTTTCCTCCACCAGATAACCCGGGAGGATACCTTCCTCAGCTATCTTTCCTCCCCCAGCCCCCAGAAGGGGGTAAGTACCATTGGAGAGAAATTCCCAGAGCTGCCTATGAAGCCAAACTTCCTTGAACTCCTCCAGTCAGCACCAACAATCGTGCTGCCTGTCAAATCCCCAGTAGCTTTCTGCCTGGGACAGACACTTGCAACTTTGTTCTGAACTCAGGACAGTATTCAAAGTGGTCATGTCTTTCCACTTGCCTTACAATGCCTGCTGCCAGTATCATGCTCCCAGATCTCAGTGAATATTCTCTCCGCCATCCCACTTCTCCTTTATTCTTCATCTTCCTTCATTTCCTGTCCCCTACCTTTTCTCTCCATTTTGGTCTCTTTTATTCTTTTTGCCCTTCCCCTTAACCACTAGGGCTGTGCAAAGCTTTGGTCCCTGATTTGATTCGGTGGAGATTCAGCCAAATTCAGTGGCAAAATCTCCAAATCTGAATCGAATCAGAGGACCCTTTAATGTCTCTGAATCGAATTGGAACCCTCTGAATCGATTTGGAGAGATTCAGAAAGATTCGGCGATTTAGACATAGACGCAGCTTTAAATGTTTTTTCTACATACTTCTAGGTAGCGGGGGCTTATGAGTGCTGTGATGCTGGGGTTCATGGAGTATCAAGGAGTACTTCTGGTCTACTTTGGGTTCGCTACCAAGCACATGAAGGGCTCCCCCACACTCCTGTGGAATGGTCCATGTGTCCCAGCATCGCAGCATTCACAAGCTGCACTGGTACCTCAAGGTATGTAGAAAAAACATTTAAAGCTGTGTCTATGTCCAAATCACCGATTCTCTGAATCAGCCTTGAAGCTTCAGATTTGGATTCAGCCAAATTGAATCAGGGACAGTGATCCGAATCAACGCATCTAATCGCTGTCCCTGATTCAGACTGAATCCAAATCAAATAGGGCCCACTTCGCACACCTCTATTAAGCACAACATTCCCTTTTCCCTTTACTCACTCCACAGCACTCTCCAAAATGAATAAGCAAGAAAACAAAAGCCAACAAACAAGAAAACATGTGTTTATGCTGAAAGGATATGCATAAAACAAACGAACCAACAAAAAACCTAATGTGCTTATATACAGCCTTTGTCTCCTTTTCCAAGTCATGTTCAGCTTAGCAAGCAACCCAGATGACTCTGTTTCAGTGACCTCTCCTTTTTGTTTTATATCACTTTGCCAATCTTTATGTCAACTGCAGTTATTAGCAAATTTTCTATATTTTCTTCTAGATCATTTATAATAAAACAGAATAGAGTTGGGCTTAGAATTGATCCCGTGAGGACCCTTTGGGGAGAAAAACAGACCTTTCAGTTGGTGATTCACCATGAATAATCACATTTTGAGACCTGTCAGTTAGCCAGTTTCTAGTCCATTTAATATAAGCCATACTGATTATGTAATTTTGTGATTTTGCTTTTTAATTAAAATGTTATTTGATAGTAAGTCAAAAGCTTTGCAGAATCCAAGAATATTAAATTAATATAGTTTAACAACCAGATTTAGAATCTTTTCCAAGCACAATATCAGGATCATTTGGGAACACCTATTTTCCATGACTGTCATAAATCGAGGGTGATCAATCTTTTTGCCAGGTGTGCCACAGTATGAAATTACATATTGAAGTGAGACTATCATCATTAGTGGATATTCTTATTAAAATATCTAAAAAAAAAACAATTAATACTTTATTGACTATGACATTCACAGATTCCTATGAGAGTAGTGCTTGAAAGGACCTCAGGAGATCATCTTATCTAAACTACTGCTCAAGGGAGGGTTAAGCCCATGAAACCATCCCCGACAAATGTTTGCTCTTAACAACTTCACAGATGGAGATTCCATAACCTCAGTGGGTGGCCTATTTCTTTGCTAAACTATCCTCCTAATAAGGACATTTTTTTTCCAAATATCAAACCTAAATTTCCCTTGCTGTAATCTGAGACCATTAGTCCTGATCTTGTTTCTTATGTCCATAGAGAATAGTTTATTAACATCTATTGTCCATGTAACCACCCATCAGGTAAATGACGAAAATCCCCCACTTCAGTTTTGCCTTCTCCAGTAAGTCATACTTCCCAGGACTCTAATAATTTTTGTGTGCTGCACCCTCCAATTTGTCAATGCCTTTCTTGAAGTATGTCATCCATAGGTGTACACAGTACTCCAGGTGAGGCTTTACCAGTGCTGAATAGAGTGAAAGTATCACTTCCCTTGACATGCAGTTATTAACACAGAATAAAATTGACCATAATCAGGGCATCAAAACAACAATCCAAGGTAGAGAATTCTGGGGTTTGCACAATGGTGATATAACAAGCTCTCCTGTTTGTCCCAGAAGTGGGGGCATGTTGGTGTATTCTCTATGACTTTCAGCTTCAGAAGTTGAAAGAAATTTTCTCTCTTCCTTCAGCTCCCCCTCCTAAGGTACTATGATGGCTAACATGTCTACCAGAGAGATGTCTGGAGTCCTTTCACCTCCAGAAATGTTCTGAAAACCCTGATTCTTTAGATCACACTCTTCTAGACCTTGGTTCAACTTGTGAGCAGTAACTGGCCTTTCCTCATCCTAAACATCCCAGTCTCATTGTTTTCCCTGAGTATGACAGTTTGGCCATAGAGACACAAGTATCCAGAATCTGATCCAGCTTTTCTGAGAAAAGGCAGATCTCTCCAGCACCTCCACTTTGTAGTTTATCTTTCAGTTCTTCATTTTAGCTTGGCCTTGGTTGTCAGCCTATATTGTGTGAGTTAGGCCAGTACAGTACAAGATGATATATCTTTTGGATTTATAGACCTCTGTGAAATGCTATTTCTTGATCTCTGCTTCACAGTAAATTGAGACCAGGGCTCAAATGTCAGCCTCTGGCTAGCTGACAATGTACTCATGACAGCTTTGTCTCAGGCATGGTATCTGAATGAGAAAAGTGCCAGAATGAGTTGTTTACCATGGAAGTGACAAATGAGATTAGGCACAAGTGGAGAGTGAGCTTGTCTACACATGGTCCTTTTATGCAGGATTACTCTAAAATCGCCATTTTTAGGTGCATTAAGAATGCATGTCCATGTGTATGCCCTTAATGCACCTTAAAATGGTGATTTTAGGCTAATCCCACTTAAATCTGATACTTGCTTAAAGCAAGTACCAAATTTAGGCATGGTTAGTTAACTCACATTAGTCCATGTGTCGGCTCTTTAATGAGCATTAACGTGGTGTGCATCAATGGATGTACACTGCATTAATGTGCATTAGTACAGATACACATGGGCTAATGCGACTTAGCTATGCGAGCCTAAATTTAATGCGCCTTAATGCACATTAGTGCATCTACATGTAGACACACACCTAAATCACCTTAATGAATGTTAAACATAGGTGCATTAAGTTTAGCCATGTGTAGACACGCCCAGTATGTCCCTGTCCCAAACAGGAAAGTACTGCAGTGCTATTTTTCTTATTCCTTTGTGAGAGATGAATGGATCTTCCCGTCTCAAGGTCTTTTATTTTCTGCCTCTTTCTTTCCCAGTCAAAATGCTTTAAAGCTCCATGCATTAAGGAAGCTATGCTTTTCAGTCCATGAGCCAGTAGCAGGGGGTATAATGTTACAATGTCCTCATGCAGCAGTAGTAAAATGGAAAGTGAGACTTTTTAAAAAGCTTTTAAGTCTTAAAGTGTCTGTATTTGGAGTATTTCATTTAAACAGTTTAGTTACTACGTTTTAATACAGGAGGATGGTTGAGATGGTAGTACTTGAACATACAAGTTTTGATATAAGGTTATCAAGGATTATGTTTAATATGCTGCTTTTTCTCTTTCGGTTTCTCTTACTGATGGTCTGCCTCAGGAAATGGAGCTTTATGAACAATTTTAATGAACAGACTAAAAAAAAGAATCCAATCTAGGTCAAATGACATTTGTTTTAGGTTCAGTGTTTCTCAGGTTAAATTCTTTAGTCAGGTAGTGGTGTTTATTGCCATACAGAATTGATTGGGTCATGTAGGGCACAGAGTACAAATAACAGTGTCATTCAACAATAGGCACCACAATTTGTTCCAACATGTATTGAACTCCTACTGGTCCTTCTAGCACTAGTGGAAAAGAAACAGGAGAGAATATCAGTAAAACACTCTTAGTTTTTGTTCCTATACCTTAAATAAGCCCTTAGGCTATGGCTCAGCTGACTGACAGCCTGGCTTGTGTTGTTTTAGTCTACAAAAATGTTTGATCAAATTGGTACTGCTGTGTGTCAGTCATAGGTGACCCCTGTATGGCATATGTTTACACAGTGCTATTAACTGTTTTGCTGCAGGATTTTCTTGCAGACCTGCCACAGTATTTGCATTAAGAGTATTAACAGCCATTATGCAGCTGTTACAAAACCTGCTACAGCTCTGCTTTTAAGGCTTTCCCTGGTTTATCAACATACTGTAGTCAGTCTTTGGGTAGTACTATAACTTGCATGCCCAGACTTTAGCATCTTTGGTTTTGCTCCCACTCTTGACAAGAAATGAATTGATTATCATGGCTTGTAAATAAATAAAATGGGGAGGAAGTTGGGGGATCTCTTAAGTGTTGTATATTCAGGCATGGCAGTAGGTATTTTAGCCATAAAATGATAAAAATATTAACAATAACATAGGGCCACAAACAGATTCTAGTGTGATTATATTTAGCGTTATTTTGACATCGATTTCAACTGCTTTCTTTTTTAAAGTGGATTTCCTGGAATATATCTAGTGAAAGAAAATTTAAAAAAGACAGACCCCAAGTAAATCGCATAATGTGGAACTATTTGCTGTTGTTTTTCAGTGCAGTTCTGTATTTACAAACTGCTCTGTCATTTGTAGATGCAGATGGATGTGCAGATGTAGTGTGAGTTGCAGTGTCTGTAACAATCCTCCAAAGGCTATTTTGATGGAGGAGGATGATCTTTTCTGAGTCCAATCTGATGCTCCATGACTCTTTCAAGGTGCACATTGAGGCTGGAGAGCATATATATATGCCATTTCAACAATTAGAAAATTGAAAAACCAGCCTCTACCAAGATTTAGAATATGCATAAAAAGGCAGTCTTCTATATAGCTTTCTACAAAATCAGGTTAGTACATCAGAGGTAGATTAAAAAACTGGTAATAGAGATCAGAAAATGTTACCCTAAATATGGAATCATCATACCATAAAGATGTTTCTAGTGAGGTCTGACATGGATCAGTTCCTAAGACCACTGTAGTTTAATATCTTTACCCGTGATGTGGAAGAAAATATAAAATCGTGGCTAGCAGCACTGCCCTGACATACTTATGGACTGTGTATCAGAGGTGGAGGGAGAATGTAAAAGTGAGAAGTCGAGGTCTTTTGGTGACACATTCCGGTTTCATTCTGGTTCCATTTTCTGGTTTAATTCCGGTTCATTTTTATATAGCTGGGGGCAATTTGTAGTACTCCAGTTCTGTATGGCATTGTTCCTTCACTTTTTACAGTGCTTTGAAGGCAGTTGGAGTGCTACAAACATTACATCTGTCCATGTCCTTGGACATTTTTCTGATAAAGGACAGGGAAAAAGACTGTTTTTACAATAGGCCAAGCACAGTGGTTACTAAAAGCAATGGCTTTGGTTTGTGCAACACCCTTGCAACCTTAGAGAGGTGTACGGAGGGAGTATTGCTTGACAGGTCCTCCTTGCAACCCATCTGTTATATGTGGATGGTCTTTTTCTGCATGCTACAACTGTTGTGCAGACCTGATGCATTTACAGATGATCTGTAATAAACTAATAGGTGCCAATGTGAAACTGGAGTCAAAGAAATGTCATTAATTTCTATCTTGAGCAAGCAGTTAGGGAGGAGAGGATTTCCAGAGCCCAGTACACTGGAAGTGGTGCCCAGCCTTTTATATGTCCCTGCTTCTGCTGCAGGTGATTATTCACACTTTTTGTCAATATTGCAAAACTATTGAATGGCTTGAATGAGAAAGGGAAACCATTTACTTGTTTGATCCATTGTTTCCATAGTTTAAAAGGATGCTTGTGGCCATTCCTGTCTAGCCTGGTCATGTTTCAAGATCCTTTTTATGTGGACACAATGCTAGTGTTTACTGATTAGTGGCAGTATCAGCACAAGAACAAAAATAGGTTATGGCTTCTCCCCACAGATGTCTAAATTTTGAGAAGATACTGAAACACAAGGAAGAAACTCTTGGTAGAGATTAAATCTGCTGACCACTTCTACTTTGTCTGTAAGGGAACAAACTGATTATGGAATAGGCTGACTTGGGACTTTGAAATGTGAAGTATGTAAAAGAGTGAATATTTAGTTAACATTTATAATTCATTTGTGAACGGGAGTCTGTTTATAGGAATTGTCAACAAGTGGTTTGGTTTTGTATAATTTTCTATCTTCTGTATGCAAGCTGATTTTCATTTGTGGTGTTTTGGTGACAGTTTGGTTCTGCAAGATTCTGAATAAAGGGTCCTGTGCAAGCTTCAGGAGAGTTTGCTCCCTGCCTTGGGCTCTGATTAAAATAAATTCTTAAGACTGCCCTTGTCACAGGAACCTTTGTATGAAGCTGAGCCATTGCACCTTGCATTTAACAGGCATTGGATAAAATGGATGGAGGGCAGTGAAGAAGTTCCTGCCCATTAGAAGGAAGGTTGAAGGCTAGGGCACAGGGTCCCTTCCAATCCAGGGCAGCATTCATCTCACTGAGCCACACAGCCTCTTGCTTGCTCTCTTCCTCTTGGCTCCACTTCTGGTCCCATAGGGCAGCTAGGAAAAGGAGATATATTTTCACTGACTGATCAATGGTTCCCTGCTTACTTTAGTTACACCATCACAATATTGCCTAAAATAAGAAAGTTTCTATCTGAATAGGTTTTTCCATGCCTCTCGTTACTATGGTAGCTCTGGGCCATAGACGTTAGTGAATTTATTTTCGCAAAGTCCATCAGTGAGACATAGACAGGTGAGGAAACAAGGAAGTGATTCTGTACAAAGTTTTATGGGATATCTGTGGAAGACATCGGAGTAAATCCCAATGCACCTAGTCTCCAGTGAACATCCTAATCACAAGTCTATTTTCTCCTTGGCTCAGATTCTGTTTCAGTCATTACACACCATCCAATTTCTGCAGATAATGAAACAATGGTGGGGACATCTCTTCAAGGCATTTTTGCCTAATTCTCAAAGTAGTGTAAATGAAAAACACAAATGAATCAGGGAAAAAAAAATAAAATCAGCCAACATCAAATGATCCTACTAACTTTCCAGCAGCTGGAATATCTTATTCTAGGACACACTGAGGCTTATTCAAACACTTATTAAAATTTAATCTGTGTTAAATACAAGTGTATTTTTCTCTGGGACTAGGGGCAGTCGCTTGCCATTACCTATATGGTTCAAGTACATTATCGCTCATATTAGAATTTCTCCCAGAAGGTGTCACTACCTAGCCACTAGACAGAGCTGACGACTTCCCTGAAAATATGAAAAGGAGTAAAAGTGAATGAAAAGCAGATTTAGCTGGAGATAAAAAAATGGTGTGACTTGTCCCCTTTCTCAAGTTGATAGGGGAAGAATACAGTTTCTAATGGCTTAACTGTGTTATTTGATGACAATAAACAATAACGAAATTAAGACATCTCATCTATACTGGTATAAGTAATTTCTCCAATGTATATCATCTGAGGATCCAGGGAATCCAGGGCCATGTTTTATCAATCAGGCCCTTTCCTTATAGTCAGGATAATCACTGGGTAGGAGAGACTGACATGAATTCATGTAAAAATTACTTTTTACCAGCAACTGATTCATAAATGGATATGCCCAGATGCCATTGAAACCTGGTGACAGGTGGTACTTTGTCAGGCCTACTGTCTGGGCTGCTTTTATTTCACAGCTTTGAACATGAGCTGGTGTTGTTGAACCTGCTTTTATACTCTGCTGTCAGTACAGCTATGCAATGTGTTTCAAAACAAACTATACTTGATAAATCTGCGTGTGAATTACAAAAGACACATGTTCTTTAAAAGGAAATGTCTGTCCACTACAAAAACCCAGTAAGACAAAAGACATTTTTGTTTTAGATGCAAGCATTTGCTTGTGTCTTTGCATACCTGTCTTTCAGGCCCTAGTCACTGATAGACATCTGTACTATGTAACACTAAACCATTTACGGACCTGCCTGTAGTTTTGTAAGGCTCAGCAGAGGAGAGAGGGAAATGCCTGATGAACAGAATATTTAGGGAATCTAAGTGAAAACAGTGCAACATCCGTTTGGTTATTCTTTATGATTATTCCTTAATTGTTGTTAGGAGGAGTTAGGGTAGATTAAAAGATAGATTGTTGTTAGGATAGATTAAAGTTGTCAGAAGGGCAAATAATGTCGTAAGTGTTCAAGTGGAAAATTTCTTATTTTTAAACTTCGAATTGTACTTCCTAGTCAGGGCTCTCAGCTGTTTTTTATCAAGGTGGCCTGATGCTTCCGATGTTAAAACCCTTCTGTCAGTT
>NW_017728886.1:108123440-108127111 GCF_001723895.1 Crocodylus porosus | reverse complement strand
TCACCCTAATGTGACGGTAAGGGGCGCTAGGGAGTTCACGGCCGCCCCTAGCCGCCGCGCCCTCACAGGGAGGCAAAGACTGGGATCTAGGATCAAACTGGGATGGAGAGCATTGGAAAGTGGGAGATGGAACAAATGAAGAACAGTAGGAGCAAGGAGATTGGGACTAGAAGGAAGAGGGGAAAAGTCTGTGATTGGGCAATGAATCTGGAGAGAAAGGGTGCTATGTTATTCACCTGGATTTAGGCAGCCTACTTCCTGCCAGGTCTGGTCCCCTTGGAGTCTGTCTCCATGTGGATCACAGGCTGCCATTACCCTCCAACAGAACTTTTCCTAATCGCAGGCTCCCTAAACTTATTCTCTTCACCTGAGGAGATGGTAAACAGGGTACAGCTGCAGCTGAGCCCCAGAGCATTGAAAGGTTTGACTCTGACAACCTGAACCTGGAAATATTTGTTCTGACATTTACTGGTCGCTGCAGAAGTTGCTGAAGAAACAACTGTGAATAGTAAATACATGAACTCCTTCAGGTGAATGCAAGTAATAGAAAGTGTAATCAAAAGCACTGTAAAAAATCCCTAAATTTTAAAGGCAAAAGGGTGTACTATACCTACCTAGTCTGACCTGCTACATAACACAGGCCTGGAACATCACCAAGGGGTTCTTCCTGTGATCATGTTGCTATTGAATCTGTGTGACAGCTTCTCTGTAGTGCTTATTGGCACGTTTCTATTGGTATAAAGTTAGATTATGAGGACTGTGTCTCATCAGCATATCCTTCATTGGTGTGGATGGGTTAGAGAATGAAAAACTCTTTTGTGCTTGTTTTGACTAGGATAACATGTTTTAACTGATTTTAATGTTATGAATATAAAAGGCCAAGCAAATCAGGGTTGTGTGCACTAGCTCTGCTTTGTAAAACTGTAAAGTTCATAAAGGGACTGATGCTGTAAGAAAAAGCTGAGTAAATGTAGCTTTGGGGGCAGTGCTCACCATGGCTTGTGTAGAAGTCTGAGCTGAATTGCTCAGGGATTGCAAGAAAAGGAGGAGATGCTCTAGACTGGAGCTCTCCTGGTGGGGTAGTATTGCAGGGAGATACCATGAGGTAGTTTTTGCCCCCAATCAAAAGTGATTTTACTTACCTGGCAGGGGAGATACCCTTCTTCCCAGGCTTGAGTGACTTGGTGTAGTTGTAGGGTGAAGGCCTGGCCCTTGCTTTGCAAATGGGCTGACCCTGCAAGAATCTGAAGGTTCCTAATTTTGTGTAGCTGAGGATCTCGGCTACACAATTTATGGCGATGGGCTTGGGCTCGGTGTTACCAGGTATACAACAATTACCATATTTTTTATATGATAAACAATAGTAAACATTTTTCAAAATATACCATCATTTCTGAGACTGCTAGCTGATTAAGCATATGCAAAGCCCAATTCATTCTCAAGGAGTCTTAACAGACTTTTGGGCTTGCTGTCAGTACTTTCTGATGACTGCTTACCTCAAAATAAGTAACTGTTTCAACTTTGACCCAGTTCTCACTCGCTCACTGACGACTTACAGTGAGCATTATAAAGTAAATAAGAAGGAGACTTATTTGCATATTTTCCACGTACAATTGTTTTTCAGCAAATATGATAACTTTGAGCTTCCGATATGATAATTTCATATTTAAGACCTGGCAATGCTGCTTGGGCTTTCCCTCTAATGTAGGGAGCCTGATGCACTCAGGCTTTCCCTTTAATTTGCTCTTTCAGCCTTTTTGGCTAGAGGCAAGAGAGACTAGGGGCCACCTGAACTCCAAGGCCTCCCGGCTTGGGGCTTGCATGTAGGATGCCTGTCATGGATTTGGGTAGTATCTGTAGTAACAGACTGAAAAGTCTGGGAGGTAGGATACTTGCCAATAGTAGCACCACACAGATTTGAATGATTGAGCTTTGCTCCATTGATAGAATTTGGAACTAATTTGGTTGATTTGCCCTGAGACACGAAATTTAGAAAATAAAAAGGTGGGGGGGGAGAGGATGGTATTGCATCTCACCATCCCGTCATAAGGAGAAAGAGCTGAAATCCTTAGGGTACTAGCAGGTATTAGCCTATACCTGTCAGATCCTGAAAGAGCTGAGACTGGATCTGAAAAAGCTGGTCTGTGACCAGAAGGAGAGCAATACCCTGACAGTGCCCCCCGGGGCAGTGGTGAGGAGCAATAAGGAGTAGTGTCCCCCAGCAGCAGTGAAGGGCAACGCTCCCCAGCAGTGTTGGATGTGGTCCGTAACATGAGATCCCTCCTGAGCTTGCGCACACTGATTAGGAGCAGGAAGCTAGAGGAATAGCTAAACTTTCCACCTCGATGATGTCAGTGACCCACTTACATGTGGGGAGCCTGCGCAGTAGGTTGTGTGGTCCAGTCGAGTGCCGTGTGCTACACCCAAACACTGAGGGCGCAATAGTAGGGTGTCGTGTGCATATGAGCATGATGGGTGAGAAGACACTGGGTGTGATTTTGGTGAGTATTTAAGGAGTCCTGAGGTGCGATTTGGCACATGAATGGAATATGGAGGCTTGAGAGTACTTGAGGTTTGAATGTTGTGCGTGTTTATTTGGTCAGGGATCATACCTGCGTGCCTGAGGCATATGAGCAGTGACTGTAACAGTGAGGGAGAGAGGGGTGACCTATTGGGCTGGATTATAATTAGGTACTTACCTGTAAAGGCATTATTGGATCGGGACCTCGATCATTCATTGGACTGGTAATTATTACCCTTCTCTCAGTCTGAGACCCTCTGAAGTAAAGGACTGAGAGCCTGACTGTTGCTCCAGCTCAGTGAGCCTGTGAAGGCCCCGATGCTGCCCCTCGGCAGGTCTGGCTATGGTGCATTGCAGTTAACGAGTGCATACAGTTAATGCTTGATGTTTATGTGTGTTTCCTACTGTGAATCTTGTTTTTGTTGTGATCATGAGTTTAGAATATACTTTTGAACTTTTATTGGAGTCTCTGTGTATTTATAGGGTATATGAGGGTGGGCTGTAGCCCTATGTACATCCCTCTGACTTCAAAATCCACCCCTGACTGAGATAACACACAAAAAGCCCTGGCTATTTGAGGAGGCCTAACAACCCTCCACCCCTTCAATTTCTCATAGGTGGTCGGTGTCCAGGACACCCAATGGTGTCTGCCTTTCTGAGGAGCAGTGGTTAAGGGCCACATAGCTCTACTGACTACACTGTCTACCTTATGTGGGACTAAGAGAAATCTGAACCTACTGACTGTGCTGAACTGTTAGTTGTGGGTTAGGGGGTGGGATTGTGATCAAGGAGTTCTTAAATCTGTTTGTCATCCCATCTCCCTTTCCCCCCATTAATAAACCTTGTTTTAGTTTGATTCTGCATGCAAGTGGGGAATTTTGTTCACATTGGAATGCCCAGGCAGAAATTACTTTCCCTGGCTTCTGGGTGGGGGCTCAAGCCAAGATAATCAATTTATGCAAAACCCTGAAGATGAACAGAGCCCTTGTTGCTGCCAGCTGGTGCCTGACAGAAGGGTTTCATAGATTTCATAGACGTTAGGGCTGGGAGGGACCTTGGAACATAATCAAGTCCAGCCCGTCACCCCAGGGGTAGGAAGTCAGGTAGGGTCAAAGGATCCCAGCAAGGCAGGCGTCCAAATGTTTCTTAA
>NW_017728886.1:108104402-108122826 GCF_001723895.1 Crocodylus porosus | reverse complement strand
AAGACATGGCAGTTATAATATACAAAGCCATCTGGATCATTCACACCCATGCAAACATGTTGTAATACAATGGCATTCCAAGAAATAGAGAAGACATGATATAGCAGGAGAATGGGTAATTGTAGTCTGGAGAGCAGTGACTGAAAAGGATTTAGCAATGGCCTAGCAATTCTGCCTGAGCCTCTTGGAGTGATGTTGTAGTAAAGCAGGCTAATGCCATCCTTTGATGTATAATTGGGGAAGAGTGAGGAGTAGCCATAGGGAGATGACACATAGGATAGGACAGCTCCTGGAATAATGTGCTGAGTTCTTGAGCTCCCATTTTAAAGAAGTTGAAAAATTGGAGAGGGTACAAGGAGTTATAAAAATAATTTAAGGAATAAAGGAAATATTTCAGTGGGACAGACTGAAGAGTTCAACCTGTTCAGGTTAGCAATAAGATGATCAATGGCTTCTTCACTTTAGTGTATGAATACAGTGGACTTTATAGGGGTAGCCCTCTAATTCCCCCTGCAGAGATGAGTTTACCAAGTATCCAGGCATATACAGAGCTGCAGCACACAGGAGCACAGGATTGCTGAGGTGATTTTACTTAATAAAGTGCTGCTTCTCTGATCAGCTGTGTAGGATCACAGCTATGTTCTAGCTGATCACAGAAGCAGAGATAACTGAAGCAAAAGCTGCAGCCAAACAGCAGAGTGGCTAGCCCTTAATTCAGCAACCTGCTGCACACCAAGTAGCTTGCAAGTGACCCAGATATGAATGATCCAGTTTCTACTGTATGTACCTTCAAGGAAGAATGCCAGGTAGGAAAAGCCTCTTTGAATCTAGTGGGAAAAGGCATAATCAGAACTAATGACTGGTAAACCAAAGCTAGCCATGGCAAATTAGACAGCGGGCACAAAGTTTTAATGGGGAAGGGCTGGATTCTCTGTCTCTTGACATTTTCAGATCCAGACTTGCTGCCTTTCTGGGAAATATGTTTTAGTCAAAAGTACTGGGTAGAATACAGAGGTAACTGGAAGAAGGATTATGGCCTGTGATATAAGGCCAGGTTAGATGATCTAATGGTACATTTGGCCTTTAAATCTATGCAAGCTCAGTATGGCATCTCCCCTGGTATCATGTAAGCTGCTTATTCCCCAGAAGCAGCCATGAAAGAGTGGGCTGAAACAGGGGGAACAGCTCAGACATCAAAGGAGTGACCAGGGGCAGTGATTTCATAAGGCTCTTTAGCAGAAACTCAGCCTATTGGTTAAAAGTGCTTGGGAGACAATGCTGTCATAGAGACCCTGACATCAGAGATGTAGGATTGGGGTTCAGGAAGAAGGTTAACTTCAGACACCTCTTTGACCTTGCCATAGTTGGTCTCTTTCCCAAGGTCTCTGCTTGGAGGGCTCAAAAGAGGATTCAGGACCACGCTTAGTGGATTTTGGAAGAAAGCAGTCCTCTCCTGTTTGAAAGGTAAAAGCTTTTTTGAGGTTTGGATTCATTCAACACAATCCATCTATAGCCAGCTGATCTCTAGGGATGTCAAATACAAGGCTAAGATAGAAAAAACTCCCTGCCTTGTCGTATGCCCATTAAAGTCACTGAGGACACTGGGGGTTTATCTATCTCTTTGACTTATCATTTCTTCTTTCCTTTTCCAAGCCCCCTTTCCCTTCTCTCACTTCTTTCCCTGCCATCTCCTTGTTTTCCTCCCTTCCCTCAAACCTGCTTTGCTGTCATTACACCCAGTTTATCATTCTCCACCCTCTGTGACAAGAGAGGACAATGTTTCTCCATCTTCTTTATGGAAGACTCTCAACTCTCTGGGAACTTGACACTGGGGCCATGAGGATGATAAATAGGCTGAGAGAATTTCTAGGAGAGGCAGCAGTGAGAGAGGGAGGGGGTCCTTTGCCAAAAGTCCAGCACAAGGGAGGAAGGAATATTAACCTTTCTCTCTGCACTGCATCCTTGCTATTACACCCAGCGTTAGAAGTTTACACTCTTTCTAGTATAGGGCCCATGGTGTCCAGCTGGAAGATGAGGCCCTTGTCTTGAAGGCAGCTGCCCTCAAGGTCTTCTTACAGTTCTTCTGTCGGAGAAAAGGAGCTAACGTTCCCCAAAGGAGTAGGAGCTTAGCTTGGCTTGCCCATCACAACACCCTCCTCCTTTGCAAGGGGAAAGGCTTGTCCCAAGCAATCCTTTCAAACTCCTAAAGGGTGGGGGCTTAAGCAATGATGTGTGACTTCTCCTGACCAGATTGGATGGAGGACACTGTTCTCAGGAAAGAATTGAGAAGGGCTTCTTCTTGGCACCTGAGCTTTGAAACTACTCTGGGGAGGATATGAAGAGTCAGAAAATCACAGGGTTTGAAGGGACCTTACACATCATTTAGCTGGATCCCCTGCAGAGGATGTGCTGTTCCTAAACCATCACAGACACTTGACCACCCAGCTTCTTTGAAAACCTCTCGCGAAGGAGAGGGCACCATTTCCCTGGGCAGATTGTTCCGCTGTCCTACTGTTCTGATAAGAAGTTTTATTTGATATGTAATTCAATTCTGCATTGCTGCAGTTTAAACACATTACCTTGTATCCTGCCCTTTGTGGTGGGGGAAGATGATATTTCTCCCTCCTCATGGCAGCCTTTCAAATATTTGAAAACTGCTATCATATTCCCCCAATCTCCTCCTCTCCAAAATAGATGTACCTAGTTCTTCAGTCTGTTCCCATACAGCTTGCCTTCTCATCTTTACTGCTCACCTTTGGATCACCTGCAGTTTCTCTACAATGGCCTGTCTTCTCCCCAGGCTCCTCTGTTGGTGGGATTTACTTCCCAGGTGCCATCTCTACTGTGTACTTTGTTCCAAAGATGTCCTCGTGGACATGCTCATGGAGAATAAGACACAGTACCTGAAAATTGGCAGAGATGGGGGCCAAGCAACAAGACACTGAACAGAGAGGAGTATCTTCTGGGCCTATGGAGAAGTGTGGAGATTGGTGGACCTGGAAGGGACTGCAGAAATCAGGGATTCTGGAGGCCAAAGAGCAGAGAGAGGGTAGTTTCTGGGGCAAAACATTCAGCCTGGACCTTTAGTGACCTTCATGTTATTATCACAAGAGAAGTGGCTCTTGTAAAGTCTGAAAAGAGCTCTGAGGTCCCATTGGGCTTCTGTGCTGCTAAGGCAGAGAAAGGAATAATTCAACTGCAAACTGGTTCCTTAGGAACACTGAGGTTTGGAGAACAGGAACAGAATCTATAGGTTCCACAGATCTGAACCCACTTGACTGTTGCCTTTATGTTGCTTTCTCATCAGAGCATCTCTGAAAAGAAACTTCCAAGTCTCTTGCTTTTCGAGCCACATATGTTGTATCCCTACTACTAAGGATCTAATACTGAAGTCTAATACTGCTACTAAGGGATTTGATTGATTGAAGTTGTGGAAGCATGTGCATGGGGATTTAATTCAAATTTTCAAGCCCCAGAAATAACCCGTGACATTCAAAAACCCTCCCTTAAATTACCTGAGGATTTTTAGTAAGTAGTTGGTAGTAAAGGGGCACCTGCACTTTACTGCACAAAAAGAAGCCATTTGAAGAAGCACTTGGTAAAAATATTTATTTTTTAGGGCTAGTTTATTTCTAATCTCCTTTTGGTAAAATGGCTTTTTTCAGTGCTGTTGCCATCCGCAAAAGATGTGACTGGGGTCATGTGAGATCTCTGTGTATGCATGCAGGCACTAATAGCTAGCTACCAATGCGATACTCTCATTGTAACCAGTGGTAAGTTAGACTATAGTGTCAGTGCAGCAGATTTTTGGACCATGGAAAATCCAGGCTGAAAACTTGAATGGTAAATGCTCCAGCCTCCCACCGCACTCTTCCATATTCTGCAAGGTGGCCTCACTGGTTGATTATCTGACAGATGTGAAACCCCTGGCAAAAGTAGACAAGAAAATTATCATGGAACTATCTTTAATGGGCTCTCAGGCTCCACAGAGAAACTCTCCTGGGCAGACTCTGGGATACTCTCATTTAGCTGTTGTACACATGCATAATGTTTATTGATATTGGGAAGGTAGAGGGGGCGTCCCTCTATGGCTTCCTGAATGGGAGACGTTTGGTCCTGCGCCTGAAAGCATGAGTTTGGGAGCCAGTGCTTCTAATTTCCATGGCTCTGATATAGGCATAGTTATTGGTGAGAACAGGACTTTGAATGGTACTTATCCCAATTTCTGTCAATGTTGTTGTATATGACTTGGCAGGCAGTTGCTTCCTGTCTCTGAGTCCCTGGAAATGGGGTGATACACTCTTTGGAGTTTTGGGGAAGCCTCATGAGTGAGTGCCAAGCTTTGCTAAGCACTTTCCACCTGACCCTTTCAAAGGCTTTAATTTTGGACCATGCTTCTCCTCTAAAGAGGGGGTGGACAAAATGTGTCCTGTGGGCCAGATGTGGCCTGCCAGGCCATTCTATTGGGCCCGTAAGGCCCCTAAAAATTTAGAGAAGTAATATTTATCTGCCCTTGGCTGCCCTCCACCCGAAATAATTGCCCACCCCTGCAGTCTAAAGCCACCTTCTTTTGTGCACCTGCAGCTTGGTGAAATTGCAGAGAGCACAGTTTATGCCACAAGACTACAGTAAGATTACCCATTCAGAATGGGACCATCTCTGCAGACTCCAGTTCCCGACTACTGTCACAATTTGAAGTGTGGTCTGTGATAATACAGCCCATGCCTGTAAACAATTTCAGATTCTGTTGTCTGTGAGGAACAAGGACCTAATGCCTCTATGCAAGACCCATACCTTGTTTGTGCTACTGGTTTTTACCAGGATATGATTTTTAGGCTGCAATCCAATGTGTGCCTGTAACTTATGTAGGCATTTCTGAGATACTTTTAAACTGGCTAGCCTGACATTGCTAATATAGCGTAGCCACTGTGGCACTGGCTCTGCCTGGATAGCAAAAGCTGAACTAGTTCTTGGGTGGGCTGGCCCATAATGAGCTCTGTGTTGCAGCCAGCAGTAACAGAACGAGGTAGCTTAAATGTACCTCTGGTATGTCTACGCAAGCTGCAGTAACTGCATTTTAGATGCACTCTCTTTGACATGACTACATCACCCACATGAGGATATGTTTGCTCTCAGGAGGTGTCATCTCCTCCTGGATGGTGAACAGAAACTATAGAAATTACAGAAACTTATGGTGGAGTCCTGAATGGGGAAGTTCTGAGCTTCACTCTGCCTCTACTGTACCCCCACACAAAAGGCTTTCAAAATTATGTCCACTCAATCTAGATGAACAAAGCAGCTGAGAGGAGGCTCCACTAAGAGAACAGAAGAATTCCTGTTTCTATAGGAAGGGGAGCTGATGGTGCAGGTAATGCAAGCATTTCTCCTCTCTGAATCTGACCAGTCCTTTGTATCAGGAAATCCAGGATTCTGGAAGCAAAAGCATTTGTTTGCATTGCTGGATTCACGAAAACAGTGTCCAGATCCCAGGACAACCCATCATCCTAGGAAGATAAAGATATCTGTCTCAGGGAAGAGATCTGGGGATGCAAATTTCTGAACAGAAAATGTGCTGTGTGATCCCTTGAGTTGTGGTGAATTGTTCCTTCTTCCTTGTGAAAATTGGGGTCTTTCATCTAAGTGCTGCTGAGACCCAGCACCATTTGGTGTGACAGGAAGAGGTCGTCTACCCCCACTCTCCCCAAGCTAGACTGGCTGCAGGCTCCATGCACCCACAAGCCACTTCTAAAAACTGACATTTGGATAGATTTTCAAACCCTCATAGCATTGTCATTTTAGAAATGACTTCCATGATTCTTGGCAGGAAGTAGTTAGCCATATTAGTCTGAAATAAGACAGAAGGCAGGACAGGGTGGCACCTTGTACCATGTTATATTTGTACATTAAAGGTCTGTTCCTATTTATCTTGTCTGCATCTTGAAAAGACTTGGTAGAGAAATTCCCAAATGGTTCATATGGGGACTGAGAACAGACTTGGGAAACTTCATTTTAGATGGGAAAGTTTCTGAAGATTATGATTGATAGGAAACATGTTGTTATAATGGAAACTATTTTTTACAAGCATGTCTATTATAATAATGAAATGCTTTGCACCTACAATTCCATGGGCTTTTGAAGTTAAGCTGATAACATTGCTGTAGATCAGAAAGCAATATAAAATTCCAATTTTCCAGGTGGGTAAATCAATTCCAAGAGACAACCCTGCTGCCTCTACTTACACTGAGCATTGCCTTTTCTTATCAAACAGACATACTGATTTAAATGGTACTACCTATCAAGTAAGGAATTAGCTTGGGTAGGGATGGCAGAACTTGACTCAGCCAAACAGCAAAGTAATTTCAGATCTTAGAACTGAGTCTTACTATCATGACTCCCAATCCCTGATCCTGCTCTCCAGACCACATAGCATCTGCTAGACCAGCAGTGCTCAGCTTCCAGCCTCTGGGCCAGATCTGGCCCCCAGAGGTATATGTCATCCGATCTGCCTGTGGGTCTCCCCACAGGTCTGAAAATGTGGCAGTGAGAATGTGGTAGCGATTAACACTGACAGCTCTGCCCCACTGCCAAATTTCCAAGTCCTGCAGGCCAGATTACATGGCCTTGCACATGAAGCTGGGGCTGTGGGAGCAATCTGGCATGTGGGTCCATAAAGCCACATGTTGGACTGGGCCCATAACTCATACTGAGCTGACCCCATATGTTGGATTGGGCCTGGTCCCACACGGGGCTGGTTCTGTATAAATTGGAGCTTGTCCCCATGCACCAGACTGGCGTACAGATTGGATCCAGCCTGTGGACCAACCCCAGACCACTCATCCAGCTGACAGGGCCAAAATGGTGGGTACCACTGTCTAGATAGCTAGGATTGCATAACATTGGTTTGGATATTTATGCTGTACCATTAGGATAAACCTTTTAAACAGCGATTAGTAGAAGACCTGATCTTGCACACACTGAAATCAATGACAAATTCATCATTAACTTTAGTGCTGCAGGATTTGCCCCTAAATCATGATTTGGGAACAATGAACCTCTGGAGTATAAATATGTCAATCAAATCATCTTTCTTCTATTTTTACACGGTAGTTAGTAAATCAGAGATTATGCCCCAAGTAAAGTGGCAGATTAAAAATAAGTTACAGGAAGTGTATGATATACATATGATTTATAATTCAGAGACACAAGCTATAAATCAGTTGAATGACTATAAAATGAATGCTATAACACACAAAGTGGCGTGACTTATAAATCAGCCTCATACATCATAAATCAAATTTTTGGAGTATAAATCTGGTATTTGACAGGACTTGTCAAAAAACTCAAACTGTAAATAATAAAGTGTATTTTGGCAAAAGACACTTCATCAGTTACAATGAGTGTACGGTAAAAAGGAGTGGCAAAAGAGAGAAAACAGCAGAATTTTCTGTATTTGCTGTGTAACACAGCAGAGACTAGAACAAAAGAAGATTTTGATGAACCTAGGGTTTAGTGCTGTATCAACAAAATATCCAGGGGTTTTTTTTTTTTGTGAAAATACCAAGAGACTGTTATAAACAAGGCCCACATGTATCTAATTAACAGCCAGAGTTAATTGAATAGTACAGACTAGTGCTAGGACAAACAAAGCAATGCATGTCAGCTTCTGCATTCCTTGATGGGATGTGGTATGTATGGAATGCAAAACTGGATCTTTTGACTTAATTGGGTGTGTGGTACTTTGATATTGTACTGTCCTGCCTGAGAGAGACTTATTAAGCACTCAGCCAAGAAGTGGTGACAGCACAGCACAATACATGCCTGCTTTGGTGTGTGTTATTGCAATTATAAAATGAGGCAGCATTATGAGAAAAAACAAAAAAAAATCATTTCATATTTTTATTTTGTAAAAGCATTAAGCCAACTTGAGACTAAAAGAGTATAAATCAAAGAATTAAATGAAAAGTAAAATCTTATTATTGTTTATGATTTTTCCATCTGTCTTTTTTTCCTTTTAAGGTTTTAAAAAAGGCTTTTAAACTTTTCTCATCTGAACCTCTATACCTCATCTGCCTTGTAAGTATACTTCCATCTCTGAGAAGCATTTGCAGTTCTAATATAATCATTCAGAAGTGTAGATATACTTTTGACGCATAGTTTTTCAAAAGGTGGAGCTGAAAAATCAGCTTGCCTAGCATAAGTGAAACCCTGTTAGAGACCCCTTCGGAGGTACCCCATTAAGTGACTGAGGCTCATTTTTAGAAATGTTCTGTCTCTTTTAGAAGTGCTGGCTGTTAGCCATTCATGGTACACTGTTTTTTAATCCTTTACTTTATTATGCAGTGGTGCAACTAGTGTGGGGTGACTGGGGTAGCCACCCCAGGTGCTGGCTTGTGGTGGGGGGGCTGTGCAGAATAAAACTGAAGCCACTGCAGCCACCACATTGAACTGATGGTGGCAGTGGCAACCAGAAGCCACTGCTGTCCCTGTGTGTGGCAACTGCTGTGGGCACTGTGTTGCGTAGTGTTGTTTCGTACACTCAGGTGTAAGGTCTCAGAAGGGAACTTGTCCACTGTTTTGAACCTCCTGGGCCTGGTGCTTGCAACCTTTATTCCTTGTGTACTGTTTGCCTTCAGGGAGCTACTTCTGAGATTAAGCCAAAGGGCCTTATCTAAAAAAGGTTTTAGGCACCTGAAGTGAGCCTTAGGTACGAATCACTGACCATACTCTCAAAATGATTCTGAAAAGCCCTGCTTAACTGTTGCTCAACTCTGGAGATGCATAAGCTTTGTAGATTTCTTTGTTATTTACCTTGAAGTACTCCAGAGGCCTCAAGTTCTGCACCCTTGCACAGTGATGCTTCAGTTGTGATGGAACTGAGCAGCTCAATGCCAAGCTTATGCCTAACTCTGGTTGGGATCTAGAAAATTACTTTGTGTATGCCCAACTCCCTTAAGAGGCACATTGTGGTAGGCATTCCCTGAGAATTCCTAAATATTGGGACCTTCACAAAATACAGTAGCTGCAGCTGCTTTCTTTTAAAATACAGTTGGAGATGATGTACCTCCTGCCTCTTTAGCAAAAGGAGAGAGGATATGCAAAGGCAGTCCTGGCCTCTACTTGGAGGATATTAAAACCCTGTGAAAGGAAAACCCTGATGAAAAAGGAAAAAAAAAAAAAAAAAATGGTTTAAATATTGAATCAAAGCAGAAGCACTGCTTTTTAAGTAATTCATTTCTTGCTAGGATCCCAGCCTTTTCCTACCTGGGCCAATCTTTCTGAGCACTAACAGCAATAAGACGTGATAGAAGACTGGGTGAATCCACACCAGTTTACTGTATAGTAGATTAATTAGCTCCGCAGTAAATGTATCATGTCTATACATGCAGGGCTATTTGGCTGGAATAAACTAATAAATTCTGCAGCAAGGTAACACTTGTAAATACAAGTACATTCCTGCTGCACATTTTTACTCCACAGCACTGCACATGTAGACACTGACCCAGTTGGCTGGGGCCTGAAGGTGCTTCTGTGTCAAGGCTCCCTGCTGGCTAGCCCTGCACTGGAACACCCTTGTGCCCCAGCAAGACCCGCCACAGCATTTTGAGCTGGTCAGAGCAATCCTGAGCTGGCAGGCTGATCCACTAGGCCCTCTGCGAGCCAGGGCTTCTTTGACCTGGTTCAATGTGCTGTGGTCCCAGGTGTGCATGTAAATGTGGTGCCAGGAAGCAATAAACTCTTTATTGTGTCACACTGAGCATTCAGTAGTAAAGTAAAATGTGGACACTCTTAAGTAAGATGAAAACCAAAGTATTTTCTTACTGAACAACTTCATGACAGGCACTGTAGCATCAATATTGTATATGCACTATAACATATACTGATAACAAAATTTGTTCCTTTGTTTTTAACCTTCAGCATGCTAAAATACAATAATTAACTAACCCTTCCAATACCTCTCTGAGGGAGGTGGGCAAAGATAACCCTTTTTGCTTATTAAATGTGAAAACTACAGCAACAAGTGTCTTGCCTGAGGCCACTGTACAAGCAGTAGGAGGACAGAAAATGAAGAATTCTTGCCAGTCTTGTGCATGCTGTTAGGTGTATTTCCATTTTTTTACCTTATTTATGCAAATTAGAAGATGAAATAGGACCTGAAAAATCTTGGAACCCAAAAGACGGTAAGGTGGCCTGGCTCTGAGACAAGAAAAGGGATCCCCTTACAGAAGAAAACTTCCAAGTGAGAATCTTGTGTCCAAGATATCCTGACCCACACCCAGCTGGTTAGTGTAGTGAGAACTCTTCTCCAATCTTATACCAGTCAGAAGAGCCAGGAACAATTATTACCCTATCCCTGCACTGTCCAGCTATCACTGGCCTTGGAGGGGCTGCTCCTACCTGATATTCACAGAGGTCAAGGTTATTAAGAAGAACAGAAGAAGGAAATGGGACTATTGAAGTGCCACGCACTCTCTCTGTACATCTGACACTTCCAGGAGACACTCCTGCGTCAATGCCAATCTCCATCATTCACATCCCACAACTCTGGGCAAAGTAAAGACGCAGTCCTCTTGCTTCCTTTTTTTTCTGAAAGAGAAACACCAGTGTGGATTGCAACATATGTGTGCAGATGAGCTGGGTACAATGCAGTAATGCTGGTAATTGTATAGATAGGATGTGTCCTGCTTGTCATTCCACATCTATTATATGCAAAATTAATCTATTTTTTTTTATATACAGGGCCTTCCTTATGATGTTACCACCTACTTAAGAATGACTAATGCTTGGCTATAGGCAGGAGTTTGCTTTTCTAATACTGCTATGTTATTCAAGTGAATGGTGTTGTTTAGCATCATGTAACACTCTTACTTGTCAGTGTCCTGGAAGTGATAATCTGCTTCCTCTTTCCTGTAACATGTTATTCATTAGCATTCCAACCATATTTCATTTGCTTCTTTATGGAGAGAAAGAGTAGTCATCTCCTGTTACACTAAACAAGGCAATCTACTTACCATTACCATTTTGAGTTCAGTAATAGCAGTAAACTGTAGCAAAACCTCATTTGGATAGAAGACACAAAAAATCTTTGAGTTAAGTAACATTAGTAATAAAAGTATCTCTTTAAAAATGTCACTGTGCAGTCAGTACAAATGTACAGCATGGTTAATTACTTCATTTTTTTCCATGGAAAAAATCAGTCACTTGGATATTTAACAGAACTCAGACAAACTCACCCGATTTCCATGCAGACATTTGCTTGAGTAAAGTGGTCAAGGTTTGGCCCAAATGGAGTAATGCACTAGAAATACAATGAAAAACTCATGCTGCGTGGATTTTTTATGTCCATTATTTTTTTTTTAGGAGGGAGAATGCTTATTTTGTTAAGACATGGGGAGTTAAATATGGAAAACGTCTTTTAAAATAGTTCATTTATCTGTCAAGATGGGATTGTTCTATGTAGTTCATCTTTAAGGGCTTTTTTCCAGTGTAGTTTTTTTAAAAACCTTGCGAGATTGTGGCAGCAAATGAGACATGAATTTCCTATGTGGAGTTAAACTGAAAGACACAAGGTGATCCTGGCTGCTCCTGGAACAAAGATCCCATTGAGCATAGGCAGCGGAAGGCCAGGGCTTAGCACCGCCTCCCCAAGTAATTTCGTGGAGGCCACCAATAGCAGCAACACCACGGCACCGCTTAGCGTGCAGCCAGGCCAGTGCCCTATGTGTGCTCAGCTCCAAGCAGCTGAAGGAAAAAAAAGGCTAACTGCTCAAGCATCGCACCACGCAGAGTATGATGGGAGTTGTGGTTCTCATGCTGATGCATGCACTCAGCCCCTGCCCCCCAGATAATATTCTCTCCCTCCATCTATGCTATTGAGTGGGAATTAATGTTTATGGACACTGACGGATGCAGAGGTCCCCAGTCTAACTTATGACACTTAGCATAAAGCACCATGAGTTAGAACAGCCCCTCTGACCTAACAGACATTCACCTGTTGGGTTGGGATGGGAGAGGGAATTGAGCTTCATTTTGTAGCCATTGAATAGAGAAGCCTGCCTGTAGCCTCTCTTCCCATGCTCTGCCTCCCTACCCCTCCCAGTTTCAATTCTGTCTGCAGGAAGGGAGGGGGGAGAAAGGAGGGAGAATGAGCTGTGGGCTGGGGTTTGCCTGGCCTTAGCTGGAGAGGGAGGAAGCTGTGGGGGGCCACAAGGCAGGGCAACCCACCCCACCTCCAGCTCAGGCCAGGCAAACCCCAGCCCACAGCTCGCTCTCCCCTCCTTTCCTGCAGACAGTACTGGGGCAGGGCTGGTCTACATCAGCTCAACCCCAATCATGGGATAGGTTGACCCTAGGGAATACAAGTTCTCTAAGGTGGTTCAAAGTGGAGTGCCTTCATCTGATCCCTTGCTAGATGAGGGTTATTTTGTTGCTACTTTTAAAGTGTTCTGTAGTTGTGCATGTGTTTGTCATGGCACAGCTGTAGAACACTTTCAGGGGGCCAGTTGTGCAACAAATGCAAGTTCTCTGTGTGTCCAGTAATTTCATTCCAAGAAATCTTTTTATAGTGTTCTTCAGACTTCTATTCTGTTGGTCTGCAGCACTACAGCTGCCACACAAAGAAAACTGATGGTAAAAATCAGTCTGGTCAGTGGCAAAAGGAATGATGGAGACGCATCAGAATTCTCATGCCCCAAAATTAGAATGCTTTGGTTTAAACATAATAGATGTGGGTGGTATGGTTTTTGTTTTAAAGATGCAGTGTAAGATATGGTAGCATACTACAGGCATGAGGTGAATACAGACATCTAGAAGTCTCCCAACTGCACTACGGTATGTGTTTTTTGATCCATGTACATGTACCAGCTCTTTCCTGGTGATGGGCAAGGTAAACAACATAAAGCTAGAAAAATAATGTGAGTTTATTTTCAGATGTATATGTAGTGACCTACTTTGTGGTTTTGCAAATTTTGCAGAAATTGTGAAATCTGGAATTGTCCACAAAATCAATTAAACAAGTAATAAAAATAAAATGCTGGCTCTCCAGTGGGAGCCAGCAGTCCTTGCTGCTGGGAAGGGGGGTGCTGGCTGGCAGGACAGCACAAAGGGCAGCAGACAAGATGATGGCTGCCCCCTCATTCCTCCTCCCCATGCGAGGGCCTCTCCACCAATCAGTACTGAGGGGCAGGGCCTCATGAAGGGCAGCCAGCCATCCAGGTGGAAGCTGCCCCCTTGTCCCTCCACCCCCTCCGTCCTCTCCGCTAATTAGCACCGAGGGGTGGAGTCACCATATAGCGCCCACAAAATCAGCTCTGTGCACTGCAAGTGGGCTGTGAAAAACCCTTTTGTCTCACCACAATTTAGGTAGGTTCCTATGATATATATGGTGGTGAGCAAGAACAGACTTTGGCCTAATGCTAATTCAAGCAACTTCCTATTTGACTACAATTATTTGATTCCATTTGCTACTGTCAAAATCATGACCTCTAGCCTAGTGGCCTAAAAACTTCTAGATTTATAAATGTGTTAAATCATGTCACTGGAACCCATAAAAATAATCCAGATTCTTAACATTTCAGTGAATGACCTACATGATATCGTGTCTATAAATCTAATGAAAAAATGCTTAAGTTTTGTAAGCTTTTAATTGGTCTGTCTCTTCAAGGGGTTTTGTTCAGCCTTTTAGAACACCAGCTTCAGCCTGCAAACTGATACAGATCATCTGTAAAACAAATGATACAGATTAGAAGCCTATTCTTAGCAAATGGAAGGCTATCATATGTAACATCCAGCTACATGCAGTATGATGGTAATGCAATCTGTTTTCAAACCCGCTCTTGTCTAAAGTGTACTTCAAAGGCTATTATGAACATTTGGCCATAGATACTGTCTACAGATATTGTTTTAAGTTGCCTAGCTTGGCAGTCAGCATCAAAAGATAATACCTAAATGAAGCTTTTAGCCTTTGATTCATCCAAGTGATCATGTTCCACAGTTCTATAGAGGAAAGCCATATTGTGATGTTTTATGGGCTGCATAGAGGCTTTAAGCACCTCTTATCTACTGCCTGTCAATTGGCAGAAAATATTTGTTCATCCTCAGAATCTCCTCTTAGGGAGATGCATAAGGAGACTGAATGCAAGTCACTGTCAAATGTACAGAATAAATTCAAAAAACATAGAAAAAATATTTTTGCTAACTTGTTTTTAGTCATGTTAGAAGTTGTATATCATGAAAGCAAGTAAAGAAAAATTCTGACAGATGTGATCTTCAAGTTGGTGGTGCCCTTCTTAAATAAGAAATTGTTTTAAGACTGTGAATTGCATACATGTTGTGGCTATGGACTTGCAAAGAGAATAACCTCAGGGGCATGTCTTTTGACACTAATGTTATTTGTAACCATTTCCCCCCATCATAGATACTCAGAGTGTTATTTTCATGGAATACTAACAACTTCTGGGACGCAAAATTCTTGGATCACTCAAATATGTTCTCACAACCCTTGCAGTGGTAGGATGCTGACAGCCTTCATCCCCCTGCTTTAACTGTGGCAGTCTATGGTGTTCTTGGTGTTTTGGGGCAATATGCTTTTCAGTTGTGTGACAGGGTTGAGCATGTAGTTTTAGGAATAGATTAGACAAGCTCTTGGATGGAATGGTTTGGATAAGGATAATCCTGCAGGAAGCTGAACTAGATACCTCCTCTGGTCCCTTCCAGCCCTACTTTTTTCTGATTATAAGAAATCATAAGGGGTCTTTTGTTTTTGCTTTTCTGCTTCTTTAAACATCTGCAAACATCCACTGATTCTGACATCATTTTCTAACTATGCCAGCAGTCTTGTTTTCAGTTTTCTGTTGAACAAAATGCCAGAAGGTGACAACTTGTGCTTCATTGGTGCCTTTCAGTAATTAGTCCTTAATACAGATCAGAGTCTGACTCTACAATCTGCCTAGCAGGTGTTTCATTATTTAGATACCACTTGTTTGACTGGGGATAATTTAAACTCTTGCTGATGATATGTATAGACATACTTCATTGCAAGCTGTTTCAACTTATGCCCATTTACATGTAGTTGCTGTCTCTTTTAATAAGGGAACTAAGAAGACAAGTCCAGGGCAAGAGCACATTTTTCCACTGCCCAACATATCTACTTTGTCCTGAAGTTCCATGCAGTCTTGAGGCAGATCTGTTTCTTTTAGTGATTGTTCCAATTCAGACGTTCTCAACTTTTTTTCATTAATGGGCACTGCAATGACAGCCTTTTTCATGAAGCATTAAAAGAAAATCAAATGGATATAATCGTCATAATCAGTTATGCCTTTCAATGTGATTCTTGATGTGATTGTGAGTGCTTTTGAGCCTTGCTTTTGGGCTTATTGGAGAGCACTTTATAAAATCACAAGAGTACTATGGCACTATGGTGCTCATGAGCAACAGGTTGAGAATGCCTGTTCTAATTGCTCATTTTGCAATGGGTTTTGAACAAATAGGTTGGCCCAGAGAGTGGGCCTGTAAGGCATAGCAGGTAGGAGACCACAGCACATGAGCTGCAGGCAGTAGGCGTGTGCTTTAAGGATACAAAAGACTGAATTATAGCCAGAGCTGGGAGACAGACCCAGAAAGCAGGCTGTGTCCACAGACACAGTTTGGTTCAGGTTGGTTCAAGGAGAGAGACCATTTGAATCCAGGCAGCCTGCTGCCAGCACAAAGGAAGTCTGGATTCTGAGAGTTTAACTAGACCTTTAGTCCAGAATGCTTGGTGGGAAGTGATTTAATCTGTCTCCCTGTTGAAGGGCCCCATGTATAGTAGGCATATGTTAAACCAGTAGCTGATAGGGCTGCATTGATAACTTATAACAAACAACTAATGTAACTTGGTGACTACCGCTACTTTTTTACAGTAAATCTTGGAATACCAGGGAGGTGCCAGAGCAATGGAAAAAAGCCAACTTTGTGCCTATATGCAAACTAAACAGGATGACACACACAGCTATAAAGACTAGTTAGCTTGACAACAGTGATAACATTTTGGAATAGCTGATAAAGAGTTAAAATATAATATTAAAAGATGGGAACATAATTCTTACCAATTAAAATAACTTTATGGAAAATAGGTCTGGTCAGACAGGACTGATATGCTGTGATGAGTCTTCAAGTTTGCTTGCTTAAGCTGACCATGTTAACAATACTGCCAGAGCTTCTGTAATGGTAGTGTAATGGTGATGTTGTAGCTGTGATGGTCCAGAAATTATGTGAGAGATGAAGATTTCCTAGGGTGATAGCTTTTATTGGACCTACTATAAAGTTGGGATAAAGTTAGACAAGCTTTTGAATGCAAGACTATTCTTCTTCAGGTCTGGTCACAAGGAGTCAGACCTAACTATCCTAACTATATAGTTGGTCCAATAAAAGGTATCACCCTTAAAAAATCCTTGCTTCTCACAAAGATTCTGTGAGAAGCGTCTAAGGCATTTGTCTTAGTACTTCACTATACTTGTTATTTAAAAAAAATGCCAATACACAAAAGTAGTACACCACTAGTTAAATGAATTAAATTAATCATACTGGAAGATTACACAAAGTAATTGCAAATTAAGAGTTATCATCAAATGAGGATATTTCCATTCGTATCTCAGGGGGTTCTGTTTGTTGCCTAACGATATTCAATATCTTTATCAGAGATTGGGACAAAAATACAAAATCATTGCTTGCAAAATTTGTGGATGGTGAAAGTTTTGCTTGATGAACTGATAAGGTCAAGTCAGTTATATAGCATGATCTGGATTTCTTGGAAAGCTCATTCAAACAAGCATACCTTTTCATAGTCATATTTGAGGTCAAATAGGACATAACTACAGAGCAAACAAAAGACAGGAACACAATAGTTGGGGCAGTAGTGTGACTATGGGTGGGCAAGGGGGGTACCAACTTAGGACAGGTGCCAGAATTGCCTCCTAGCCCCATGGAGTTCATACCCTGGCATCAAAAACAGCCCTACAGCATTGGCTCTTGCAGCAGGAGTTGGGTGCCCAGACACCGTGCTGCTACTGTATGAGCAATGGACAGGGCAGGCAGACTACATGATGGTGGCTGCAACAGCAGCTGTAACCACAGCAGCAGTAGCTGAAGACTGTTTTTGAGTCCTTGGCATAGGTAAGATTACTGTGCTTCATGCCCCCATCACCCCACTGCCTGCCTTGGAACCAACACCTCCCTGGCATTCCACAGTATCTTCCCCCTGCTACCCATTCTTGCTTTCACAACCCCTGCCCCTCGGGAGATCCCCCCACCCTTCTCCACTACCTCATCCCAGGGTGCCAACTCTGCTACTTATGCCTCTGGTTGGTGGTAGGGCTTTTGCTGGATAATGAACAGAACATGAGTTGCAACTGTGATAATTTGGCTTTAGAGAGCCAATGTGTGTTCCTTAAATGTAGAAACAGAGGGGTAGTTAGTAAGGAGCAAAATATTGCACCTGAATGGAGGTAGTACTATCTCTGTTTATGATATAAGTGAAATACCATAACTGGAATACTATGTTTCTGGTACCCAAACATTTCTGGAAACAGTTCACAAAAGAGCTACAAAAAAAGTTATCCTGTGTCAGGAAATCCTTCTTGAGAGTGAGAGATAAGGGAGAGAAACACTTTATCAAGAAAATGTTCAAGAGGGTGACTTTGCTGCAATCTAGAAGTATCTCCATGGAGAGAAGATTTAGGTTACTGGAGGGCTTTTTAATCCACTGACACAGGTTTAACAAAATCTGGCAGTTAAAAACTGGAGCTATACAAAGCCAAAATAGTCAAGAAATACAACATATTTTTACAATGATAGTAAACCACTGGAGCATTTAATCAAAAGATATTGTGACTTCTTAGAAAACTGAAATCATTAAGTAAAGACTGGATACCCTTTTAAAAGACTTTCTATAAAAGAAATGAGAAATTACTTGATGAATTTCTATGGCCTGTTTTCTGCAGATCATTGTAGATATTCATAATGGCTTCCTCTGCCTTCTAAGGGTCCTGTGTATGACTGGAACTTAAAGCATAGACAATACATCCCTTTGTGCAAATTGGCTGAAAGGTCCAGATCTGTGGCTGTCATATGGACTGAGATTGTAGTCACATGAACAAGTTACTGGGAGGAAAGTTAGGGTGTGAACTTAAAGCCCACCCACTAAACTGTGGTAACTGCCTGCGTGTCTGCTTTTGTGCCATTAAGATACCTCACATTTGCTTTGGGATAAAAACATGCACAGGGTAGCCTACATGCTTTGGCTTATCTCATAACTGGCCAGTTGTGGCCTTGGCTCCACCACGATCCGCTGGCTGGGAAATTGGCTTTGTGGTCGGACCCAGAGGGTTGTGATTGATGGCAGTCACTCATTGTGGTGCCCTGTGACCAGTGGGGTCCCTCAAGGCTCTGT
>NW_017728886.1:108087081-108103969 GCF_001723895.1 Crocodylus porosus | reverse complement strand
GTCCCTTCCGACCCTAGAAACTATGAAACTATGAAATACTAAATCGCCATATGGCAATGTGTAGATGGAACCATTGTGTTGTAATCTGTATATAACAGCTAGAGTTAACTAATGGTGTATGCGAGTCATTCAGTGTTCCTCTTAACACTATTGTTTTGGTCATGCCAGTGGGTGGCTGATAAAGAAGTTGGACTATATTTGTATTCTGCATTTATTTCATGCTATAGATTCTCATCTCGATGACCTTTTGAAAAATTAAGGTTGTCCAAATTATCTTGTTTTACAACTATTTCTCTGAAGTTGAGTTTTAACACAATCCAGAATAAATCCTTGCCATACTTTCTAAGTGTTATAAAACAGTGGAGGCCAATCTTTTTGACAGGTGTGCCACAAATTAGCCTTGCACCCTCCTCTAGTGCCACTCCAATCAACTTCCCTCGCCTGATCTGCTGCTCTACTTTCTGCTTCCTATCCTGTGCCACCTGCCCAATCTGCTGCTTTGCTTTATGCTTCCTGCCCTATTTGCCACTGTACTGCCTGTCCCCTACCTGATCTGCCATATACCATGCACAAAGGCTACCCATGCCACTTGCGGAAGGCTGGCCACCCCTGTACTGGAACACTACATTAGCCAGCATTTCATCTACAATAAAGTTCTATTATCCCATTTATTAAATATATATATAGCCATAAACTATACATATAGAACTAGCCAAAGTTTTGTCTAGCGTCTGCAAAACATTACTCAAATATAAATTGGTATCTCAATTTTATCTAATTATGCAGGTTCAACTGGACATGTATAAGAAGTAGTTTTCCTGATTTTTTGCTCCCTTCCCAAGTAATATGGCACAGAACACTGCATTTGCTCTATCTTACAGTATCCTGAAATACTGTACTTATCTCCAGTTTTCTGCTTTCTGTCTGTTTCAGTGAAAGTAGCATGGATAAAAGAAAATGATTAGAAATATTTGACCCCATTTTACTTTTGCTATATTGGTGTATTTCAAAATCGTGCAAAACCAGAAATTATATAGCTGATCCCCATCCCTCCCCCATGTTGCTGAGGATTGTGGTACACTCTGTCCTATAGTGGTAGGCTCATGGCTGTGCTGTGACTACCTAGCAGAAGGCAGCAGTAATAGTGCTGTGTGACTAGATTTGTGTACTAGTATGAACTTGTGTTACTTGCTTGCTTGGTGCAACACAGTGACATTGGACTTTAGCAGAGCCTGTATTTGTTCTTGTGCTGCTTAGCAACGGTCAGTGATGCCTCCCTACCATACTCTCTCCATAAAAACCTGGAAAAACGTGACTTTTGTCAAACAACCAGAGATATGACTCAGCAACAGCCAAAATATTAATGATGAAGCAACGCCATAAAACACATGCACACTAAAAACTGTTTGCATATTTTAGAAGCCATTGCAGCTGCAAGTGATGTGTTCCTTGGGTAGCCAGAATGCATTGTTCTCAGCCGACAAATGGTGGAGCTGTTGCTTTGAGAAATGACTGTGGTACACGCTGCTGCAAAACTGATGCAAAAATTGGACCATCCAAGATACATATGTGTATTAAATTGTAGGACTATTGAAAGAACAATTCTGTTGGTTGGACTGATGCCCTGGCAGAATGACAATACACTGTAGTTAGAAATGATATGCAAGAGAAATTAAAATGACTGGTTTCCCAAGGCAGATATGTAGAAAAGCCTGAAGACTATATTAAAATTTTGTTCTTGAATTAGAATGATTCTATTTTCATGTTCCAAAATTAGTTAAACTAGATTTGAAAGTAGATACATAGGATTTTTTTTCAAGTATGTTGATAAGTACTGGTTACCTTAAACTACAGCTAATTGTAAAGACAATTTTTTTGTGTGCATTTCTTTTGAAGAAAAAGCATGCTAGTACTTTTCTGATATAAAGCATTTTATCAGTTTGTTCAGCCCAGTATGGATCAGCCAATACTACTTTGTAAATATGATGTTTAAAAAAGAATATAAAATTAATAATAATTGTAACAATTTCCTACTGAGCGCTCTCAAAAATGTTTGTTTGAATCTTTCACAAAATTTGTGTACAAATTTCCATAACAAATAAGTATTTTCTTTCATTTCTAATAAGAGACAACAGGACAGAATCACAAGAGTTATCCAAAAATAATTCTCCTCTATGGACAAATATTTACTGTCATCTTCTTTTGGATCAGAAACAAGAAAATTATGATGTGGCTTGTAACAGGTGTGTATCTCAAGGCTGGTCATCACAATAGCCTGCTCACTTGTCTGGGCAGTTTGCCCACCTATCTTTCCTGCCCCACCTTTGATGTTATGAACAAATTATCTCTAGGCAAGAGGCTGCCCCTTTAATATCCTGATGTCTAGGGTTTACACACGCCTCCAACCTCCCCTTATCATGTCTCCTAAGCCTCACAGGTGTTACTACCATCTATCACTTCTGCACCCCTCTGGTGCTGGGCACTATGCCCCTACATCCACACCTTGCTGGCGCTAGACTCTCTGCACCCTTGTACATGCACTCCTCTGGATCTAGGGCTCCCTGCACCCTTGTTTCTGAGCCCCTCTGGCACTAAGGCTTTCTGTGCCCTTGTGTCTACACCCCTCTGGCTCTAGGGCTGTCTGTGCCCTTGTATCTGCACCCCTCTGGTGCTAGCGCTCTCCACAACCCTGTAGCTGTGCCCCTAGGGCATCTGTGTCTCTGTGTCTCTGTGTCTCTGTGTCTCTGTGTCACTAACTCTACCCAAATTCTGGGACCTTTTCTCCAGGCACTAATGAGGCCTCCAAACCTCCCCTTACAGCCTCATCCTGGTTCTCTGGTGTAAACAGAAACACAAAAGCCTCTAAGCTATAACTTCAGTATTATCAATAGCAAATATTATTAATTTAACCTGTTAGGGGTCACATTTACACCCTTAATCCAGCAAGCCCCCCTAGTGTAAATATCTAGGAGGTTCCTAAAGTCTCACAACACTTGAATAGCAAAGCAGGCAGTGCTGGTTCTCAGGAAGCTTTCACATGCAGGAGGCCCTTCTCTGGTGGTTGCTAGAAAGAGAGACAGAGTGCCTCACTATCTCTACCCTGAGCTTATATGTCCCCAGGCCCTGCCTCTTTCCAGACATGTGACTCCTGCAGGTGTTGCCCTATTACTTCCTTATGCTGTCACCACAGCAACCCACAGCTGGGAAGCTCTGCTGGCTAGGCTGCTTCAGCCTTAAAGGAGCAGGCACATCTTAGTGTGCTGCTACATGGCTAATAGAGCTTTTTATAATTCCATGAAAATAAAGTGACCCCAGAAGTTTAATTTCCTTTCTATGTCTGTGTATAGCATGAAGATAGACAATTCTGTCTCCCCAGAACAATACCACACCTGTGTGTGCACACACCCCTACAATCAGAGGAAGTGAGACAGCTAGCTACTTTCCGGTAGCATAATGATAATTATTATACCAGCCAAGAACCTAGGACTGGACGTTCTGGGCCATCTTTTATGATCTCCTTAATGATGCCCAGGACACACAATCATCTTTTTGTGGTTTTTATTACCTCAATCCTGCCACCAGGTTCACAAAAGTGGATTCTTACATACTTGGACTTTGTACTCTGGTTTATCAGTCTGATTGGAGATAATGCCTTTCAGGAACAACAACAAGAATGAAACCATCTTCATATCTCCAAGACACAATTCTAAGCTTGCAAATGGACTTGTCCACAACTCAAAACAACATCAAATGATTTTCAATAAGACTTTATCTTTACAAAGTCCTATAGAAGCCAGCTACCCAGTGACAATTTTTCCTCAGTTTCTCCCTTTACTTGTTTTTAAAACTCTTTTCTTCAAAGGAACTGACATTAGGGCTATGCAAAATGGGCCCAAGTTGATTCGGTTGAGCCCAAATCATGGACAGTGATTTGATTTGTTGATTCGGATCACTGTCCCTGATTTGATTCTGCTGAATCCAGATATGAAGATTTGATTCTGATTTGGCGAATCAGCAATTCAGACACAGGCACAGCTTAAAATTTTTTTTTCTACATATCTTGAAGTAGCATCACGGCTCATGATTGCTGCGGTGCCGGGGTGGATGGAGCATCCCAGAGCAGCGTGGGGGTGGGGGGTGGGGTTCTCCAGCGTGCTCGGCAGCAAACAGAGAAATGGGCTGCAAGTACTTCTAGTCCACTTCCAGGTCTGCCAGTGAGCATGCTGGAGGCCCCTTTTGCTCAGCTATCGGCTGCAGGGGGACCCCAGGTGCCCCCCGCAGACCAAGGAGGCACCAGTTGTCAAGCTGGTGGGGCATGGGAACCCCCCATGCGCTCTCCAGTAGACCAGGAAGTGGACCAGAAGTGCTTCTGGCTGACTTCCAGGTCTGGTACTGAGTGCGCTGGGAAGCCCCCTGTGCTTCTATGAGACACTACATCTGTCCCAGCACCACAGTGTTCAGAGTCCCTGCTACCTAGAGGTACGTAGAAAAACATTTAAAGCTGGATCTATGTCCGAATCGCCAAATCTGTCCAAATCAATTTGGAGAGTTCTGTATTGATTTGGAGAGATTAAAGGGTCCTCTGATTTTGATCTGGATTCAGAGATTTGGCCAGCGAACTGGGCCAAATCTCCACCAAATTGAATCAAGGACTGAACCTTTGCACAGCCCTAACTGACATGAGTCTTGCTAAAATACCAACTGGCTTCATTAGAGTTAGGCAAAGGTTTTCTTTGCTTACTTTGTTTGGTAGGTAATACCTTATTAGGTGCTGACACCCTGGATCCTTACTGCTTATACCACAGCAGTGTGTTTGTGTGCCCCATATCTTAAGTAGTTGCAAGGAAACAGATCTTTTTCTGCAGTTTAACCAGCACATTTGACTGCTTTTCTGTTGTACAGTCAGGGTCACAGTTTTCCCTGTATGGTCATTTAGTCAGTCAGCAGTTGTAGTAACTCCTTGTGGGGAATATCTCACCAAACACACAGGAGAGAGCCACATTTCATAAAAATAGGAGGGTGTGATTTTTAAAATCATAAACTATTGGCAGGAGGGCTTAGGGCAGAAGTAGCACCTAGAAATTACTTTTGAGGCAGTTTTTAAAACTGACTAGAAGTTAACAGTGTCTTTTAAAACTAGGCCAATGACAACAACTTTAGATATCAGAGACTGAGCCAACCTGGGAAAACTTTAGATTCTTCCTCTGTAGAGTACTGAAGCCCCTCCAGAGTTCCCCATGTATCTCAGACCAGGTACAGACATCACACATAAACCAGTATAAGTGCTTAGAAACCAGTCTACACCCACAACTGAACAGAAGTTCAGTGCACATAGACTGGTTTAAAAATGGCAGAAACCAGTGTAAAAGGGTGCCTGTACATGAGCCTGAAGGCTGTTCTGTTGCACTGTAATTACAGCACATTAGAGAAGACTTAATTGAGTTTGTTGGAGTGTGATAATTACCATGCTTCAGGCAGCCTCTGTGTCTTGTGTATCAGTGTACCTGTGCTTCAGAATGGCAGGTGGGCACTTTATCTAAAGCTCATTTGACAAGCTTTAGATAAAGAGCCCCCACTGCTATTTTGAAGCACAGGATGCTGATACACGAGACTCTCTGGGCACTTAAATTAGAACAGCTGTTGCAGTGACTCTAATTCAAATGTCCCCCTACCTCCCAGAGCACTTGTAAATATGCCTAGATAGACCTGGACTGATGTCATATCAGACTTTAAGTGATTTAGGCTAGACTAGTTTATCAAACTTCTGTACCAGACCCTTAGCAACTCAAGTTAGGTCACAGCCTGCTGGCATCCCAGGAGCCTTTGTGACCCCCCTGCTTCCCCTCTCCCTTGCGTGGAGATGCATTGGAACTTGGTCAGTGCTTGGCCAAGATTGTCACATAACTGAGGCAGCAAAGCGTCTCAGCTCAGCCCCGCTTCCTGTTGTGCCTGTCAGCTGGACTGGGCAGCAAGGAGTGGGGGGTATGAGGGAGCAGAGGTCTGCTGTAGCCCCCCCCAACAGCTGTGCTGGCTCAGGTCTGGGAGGGGCTGGGGCCAGGCCTGCATGGTGGGGGTCTCTGCTCTCTCACCCGGCCCCCTGCCTCACCATGTTGCTTGGCTGGGTTTGGCATCCTCCAGCAGCCTGAGAATGCCATGAGGAAGTTGGGGAACCTGCTGACCTTAGCCAGTGTAGGGAGCCTGCATGCCCTCCACAACTGCTGACGGGTGAATGTCTGTTCTGTTTGCTTATGTCTCGGGCTTTTTGAATGTCTCTGCTTGGCCACAGACTAATCAGGTAGGTACATGCTGAGTACTGGGCTAAACTGGAAGCTTGGTCACTTGTTGTAAGTGTTAGGGTAACTATATGGATTTTGGAAGTTGGGATAACATACGAATTTTGGGGAGTATTGAGTGTGCAGCTGAATAAAGGCTTTTTCCTGTGTCTCAGAAAAAGCTGCTAATCACAAGGTTAGATATATATTAAAAGCAACTAACTTAGCTAATGCCTAAGTAAATGGATTCTTAACTAAAGGATATGGTGCAAAGTGCATGATGTGTTGAGAAAAAATAGAATAGCCCACTAACTAGTGTCAGAAGACAAAAGCAGAAATATGGCCTTGGAGAGGGTGCTGAAGTCAGCAAGAAAACCAGAAAGAACCGGACAGAAACTGCAAGTGACTGAAAGAAGATGGGGGTCAAAGTCTTATGCATGCTCTCTTAGCAGAAAGACATGTAAATGAATGAAATGCATAGGAAATGACATGCTAATGAAGCAAACAGTAAACAGAGGTGGAGCTTGAGATGGGATGAGGAAGAGGTGGAACCAAAGGAGGGATGAAGGCGGAGTAAATGTTAATATGTATGAACCAAGGTGTATAAAATGTGAAAGGAACTAATGTTCAATGTGGCCCCCTGGTTTGTTGTTTTTTGGGAGCTAGTCTGAAGCTGTCTCCATTCTGAATAAAGCTATTGTGAGCAAGATGTGACGGTGTTTGCTCCCTGTCTGCTCTGGCAAATGAGTACCAGGATCTATGAGCAATTGGACCTAGTTGTTGGACGCTGCATGGAGTTGGGGTCTAACAGTAAGATACCTTGATATTCCTTTTTTCACATTTACAAAAACTGCACTTTATTGCATTTCTGATTTTTCAGACTTTTCTGTTGGAGCAGACTGTACTATATTCCTGCATGATCCTGTTGGTAGAAGTTTTAGCTAAGTCTCCACAATGACATTTCCAAACACTATTTTACAATAATAATAAAAAAGAAAAATGTTAATTTAATTCTCCGTTGTAGCTGAGAGATCCTTAGATTAAATTGGATTTGAGATCTTCATTAGCATCAGTGGCTTGGAACCAAATTTCTAGTTCTAGTCAACCAACTTCTTTCTTTGCTTCTGTCAGAAAACAGTAACAACAACAACAAAAGAGTTAAATAGTTATCCAGAGGTTTTTCTCCCCCCAGGCCCAGGCTTTAAATGTGGAAATTATGGAATTTTCAGTGTGATTAAAATGTAATTGCCGTTAAACTGAGGAATAGTTTATCATTATCTCTGAGAATGCATTTGCATCTCAGATTTTTAGTTTCAAGTCTTCCCACACTGCCCTTTACATATCAAATCACTTGTTTCAATCAATAGAAGCACAAATTAACTGAGAGGCAGGATAATGATTGAGTTAAGTTACATCTGATGTCACAAGGGCACAATGTAAGAATGATCTATGGGTTTGGCCTTGATGATACTCAGAGCAATTAGATGCAAAGATTGTTAAAAATGAGTACGAATGAATGTTCTCCAGTTCAGCCTAGGTAAGAGCTTTCTGTGAGAGTTACCTGTAGGGAGAGTTGACAGCTAAGAAAATAAAAAACATTTATTATCAAGAGAAACTCACAGACACCAGAAGTTATTTAAAAAAAGACTAGTGCTGAGTTGTTTAAAACTCCTGAAAATCTCCAACTGTTCCCTTTTAATTTCCCCCCAAATTTCATTTCTACTCTAATGGGTGAATGGCAGTAAAATCCTCAATAGCTGAAAATACTTGGGAGTTGGGCTAGAAGTAAAACCAGCCTAGAGACAATTGCAACCATATCTGGTACATCTGGTAGAATATGAAGGCCTTGATTATAGAATAAATTTATAGTAATAAGTTATCACCTCATTAGTGCCGCTGCAGAACTTGGCAGCACCAACTGGGACAAGATAAGAAGAAACCTGATGTTCATGAACAGTTACAAGTGAGCAGCATGGGGTCAGAAATCTCAGTGGTCAACAGATAGTGTAATCAAAGAAAAAGATCCAAGTAAACAACAGAAACTGAATTGTGGTACAGTGTGGGCAAAAGAACAATGACATAAAAAGAGACCCCCTTAAACACCCAGGGGGTCCTCCTTTGAAAAGTTCTTGAACCTATGGAAGATGGCAATGTTCCTGGCCATGCACCTGTTGGTACTGAGACCCCCTAGAAGCAGGTGGATAGTGAGACTAAATGCCTGTTTGCTTTATTCAGTGCCATAGCAATGAAGTTTGTCACCCAGGGCAAAGCCCTCACTGGCAGCCTGCCCTCACCACATGCATAGATCTGGGGGGCATATGCCCCCTCCCATGCTTGCCTCGGAGTGCATGCATTGGGGAGGGGTGTGCAGCAGCAGGAGCTGCCCATCATTGTCTCCCCACAAAATGAGCCACTCACAGGGGTCTGTCCTGTGCCCCACCCTGGCTAGGTAGTGTCTGTTGGCACCTCTTCACTTTGGCACCTGGGGTGGTTGCCCCATTCACCCCCCACCCTTTCTATGGCACTGGCTTTACTTATCATTTACAGCTATTGTGCATCAATAAAAGCCTCCTGTTATCAAATGGACATGTCATTTGTCATTAGGTAGTTGTACCTGACCATGTGAAATTCAGGCCAACAGCAGGAAGTAAGATTTTTTTTTTTTGTTAGCCTTAATTTACTATTTTAGGTGGATTTGCCACCCCATTGAAGTCCATGCTGCTATTATTAGATTGCCACTGGTTCTTGAGCTGGGTATTTTCATACTATGCTGTAGTCACTCCTGTGACTCCAATATAGACATGCCCATTATAATTTAGAGAATGCTACCATGCTACAGGAAGTAGTTCTGGTACCTCCATCACCCCTGTTCATTTGACACACCAGCTGCTGCTGCAGAGACTTCCCCAGACTAGCTTCAATCATCCCTTGTCTACAGAAAGATTTTTTTGTTCTTTCTTATTTCCTTTGGGTGCATGTTTCTGAATCTCTCCATCTCACCTTAATATTTTTCTTTATTAACTTTTACAGCCCCTTAACTACTTCTTTTCCTTTTAAAAAATACCGTTTACATGGAGAAAAGTAAAGCTTATGCAAAAGCTCACTCAAGGATACTGATTTTGAAATCAGCTCCTTCTTGAGGGGAAACCTTAGGCATATTATAGGAAGGTTGAACTGTCAAACCAAATTAGCCATGCCTCTTTAACCTCTGGTATAAGTTTCTTTGGTCTCTCAGGCACTTACTGAGATGTTTTACTTCCTAATGTTTTTCCTAAATAAAATATAAAGGGCCATTTTCTAAGCTGGTATAAACTGGCTGATTAAGAGGATGCAACCTATAAACCACACAGAATGAAAAAAGTCACTCGAGGAAATTGTTGACAATGAGTATATTTGTTTTATAGATTTAAAATAGGTTTGTTTAAATATTTGACTTTTTCCCCTTATATGCATAACTAATAGTTAGCACAAGTTTACACAGTTAAGTGATCAAAAGCCAGAAAATTCCACTTTCACATTTCTCTCAGACTCTATTTATATGATCACATACTATTTATAAAATAGTATTTTATATGTTCTTACAGTCTTAGATGCACATCTCATAAAACCGTTTTTCATTTACACACACTTACTCAATTTCATTCGCTAAGACCACCACAATTGTATTATTATTGCAGCTGTTTGTATCATAAGCTTTCTTCTCCCTTTCTAGGATTTGTATATTAATAATACATTTACTAATATATCATTAGGATGAGATTGTGGCTGGCTCTGTCTGGATGCCAAGTGTTGGCTGGTTGGGTCAGAAGTCAGAATGCTATCGTATAGGCATCTGCTTCTCTGTGTTGACTGAAAATCCCCTGTGACTCTGGCTGTTAATTGGTTCTCAGCACCCTCTCCAACATATTAAGTCTTAAAAGCTACAATCTGGCTTTTATACAGGATGTTTCCTTTATCTTGGGTAAAAACCATCCCAGAACATGAATTTACTGCTGTGGTATCTCACAAACTGTTTTGCACAAAAATACTGGTCTAGGTACAGATTTTCAGAAATGGCATTTGGCTTTGCAAGTAGAAGTTGACTCAAAGCCTCCTGGAATGTTGATATTCTTAAGAGAGCCACAAAATCCCTTGACTGAAACCAACCAAATCCACCCCCTTGAACAACAGTCATAAGAAATCCTTTTTTCTTTACTGAGACCTTTTGAATACTGAGGGAATTAGCTGTCTCTTACTTTTTCACTCTTTACTCAGGAACTTCTGCTGTATGAAAGGCCAAAACTTAGAACTTCACGCTGACTGATTCCTTGATTAATCACAATTACAAGTCATGGCACTCATCAAATTAATCCACATTAAGTAGCGATTATGCTAGCTCTGTCCTGACTGAACAGCAGTTATCACTTTTGAATACTTTAGGTAAATCATGTGCCTGGTGACATGGATGCCACCACCCAATTGAATAAATTGCACCACCATAACATTTTACATTTATGGAAGACTTGTCATCTAAAGCATCTTACATTTTATTATTTTTCCCTCCACCACCTGGGATCTTAGGAGGAAACACGATGGGTAACGCATCTCTAGCTTGGACTGAGGCATCAGTGAATTTAGAACACTATTGCCTTCCTCAGTACTTAGGAAGGGCCTGTTAGTTTTGCTTTTGAAGGACCGGTGTTCTTGGAGCAGAACCAATTTACAATGTGCACAGTGCTGCTGTGGGATCCCCACTTTGACATTCCAATACACCAAAAAGAATCATAGAATCATAGAAATTAGGGCTGGAAGGGACCTCAGGATATTATCTAGTCCAACCCCCTGCTCAAGGAGGGACCATCCCCAACTAGATCATCCCAGCCAAGGCTTTGTCTATCTGGGTCTTAAAAACTTCCAAGGATGGAGATTCAACAACCTCTATGGGTAGCCGATTTCAGTGCTTCACTTCTTTCCTTGCAAACATGTTTTTCCTAATATCTAACCTAAACTTCCCTTGCTGCAACTTGAGACCATTGCTCCTTGTTCTGTCATTTGCCTTCACTGAGAACAGTCTAGCTCCATTCTCTTTGGAACCCCCCTTCAGGCTATTAAATCTCCTCTCAGTCTTCTTTTCTCCAGATTAAATAAACCCAGTTCCTTTAGCCTCTCCTCATGTGCCCTAGCTCCCAAAGCATTTTTGCTGCATTCTGCTGGACAATTGCTATTTTGCTCATCATCCTTGTCACATGCCAGATTTTCTTCAGTTCCTGCTGTTACTGAACATATTTGTTGATCTTGTATTTTCAATCAGACAGCCCACCATGAAGCACTTAACCCCTTCCTTTTTTATAACCCCTTTGGACAAGATTCTATTTCACCTTTTGGGTGTCTAAATGGATTTAGGCACTTAAATGTAATTCTTTTTCATGCTGCTCTAGTCTCTGGAAAACTGCTGGTACAAAAGGTGGGTGGGTCCTCCTCCTCACTGCTTTTTTATGACTCAGACTGAAGGATCAGATGACGGTGTGTTACAAAAGAAGGTGCATTAGTGGATTTTCGGGGACTTAAGTTGGAATAGAATCCCACTTAAGCACTTAAGTTCATTTTGGACGTCTAATAGATAACATACAACTTGGTTCTTTATCTGTTTTTTTTAGCATGGGCTCATTAAAAGTCACCTTAGTATTTGTATGCTGTTATTCTGTGACCCATGGGGATAACACTTCACTCCTATTCATAGTCCATACTTCTTGCAGAGTTCCTAGGGCACAATACTGCTGGCTTTGTCATGTTTTGGTTTATAATCATGTCAAGCTACCTTAGTATGCCCAATTATGTTATGACTAAGGGGCTATAGTACACATCAGACCTTCTAGGACAGGGGTGGGCAAAATACAGCCTGTGGGCCAGATCTGGCATGTGAGGCCATTCTCTTTGGCCCAGGGGGCCCTGTAACAGGGAACCCTAGCCCTGTCACCAGAAAGCAGGTTCGCCCCTTTAAGGCCAGAACTTTCTGGGCACGGCATGCTGGTGAGGAAGGGGTTAAATGCTGAGCCTGACCAGCTAGTCAGCTGACCAGAAGGGGCAGGACTATAAAAACCCTGGGCAGAATGGTGGTAAGGGGGATAGCAGCTGAAGGGAAGGAGTGCTGCCAAGAGCTCCACAGAGAAGCTGGGTAAGCAGTCCAAAGGCAGGAATGATGGAACCCTTGGGGAGACAGCAGCTGCACCACAGCAAGGACTGTAGCTAATGGAAGGAAGCTAAGGTACAAACCCTGCGAATGTAAGCTGACCTGCTGCTTTGCTTGATCATATTGGTTGGTGGCAGTTATTATTATTATTATTATTATTTTTGATTATTGAACAAGACCAGTGGTTTGGGTGAGTCTATTAGGAGAAGGAAGAGGCCTCATTTTGGGGACCCACTATGGAGTGGGGACCCCAGCATCAGTGAAGGTGCAGCTTTTGGAGCAGGGGCACAGCTTTCCCTGCTCTGGAGGCCAGCCCCAAGCAGTCTACAATGCTTCTGCCAGCCATCGGATCTTCACCAGGTGAGGCATGCTCCCTGCTGGCATGCTCCTTCTCCCTGCTGCCAGGTTCTGGTGGGGCTTTTCAATCTTCCTGTGGTGGCGTCTCCAGCCACTGTGATTGGCCCAGAGTTTCCCCGCCCCAGGAACTACTGTTTGAAGAGCTGGCATAGCTCCAGCTCACGTGGCTCCGGCTCCAGCTCTGGTCGTGCTCCCGGAGGTTAGATTCCTCAGGCAAGGGGGGTCTGTTTGGGTGGTGTGGGGCTTGTGGGGGTTCCCCCACCCGCTTCTGGTGCCTGTGGGGGCTTCTTGCCACCACAAAGAGAAAAATAGAGGATGTAAGGCATCCGGTTTTGTATCAATAGAGGACAGAGTAGCAGAAAACTGGAATGTCCTCTATGATGGCCACCTCAATGGTGGGAAGCAGTATCTGGGAGCTGAATGGATGGGTGAGGCTGGGGCTGAGGCCAGGATTGCAGGGCAGTGACAGCACGGGGACAGGGACCAGAGCAGATCTGTGATCCACTCCTGGCACACTCCTGCCCATGGAACTGGTACCTGTTGCAGGGAAGTATGGACAGTGGATTGTGGCTCTGCCCTGGGCAGTGACCCTGCACTGTCACTGCCTTGTGATCCTGCCCTGCAATCTCAGCCCCAGCCCTGGCCTTGCCCATCTCTCTCCCAGACACCACTCCCTGTCCATCTGCAGACATATCTGAGGCAGCTGAGTGTGCCCTGCCCGTGTGGATACCAGGCTGGTCTTCAAGAAGAGCCTACCAGCCTGCTTCATTGGGTGTACCTTGTGGTGGATGAGGGGTGAATGGGCTGGGATGCCCTGGAAGTAGAGCTGGGCTTGGCAGTGGCAGCAGTTCCTTTTGGCTTCTGTCATCAGGGAGGCCAGGAAGCAGAGTCTGGCAACCATGTTGCCTCAGCCTCACTGTGTGCACAGGGGCAGTGGGACCAGCTGCATGTGCCATGGCCTGGGCTGTCCTCTGGGCCTCACCCAGAGGAAGCCCTGAGGGATTCACTATAGGCTGGATGGAATCCTTTGGCAGGCCAGATTTAGCTTGCAGGCTATATTTTGTCCAGCCCTGCTTTAATGTATCTTATATGTCTAAGCTGTTCTTGTCTAGTCCTTTCTTCTCCCTGTAAACATAAAGCCTGTCCTCTTCTGTGGTAATGTTTATTATCTTGTCCAGTGTTAACTTCCTCTTAATTCTCTTGCACAATTTTTCAGGTCAAACTTTGTCCAACTTACTACTGCACAAGAATATCATACAGTAGCGTAACTCAGGGCAATCAGGGCAGCAGCTCTTGAGGCTGATTTAGGTGGGGTGTGGAAAAATAACAGCTGTTGTTGTACCCACACAACCACGGTAGTGGCATCAGCAGCTGCAAGTCACTGCTGCCCCCATGTGTGGCCACTGTCCCAGGTGCCCAGCTGCCCTGTTATGCCTCTTTAAATCAGGTAACTCCAAGAAGAAATATGTTTACTACCCTAACTGTGTGCCCAGTTTACTTTGGGAGATTTCAAGAGTTTTATGAATCAAAGTAATGGTTCTCAAAAGCCCTATCTTCTGAAAAGCTCCTTGTCCCAGGAGGGAATGGAAGAGAGAGGGGACAAATGAAAAAATTAAGATAAGAAAAAACCACTTACCTGCAGCAGGAGCCACGGCATAGCGGGAGCAAGACGAGAAGCCCATGCAGCTCGTTAGCTGTGCCTTTATTCAGCTAGGGCTGGCCAGTGATGTCACCAACAATTTCTGGCCAGCGAAAATAAAAATGGCAGATGACAGAAGGCGTGGAGAGGGGAGAAAGGACCGGAGGAACGTGTGGCCTCAGGACCCACTCTGGGAACCCCTCAGGAGGGGGAGAGAGTTGGATGAGGAGTCAGAAGAGATTCCTGGTCCAAACCTCAGCAGCAGTGGCAGGGGACAGGCCACCAGTGTGGGAAGCGGGCCAGAAGCAGCCCCTGCAATTTGCAATGACAGCAGCAGCAGGAGCAGCAGAGAAAGGCTTGCAAGGACCCACAGTACAGCAGGTGGGAGTACTGGGAACGGTTGGGAGGAGGAAGAGGTGGCCCTATCGGAGAAGTCCCAGCAAGAGCCCAGGGAGGGCTCCGGACAAGCAAGGCACCTACACCGAATATAAAAGGGTGACCAGTCCTATGTAGAGAAACTACGGAACACTTGGAGGAGGATGTTCCAAGAGAGTGAGAAGTGGGATGGCCCAAGGCTTGCGAAAAGAGCTAAGAAGGTGAAGTGGACAACCCGAACAGGAGGATACTAGTATTATTCAAGTGTGGGGGGGGTATCCCCTGGCTATACTATAGGGGAAATAGGCTCCCGATACCCCTGCTGTGAGGAAGGAGGGAGGGGGACTATCTTAATTCCCAGCAAAGTGACAGAGGAAGGGTCTTGTGTTTCTTTTGTATTCTTTCTTTTGTTTCCCTGGGTGAAGGGGTTGAGAGAGAGGACTGGGGAGCACAGCCTGTAGGGCGTCAGGTGGTGAGTTGAGCCTGAGGGCAGGAGTTTGCTCTGGACCATAGAAGACCCATGAAGGAGGTAAGTGGAGCAGGTTCCAGGACTAGTACGCTGATAGGAAGAAACCCAAGAGGCACCATAGCCGTAGGAGCAAGGGGATGTGGCCAAGAACATGGAGGGATCCATCAAGGTGGCATGAGGCTGAGGTGTAGGGGTGGTGGAGCCCTGTGAGTGACTGTCGGGCAAACTGCGGGCCGCAGAGGGTTCCAGGATAGTTAACCCCCCCATTGGGAACATTCTCGTGGCAGGAGAGATAGGGGAAGACGACTCCTAGAGTGAACAGCTACTCGGCCAATCACGGGAGCCGGTAAGATGTACATCACCCATCCCTCAGACCAAGGCTGCACATGACAGGGTGTTAGAAACTCGACAGTCACACTCCTAAATACTATTAATGCTTGGTACTGCTGTTGCCTTCTGTTATACTCTTCGCATTTGTACTATTTCTTTTAATATCTTAAGATAGGTACACTTGTTTAACCTGAACACCATTTGAATACTAATCCCAATTTCATTCCAGCCATATAATTTCAGGTTATCCCCTGGTGAAATAGACCTTCCCTCTTCATTTATTAAGTGGACTTTTCTTGTACAACTCAACATTTCAGACGATGGAAAGAGGACGTTTTTCAGACAGCTGGAGCAAATGGCCAAGAAGGATACATTAATAATGGTTTTGGGGTTGTTGTTTTTTTTGGAAAATTGCTACATGAGAGGAGAACCATGTATTCCTTCAACAAAGTGAATTGGAAAAAAGAAGTATGGATGGATTGAAGTTATTAATCAAAGTGAAGTAAAGATCACAGATGAGGATGTACAAAGAAGACAGAGGAAATTTAGCTAATTGGAAAGCTTTAGGAAAAGATGGAATCCACAGTTATTTATTAAGGAGCTTAACAAATTTACATCATCAGCTCAGAATACACCTACAAGAAACAGTGAATCAGTGGATAAAAGAGTATCTCACTGGATCATGGAAGGAAGGATGGTGCTCATTTAAAAGACCATGGGAAAGGAGACAGCTGATGCATAATAAACTTAGGGTCTATAATTTGTCTATGATGTGAAAACTCTTTACTCAAATCATTAGTTAAAAACTGGTCAAGTCATCTGAAACTAGTGATATTTTTCTTTATGAACAGAAAGAATATTGAAGAAGTTCTCTGGGACAGTACGTGGTGGTGGACAAAGCTATACTGACCAGCATTAGAAGAAAGTGAAAGATACTGCACATATCTTAGGTAAATTACACAATTGTATATGATGGCCTGTTGTACAGATGGATTGTAACAATGATGGGATTATTGGGAGTGCACATCGGGATTGAGTGCACATTGGGATAGTTGCATAGTTTCTAGGGTCGGAAGGGACCTGAGCAGATCGTCTAGTCCGACCCACTGCCATGGCAGGAAAGAATACTGGGGTCAAATGACCCCAGCAAGATGTTCATCCAACCTCCTCTTAAAACCCCCCAGGGTAGGAGCCTGCACTACTTCTCTTGGAAGTTGGTTCCTGACCCTAGCTGCCCTGACCGTGAAGTAGCGCCTCCTGATATCTAACCTAAACCT
>NW_017728886.1:108077315-108087070 GCF_001723895.1 Crocodylus porosus | reverse complement strand
CGCCTGTTTGCACACTCTGTTCATGTGGCTCGGGGGCGTGGCTCCCTACCGGCTCAGCTAAGAGGGATCTGGGGGGCTTCCCCTCTGGATCCGGCTCAGCTGTGTCAGTCCCTCTGCTCCAGTTACCTTAGGGGGATCAGCTCCTGCTGCCCCCGCTGCTACTCCGTTCGCTTCTGCTGCTCTCGCCTCTGCTCCAGGTCAGGTAAGGGGGCACGTGTGTTTGAATTTCCCGCCGCTGCTCTATCCGCCAATCAGATGCTCCGGACTTACTGGAAGTGCCTGCTGGTGATCCCACCCCCCTGCACTCCCCCGCTGGGGGGACCCAGCGCCTCCGGAGCCCGCTTCTCGAGGGATAACCCTGGGGGTGCTCCCTGGCTTGGGGGACAGTCTCCCCTAGCCCGCGCTCTGTTTGCGCGCTCTGTTTGCGCGCTCTGTTTGCGCGCTCTGTTTGCGCGCTCTGTTTGCGCGGCTCAGGAGCACGGTTCCCTACCGGCTCAGCTAAGAGGGATCCGGGGTTGTGGGAATCAACCAAACATTCTCTTCCTTTTTAGTAAATTTGGTTGTATTGGTTAAATAAAGGCTATAAGAGAGTGAGGCTCTACAGTTATGTCAAGAATCCAACTGAAGATAGGAAATCACAGATCTGAATCAAGCATCTGAGTTTCAGAAATAATGTCAAACTATGCCTTAGTTTAATATAAATTATCTTTTGACTGGATTCCAAGCTGCATGATGTTAAAATATGATGCCTCCTTTTAAGCCACTGTCTCTAATGAAGATCCTAAATCCCATTCCCACTCCAATCAGAGAAAATAGAATGATATCAAGACTTTTCAGAAGAGAGAGATTAGAAATTTTATTGTAGCAGCTTGTCAAATATTTTTAGCAAAAGCAGTACACAAGAGCACCATCCACTCTGTTTCAACATAAGCTTTTAAAAAAAACTAGAGACTTGTGAATACGAACCCCTTGAACTGTAAAATAAGTGACGATGAGTCAATTCAGCAAATGCTTAGCATATGTCTAACCTTAAGCATAATCCACAGAGGATGACAATTCCAGCAATAGACCTTGGTGCTTTAATAGCTCTTGCTTTTGATTTGACTTCAGTGGGTATTAGATCTGGCTCCTAGCACCAGAGGGGGTTTATACATGTGCTCCAAGAGTGAAGGAGAGGAAAACGCTTTAATTAGTGGCTCCAAGAGCTCAGTCTTGTGTATCAGCATTCCTGTGCTTCAAAATGGCAGTGGGGACACTTTAGATAAAGTTTGTCAAATGGTAATTGCCACGTTCCAACAGAATCGATTAATGAAGACTGCTCTGATATGCTGGAACTACAGTGTTGGAGCAGCCTCCCTGCTTCTTTAGAGACACCCAGATTTTTTTAAAGTATTTAAATGCTTAAAGATGGAGACAGTGCCTTCTGGGTGTAGGCATCTCAGTGCTGATGGCTGCAACTTCTAACTTTTAGGCAGCTGGACTCCATAGTAGAATCCACAGCCCTAGATTGGGGAATACGGCTCAGTCTGCAATGCCTGAGAGAGTTAGGAGCCACCAAACAGGACTCACAACAGTCAACAAGGTAAGGAGGGACCACCTAAAACAGCCAGATAGACATGTGGAGAACAGAGGTATGTCTGTAATCTCCTCTCTGGGATGTAGGGAATTTACTCTGTACCACAAGGAATTTCATGTAGGGAATTTACTCTGTACCTCCAACTGGAGTCTGTGCAGTTGCACCCTCCTTTGATTCCAAAGTTTAACAACTGCTTGGCAGTGGTAGCAGCATTTCTATTCAAGAAGCAGTTAGGGAGTCAATTGACTTCATGGCTCATTCTAATCTACCTGTTTCTTTCTAAACTTTTCATTCCACAGGTGTTAGTGACCCTCTCTTTTTTCTAATGGTGGGAAAAGAACTTATCTCTGAATGAGGATCAGAGGCAGTGGGATGCCACGCTGGAAGCTGAGCATGGTGAAAGTCAAACCATGGTGGGTGGAGCTGCCGTTGGAGAAAGGAAAGGCGGGGGGGAAATGGCTGACCCTGAAGGAGACGGGACCAGCTCCCTTGTCAGTGTGTTGGGATTGATTAGCTGGCCAGACCCCTGGAGCTGGGATAAAAGATCCAGCGGAAGACTGGCGGGGGGTGGGGGACCAGAAGTGAGGTCTCCAACCGTCCCAGAGGGACCAGGGCAGGAGTTTAATCCCAGTGAAGGGACTTGGTGGTTACCCCAGGAAGGGTTTTTGTCAAGAGATCAGGGCCAGAGAGAGCCCAAAGACTTATGCATAGAGTCTCCGTGGCAAGTACCAAGCCTGAAGCAAGGGTGATGCTTGGGGACAGAACGGTACGAAATCAAGGTGATGTATAGATGAGGTACCAGCGTGGCTTGTGAATGCTGTGATGCTAGGGAGGATGGAGCATCCCACAAGACTGCGGGAGGAGCGGGGGGCCCACATGCTTGGCAGTGACCCCGCAAGTGGACTGGAAGTACTTGGGCTCACTTCTGGGTCTGCCGGGGAGTGCATGGGGACCCCCCTGCACCTCCTCAGCTCAGAGAGGTGTCCCCCAGACCCAGCAGGCACCAGTCACTGAGCTTGGAGGGCATGGGGGGGCGGTCCCTGTGCGCACTCCCCAGCAGACCTGTAAGTGGACCAGAAATATTTCTGGGTCTGCTGCTGAGCATGCTGGGAACTGCCCCATGCTCCTGTGGGATGCTCCATCTGCCCCAGCATTGTAGCATTCACAAGGCACCTGGTATCTTGAGGTATGCAGAAAAAACATTTAAAGCCATGTCTATGTCCAAATTGCCAAACCTTTCTGAGTCTCTTCACATAGATTTGCAGGGTTCCAATTCGATTCAGAAAGATTAAAGGGTCTCCTGCTTTGATTCGGATTTGGAGATTTAGCCACAAAATTGCGATGAATCTCTGCTGAATCAAATCAGCCACCAAAGCTTCACATAGCCCTAGTTTTTTCAGAATACAAATGGAGGAGGAGATACCGCCACCCTCCTTCCACCTCCACCTCCACCTTCACACACCCTTTTCTTTCTCAATAGCTCTTTGATTAAAGCAACAATATGGGGCACCCAAGTTAAATACCCCTTTCCTGAGGAGATTCATCTCCCACTTCTCTAACAAGTGCCAGTCCTGCTTGGCATGCAAACTCTCTCCCAGGGAATCTCGAATGTGAAGTAGAGTAAAAACAGCTGAGAGCTTCATCCATGCATACCTACCTCAAAGAGCTTCAAACTTGTTGGTTTAAGGCACACTCTCAGGTGGGAGATGTGATTTTTAACTCAGGCTCTCTACAGTCTTGATGAGGCTTGTTTAGTCCCATGGGGCTATTACCCCATGCTTTGGAAATTAACAATAAATAAGCCACTGGGTTTTGTGATGTTACATGTACTATCAGGACCAAATTGAATTTCACAGGAGAAAATTTCACAGGTGGGCAGACAGTGGTGCTTCTGGGCATGCTCAAAAGGAGGATGACAAGTGCAGAAGGATCCTTACTGTTGAAAACTGTATTTCCTGTGGACTTTAGGAACCTGTAGGGTGAGGTGGCCGCTGACTAGGGGGGGGAGGATTGCAGTTTTGAAATTGTTTGCTGTCTAAGTCCTTTCTGTGGAGCTGGCTCTACACACCAAACATCCCCTGAAATCAGGCCTTTGTAGCTTTCTCTGTGCTTGTCACATAAAGGATGGGAGTTAGTCACAGACTGCTAACAAGTTATTTACCTCTTTAGCTCAGGCTGTAGAGTAGGGGTGGACAAAACAGTTGATCTAGTGGAGGGCCAGGCTTCATTTCCCAGCTGGTCTCCATGGAGACCCCATGACAGCCCCACAGTCTTGGGGTCTCCATGGAGACTGGCCTGGCATGGCATAAGCAGGGCATGTGGCTGGGTGGGGAGCTGCTCTGGGGCCAGGGCCAGGATCTTGTGACAGTAACAGTGTGGAACTAGAGCTGTGGCAGAGCTATGATCTGCTGTCTACATGCTCCTGCCTGCAGAACTCATGTTCATCTCAGGGGCATGCAGGCAGCGGATCATGGCACTATCCCATTCCCAGCCTCCCCAAGATCTTAGGGTCTTCCTGGCCCATCTGTCTATCTCACTCTTGGCTGTGGTCCCATCCCAGCTTCCCAGCCATGCACCTTGCCTGTGTGAGTCCTGCCCCCAGCAGTGTGTGTGGGGTGAAGGGGTTGAGGTGCCTGGGCAGTGGGTCTGGGTCCAGTAGTGGAAGAATTGTAAAATAATTTGGTTCTGTTGTGTTACAGAATACCATTAATTATGCTGTTGTATAATTGTCACAAACCCAATATGTTTTGGGGGTTTGGGCATGTCATGAATGCTTTCCTGTGTTTTATTGTACTGACATGGCATCTGCGGTCTCATTGGAAAATACACATTATGCGGTATCCATTTATGTCACATTTAACACTCTCTATAGATTATGTTATGCTGTCTATGTATATCTTTATAATTTTGAACATGGTTCATCCAAGGGACTGAGGCATGCCTCCATAAAGAAAACTGCCATTCCTGGTCACAAGCAGGAGACATTATTGGGCATTGTCTGCCTGTAATATGAAAATAAACTCATCACCAATAGGTATTACATAGCCTAGGTCCCTTCTGAACAGATGCCTTTCTACTGAGCGATGACAGGGCAGAGACCCAGAAAATGCCACTCAGGTATTCTGGTGTGTTTCCCTCTTTCCTGCCATGATGTTGCTTTTGTTTCCAGTTCCCCTTTGAGTGACACTCTAGGCTTGCAACACCAGTCTCTTCATGGGGCTCCCCCTCCCCCTCCCCTACTCCCTAACCCTAAACTCCTCCTTGATGTTGGGTGGTATTCTAGATCTGGTGGGAGGGAGAATGCAAAGTTCACCTTTTCTCCCACATCTTGGGGCTGAAACCCATGATGGCTTTTGATATTTACACTGGTCCCTACCAACAGCCGTAAGGCCCCTTAGGCAGGCTGGGTTGAGGTTGGCCCTCAGACTCAGGACCCCTTCTAATTCAGTTCAGTCAAAAGCAAAAGAAATGTACAGTCCAAACTTCCAAAAAAACAAAAGGCCAATGCCTCGAGTACCCCTCCAGGTCTTAACTTCTGCTCTTGCAAGTGAGGAAAGCCTCTCTGGGTCAGTTCTATGCTCCATCAATCCCCAAACTCCAAGGGCAAGTGAACCCTTCTTGGATACTGCCCCTGCAGATTGAACCAAAGTCTTCAGGAGGAAAGCAAACCCTGTCTGGGCTGCTTTCAGTTCAGTCGACCTATAAGTCTCTACAGGCGAGATCAACCCCTTGAGGTGGTCTCTTTTGCATGCTTTTGCAACATTCTTTGAGAGGAAGGAAACCTCTCTGGCCTAATTCCTACACTAGATAGCCCTTCGTTTACTTTATGCCTGCCCCAACCACATCTGACCTTATTTTTCCTTTTGCAGATGTCTGACCCAGGGCTCCCAACGGTCTCTGTGGCATTCTGGCACTCAGTGTCCACTTCACTTGGTGATTCTCTGATCACTGTCACTACTGTCACTGGTTGCATGCACCTCCCAGGAGGAGAATCTCCATGGTGCCTCTTCCTCGGTGCTCCAGACTCTCCCTGATGGCCCCTCTCTGGAGCTGGAAGTATCTTCTTTGGCTTGCTGGCCACCAATCTGGATGGAACAGCGGCTCCAGAAGTGCTGCACAGGGCCTTGCTTCCTGCTGACATTCTCTGCCTCATCTAAAGTGAATGACAAGGGTGGGTCATCTTTGGGTTTCTTTCTTCTACCCCTATCTCCCTCTCCACACAACTGCACAGCAGAGAGGCATTGGTTCTCCAGATAAAGGAATATCAGGTACCTCAGACTGACCAGAAGTTTTTGGAGAATTCTGGTAACTTCTGAGAGTGCTGGTGGTGGTTGGCAGGGGTGGAAGGTGCTGGGTGAAAGTGATTTCGGAAGCTAGTCATGGGTTATCCTGTGTCTTTTGGACTTTTCTAAAGCTGGGAAATGGTTGGAGACCCCAGGTACCAGGACAGGTAGAATCAGCAGGAAGGCTGATCTCTAAAAATGCTGCCATGTCTCCCAGGAGGACTGAGATGTAGCCAGATGAAAAGATAAGAAACCTTGCTTGTTTTGCTTCTGTCTCCAAGCCTATAGTCACTTTTGCTTGTGTAATTCTTTTATCCTATGTAATAAATCCTTTTGTTCTTTTATCTCCTCACTGATTGCCTGTAGAAAAAGTAATTTATGGGCAAGTGATACTCCAGGCTAATTCCTTCCGTTGAAAGGGGGAACCTAGAATTTCTTTCATAACTCCATGGGGTGGCCACCTGGGGATGAATGAGATTCCCTGATTGCTGCTGCAGGTTCTAGTAGAAGGACAGTGGAGATGAAGCATGTTGAGGTTGGAAGCTATAGCAGGGAAGCCTTGACCTGTTCCTTAGAACAAGTGGCAGCACAGAGGATAGAAAATTAGGGTTCTGGGGGTTCCCCATGGGCAAGTTTGTAACAATATACAGAAGTGTGTCTTGTGTTATATAGGAGAGTGACAATCTTTAAGATTTAGGTTTAGTTTTCAAAATTAGCAGCTTAATTTGGGGCTCCTAAATCTTGATTTAGTTTCCTCAGTAGACTGATGTTTAAACTCAGTAAGCGCCCTGCAGCTCCCATTCATAAGATATAAAGTACTGGGCCTGATCTCAGTTCTTCAGGTGAGTATACAGAATGGTTTCGGTGTGATTAATTGCCTGAACAAGATTTGTGGGACTGAGCCGCCTGCCTTGACTATTGAGAATTAAGGTGTGCAAGAGACAACAGTAAGAATGAAGCATAAGAAAGGGACTGTTTATGAATCATATCAAGGCCCCCAAAGCTGCAAAGACTTGCACATGCACTTTACTTTGTGTATTGTGTGTTAATGCGTCCAGTAATGGTGTGTCCACTGCTCTTGAGCATGCCACTTCTGTCCACTTGCTAAAGGAAGCATCTGAGAAGAATGCTGTCACAATCACCTGCTAGTATGCTGGAGGAGAATTGTGCAAGGACAGGGGCAAGGGCTGTCTCTGGCATAGCTTCATTAGTCTTACTTCTGGGAGCAGAGGCCTAGGGTCAAGTCAAGGGTAAAGTAAACTGGGATGTAGTATAGACCAGGGGTGGGCAAAATATGGCCCGCAGGCTGCATCTGGCCTGCAAGACCATTTTATTTGGCCCACAGGGCCCCTCAAAAAATTCTGAAAATTAAAATTGATCTGTCCTTGGTTCCTGTCAATGATGATAGGAACAAAAGGCAATAGGACCCAGGGGAAGCCTGGTGGGCTCCTGCAACAGCAGGGCTGGTCTGGTCTTGCCCCTCCAGCTGGAAGCCCCAGCAGGGGCTTCTGGCCTGGGACCACATGGCTGCACCAGTCCCAGAACCTCAGGTAAGGTGGCCGGGAAGGGCAGGGGACGAGCTGGTGCAGAGCGCAGGGGAAAAGCAGCCCCTACCCCACCCTGTGGCCTGTACTTCCTGCTGCAGCTGCTTGTAGCCCGCGTGGGGCTGTCCTGCTCAGGGACAGGCAGCCTCATGGGGCTGTGAGCTGCTGCAGCATAGGGTGCCAGCCATGGGGTGGGGGAGGGGCTGCTTTTCCCCCGTGCTGAGCACCAGCTTGTAACCCAGCCCCACACCAGCTTTGGGTTCACCCGTCAGGGCTGCATCACAGCAGCAGTAGCTGCGGCCCCCCCACTTGCCTTGCTGGGCAGTGTTTGCTGCTGATGCCCAGCACATGAACTGCAGGTGGGCAGCAGCAGCCAATACTGCTTGGTGTGGCAAGTGGGGGCTGCAGCTACTGCCTCCATGGCACAGCCGTGATGGGCAAGCCTGGAGCTGGCGTGGGGTCCAGGCTGGCAACAGGGGTGGGTTACAAGCTGGTGCAGAACATGGGAAAACCAGCCCCATGTCCACCCCATGGCCGGTGCCCCATGCTACAGCCACTCGCAGCCTGCGTGGGGCAGCCTGTACCTGCTCAGGACAGCCCCATGTGGGCTACAAGTGGCTGCAGCAGGGAGCGCTGGCCATGGGGTGGGCAAGGGGCTGCTTTTCCCCGTGCTCCACACCAGCTCCTTCCCTCGTGGCAAGCAGGGGATTGGGGCTGTGCGCTTTGCCCTGCCTGTACTATGGGCCTGGAGGAGGCACTGGGAGTGAGTGGGTGCAGGAGCAGGGCCCGCACCTGTGTCCAAGGGCCAGCGCCAGTAGGGCCAAGAACAGGACAGCAGGGGTACAGGGCCCCAGCTGGCAGGGGCTCTATGGAGCTCCCCCCTCTCCCTGCTGGTGCAGCCCAACCCAACTCCACAGACCCCTGCCAGCCTGCACCCCGCTCTGGGCCCTACCGGTGCTGGCCCTGGGACATTGATCCCAACACATTGGGACATTGGGCCCAAGGTGGTGACCAGGGGGCAGGGCACCTGTCAAGGGGCGGGGCTACCCATGAGGCCCTCGACAGCTTGCCACAACTTCATTAGTGGCCCTTCACCCAAAATAATTGCCCACCCCGGTATAGACACATCTTCACAATGCATAAATGTAATCATCTCCAGTAAGCTACACGTGCCAGCACATACAATATAAAAAGTGTAGCTGGCAATTCTTAGAAAAACTCTGATATGGCTGTAATGTGTGTAATAGCAGGAGGAACCAGGGTGCAGAATGCAGAGCTGTGCTGACTGTTACTTCTGCAACTCCCAGAAACTACCAGGGGAAGGGGGGCAAGAGAAAAAAGGGAGAGGAAGGTTGAGCCTGAGGGGAAGAGAGAGCGTGTGCATGTGGAACCTGGTCAGTTCTACACAGAGGAGTGCACAGTGAAGCTACAGCTCTCACTCGCTCAGTCAGCCAGGACTGTGGCTTGAAGGAGCTGGACTCAGACTTGGGGGGCAGCTGCAGGCTGCTGTTTGAGCATTTTAGGGACTAAAGGCTTGTTGGGGACACCTTCAGAGGTGTGGGGAGGAAATTAAGGTGGTAAGTGTATGTTACCAGTGTAATGTTTCTTAACCTGTTCCCTCCCTTTGGCTTATGACCCTAGCCCCTATGATTTTCTTTATAAAAGTGGGAACTCTCCCTTGTTTCTTGTGCCAGTTTCTGGGGCTGCATGGTTGGCAAACTGATTTTCTTTTTCATTTGGCACCAAGTCATCTACAAATAATTGAAAGATACAAAAAACTTTTCTCTGTTACATAAAAAAGACAGGCAACTAGCAGCTAGGATGTATGGGAGAGAAAGAAACAGTCTGGCCTTAACAACATCAATTATGGACCTTGCTATCATAATCCCAGAAACATCTGAAAGCACTACTGCAAAATATGAAAAGCTATTAGAGTGTGATAAATGTTGTCTTTGGGCAATGAGTGAGGAAACCAAAAGGAAAGAAAATCCATGAAATGAAAAAAGGAAGAAAATCTATTTCCAATAAAAATCAATGAAGTGGATTCACAAAAGGGACTTAGGCATCTGAATGCCTCCTTAGGTGCCCAAGTCTAAGATTTAGCACCAGAGGCATTCACATCCTCCTTACCTAACCAAAAGTGTATAAACTCTAGTGGGCACATCTTTGTGAAATGCTTTACTGTGCAGTAAGCCTGTGTATTTGCACATGCACAAGCTTACTGCACAGTAAACCTCACTAACTATAAGTAAATTTGCTACCTGCAAATGTGCGTAGCAAGCTTACTTTTGTTTAGTAATGGCACAGTAGTGCTTGTGTAAAAGCTTGGCTGGGAACAAATCTGCCCCTGGT
>NW_017728886.1:108050159-108077215 GCF_001723895.1 Crocodylus porosus | reverse complement strand
AGACAGTGTCAAAGGCCTTGCTGAAGTCCAGAAAGACTACATCCATGGCGACACTTGCATCCAGTGCTTTTGTGATCATAAAAGGCAATCAGGTTGGTCTGACATGACCTGCCCCTAATGAAACCGTGCTGGTTTCCCTTGAGCATCATCCCTGAAGCCGGCCCATCGGAGATGTGCTCTTTGATCTTCTCAAAGAGTTTCCCTAGGATTGAGGTAAGACTGATGGGCCTATAGTTGCCTATAGTTTTCCCTTGTCACTTTTTTAAACATGGGGACCACGTTGGCTGTCTTCCAATCATCTGGCACCTGGCCCAAGCACCATGAGTAGTTGTAAAGCTGTGCCAAAGGCCCTGCAATAACCCCTGCTTGTTCCCTCAACACCCTGGGGTGGAGAGCATCTGGACCCGCTGATTTGAACACGTCCAGCCCCTACAGAAGCTCTCTAACCTGGTCCTCCCCAACCTGAGGTCTGGAGGTGTTCCCCTCAAGTCCCTCTTGCATCACGGTGGGGAAGTCCCAGTCCCTGCCCAAGAAAACGGAGCTGAAGAATTGGTTAAAGAGGTCTGCTTTCTCCTCTGGCACAACCACCAGATTGCCCAGAGAATCTTGCAGGGGCCCCACATTTCCCAGTGCTTTCTTCATCCTCCCTATATATTTGAAAAAGAACTTTTTATTATCTTTGATTTTGGATGCTAGTTCTAGCTCTGTCTGCCTTAGCTTTCCTGACAGCCCCCTTACAGGTGCAAGCAGAGGAGGTATACGCCTCTTTGGAGATAGGGGGCGTACAACCGGTGGAAGAGAGTGTGCTTTTTGGCAAACAGGCATTCCTGGACACCCTTGGTAAGCCTGGGGGGCTTTCGGGCACTCCTGCTCCCCCTTGCTTCTTGTTGGGATGGTCACCCTTTAAGGAATGACCACTCATCTTGGGCACTGAGTTCCCCTGCTCTTGAATCCCAGCACCTCTCCCACTAATCTCAACTTGTTGAAGTTGGCTCTCTTGAAGTCTAGGGCTACTGCCTTGCTTCTCAGCCTGTTCCCTGCCCAGCTTCATGCTTAAGAAGCTGAGTGGTGAACTGGCTCTGCAGCCTCTGCCCTGCAACCATGGAGCAGCAGGAAGCCCCTGGGAGCAGGGTGTAATGTCCCAGCCCTGGCCTAGCCTTGTGCTCCCTGCCAGACCCTGGGCTAGCACCCAGGGGGTTGCTTAGAGCTCCTTCTGGTGGCAGCAGGGGAACATTGAAGAGCATCAGGAAGTGAGAGCAGTTTGCTGCCATTAGGAGCACATCTGCTCCTGCTTCTGTGCATGTGTAGACACCTGCCTAGGTGTGTTTACTTGTGATTAAACTGATTCTGGATCAAATGCATGTGTAGATATACCCATTGATGTCTAAAGGCATTTTTACACATGCATGCATTGCAGCATCAGGTGCTTTGAAAAGTGCTTGGTGCTGTCATGCATGCAATTGTGTAAGTGGCAAAATGCACATCAGCACTGAGATAAAGGTGGTGGTGTGCTTTTGAACTAAAACACCATGGAGGTGCTTTAGTTTAAAAGTGCACTGCCACCATTTTCTGTATGCTGATGAGTATTTTGCCACTTGTATGACTGCATATAGCACAGTGTAGTTCACCTCAGCTCGCAGGTGGATCTTTGGTGGATTTTTGGCGCATCACTGGAAAAAAGTATATGTATAAATGTCCTAAATTATTGCAGGTAAAGTCCAAAAGGTCCTTAAGTTTCTGCTACTGGGCATGCATACCATTACTTCAGTCTTGACACTGCTGGGCTTCTTGGTGCCTTTTTTATGCCTATACCTCATCAACATTCAGATATGGGCATTGCTACACCTACATCTTACCTTGAAGGGCCTGATCCCTGCGGGGGTAGAAGTGATTTCAAATCCCCTTGGGCAAAGATGGAACCTGAATTTGGATCTCCCAAGTCCTAGGTTGGAACACTAATCACTGGACAATAAGCAGCTGGAATCATACTACCACCACCACTTCTTCCTTCTGCTATGTTTTGTTTTTTAAAGAAAAAAAAAACACCTTACTTCTCAATCTTTAAACAAAGGGCTGGGACTCCAGAGATGTTCATGGTTATGAATCTGGAGCAGATATAGGTTGTCCCAAGAAGGACAAACTTTAATTTACTATTCCTCTTCTCAGTATTTCACACTTGTTTGCCTAGGCGTGATCTACTCAGCCTGCTGGCTTCTGTGAATCCCATTCATAGATGTATGTGTCTCCTTACACGTGTAGGGTGAGGGAGCCAAGAAGCCTAACTATAGGTATAAATTCTATTAGGCAGCAGGGTGTCCAAAAGTTAGGTGTTACAGTTCTCAGCATCACTACCCCTAAACTTATCCCAACCCTGGAAGCAGCATCATTATTACTTAACAAAGATAAGTAAGAAGGAATTATAGGTAGCAAGAAAAGTAGATTCTGGTGATTATATATTGGTTGGAAGAGCTAAAGGCACTCCATGAAACCTTGGTTCTTTAACACATGTATCCCATTAACTGAGACAATGCCCATGAATAAGAGCACTCATTCTGTCATTAACCAGACGGTTAGGCCAGAAGGAACCCTTGTAATTTTCATCTGACACCCTGCCTAATGTGTGCTATAACATGTCCCAAAACTAGTTTGTTTTGCACTAGGGCACATCTTTCAAAAAAAGACCCAAAAACTTTATACTGAATTTTAAAATACCTAGTGATTCAGAATCAACTACAACTAATGGCTAATTACTGCAACAGTTACTATCACTGCCAAAGATGTAAGCCTCAGTCTGAATTTGGAATCAGCTGTGGAATATATTAAAATGGAAGTGGTAAAATCTAGCCTAATCTCCTACTACTTAGGACATGGTCAGTAGGCATATCTACACATGCCTCCCACGGTGCAGTTGTTACTACGCTGTCAGTTAGTACTTGCTTTAAGAAGTACTAAATGACAACTCAGTAACAGACATTACTATACCGTCCCGGCAGTGCATGGTCATTTTTAGCAGCTATGTTGCCATAGTGCCATGCTATAGCAAGGTAGCTTGTCACCATGGTGATGCAACATTGGTATCACGGTTTGTGCCTGGTGATGCTACGTCACCATAGTGATGAGCTATGCTGCTGTAGTGTGTCACTACAGTGATGTAGTGTCATGTGTAGATGCACCTAATATCAACCACATTGTTAATGTTCTTGAGCATTTGGTAGGAGTTACAGACAGCTAAGAGTAAATGAAAGTGGCCTGACTTTCATGAGGTACCTAAATATGGATTGAGGGGTCTGAATATTAGCCTATATTCCCAATAAAATGTATTCAATCTTTTAGCAAATGTGGCTTTGATTTCCCTGCTTTAAAATGTTTTAATGATATTTTTGTGTCAACATTATATAGTGCCATTACAATGAGTTCAAGTTATACAGAAAGGTAACTCAATGTTACAGCCTGGGATTTTCAGTCCTTGTTATAAACATATGAAAGACATCAAGAATAAGGAAAATGGATAATTATTAGATACTCTGGCTCTGTTACAGACTAAAGTAACTAGATACATTAGAGTAGTTGGGAAGTTGCAGTCTTTAGTCTAAGGATGTAGAAAGTGCTATAGCTGGTTACAAGCCATGGGCTAGCCCGTTACAAAATAAAATGGCACAAAGGTTAGAGAAACCTTTAGGAGGAGAGAAAGAAGGGACCTTATTGAAAGTATAACAGGAAAAGGAACAGCAAAATGCTAAACAGGTAGGACAGCTCTATGATAAGAATGAAAAGTCTGGCTCAAAATATTCATGACACCTTTCAGTCCTTATATCTCCAGCCTTCAGCCCCTAGACCTGCCCAGTACACAGCCAGACCTCCTTTCACTTCTGCTACCTGATTCTCTTCCATCTGTTCTGCTCCCCAGCCTTACCTCTGCTCCTTGGGGCTGGGCACAACTGTATTAGGGCTCTTTTCTTCTCCTTCCTTGGCCAAGTGTTCCAGGAAACTGGAGAAAGTAGAGGAGCAACTTCTCAGAGCTCAGTACTATTTCTACACACTCTTTCTCATCCACCCCATCCTTTGTTGGGTTATGGAGAAGAATAGGAAAAAGTTCTGCCAGCTTTTTTTGAGCAATCTTTATTGGCTGCTTCTAACCCCAGGAGGAGGGAAAGTAAGGCAGGCAGCCAAAAGCAAAGGGGCTTTCTCAGGAAAAGGCCAAAATTCATAAAATGGCCAAAGCTTTTCTCATGAGAGCCATTGTGAATTTAGGTTTGCATCAAGATGTTAAAGCCCTCAAAGGAAGGGCTCTACCTATTCCAGAGTTAGTAGCCACCTGTGAAATTTGAGTCCAGATCTAGGTTTGGACTTTGATAGCCTGAACATTTAAAAGTGCTTGGATCATGGTTGTAGTTTGAGTGCATTTATAGTGTAGAGAGTCTTCTGACTGCCAGCCACCTTCAAGAAGTAAGACCTGCTGCACTGGTTGAGTAATGTAAGCTTACAAAATGAAGACTCACAAAAAATGAAATGGCCAATAAAAAAGATAAATATGCCATCTGATACTTCAGGAGATCAAAGAACTCTAAAATTCCAGCAAATTGTGGAGAGTGTTTTGCTTCTGCACTTGTTAACTGATTGCACAGGAGGAAAGACAAAGGAGAGAAGCTCGGTTTAGGCATCTGCTTGCCTGTGAACTGTGACAAAGACATGAAGAGGCATTTACTTGTTATCACCAGCCCAGAGAGAGCCGTTCTGAGAATGGAAATGCTAATCATCAATCTCCCAGTGCATGCAATGTCTCTGTTTAATAGCTGATAGAGCGTCTCCGAAGGGGTTTTTTTTGCTCTTTGTTTAAAATGACATATAATGGACCTGGACTTATCAGTGTCTCTAAATGCATTTTCTGTGCTTTATCCTTACTAAGGGATTTAGTCCATTCAAATGAATATGTGCAGAATTGATTTTGAGCTTGGTATAATTTAATCCATCAATTTAACATTAAATTAATATGCAAAGGGGGTCTCTTTGTGGATGAAAAACAGAAGGCAAAGATTCTTATTAATTTAAAATGGACTTGAGAAATGGAAAGAGGCTGCTGCTATTAGTATCTGCCATTGGGCTCAACCACTGGCTTGTGCATTACCTAGTGTGAATACTGCAGCTGTTAAAATGGCTATTCAGAGATCCCCAAAACATGACAAGCTTAAAACTCAGAAGAATGTAGTAATTTCATTAGGCTTAGAATTAAAAGGAGGGCTTTCCTATAACTCTGAAATTGGGCATGCTGCCATCCTTGTACTAAAGAAACCGTTTTGTACTGATAATCTGTTGCACCATATTTGCTGGACCTGAATTGAAAAGCACATGTGGAATGTAACATTGATTATACAATTTGAAATTACATCAAGCAGCAAGGTTTTAAACATCTCTTTTAACTGATTACAGATAACTTTGATCTACAATGATCTATTAGAACCCTCCACAAAGAATTAATTCAACCAATGCCAGTATGAAAAAAAGGTAATTTAAAAAATTGGAACTAAAAGAAGTAGAACAGGCATACATAATTACAAAGAGGTGCACAAGAGACAGAAACAATTCTGATAAAAGTTGAGCACTTATTTGCTTTTTTAATGGAAAAATCTTAAACCAAAACATTGTGAATTGGGTCCATTTTTGTGGAACTACTCTAGAAGTTGTTGAAGGTTTGTCAAAAAATGTTCTGCTGGCTTCTTATAAAGAATATTGTATGGATTTCTGTAATACATTTCCTATTATGATAGTAATAAATGTAATAATTTGTACTTTATTGCAATGCTATTTTTTTATGTGGGTTACTGGACATTTGTTTTTCTGTATCTTACATATTTGAACATGGTCCCCCATTATGTTTTTATCTTTCAGCAGCCACTAAAAATTGTCCTGCTGTTGGGTCTAGGTAAGAACCTGTTACCCTCTCTTACCCATGTCTACTTCAATAGCTTGTCTCCTTGCTGACTTCTAAAGTAAAATTTGTCTGCAGAAGAGATGAAAACACATGTCTTATAAAATATTAGATTCAAACTGACCTCACAGACACAGGATTTGCCATTCTCTGTCAGACCAAGGTATATTTAATCAGGTTCTTGTCTCAAACCTTAGTCAATATAAGATGCATCAGAGGAAGTTGTACATCTTTGGGGTGGACAAACAGACACTAATAGGGTGGTGATGGGTAGGAATCATATACAGGTAATCATTGGGTATGTCTACGCAAGATGTTTAGTGTGCAGTTGACTAATTAACTGCACAGTAAACATCTCAGTGTTTACCCGTATGGCCTTATTAAGGTGCATGAAACCAGTATGCTCCACAGCAGGGTAGTACTTGGAAATACAAGTACTACCCTGCTGTGGAGTTTTCTCATGTGCAGCAGCACATGTGTAGACACTGGCTCAGTTGGCTGGGGCATCAGGGTGCTTCAATGCAGGGGCTGCCTGCTGGCTAGCCCCTACACTGTAGCACACTCATGCCCCAGCCAGCCTCTCCACAGCACTTTGAGCCTGATTGGAGCAGCCCTGGGCTGGCAGGCTAACCCCTAGGTTCCCTTCCAGCTGGGGCTGCTGTGACCCTGCTCAATGTGCTGTGGTTTGGGGGCACATGTAAAATATGCAACCAGGAGCTGCCTGGGATCAATAAACTGTGGAGCAATAAGCTCCGCTATTTGTTGCTGGGCACTAATGGCACTTCCAGATGCACACACTGTGCATTATCTTTAGAAATTTGTATCTTTGTAATTACATTCTTTTTATTCATGAGAATGCTTAATTGTTTCTGAATCCTGATAAGTTCGTCCTTCAGTGACAGATCTCAGCAATGGCTTCTATATGCTAATTATCAATTGCATAAAAATATTTTCTTATTCATTTAAAATTTGCTTCTCTTTAATTTAATTATATGCCCCCTTTTCTAATAGTTACAGAAAGGTAAATAAATGTACCTGTCTGACTGTTCTAATATCTACTAATGATGGGTTTGCATGTTCCCATGCCCAAATTTGATGTAAGCTCTTCTGTTGCTTGATATAAGTAACCACCTCCCTGAATGAAACAAGCCATCAGTTAGCAAAGAGCCATTAGCACAAAGCCTGTCTGCTATACCACTCGGGGCAGGCAGGCGGGTGGGTGGGCAGTGGGAAATCTTCAGCAGGGCAGCTCCCACTGGAGGTGAGGGGAGCAGATTGGCACCTGACCGGCTACAGCCACACTGGAAACAGCCCCACCAGAACCTGCACACTGGTGTGGCCAGGGCCAGAACCAGAGCAGCAGGCCCAGGAGGGAGCATAGCACAGGCTGCCCTGGGCATGGCTCAGTCCCGTGTGGAGCACCACAGGGGCAGCAATGGGCTGTACTACCAAGGTGAACTGCATGTGCCTCCTGCCTTTCTCTCCTTCCTTTAACCGTGGACTGGCTCCTGGGACCTAGCACCCAGGCATCCCACACCACACACATGCATGCATGCCCCCCAACCCTCATACACCCTCCTCCCATTTCCCCACAAGGCTGGGCAGATTGGCCTTGGGAGCAGATTGGCCTTGTCTGCCCATCCTCCTCCTAAACACTACTCCTTACCTGCATAAAGTCCCACAGGGAGTTTTGGTGAGTTGTGCAGTGAGGGGGAGGAGGTGCTGACCCAGCCCATGACAGCTCATCACTAAGACTGTCACTAAACTCCCTATGTGGCCCTTGGACCCAAATAATTACTCACTCCTGACCTGGACCCTATCATTGTGCTTGGACCTACATAGAAATCCTGGTATATCTCAGTCTGTTGAGAGAGGAGCCTTTACAGACTCCACTATTAAGCAACAACAGAACCATGGAAGTCTGCATAGACATTGACTAAGGGACTGGCCAGGAACTATGAAAGGAACTGCAAGTGATGCCTGGCAGTGGAGAACAGTAAATTTAGAGCTGCCTAGGGAGCTTTCCCTTTTTACAGTAAATTGCATGTCAAGCACAGTGGTGTCTCCATATTCACTCTGGTTCTTACTTGGCACCCCGTGAGCCAAATTCTATTTCACTTATTTGGTGTATAAATGTAATTAGGGAATTGGTAGAGTACGTCAAGAGGTAGGAATAGAGGAGGAGGTGGGTTTTTCAGGACTTGGAACAGTATTGCACTGAACTTTCATGCCTAAGTCTACTTAGATGCACAATAGTTGAAAGAGAATCTGGTTCATTGTGTGATCTAGAGAACACAAACTTGGCCATTCCCAGGAAGAAGTTGACTTTTCTGTGTCTTGTGATACTAGGCAATGAAGACAGTTATTGTTGCCTTTCCTAAGATCTTGTGGAACTATACCCATATGTCCATAGGTCATAATCCTTGGGGACAATCATAACACAACTTCCTAGAAGACATTCTTTGACACTTTCCCTGTGATTTCTACAAGTGTCATGTTTGTTTCTTCCACCACAATATGATACCATGCCATACCTTTCTATGATGAGACTATAGTTCTAAAAACCCAAGATGACCTTGAATCGCTTGCAGAATTTGCCTTCTCTGGGCCTTTGTGTTTCAGAAGCAATAGAACAGCCATCACCATTGTATGTGTTCAGTATCAGTGGGTGTGTCTGTCTACACATGTGCTTTACTGTGGAGATAACGAATTAGCTTTGCTCAACATGCTGTGCTCTTGGGTACAAGTGTGCCTGGAAGTAATAAATTCCAGTGTAAACACCTATCAACAGAGGGTACTGCCCAGATTGCATTATTTGTTTTGTCATTTGCTGTTCTCCTTTACCCATATAGTATTAGAACGTTTTAGTTGTTGTTAATAAAGATGGTTCCCCTGTTCTTCCTTGGGTGATCTCTCTGGGACAAGAATCCCACAGATACACTAAGTTGGCGATGAGGCTGGAATCCCCATGAGTAGTAATACTTCTAGTGTTTAAGTCAAACGAATAAAAAAAAAAAAGGAATTTGTAGTGATTAGGGCTGGGGCTCCAGTAATCAGAAACACAGTGCTACTGAATATCATTGGCTCAAAGATTTTTGACAATATTTGCTCATTTGTATCCCCAGTCACATCCAGTAACAAGTCATAGCATGAGATCTTTGAATTGCTAAAAAATCACTTTGCACCAGTCCTGCCTGAAACCATTTGCCAGTTCCATTTCAACCAGTGAAATCTACTACCAGAAGAAGGAATTTCTGCATACATAGACCTGTGTTGATTGTCTGAGAATTGTAATTTTGGCATCAGTCTTGAGTCTCTTCTTAGGGATTGTCTTGTTCCTGGAGCTTGAGATGAAGCCTTATAATGTGGACTACTTGCAAAGCAAAACTTAACATTTTTCATGGCTCAAGAAGGAGCCTTTGCATATGGAGCTGTCTCACTCCATTCAAGGGAAATGTAAGTGTTGTCAGCAAAACTGATGTCAGCTGAGACTTACTAAGTGCATTCAAGGGAAAAATGTTCCCTTGAACCTGTGCACAAGAACATAGTTCCTTCTTCCCAAGGAAGCTGCTGTAGCTACTGGGGAAATGACAGATGTGATACATGCTGTCTCATGATGCTGACTGCTGCGATTGCCAGCACAAAGGGTGCATTGAGCATGTGTGTCATCAGAAGTACAAGACATCCAGGAAGAAGGTAACCAAGGGGAGTGCTCCAATTACCACTAAAACTGTTGCTGATTCAAAAGAAATTCCAGCACGTGAGTTGTTCCCTGATGCCTATATTACCACATTTGTTAGTATGTGGAAATACTGACCCCAAGAAGAATACTTAAACAACAGTGATTCTCCAAGGTGTTCCCCTGTGCTCTAGAGGTTTACCTAGGATCTGAATTTATTGCAGAAACAATGTCCACCTATGATGTTGTGTGAAGCCAAGCTTGTAGAGTATAACAAACAAACAGTAGTCCTGAAGGGTGAATATAATATCAGTGTCCACTATGGGCAGGACTGAGGGGTCCTCCACCTAAAACTTGCCAAGGGCTGAAGAACAAGCTTACTAGGAGGAAAATGGTTCAAGGCTTTGGATGGACACCTTTCAAGTTGTTATAAGGGATTTCAGTGAGATCTTCAGTGAACATCTTGGTGCCTATAATGGCCAGCCTGTGTTGTTTACGTTGGATCCAACTGTGGCTCTGATTCAAGTGAAGCCTCATTATGTTGCCTTCATCTTTCATCCAAAAACTGATGCAGAGATCAGTCTACTTGTGGAACAAGGGTGTCCTAGAAGCAAAGTTAAATCCAGCATGGGCCACCCCCATTGTACCCATCATGAAACCAAATGCTGATATTCAATTATGTGCTGAATATAAGTGTACCATTAACAAGGCACTGACAAATACCAGATGTCAGCACTAAATCGTCTCCTTGCTACTTTTGCTGGAAAGAAGATTTTTGCTAAATTAGACTTGCCAAAGTTGATGGGGTTAGGAAATTCCATGATTAGGAATGCAGCCGCAAATTCACGATTGTGACATCATAAACCATTACTAGGGTTATTCACCAAGAATGGATCAACACCACAGAACATTTCACCGGATGTAGTTCATTGGTCCTTACTTTGAAATGCATATCACTGAGAATTTCAACACCACCCTGGGAAGTTGATATCCAATGCTGATGCACCGAGTCATTTGCCATTATTGTAAATTTACCATTCCTCTGCTATCTAAATTTCTGATGCTAGAATCCTCTTCTGATCCTCCTCTCCAGGCAGATGACATTGCTTACCTGACTTCTAAGAATCCAGTGTGAGCCTAGGTTCTAAACTGGGTATGGAAGGGGTGACCTTTGGCAAAGGTAACAGGTGAATTTAAGCCAGGGGTAGGTAATTATTTGGGCTGGAGAGTCACTTAGGAAGTTTTGGTAAGTGGTTGCAGGCCAGGTCAGCACCCCTTGCCCTTGCAATAGCTCACCAAAACTCCCTAACTTGGGGATGGGATGGGGCTGTAGGAAGGCAGGGAGCAGTGCCTGGGAGTGGGAACAGGCAGCTAGAGCCAGGGTAGTGGGACAGTGACAGCATGGGGTTGGGGCTGGGGCTGGGGCTTGGGCAGAGCCTCCATCTGCTGCCTGCACAATGAATCATGATTGGCCTGAATTGGGAGGAGGGTGGAATGCATGCCTGTGATCCAGCCCCTGATATCCCTACCCAGCACAGGTGTGCTTGGACTGCATCACTCCACAGCTGCACTATACTGGGGCTGCCTGCACACACCTTTGCTAGGGTGGGGGCAGTGGGGGGCTGGGTCATGGGTGTACTCTCTGCCCCACTCCCAGGTTGGGGCAGTCATGATCCATCATGTGAGAAGTGGATTGTAGATCTGCCCTGGCCCTGTGCTGTCACTGCTCTGTGATCCTGGTCCTGGCCCCAGCTCCAGATGCCCACCACATTCCAGAGTGCCATTCCCTGTCAGCCTGTGGTTCCTTCTCATCTGCCCAGCTGGGTGTACCCTTCATGGAGACCCCACCTGTCTTCTCCATCTGGCACCCCTGGTGGTGGGTGTGGGGTAGATAGGCTGGCATGTCTGGGCAGCAGGGCCAGTTTCTGTGGCCACACAAGTGGCAGCACCCAGAAGGAGCTGCTGGCACTGAGGCTGCTGGGAAGCAGAGTCCAGCCACTACACTGCTCCAACCCTGCTGTATGCCCAGGGGCAGTGAGACCAACCACATATGCTACAGCCCAGGCTGTACCCCATGCCCGAGCCAGGTGGGGCCAAGGGACCCGCTGCAGGCCAGATAAAATCCCTTTGCAGACCAGATCTGGCTCATGGGCCATATTGTATCCATCCCTGATTTATTCCATTCATTATATGTCAACATGAAGTTTGTGCCCTTAATGGGCACCTCCTATGGGGTAACTGAATGGTTATTCCCAATGCATGTCAAACGTGAATTCTCGGTGCTTTTCATACAGCACATCTGGAAGTTGTTTGCTTGAAAGCACTGGCCAGAAATTAAGTCTGGTGACCAAAGATAGATGCTGACATTGAGCTAACAATAAAGAGGTGTGAACCATGCCAAGCTACATACCATGCACTGGCTAAGGTTCCAGTCCATCCCTGGGAAATGACCAGGACACCATGGTCTTATCTGCATATAGACTTTGCTGGTCCTTTCCAAGGCCAAATATTCTTTAGTATCATTGAGTCTGTCTCGGAGTGGTTGGAAGTTGTTTCTTTTGCATCAGTGACTTCAAACACTGTAATCCAAGATTTGCAGCAGCTGTGTGCAACCCATGTTCTTCCAGATACCATTGTGTCTGACAGTGCTGTACAATTCACTTCTGAAGAATAATCAAAATTTATGGGGAAGAATCTTATTCAGTACACCACATCCACACCATTCCACCTATCATCAAATGGCCAAGCTGAACAGATGGCCCAAACTGCTCAAGATGCATTAAAGTGAATTGTTGATGGTGATTTGAACCAATGATTAGCTAATTTCTTACTCCAGCAGCATGTAACTTGATGCACTGCTACAGATCACAGTCCTGCAGGACTAATGAATTGCCCACTGAAAACCTGTTTGGATCAACTCCACCCAGATATGGTAGCTGAATATCAGAAAAGACAAGAAATCCATTTTTCCAAGAAATGGGATGTTTAATCTGTAAGTACCTTTGAATCAGATGAACCTATGTACATTCAAAACTATATGACTGGGCTGCTGTGAGTGCCTGCATCAGTCCTTGGTGCTATAGAGCCAAGACTCCAGACAGAAAGACAGTTCACAAGTATGTTGATCAGATGTGGGGTCTAATTTCAGACAATGTGATCTCTGCAACACCATAAAATGTCACATCTCTTGTAAAACCAGTTCTGAAGAGTCCATCAATTGCTACTTTAGACCTGTCAACATTTCCAGTTAGTGAAGCTATTTTAGAAGAGCCAAAGGAGCTTACTGCTGTTGCCAGTGAAAAGTCTGTTACCCCTGAAGTGTGCTGCACAAGACAGGTTACTGTGGGCATGTCTACATGTGCCCCTACAGCACCATTGTTACTGTGCTGTCATTTAGTTGGCACAGTAACAGCCATTACTGAGCTATGCCAGTGGTGCATGGTTATTTTTAGCCAGCCATAGTGACGCACTCTAGTGAGGGAGCACGTTGCTATGGTGACATAGCTGTGGCATCATGGTTTTTGCTAGGTCGCTGTAACGCGTTGCTATGGCGATATAGCGTCTCCTGTAGATGTACCCTGTTTGGCTCAAATACTTATAGGACTATGTTATTTAGGGGGAGGGGCATTGTGTATTGCGTGTCTGTATGTATGTTCTTCATGCTGTCAGCAAAGGGCACTGCCCAAATTTCACTATCTCTTGTTGATGTTTGTTGTTCTGTTTTACCCATATAGTATTAGGAAGTTTTAGTTGTTGTTAATGAAGATGCTTCCCCTGTTCTTCCTTGTGTGATCTCTCCAGAACAAGAATAACACAAATACTCTAAAACCATCATTGTTTGTAGTAAGGTTACCAACATGTACAGCATAACTCCTTAATTCCTGCTGTTGGATCCGCTCCACAAACTTCCTTCACTTTTCAGTAAATGTACTTTCAAGAATTTACTGTATCTACAGCTGCATGGCAGTCCCAAAGCAAGCAAGGAAATCTGACCCTGTACATATTATCCAAAAGAGCCTTATGGAAGAAAATTAGGGAGTCTAGATCCATATCTTTTCCATTTCATTACCCCTATTAATCTACCAACCTCTCTGCCTTTCTTTACGAGTCCCCTCAGCTAGGATGTTCTCGAGAGGAGAAAGAAGAAGTTTCTATGCCAGGGCCACCCCAGCATGCGAGGGAATACGTAGCCTGGGGCAGGTGGACAGGGAGTAGCCACCACTGCTGGGGACCTACTCCCAGCTCAGCTCAGTGCAGTCCAGGGGGAACCAGGAGAGTTTGTGAAGGTATACAAATGCCATGACTCCTGGCACTCACCCATGCCCCAGGACATTTCCACTCCCCATAGCCTTGCTCAGGGCCAGGCTGCAGCCACACGTCCTGTGTTCTTCCCCCAACAGTCAGAAAGAAAAAAATGTAACTGCATGCTAAATGTGTCACCCCCCACCTCTCCCCTGCCCCAGGCCAGCTGCAGTCATTCATTTGGGGGCCAAGCAGTGCTGACCCTGCAGAAGTTGTTGCTGACATCCCTGCCTGGCTTGGGTAGCCCCACCTGTGCCATCTGGCCCAGGGAGGCCGTGTCCCAGCCCCAAACCATGCATCACCCTTATCTTGGCCAGCTGGTGCCTCCCATTTCAGGGAGGGAGGAGGGTGGAGAGTGCTGCAGAGGCAGCCACAGGCTGAATAGAATCAAATAGCAGGCCAGATATAGTCTGTGGGCTGTATTTTGCCCACCCCTGGATTATAGCTATGTATGCACTAATCTTTGAACAACACGGGTTCCACAAGCTGCTTGCACTTTCCCTAATGATGCATTAATGCTTTTTAAGATTCTAACTGTAGATTTGCTGCTCCTTATCTTGTTTGCAGTGGTTGAGTTAATAAAAAATATGTTTGCTAAGATTCAAAATTGCAATATGTAATTGCATTAATTGAAGTAATTGCAATGTAGTACTTGTGAAAGTGGCCCTCAACTCTCCTCCAAGAGAAATTAGAACAAGGGCTTGTAAATTATAAACAGTCACTATTCAAGCCACAGACAGAAGACCTCTTATCATTAGAGATGATTAAAGACCTCTTTCAATTGAACCCCAATGGACTCTTCTAAATCACCTTGTGTTTGGCTGTTCCAAGTCAGCAGACTGCCTATCTCTGCAACCTTGCTGGAAAAGCCTAACCCCTTTGTTTCAAAGCCATGATAAAATATACAATATATAGCAACAGTAAGATGAATTGAGTTATGAGACACTGCTGGCCACCTCTCCCAAAAACATTTTATAGGGAATTTTCTACTGTTCGAATGGCAGTTCTTTGTTACCATTGTTTCTTGTTGTAGTCCATGTTTCTGGTCTACAGTTTCATGCGTCAGAGAAGCAAAGCATTAAGCCAGATGCCCCAGAACCACAACGGGCAGCTACCTCACCCAGGTGAATGGGCCTAAGTGTACAGGAAGTTCAGCAAATTCTTGAAGTGTGTTGGGGATACCTTTTTGGTGTGAGTGGTGGAGAGGCCAACAGTGAGAAACCTCTGCTTGACTTTCTCCCAAACAGGAAGGTGGAAAGTAACTGGGTGATAGTGACCACAAAATGATACAGTTCAAGATACTAAAGCAGGGGTGTTAAACATATGGCCCTTTTTAAGGAGGCCCTTTTAAGGGTGCAGAAGCAAGCTATTCCAGTGTGACAGAAGAATGAGAAGTGCAACAGGAGGCCAGCCTAGCTAGACAGCAATTTCTTCAATGAGATGAAACTCAAAAAGTAATCTTACAAAAAGAGGAAACTTGGTAACATTACTACAGAAGGGTATAACAGTATTGCATGGGCATGCAAGGAGAAAATCAGGAAAGTCCAGGCAAGATTTCAGATGCAACGGGCAAGGGTTGTAAAAGGCAATAAAAAAGATTCTACAAGTATATCAGAATTAAGAAGACAACTAAGGAAAGTGTAGGTCCCTTACTAACTGTTGAACACAACCTACTTACATTTGACACAGGGAAGGCTGAAGTATTTTATGCCTTTTTTACTTTGTTCTTATAAATAGTCAGCTACCAGATGATAAGTGCAGAGTGCAGATGATGGCAACAGATATAGGAAAGGGGACAAACAGCTTAGAGTAGTAGGAGAACAGGTTAGGGGTTCCTTAGAAAAGTTTGATGTTTTCAAGTCGGAGAGCCAGATGTCTTTCTAGGGTGACAGGCTCTGTGGATGTGGGGAGAGCAATGAATGAGTATACCTTGACTCTAGCAAAGCTTTGGTGTTGTCTTCCACAGCATTCTCATTAAGATGATGAGGAAACACACACTGGATGGAAGTACTCTAAGCTAGATATGTAAATGCTTGGATCATCATGCTCTGCAAATAGACATCAATAGCTCAATGCCTAGCTGGTAAGAGATATCAAGTGGGCTTCCCTATGGGTCTGTCTTGGGTTTGCTGTTGTTCAACATCTTCATTAATGATTTGGGTGATGGGATTGAGTGCACACTTAGCAAAATTGTAGATGACATCAAGTTTGATGAAGTTGTAGACACTCAAGAAGGTAGGGCTAGGATCCAGAATAACTTGGATAAACTGGAGAAGTGGTCCAAAGTCAATCAGATAAAATTCGGTAAGGACAAGTGCAAAGGCCTGCACTTGGAACAGAATAATTGCATACACAAAGGTAGGGTGCGGAATGACTGGCTAGGCTGCAGTATTGCAGAGAAGGACCTAGGGGTTGCAGTAGACCATAGGCTGAATATAAGCCAACAGTATGCTTTTGTTGCAAAAAAAGCCAACAGCATACCAGGTTGTATCAACAGTAGTATTACTTACAAATCAAGGGAAATATTTCTTCCACTTTATTCAGCAGTTGTGAGGCCTCATCTGGAGTACTGTGTCCAGTTCTGGGCCTCACACTTCAAGAAATATGTAGACAGATTGGAAAGAATCCAGTACAGAACAACAACAAGAAGTAGGGTTCTGGAAGGTATGAATTATGAAGAAAGGCTGAACTAGGGTTATTTAGTCTGGAGAAGAGAGGACTGATGGGGTGGGTTTTAATAAAAGACTTCAAATACTTAAGGGACAATTATAAAGACGATGAAGACAAACTTCTTTCTGTGGCTGCACAGGACAGGAGTATGAGCAATGGCCTCAAGCCACAGCAGAGGAAATTTAGGCTGGAGATTAGGAAGAACTTTCTGACTATGCGGATGGTCAAGCATTGGGACAGGCTACCTAGAGAAGTTGTAGAATCTCCATCCTTGGAAGTTTTCAAAGCAGGTTGGACAGATACTTGGCTGGGATGGTTTAATCAGGGGCCTGGACTAGATGACCTCATGATGCCCCTTCCAGCTCTACTTTCCTATGGTTTTGTGGTCCCAAGGTGGAAGAATGTCTCTACTTGCATTATTTACAAAAGTTCTATGTTCCTGAAGATACAAAAATTTTAAATCTTTCTTGACTAGCCAGCATTAATGTTAATGACAATACAATGTATTTAATGATCTAGCAATGCTACCAATCACGGAAAATTGTCCCTTTTTGTTTAGGAAGTAAGATGGAGATGTGGAATAAAAGAAACAGGTTATGCCACCCATCTGTTGCCCCACTACAGTTCAAGAAGCTTGCTACTTCAAATCTTTATTATTTTCTGCACAGTCCCTTGAGTTATGTTCCTACCATGCAGGATACTTACTGACCTTACATGTCTGGTTGATGAACATTTTTATTGGACGTTTTCCATTGTGTCACCAAACTGATTGCCCACTGACTAATAGAACCATAAGCTTCCAAAGTACACACATCATGGGCCAGACCCTAATCCATATCCTTCCTTCCCCCCATCTCCAACCAACCCATCCTGACATGCAAATACCACTTATAGCCTTTTAACTACTTTATTTGCTTGGAGCAATTCATTTTGCTCCATTTTGATTTGGGAATAGCCACTATATCAGTGGTGGGCAATTATTTAGACCCACAGGCCACATAGGGAGTTTTGTTGCGGTATTGTGCCTTGGGTCAGCAGTTCCCCTCCCCTTGCCCCCTGCTTCCTGCCCCCTGCACAACAACTCACCAAAATTCCTTATGTGTTATGGGGCCGCAGGTAGGCTGGGGGTGGTGTTCAGGAGTGGGAACAGCAGGCGAGGCCAGGATCATGGAGTGGGGTGGCAAGGCAGTGACAGTGTGGGGCTGTGGCCTGCGGCAGAGTTGCCATCTGGTGCCCGCATCTCTGTGGCAGACACGGGTTCCACATGCAGGGGCAGGCAGGGAATATATCGTGACTCTGCCCTGGCCCAGGCCCTGTGCTGTCACTGCCCAAGCTCCTAGCTGGGGCCCTGGATGCTCCTCCCCACCTGCTTGGGTCCAGGGACAGCAGCAGCCAGAAGGAGCTGCTTCTGCTGTCAGGGCTGTTGGGAAATGGAGTCTAGGAGCTGTGGCACCATAGCCCCGGTATGTGCTCTGGCATGTGCCATGGTCTGGGTCAGTGTTGCCAGGTGTATAATAATTATTATATTTGTACGATAATTTCAACCCTTGTACAATGTACAATCAATAATAGTAAAATATACGATAAGGAAATGCAAAACTCTAGAACTCTCCGTTCAGAGTTGATACTTTTGATTAGACCAACTAAGAAATTGCAAAAAGTATCTTTTTCTGCAAGCTTTCAGGCACACGACCTTCCTCAGGCTCAGGGAAAATTAAAGATGGTAAAAGGTCCCCACAGATAGAAAATAAACTTCGTTTTTTCATAGAGGGATTTGAAGGTGGAAGTCTGTTCCTCTGGGTCCATGAGAGTGTCTTTGTGAGTTGCTCTTTGCTGTGCAAATAAGGCAGGATTCCTTCCCTGGTGGTGTCAGCTGGCAGGCAGGCAGGTGGTATGTTGGAATCCCACAGTGCACACAAGCATCACATAAGGAGGTGATGTGGTGGACCCTTAGATGCCTACCCATAGTGCATTGTGGCGCAAATGATGCAAATATGCCCTGGTGGGAATGTGTAGCACCGATACAAGTAGCTAAAAATGTGCATGCACTCTGGCAGCATAGCAGAGCTGTAGGTCGTAAACCAGGGTACCTGATGGTGGGAAAGCTGCCTAGTGTAGACATGGCTTAAGTCTTGCCTCTAAAAATAATTCATGATAGTAAAAAAAATGTGAACTTTGAGTTTCTGCAGCATCCTTCTAAATCTTAGGTAAATGTTTTTTTCATTCAAGACAACACTGGAAATCTTCACAAACCTAGTCCCAGCTCAGAAACATTATGCTAACTTCCCTGAATTTCAGCCCACTCCCATGAGCAGTACTGATGGAAGCACTGGCAATCCCCAGATCCATGAGCTGCAACAGATATAGATATTTAGCAAATTTTGGAATAGTGAATTCCAGAGGCAGGCAAAAAAGCTAATGGTCTCTTGCTGTTTCAAATGAATACATGGGATTGGCCAATTGATTATAGGTCAGTGAGCTTGGCAATGATCCTAAGGAAAAAATCACAGAAAGGCCAGAATGGGAGGACCTCATGCAGAATTTAAAGGATGGATGCCTAATTAAAGTCAGTCAAATTTTTTGTTGTTGACAATAGGTCAACAGAACAGGATGTAATTTTTTTGTGAATACTAATTTGATTGATAAAGTTAACTGAGTTGATGTAATAGACTTCTGTAAGGCATTTTGACTCAGGTGTCCAAGAAATATGATTTAAACCACAAATTATTCTATTATCAGCCATTCCATTATTTTTCCTGGATCAATTGCAGGCTGACAGGCCTATAATTACCTGGGTCATCGCGTTTCCCCTTTTTAGACAGTGACACATCATTAACTTTCTTCCAGTCCTCTGGAACTTTTCCACTTTCCCAAGACTTATTGAAAATGAACAGTAATAATCCAGAGACCTCCTTGGTTGTTTCTTATAAAGTTCCTGGAGGCAATGTATCCAGACCTGCTGATTTAAAAATGTCTAGCTTTTATTTAACAGCCTCCACGGCAGCTGGTGGAATGGCAAGTGTTTCATAATCACCATCACATGACATGAATATATCACCCAGCTTACCAAACAGATATATTTATTGAAAATGTTTCCTTTTTGCTTTATTCTTTTTCCTGCTTTATTCTGAAATTTTATAACGTTATTAGGATTCCTAAAATCCACATAAAAAATCTTTAATTTAGATGTATTCAAAATACACAAAAATGCTTGTGGAATAAAAAAAAGGAGAAACAGTCAAGCTTTTATGATATCTTGTAGTGAAGGATATAGTGTTGTTAGTAAAAACTTTTAATTAAGAAAGCATTCGAATAGTTCTACTAATTTCCATTCTTCAAAGGCCAGGGGGTCAACTTATTTCACACATTTACTAATGCAAAGTGAGAATACATTGCAAAAATTAATACAATATTCAGCCACCCTACCATGGTGATGAGAGAGAAATATAAATGGAAATTTATTCCTGCCTTGATGACAAACCTTACAGGTAATAAACACAAAGTTCTGGCCATTCCCTAAGCACCTCCTAGCTGAGGGTCTACAATCACTTTTTAAACATGAAAAAACAAAGTTGATGAGGCTCCTCTTAGTAACTTTCCATTTTTTTACTGTTCCAAGTTTTTATATTCTCATTTTCAACATTTCTGTCTGATCCCCCACTGGTCAACCCTCACAGAGCTTATTTTCATTCTTCTCATTGGCTTCATGTCATCGACACCCCACTCAAAATCCTCATAATTTCTTTCATGTAACTATAATGTGTCAATTTTGCTTTGTGACGTGTCTGTCCTTGGCAAACCCTTTTGGAAGGAGACCTGTTTATGGGAAAAATAACAGGGCATGAAAGAGATCCATTTAAAAAACGTTTTTAGTTTTTTCAATGTGCATGTATTTTTTTAACCAAAAACATTCATTCGGAAGGTAATCAACATTTTAATTAGTAAATATCCTCCAAGAAAATTATCTTTTTGTTTGAAAATATTGTGAGTGGATAACAGGCAGCATTGATACAACATTGTTGCTTGAGAAATCCTATTCTACTGCATCAGGCCTGAGCTGTAGATGTTTTGCATGGTCCTGTATAGGCATTATATGCAAACTGAATGCCAGAGATAGCAACATACTTGAGGGAGCACTCAAGGGTGCACATTACTCCAAGGGAAGACCTACTGAACTGTCATTTATTGTTCCTTTCAAAAACAACAGACAGAACCAAAAGAATCAACAAGGGACACATCAATAGTCTTTGGGAGGCCATGGGAAGCCTGGGACCTATAAAATCCAGGCTGTTCTGTTCCATTATCAGGTGTAAAAAAATGAATAGAACCCAGAAAATCTGAGCACTGCAGGGTTTTATTAAATCTGTTGCATCAAAACCTTTCCCAGAAGAGATTGGTGGGATAGCAGGAGAACTTTAGAGTATACAATTGCTCTGCTTTGCTTTCAAGGGGCTCCAAACTCCAGCTGCATTCCTGCCATATTTTCAGAAATGTCTTCTAGTGTAGGTTCCAGGGAAGGTTGATATGACATAACTAATGGTGTGTGATTTGTGTGGATTTTCTTTTTGTACTGTAGCAAATCTTCATGTGGTATTCAGGTGGCTCTTTCAAAAGTGTGATCTTTCTCTCTGGAGAAGTATCCTTGTTGGCTGAAGGCCCTTTTGAGATTTGTGAGGTGGTGATCACGGATATTCTCCTCGCTGTAAATTCTGTGGTATAGGAGAACTTGGCTGTAAATTACAGCTTCCTTGGTGTGTTTAGGGTGATTACTGGTTCTGTGTAGATATGTATGTTGAGCTTGTGGGTTTCTTATTTAGGTGGTTTGGATTTTACCATCTTGGATATTGATCATGGTGTCTAAAAAGGAAATGCTGGTGTTAGAGTATTCAAGCAATAGTCTGATGGAGATGTGATGATTGTTGCATTTTTGGTGGAAATCAGTCAGATTTGAAAATCTTCAAACAATTTCAACCCATACTAGAAGAAGAGTCTACTCTTAAAGAGATCTTTCCAGAACCACCCATCCTTGCCTTTAAACAAGCACTGAACCTCGCTAATCTCATCACCAGAAGCAAACTTCTTATGATCCAAATTACACCCAATGGATCCAGACCATGCCAGGACAAGAAATGCAAAACCTGCTGTAACAAGGGGGGTGTCTCAGGGCTGATTTGCCTTTGGCCCACCCGCCTGAGCAGGGACCAGGATATCCTCATCACTGGGCTCCTGGATGGACCCGGGAGAGGTGCAGCCAGGTCTAGGGTCAGTGGGGACCTAGTCTGGGAACTTCTGATGGGACTAGATGTGTTCAAATCAGCAGGTCCAGACAATCTCCAGCCTAGAGTGCTAAGGGAATTGGCAGAGGTCATTGCAGGACCCCTGGCACAGCTTTACAAGCACTCATGGTGCCTATTTATATTTTCACTGACATCCTGGGACACTTTTAGCTTCTCTCATTCCTTGGAGTCCCAGACCAGCAGAGAATCCCTATGCCTGAGGAATGGTGATTGTGTCTGAAAGATTGCTAAGAACTTTTTTCCAACTACTCAGTTTGTCTAAGTAAAGATATCACATCTATTCAAAAAACGTTGTCTGTCTATGTCCTTAGACCAACACAGCTGCAACCAAAGAGCCAGGAGAGAGAGAGGTGGGAGCATCGTGAATGGAGCCGGATGCTCTCCTTGCAGCTAGAAGGGACCAGTGCATCTATTTGGGGCCAGCATGCCCAGATGGACAGTGCATGCCTGTCTTGCCACTGGAGCCAGGAAGGATCTGGACATGTGCCATTTAGTTAGTAGGGAGCCAGTCACTTTCCCTGGGGCTAAAGTCCCTGGAAAAATCTTGGAAGCCTGAACCACCTAGGGGATACTGGGGATTCAAACAGGCATTAGCCTGATTGCCTCAATTGGTTGGCCAATTGGTCCAGACCTGATATCACTCTCTGGCACCCACAATGACCCCTGCAGGAATACACAGGTCAGCTGTGGCTGAGAGAATGCCCTGGCAGGGGATTGGCAGAACTATGAGCACCATGCAGATGCAGAGAGATGTGTTTTGTGGTATTACAGTCCCTGGCCAGGCAGAGCTTGGACAAGAAGCCATGCCCACCAAGGGGCATTGCTGACTTAAGAATTCATGGGAGAAGGGTGCACTGGGCACCAAGATATCTGCATGCTGAATAAAAGTGCTTGGGGAGGGGCATCATTACCTTGCCTGGACCACAGCCAGACCCCCTGCAGCTGTCATCATCACTGGGCTTCAGCACAGGAAGATTGAGCCCTTTCACCAAATCTGAGCACCATCCAGGATGATCCTAAACACCAGAGTGGACGGGGGTGGGATAAAGGGGAGGAGAAGCCCCCAAAAGATATGTCAGCAAAATCTCCCTGAGTCCTTTGGGAACCACTGAACACGGTCTCTGAAAGTGAAACCCAGTATAACTACAAGTAGTGGTGGACAAATAGACCCAGATGCGATGTAGCACAGGAGGCGGGGCATGCCCATTGGCTAGTGCAGTGGTCATGAGCCTATCACATAGATTTCATAGATTTCATAGACATTAGGGCTGGAAGGGACCTCAGGAGATCATCGAGTCCAGCCCCCTGCCCAAAGGGCAGGAAGTCAGCTGGGGTCATAGGATCCCAGCAAGATAAGCATCCAATTTACTCTTGAAGGTGTTCAATGTAGGTGCTTGAACCACCTCCGCTGGCAGACTGTTCCAGACCTTGGGGGCTCAGACAGTAAAGAAATTCTTCTTTATGTCCAGCCTGAAACGGTCTTGCAGGAGTTTGTGACCGTTCGACCTCGTCATCCCTTGGGGCGCTCTGGTAGCGTCATCCCTTGGGCCCATTCCACATTGGGCCATCTAGAATTCCTCCAAGGCTTGTGTATTCATTCCTACTCTGAGGGCATTGCAATAATCAAGCCTGGAGATGATAAAATCATGGATCATGAAATCTACTGGAATCAAATCTACTAGACAGCTACAAGTGGGTGAAGAAGTTTCCAGTATTTTGACTGTCATCTCCCAGATCAGAAATACTGAGTCAGTTGTATCCATAAACTGGTGCTATTGTTGACAAATAGCAATATGACTCTGTCTGGTTCTTTGAAGCATCTTCCTCTCTTATCACGAGCATCACCTGTGGGTTCAGCTTCAGTCTTCTACTCCTTATTAGGAGCATCTACACATGCAGTTAATGTGCCTAAGTTTTCTGTGCAGAAAATTCAGGCACATTAAAGTACACCCCTCAGAAGCAAATTTGCTCCTGATGGGAGAAGATCAGTCTAGGGCTGTTCCTGCCCTGCTTTGCCACCCAGAAGCAGCCAGGAGGAGCTCCAGTCCCAAGCTGGCAGCAGGGATGGGGTCAGTCCTGATTTCAGCCAGGTGGGGAGAACTGTCTTGGCTGCAGGGCAGCTGCCTCCTAGTCACAAAGGAGATTGGGATGGGTCAATCTCCCTGTCCCAGAGAAATCAGGGCTTAGCCAGGCAGCAAGCCTTCCTGGCAAATTGCTCCAAGTCAGGGTCTATCTACACGTGCACTTCGGCTCATTAGTTAGTACATTGTTTTTGTAGTGCCTGTATATATTGGTACTAGCAAGCAGTGCATTAGACTAATTTAATGTGTAATTTAATGTGTAATTTAACACACACACATATAGATGGTGATGCTTTACAGCACATTAGGTTACTTTAATGCATACTAAGTCATCTTGTGTAGATGTACCCACTGAGTAGGCAAAAAACTTCAGAGTTAAAGGGCTTCTGTACACGTGCAGAGAGGTTGCTCTGATGCACTGTACTTCCAGCATATTGGAGCAGACTTGATTAATTGAGTTTGCTGGAGCATGGAAATTACTGTGCTCCAGCAGACTCCAGTGTCACATGTATTGGTGTCCCCACACTGAAAAATGGTGGTGGGGTGCTTTAAAGCTCATTTGATGTGATGCTCCAGGCACTTTTAATTGGCTTGGCTCTGGGAGCTGTGCTAATTAAAGCACCCCACCCCCCGGCCTGGAGCACATCTATAAATGGTCAAAAAAATCCACCTTTGGGAGAATGTGCATCAGTGGAAAGGAGACACAAACTTAACCACTGCTGAGAAAGGGAATCTAGGCCATAGAAAAGTAAAACCCTTTGTTATTACAGCTGATGGAATGAAGAAAGTGAAAAAGAAATCCATATATATTGCACCCAATGTTCTTAAACTGCAAGCTATAGCTACTGCTTGATGTGATTACTTAGAATTATGCTCCTAATAGAAAGCAAAGGACAGGACAGGACAGGACAGGAAAGGAAAGGAAAGAGGATTGAGCAACTTTATGTCTGATGCTGGAAATAAATTTATATTGAAAACGTCATTGAAAGATGCAATAACAATGTAAACATTTTCTATTAATTTAAAAATAATTAGTGAAACGCAACTGATAATTGAATTAAAGAAATATACCTTTAATTTCAGTGCAGCCTCAGTGTACTGCCAAGTTATAAAGCATCTATGATCAGTGAATATTGAAGAAGGGAAATTTGGACCACTCTTCTTTTTTGCTTGTCACTTCTATTACTTGGAAGGCAGGTGCTGTTTTGGCTGAGGAACTACTACAAACAATGGGTTTAAGTTCCCAGTTGCTATTAGCTCTGGTTTTGCTTATGCCCCTCACCACATTCTGTTTCGTAATGGAGTGCAACATCTCTGCTGTTTAATTGGATTTTGGACATTTACTTTCACACCCATTTTTTTTAAGTGCAGTGACATTGTTTGCTATATATAGGGTGTCATTCTGGATGAATACTATCATGGATGCATGTGCATTTGAACTGACAAAATGACTAGCTGATATCAACTAATACAAACCCTTTCAAGTCAAGGGTTGGGTTTTCATCTGTTAAGAAGGAGTCTGCTTAGATCATCATGATTTAGTGTTGCTTTTCTATGAACAGAATTATGTATAAAACACATGTGAAAAATCAAGAGGAATTCAATCTGGCCCATCAGCATGCCAAAACTCTTTTTGTGTCCACACTGTAATCTGCATTCCTGAATATGGAATCACAGAACACTTCTATACTTCCACTGAAAATCAGAAGAATAATCATGGAGAAGTATAATTCAGCTGTATGATATGGTCAGCCTTTCTCCATGTTAAATCCTAGTTTAACTACAGTCCAAATTCTTGACTGCATAGTTTCTACCTGACTCACCAATGCACTGAAAAGAAAATGCTCTGTTTATTGTTAAGGTTATTCAATAGGTTGTTTGAGACAGACCCAATGGAAAGTTAGGTTTGCACCTACAGATACCTGGTTTGGAACCAGGGAGAAGAAAGATCTTACAGAGACAACTATACCACATTCAGATCTCACTCTCACTACCGTCCTCATCTACAGCTTCACTTTGACACTTGCCCAAAGCCCCATAATGAGATGGTAGCAGAACCTGAAAAGAAATTTAAGTTTGATTTCTATATTCATTTTCTAAATACTGGTCAATGCTACCTCTCTCTATAAGGATGTTTCTGGGTCTGGAATCAATTACCTGTGATGATACCTGAGCCTCCAGCACATGCTAGCTGAGCAGATTAGTGGTAGCTAGTCTATCTCACCTTGATATTTGGTGATACAACAATGCCATGATGTCAACAGCTCCTTCCTGACATATCTCATTGTAATCAATGAGGTAACAATGCTGTGATATTGGTAAGGTGTTACCTAGTAAACCTAGAGTTTTCTGGTCCCCAGACTAGCAGAGTCAGGAAAGTTTGAGGAAGAAAGGTTAAATTTACAATGGATTATATGAAATCTAAAGAGTAGGGAGCAAGAGCAGAAGACCTGCAAAGAGATACAAGTCCTGGAAATCAGAAAGAAAAGATGAGCCATAATAAAATTGGCACAAGAACAGGAGAAGAATAATGAAGGAAATGTGAGGACATTTCTAGTATAGGTTCCAGGGAAGGGTTCCAGCTGGGGTAGTGTGCGGGACCGAGCCGCAAGCAGATCGTCTGGGGGATGCAGCTCCTGCTGCTACACAAAGCCCAGGAGGGCGTGGGGGCATGTGTCCCTGGAACTATGCAGGGTGGGGTGGGCTGCTGCTGTGGGCTGGGGCTGAGGTGGCACCAAGCTCTTCCCAGTTGGGGGCTGGGCTGCACTCAGGGAGGGTGGTGGCGGCTCCGGAAGGGAGGCCCAAAATTCTCTGTAACCCCACCCAACACCCTCTCCCAGTGCTGCCATTGCCCACCCCAAGTGCAACCCAGCCCAGCCCCATACTGGGAAAAGCCCAGTGAGTCTCTGGCTCCACCCCCCAGCTCACGTTGCCCTGCTCCATGCAGATCTTGGGCACATGCCCCCCATGCCTGCAGCTGTGGAAGCCACCACCTTTTCTCCATGCTGGTTGCCCCTGGATGAGACGCTTGCAACTCCCTCCCATGCCTTGCCCTGGCTGTTCAGGGCCTGCTGCAGCCCCACTCCCTCCCCCCGTGACCC
>NW_017728886.1:108028132-108050059 GCF_001723895.1 Crocodylus porosus | reverse complement strand
CCACACTCCTTCCCTGCCCTTTCCCCTCCCCTCCCCTCCCCTTCCCCCACAGACTTAACAGCAGGGTGGGGGCGCACATGTGTGTGCATGCTCAGCCACTGCCAAATAATTATTTTCTCCCTCTGCCTATGGTTTGAGTTATATGTTTCTAGCTTGGTTGATTGAGTTTTTGTTTAGTTTTCTATTTCTATCCTTTGAAGAAAAAGAATTTGGGCCTTTTTAAACTTTAGCTAACTTACAACATCCTTGTCTATGGACAAAACTCCCAAATGGTAGCTATAGAATAATACCTTACTCAGATGTAAAGAACTTTGCTTTAATAAAAAAATTCATTCAAATTATCATTGGGTAGGAGTTATACATTGTACATTTAGAACCAGACTTTATTCAACCTATTTGGTGTACAACTATATTTAGGAGCCAAAATGCAATTCTATTTCACCTGGCTCAGTTCCCTGAAAAATAGTTATTGCAAAAGGTGGGTGGATCCTCCTTTTCCTCTTTGCTGTTTTAATTCCTAAGTGTTCAATGGTTCACCAAAAGCAAGTCATGCCTGACCAGGTTAAAGTGATATGATAAAGTGACAGGCTGTGTGGACAGGGAAGAGTAGTAGATGTGATATACCTTGACTTCAGCAAGGCTTTTGACACTGTCTCCCAAAACATTTTCATTAGCCAGCTAAGAACATACAGAATAGGTTAAAGTACTCTTAAGTTGGATCTGTAACTGATTGGATCATCATGCTCAGCAAGTAGTTATCAATGGTATGAATATCTAATTGAGAAGAGGGATCAAATGGGCTTCCCCATGGGTCTGTCCTGGATCTGGTATTATTCAACATCTTCGTTAATGACTTGGGTTCATGGAGTGCATGCTTAGCAAATCTGTAGATGATACCAAGTTGGGTGGAGCTGCAGACACTCCAGAGGGAAGGGCTAGAATCCAGAATTATTTGAATAAACTGAAAATATGATCCTTAATCAATCAAATCAATTGAAAGTCAAAAGAGACAAATGCAGTCCTCCACTTGAAACAGAATAATTGCATAAATAAAAATACAGGCTGGGGAATGATTGGCTAGGCAGTAGAACTGAAGAGAAGGACCCTGGGGTTAAAGTGGACCTGTTACAAAAGAAGCCAACAGCATACTGTAGTCTCTTGAAAACCAAACAAAGTGATTCTCTTGCTCTGCTCAGCATTGGTGACACCTCACCTGGAGTATCATGTCCAGTTTTGGGCCTCACACTTCAAGAAACATGTAGACAGATTGGAAAGAGTCCACTGGAGACCAAACAAAATGATTAGAGGCTGGAGAAACATGATTTATGAGGACAGAATGAAAGAGCTAGAGTTATTTAGTTTGAAGAAGAGAAGACTGAGCGGAGATTTGATAACAGTCTTCAAACATTTAAGGGGCAAATATAAACAGGATAGAGATAAACTTTTTTCTGTGGCTGCAGGGAATGGGAATAGGAGCAATGGCCTCAAGCCACAACAGAAGAAATTTGGGCTGGAGATTAGGAAGAATTTTCTGACTATGGGGGTGGTCAAGCACTGGAATAGGCTACCTAGAGAAGTTGTAGAATCTTCATCCTTGGAAGTTTTCAAAAGCAGGTTGGATAGACCCTTGGCTGGGATGGTTTAGTCAGCAATGCTTCTGCCTTGAGCAGTGGGCTGGACTAGATGACCTTGTGAAATCTCTTCCAGTCCTACTTTCCTATGACCCTATGGTAATGTGTCACACATGAATTTTCAGGGACTTGAACAGGATGGACTAGAATTGCATTTAGATACCCAATAATCTCCTAAGATTATGAAGCATAAGAATATGTCCTAGAATTCTGAAAAGTACTGTTTTTATCTAAATGACTCATTTTAAATTTAAATATAGCAAATTACTTTATGTTGAATTGTGTTAGAAAATATTATGTATATGATAGGTGCAGGGATGGATATTACCCACTGACCAACAACATGGGTAGGCTGCCTTAATTGGCACCAGGGCTGTACTCATTATAGAAACCTATACACATACCCAACACCTGCTTCAATGCATGCTAATTAGCATGCTCCAGCAGCCTCAGCATCATGTGAATTCAGCATCCCCATGCTTCAAAATGGCAGTGGGGGCACTTAACTAAAACTCATCCAACAAGTATTAAAGTGCCCCCACTGCCATTTTGAAGCATGGGATACTGAATACATGAGACTCTGTGGATACTTTAATTAGAGTAGCTCCTAAGAGCCCTCTAAATTAGAAGCCCTCCAGCCCTCCATCCTGGAGCATATATAAAGATGCCCTATCAGCTTTAATCTGAGATTGATCTGACCTATCATCTTCATCCTGACCCATGCTCTTTAATATATTTATTAATGACTTGGATGAGGGGGTGGATAGCTCAATGATTAAGTTTGCAGATGATACCAAGCTGTAGGGGAATGTGAGCACACCAGAGGACAGGGCAAAAATTCAGGACAACCTTGACAGACTGGATTCATGGGTGGAACAAAATCAGATGAGGTTTAACAAGAAGAAATGCAAGGTCCTTCACCTGGGTAGGAAGAAACCTCAGCATAACTACACGATGGGTGGTAGTCTACTGGCTGGCACAGCATCTGAACAAGACCTGGGGATCACAATTGACTGGAAGATGAGTATGAGCCAACAATGCGATGAGGTTGCCAGAAGGGCAAATAGAACTCTGGCCTGCACCGGCCAATGTGTGGCCAATAGATCCAGGGAGATGCCCCTCCCTCTCTATTCAGCATTGGTGAGGCCACAGCTGGAGTACTGTCCAGTTCTGGGCATTGCACTTCAAGAAGGATGTAGATAAGTTTGAGAGGGTACAAAGAAGGGCCACCCATATGATTAAAGGCATGGTCTCTCCCTGTGGGGAGAGATTCTGGGAACTGGGCCTTTTCAGTCTGAGTAAAAGAAGACTGAGAGGTGACTTGATAGGTGCTACAAGTACGTCAGGGGTGAGCATCAAGAACTAGGGGAGCAACTCTTCAGAAAGGCACCTCAAGGGAGGAGGAGGACCAATGGACATAAACTAATAGAGGGTAAATTCAAGCTAGGCATAAGAAAAAAACTTTTTCTCTGTAAGGCTCCCCAGAATCTGGAACACGCTCCCAGCAGAGGTGGTGCAGTCACCTTCTTGGAGGTGTTCAAGATGAGGCTGGACAGGCACCTTGTTGAGCTTGTCTGAGCCCAATAATTCCTGCCCATGGCAGGGGACCAGACTCGATGATCTTAGAGGTCCCTTCTGGTTCTATGATTCTGATATTAGCTATTTTGGCTGGAACAAAATATCACTGATTTACACCAAGACTGATCATGCCTAATTATTTTGGGGGCTGTGAGCCAAACAAGCATGTTGGTTCCTTAAATTATTACATGGAGATTTTAAGGAACTTCTGCCTTTTTGATGTGCTTTAATTCACTACCTTGAAGTGATATTAAACCACTCTTTTATTTTGATTTGCTTACATATATTTTATGTACTTGTTTAGCAGTTTACTAAATAGAATGGGAGGCCTGGACATTTCTTCCCCAGATGTTGGAGTTCTGAACCCTGGAAAGTCCTAAAATTAAATGGAAAACAAGTCTTAGCCCATCTGGTGCCAATTCACAGAACTCTCCTATAGACTCCTCAGGGCTCAGGAAATGCAAAGCCACAATCATACAATACCCCCCAACAAAACATGACATGAAGAAGTTAAAAGGGAGACTGCCTGTTACTTCAACTGGAGACATAATGACAAATGGTTGAAACATAAATCTGGAGGTTTTCCACTTTTCCTATAGCCCTGAGAAACATTCAGATGAGATCAGCAGCAAAAGTCTCTTGCTATTTTGCTCTTATTTCCATTAATGATTATTTAGCCCTTGCTATTGGTGTAAAAATATATATGCATAAGGACGTATGTGGTGAACACACTTTAAGAGAGCCCAGAGATTTATCTTCTTTGAAGTAATTAGGCACAGCTAATGGGTATGGAAGAAAAATTGCAACGTGTGGCTAGTTTTGTCACATCTATAAATACATTCACTAACTCCCATTATCAAAGCCCACTGCATTGATCTCTGAATTGTAGTGGATTATGAATGACTGAATTATGTAATGACTTCTCAAATCTGCTACACCCTGAGTGGCTCAGGACCTGTTATCTCTAGGATCACTCCAATACTCCAACTTGTCATTCCAGTTCACTGGTTTCATCCCTCCTACTCTGTGCAAGAGGTTTTAGCACTGTCCTTTGTTAATCTATACCAAGCTCTTCAGACCCACTGCTGGATGAAGAATTCTGCATTTATGTACTGGCTCCTTTGGGTTCCTTATTATTGCTCCTTAACATTCTGTTCCAGCTCCAGGGCGAAGACTTTTCCCATAAATGTTTAGGGCAGGATTGTGACAGGACTCAGTGCAGTAGTAATTAGTTCCAGGTTCCCATCTCCTATGCTGGGGTGGACAACCTCCTCTACTGAGCAATTTTTTTTTCAAAAGTATTTGTAATAGCTTGAGCAAAAGCCGTTGTTTCTCTTTTTTGAGGAGAGCAGAGTTTTTATTGTAATCACAGAATTCCTGAAGTTGCACCATTAAAGCTGAGAATATCATCAGACTCAGTTTAAAGCCATTAAGTTAATAATTTTGAAGTTGGATCTAGGAGGCCCAGTATCAGCAGACCCTGTTCCTAGTTCCAGCATAGACTTCCTGTGTGCCTTTTGGGCAAATCACTCAAGAGGTAAGGCATACAGCTAGAAAGAAACTCCTGGGCTGAGTCAATTGAAATTGCAGGTGACAACATCACACAGTCCTGCTAATAAATATATCATGCACTATCTTAAAACCATTTGAATTTATTCCCTCCACAAATCCTATTGGAAGGGTATTCTAGAACCTCTTTTGTCTGATGGTTAGAAATCTTACAACTTCCTGAACAAATTTATTTGTGGCCAATATTGTATTTAGTTTAAATAGTTCATCTCCCTCTCCTTCAGCATTCACAGTCACTGATATTCCCTCTCAGTTTTCATTTTTCTGAGATAGGTTCTCTGTTCCCCTGATCATCCTAATAGCCCTTTTCTGTGTCTGTTCCTGTTTAAATTTTCTTTTTTTTGGACATGGGTGGTGTATGCAGGTCACTTATGCTGTGCCTTTTGCTAGAGAGAGAAGAGGGAGTACTGGCAGTTGAACTGGGAGCTCTCCCTGCAGCCAGAAGTGACCCACCGCAGCTGTTCTGGACCAGCACGCTGGGAGGAACAAAGTGGGCTCAAGGCACCAATGGGGTACCTGGGGAGCACCTGGAGGCATGTCCCTCTGTTGGCAGGGAGCTGGTAACTCTCCCTGAAAAGTACAGCAAAGTTCAGATCTCTCGGGTGGACCGAGACACAACTGTTGACGCCAGATGGATTGCAGTGGCCAGTGATTTAGGCAGCTATGAACCCATACCGCTGCATGGCACCCATGAGAATAATCACAGCAAATCAAGCCAAAATCTTTGATCCTCTCCAGCAGTTAGAAAAGCTACTTTCTGCTCTGGCTTCTCCTCATAGCAAATTGTTCCCTCATACCTTGCTTCTGTCTCCCCTGATTTCTTTTTTAGGAGCTCTTTTAAAGCTTCCTGAGGGCATTCCCTCATTAGTTAACTGCTCTACAGCTGAAGTTTCTTAACAGGGATGCATGTCCCTTCTTAAGGGTGGTGGTCTGTTATAGGATCACTACTTTTCTTGAAGTTCACAGAACAAGAATTTGCAGCTACCAACATAATTTTCTAAGACATTGCTGAACAACGTGTATGTTTCCAAGCTACAAACAATGGCATCTTCTGTATTATGTTACCACATTTACCCAAATCCAAGACACGCCCCCATAATTAAATTCTATATATGGAAAATTTATAAATTTGTAATCATTTTTCAGGTATAGATCTAATTATTGGAGGGTCATCTTAAATCTGTCCCCCCGCAGTGCTACAGGGTGGAAAGTAGTGGCAGAGGGTCAGGGAGTTGGGGGAGCAGGTAGCCCCCTTGCCTTCTGTATCCTCACCACGTCTTCCCCCTGTAGTCTGCCTGTCCCACACCATGGTAACTGCACCACCTGCCACTTACCCCCTTGGTGCCTGCTGCCTGCTTCCTTGCTGTCTGCATCTTCCAGTATCTGCCCCAGCACCTGTCCCTCATAGCCTCTGCCCCTCCACTTGCTCTCCACAGCCTCTGCTGATGTCCACCCCCATATTGTCCTGTTCCCACTACCCCCCCGCAACCGCCCTTTCTGTCAAATGTGGCTGTGGATCCGGCTCTGGTTCTCATTTCACCTCCACTTGCACGTGCTGGGATGGAGCACGTGCAAGTGCAGACCCTGCCTGGCCATGCAGTAGCATATTGAGGGCAGAGCTGTGCCACCGCTGATAGGTCAGACACGGAATGGAGCTTTCATGTGCTCTGTGCTCCGGGAGGAAGTGGAACCGGAGCCAGAGCCAGAGCCAGAGCCAGAGCCAGAGCCAGAGCCGAACACATGCTTGACAATAAGGAGGTGAAGAGGTGTCATAGGCTGTGGGGAAGGTGGTGAGGGGGAAGACAGAGGATGCGGAGGGCAGGGCGAGTGGGAGTAGACAGCGACTGTGGCTCTGACTCTGGCCCTGACCTACGGGCCAAAATCAGAGCTGCCTGCCTGCCATACCTCCCTTCCCTATACTCAAATCCAAGATGAGGGACTTTCCCTTGCCATGTTGAATGGTGAAAAAAACCTCGTTTTGGATTTGAGTAAATATGTTATTGTTCACTAAAAAAAATCTAAAGGATATTAGGGTCTCTTTTGCTATGAAAGGGCAGAGTGCTGGACAGAGCAGACTAGTAGGAAAGCAGCTGCTTCTTCAGATCAAGTTAGAGTCCCTGTGCAAGTAAAAGACCTGTAAAGATCAGTACTGCTAGTCTGCAATACCTTATCAAATAGGCACAGTTCCAACACAAGCAGCAAGAAGCAACAGGATTCATTGTCAATTGCCAAGCAAACACAGAGACAGCAAGTGAAAGTTTTTGAGATGCAGTTTACTTCACAGCCTCTGCACTGCTTTGCTTTGTAAAGAGAAATTGTCAAGACACTGTTGATAATGACTATGAAATCAATTGGCTTCTAAATGAAATGCATCTTGTGCATGGGACATCTGTGTCAGACAAAAACTTGAGGACTGACCTCCCACCCCAGATAATTCAATGTAAATATACAATTATAAGCTTGGCTTGGTCAAATGAAGAATCAACAGTGAATGGATAAAGCCATGGAACTACAGAGAGCAGAGGAAAGACATGATAACAGTGTATGCACTGTGTTTGGTACAAAAAACTAGTGGAATCAATGTGCTCCACTGATGGAAGAAGTCTGATGACCAACAAGCCTGAGGTGTACATTTCAGTCTACTATTAAACCAAAAGACAGTTCAGCACATCAGCAGAAACTGCTCGTGCCAGTTCCTAGCACCAAATCATAGAAGACCTTTCTGTGGTTTCAGTTCTAAAAGAGGTCAAAACAGCCACACACATATCATCAGCTAAAGTGCCCAGACCAGAAGACATTCTTGCTGAGATTTTACAATGTGGTGGGCAGCAGATAGTTCTACAACTTGCAGTTCTTCTCCAAACAATGTGAGAAAGAGGAGTCAGTATCATAGGATTTCAAAGATACTTCCATCATGCACCTTTACAAGTGAAAAAGTGACATATTCTGGTGTGACGACCCTCATGGAAAGTCCCTGCTTTTTGTTGCTGGGGGGATTCTCATCAACCATACCATGCAGATTAGGTTTCCGTCTTGTCCATCTATTCCAAGGCACAATGTGTTTTTTGTTTGGAACAGAGTACCAGATATAGAAAAGTAGGGCTGGAAGAGACTTCTGGAGGTCATCCAGTTTAACCCTCTGCTTAAAGCAGGATCATCCCTACCCAAAACATCCCATGCAAATCCTATTGTTTAACCTATTACTAAAACTATGCAATTGGCTCTGTTGAATCACTACAAGGCATAGTGCTGTAACCTGCCACAGGTAAAGCAGGGGGACAATGGTGGTCAGTGACCTGCTACTGTAAGGGTGGTGAAAATGCACTTGAGAGTAGGGCTGTGTGAAGCTTTGGTCCCCAATTCAGTTTGGCAGAGATTCAGCCTGATTTGGTGGCCAAATCTCTGAATCCAAATTGAATCAGAGGACCCTTTAATCTTTCCAAATTGATTCGGAGAGATTTGGAAAGATTTGGTGACTTGGACATAGACACAGCTTTAAATGTATTTTCTACATACCTCTAGGTAGCAGACATCTCATCAATGCTGCAATTCTGGGGCACATGGAGTATCCCACAGAAGCATGGGAGGGCTTCCCAGCATGCTTGGCAGCAGACCTGGAAGTGCACCAGAAGCACTTCCGGTCCACTTCTAGGTCTGCTGGGGAGCACGCTGGGGGGCCCCCCATGTTCCCCAGCTTGGTGACTGGTGTCTCCTGGGCCAGGGGGTACCCAGGGTCCCCCCATGGGCAGTTGTACTCATTGCTCCCCTCCCCAATACAGAGGAAGGCAAAGACTCCCACATTCCTTATCGATCTGACCATGGGGTAAAATTCCTTCCTGATCCCAAATGTAGTAATTAGGCTGACCCTTAGCTGAGAGGCAAGACCTTCTAGCCAGAAACCCTCTGTATTTTATTCACAGAAGGAGCATGGCACACATGATATTTTCAGTTCAGGAGCTACAAGAAAGACACAGAGAATAGAATTAAGATTTATTCATGGTGTTTGGGGATTCAGTCAAAGCCTCACATGGTAAAGATTTGTGAACTTGGGGGAAACTCATATTCATAGCAAGATTTTTTCACAATGAAAGTATTGAAATATGGAAAGTCACCTCAACTACTGCATTTACCGAAATCCAAGATGACCCTGAATTTAATATGATCCCCAAATGTTAGCTTGTTGACCTGGAAAATTATAAATTTGGTTTAATTTTCCATGTCTAGAATCTAATTTTTAGAGGGTTGTCTTAAATACAGCCTCCCCCACTCCCACTGCTGCCCCATGTCTCTTGCTGTCTCACTCTGCCACCTTCTACCCCAAGACAGTGCCTTCCCCTTCCCCCTTGCCTTTGTAGCAGCATCTCCAGCTTCAACCTCCAGCCCCAGTCAGGGTTGGCGCCAGAGCTGTAAAAGCTCCCCTGTCACTCTTTGTGCCCCTTCCCCATGCTCCTGCTCTGTACATTCTTTCCCTCATGCTTCCCCTGCACTATGTGCCCCTTTGTCATGCCCCTTCCTTGCGCTCTACTTCCCCTGTTTCCTACATGTCCTGCTTCCTGTGCCCCTTCCTCCACTCCCTTTCTCCACACTCCCCTTGCTCCACATATCCCTTCCCCAGGCTCCCTCTGTCACCCCTTTCTCCTGCTCCCTTGCCACTCCTTCCCTGTGTTCCTCCTTGCACTGTGTGAACTTTCACTATGTTCCCCTGCAACAATGTGTGATTTTTCCCTGTGTTCCCCCTTGCACCACACACTCTTTCCCCATGCAAGGGAAAGGACACATGATGTGGGGGGAAACACAGGGAAGGGGCATATGGTATGGGGGGATCACAAGGAGAAGGGAGTGTGGAGCATGGGAAAGAGAATTGCAGAGTGAGGGAGCACAGGAAAAGGGCGTAGGGGGAGCATGGGTGTGCTCCCCTTACTCTGCATGTCCCTTCCCCTGTGTTTCCTGTATTCCATGTGTCCCTTTCCCCACAATCCCCTCACTCTGAACAACCATTCCCCTGCAGTCTCCCCACAACTATTTCTTTCATGCTTCCTCTATACCATGTGCCTCTTCCTCATGCTCTCTCATGCACCCCTTACCTGCCACATGAGCCATCTTGGCCCACTCCAGAGCCACCACAGCTGTTTGCCTGGCCTGTACTTCATGGTCACACAGAAGTAACTAAATGGTTTAAAATGCAAAAGTGTTTTGTGACTAGTGTTGTGCCCTCGGACATGATGGCTGACAGAGTGTGACTGAGGTTATGGAAGGAAAGATTACATGCAATCTAGTGCTCTGAATTGAACCTGGAACACCAGGAAAACTTTCCAAGAGGGATGAAACTAGACTGACCAACATGGCAATGCCTGAATTGCCTGTGCATGCAAGCTGGAAGATCAAAAACAAACATTATGAAATAGGGATATTCTAATGACATGAAAATATATGAGTGTGGTGAAGTGCAGTTTATGAAGAACATGCTCATTTGCCAACTCCTTGGTGAGACCTGGACAAAGGAGGACCTTGGTGCAGTAATAGAAAGACCCATCGCTTGTGCATAACTCTGGAAAAAACATCTAGTTTATGACCAAGACACAACAAGAAGAAGATCTACACACCAAATTAGGCATGTGCTAAACAATATTATTCTATAATTGCAAATCATAGACATTTAAATGGAGATACATTTAACATATTCTACCTTTGTTCCACTTGTGACATCAGATGGTCAGATAGTTTCAAATACTGTACAGAAGTTTTTCAGATATGTTAAATAAGTGCTATTGAGAACTTCTTGATCAAGTCTCGGCTTTGCTGGGCTGGAATTCTTGTTATATTCTTTTACAGTGAATTTAACAAGGGAGCAGTAGCCCATACATGGGCTATCATGAGCAACATTGCGATTTTTACATGGCCTTCATAGACCTGACTAAGGCCTTTGATTCAATCAACAAAGAGGTCCTATGGAAGATTTTGATGAGTTTTGGATGCCTGCCAAAACATTTTACAATGATCAGGTTCCCTTATGATAATGTGATGGCAACAATCTCAAGCAGTAGCTCAGAAATGGATCCCTTTGCTATTATAACTGGAGTCAAGCGGGGATGTATGATTGCACCAACATTCTTTTCAATCTATATTGCAGCTATTCTTCATCTCACTGCTGATAGACTTCCATCTGAAGTCAGCATCCAGTATTGCATGGATGGGAATCTCTTTAACCTCAGCCAGTTATGTTTCAAATCCAAGATAATCAACACCTCTAAGATGTAATATTGATATTCAATGCACCATATATTACTGAACTTCAATACACCAATGATTGTGTTGTGTGTGTGCTCACTCAGTTGAAGAGCTCAAGGTGGTTCCTCACTGCTTCTGGTGAATTGTATGAAATGTTTGGACTGACTGGGTGCATCTACATGTGATTAATTTGACTGAATAAACTCTGGCACAGTTCATGGTGGCGTTTACTGCTCCCAGATGTCATGCTTACACATGTGCTTGGGACCAGCATGTTAAGCCAGGCCAGAGCAGCCCAGCTGAGGGGCAACCTGGAGGGTCAGCCTGCCAGCCTAGGGCTGTTCTTCCCTGGCTAAGCATGCTGTGGAGGGACTGGCTGGGGTACAAGGGTGCTCTAGTTTGAGGCTAGCCAGTAAGCAGCCCCCACACTGAAACACTCTTGTGCCCCAGCCAGCCTGGTTAATGCCTACACATACATTGCAGTGCACTAACTAACACTGCCATAGGATAGTACTTCTGTTCACAAGTAATAACTTATGGTGGTATTTATTAGTTTACTGAAGCCTAGTAAGGCCACACATGTAGACATGGAGAATTTACTGTGGAGCTAATTAGTCAACTCCACAGTAAACTTCTGGTGTAGTTGCACCCACTGTCAACTCACAAAAACCAAAATACAACCTATCCCAAACCAAACATTTGCTCCTCCATAAATTACAGTCGGAGGGTAATCTTGGGAGAATGCTAAACATTTCCCCTACCTGCATAGTCACTTTTTCCAAAAAGTAAACATAGATGATGACATTCAACACCAAATAAAATCTTCTGGTGGTGCCTTTCGATGTCTCTGAAGTGATATTTAAGACGATCATGATGTCAGGATTCAAACCTAACTTCTCATCTACCAGGCTGTTGTCATCCCTACCTGTTGTATGGGTGTGAAACTTGCATGACATTTTGGAAGACCTGAAAGTTTGGAATGTTACCGATATCAGAAATGTCTGTGGAAAATCTTCCATGTCAACTGGAAGGACAGAAAAATGAACGCCAGCATTCTAGCTGAAGCAAACACCATTAACATTGAAGCCATGTTTCTACAGTACCAGGTCTATTAGATAGGCCATCCAAAACAGGTCCTACATTCCCAGCTCACTGAAGATCACCACTCTAAAGGTGGGAAAAAGAAAAGACTTAAGGATACCTTGAAGGCCAATCTGAAAAAATGTACTAAGATCAATATCTGGGAGTCTCAAGCAATGAATTGTCCCCGGTGTTGCCATCTTCTTCTTTTGTATGATTAGTGCAAGCAATGACAGAGAAGGTGCAGGTAAATTAAAGTTGTATGTTGAAGTTTAACAGCCAGCCGATGCCATCCAGGCTGACTAAGTGGATTGCTTCAAACCTTCCATGATATACAAGTTCAGGGCAGGAGTTTGCAATATGGCTTATTGCACAATATGACTCCTTAATGCCCTATTTGTTCAATAGATGCACACACCTTCCATGTCCTGTATGATTGTGGCTCAGTGCAGTCCAATATTTACACTGCAGGCGGAAACGAAAGTTGGAGTGCGTGTAACCATAAAGGTTTCCTGGACTTAAGCCTACATCTTGGTGGGTGAGTGATATCTTCAGACAACAGGAATTCAGGGTCAGTCATGATCTTTTTGTACTCTTGAAGTGTGGCTAGATCCCTTCTTACCACAGAAAGAGCAATATTTGATAACACTGGCAGCCATGGAAGCAGTGTGGATTTTAGAGCACCAATTACTGTTTGGATGACAGTGTTCACCTGCATGTCAACCTGGCAGGTGTGAAGGCTTTGACACCAGACAGAAGCACAGTATTCAGCTGTAGAGAATACCAGGCTCTGGGCTGATTTATAGAGGGCTTCCCTGGGATGTTCTAGAGAGCTTCTCTGTAGTGTTTACCCTCATTGCTGTTTTTTCCAGTACTTTTGGGGTTCTGGTGGTAACTGAGAGTTCAATCTAGAGTGACTCCAAGGTACCATGGATGTTTTTTGTGCATTTTAGTTCTGAATAACTGTACATTTAGTGTTTTATTCATAGGCAGCAGAAGAGGGGGGTGCTAAGCGGGCTCAGCCCCCCCATATGCAGGGGGCAGCAGTTATGGCTGAATGGCAGCCCAGCTGCAGGCTGCTGCACAGCCAGGATCATAGCTGGCACAGCAGGCAGGTTAGTTTCTTTCTTTACCTGGGCTTGGGGGTGGGGGTGGATCGAGACCTCCACAGTGCAGAAGGCAGTACTGTGGGGTAGGGGCAGGGGCAAATCATTCACCCCTGCCCCACTTCCTGCTGCACTGTGGCATTGTCCCATGACCTGGCCTGGCTGGGGCCCTATTCATGGTGAATGGGGCCTCAACCAGGCCAGGTCATGAGACAATCAGAGCCTGGCAGCTCCTTCAGAGGCATGGCATGGCACTGGGGAGCCAAGCAGGGGGCACGTGCCCCACTGATCTTTGCACAGGGCAAGCTGCAGCTGCAAGCTGAGTTCTGCTTGCTCCCAGCCTTTGCATTTTGCTGCTGCTGCTGCTTTTAAAGTGGTGCAGCATGGCATGGCACAGCACAGCGCCGTGTGCCTCACTACAGTGGCAGAACTCACATGGCACAGCACCACTTTCAAAGCGGCAGCAGTGAGGCGTGGAAGCTGGGAGCAGGCAGAGCCCAGATTGCAGCTGCAGTCCACCCTTGCCCAGTGCAAAGATTGGGGGGCATGTGCCCCCCATTTGGTTCCCTGGAGCTGTGCTGCACCTCTGGAGGAGCTGTTGGGCTCCTATTGTCTTATGACCCAGCCTGGCCAGGGTCCCATTCACCGTGAATGGGGCCCCAACTGGGCCAGGTCATGGGGCGATTAGAGCCCAGCAGCTCATCCAGGAGTACGGTGTGGGGAAGCCAAGGAGGGGAACATGCTCCCCTGACTCCCCTGTGGTGCATGCAGTGGCGGGAACCACCTGCACATGCTCCTGGAGGGGACGCTGGGCTCTGATTGCCCTACGACCCGGCCTGGCCTTAGCACAGCCTGGCACAGCCCCAGCCACCCCCCAACCCCCAACCCCCTTCCCTATCCGCCATCCCTTCCCCTGCAGACTTTCGGGGGGGGGTGGCTTGTGCACATATACACATATACTCAGCCCCCCAAAGAACATTTTCTCCCTCTGACTATGGTTGTATTGGCCTGAGAGTTGTTAAGTTAGAACAAGGAAACAGCCATCTTAGCTGGATTAGTTTTCAAACACCAGGTTCAGAAAAAATCCCTTAGGGAGTGAATTCAGTTTTTGAGAACTTTTTCTTTTGCCTTGAAAGAATTATCTTGTGTGGCGAATGCAATCTCATCAGTGTAAATAAATTCAAGCTGTGCTGTTGGTGAGCTGTCAGTGGTGTATAGGTTGAAAAGAATCAGAGAAAGAATAGACCCCTGAGGGAGATGGTCATTTAGCACTCCCCAGCGGTTCAAATCCTCACCAAGATGAACCAGGAATCTATGGGTTTGATAGGATCCTACGTTTGATAGGAATGTGTTTACCTACTCTGCAAATACTGGCTCTGGAACTGGAAACAGTGTAGCTGACTTAGCACAGCAGTATACCTGAACTAATATACCCTGCTCCTCTGCTTAGTTAATTATCCATGCAAATGTGAACAGAGGTAGCTCAGATACCTGCACATGACATTCTGCCATGCTGCTTACAAGCTGACATGAAAGTAACCAGCCTACTACTCCCCTTCAACCAAATTTGACTTGTCTGCTTTTAGATTGTGTTATCCTTGGAGCACAGCTTGGCCTTCCTAAGTGCTTAGAAAGTAGCTAACATGTACAGGCTGCTACTGTTAATAAATAAAAAAGGTTAACAATAGACAGAAAGCGCCTTTGAAAATTCAAATAAAATGGGGCTGGATCTGAGTTGAGCATAGTTTTGATGATAAAAAAAACAAATGGCACTGAGGGTTAAGCACAGCCAAAACTAGACAGCTTCCAAATAGAAAAAAAATCTAATTTTGTTCTAGTAAAGTTTGGAGTGCTACAGTCAGCTTTTGATTATCTTTAACTTCTATTTTGCTTTTGGTAGATAAGAAGATAATCTAAAAGGATAAAAATAATGTCCTACTTGAGCAAGCAGTTGTGAGCATTCATTTGAATGAACCTGCAGTTGAAACTACAAATATATTTAAATAATATTGGAAACAAATGTTATCTGTGTTATGTGAACATTTGTACATGTGAATTATTCTTAGTAAGAAAATTATAATCAATTCTCACACAAATGCATATACTTCTGGAAAGCAAGGTCATTATGACACACACTCAATCAGAGAGCGGGAACATAACCTTAAAGTGTAGGCGATTCTCCTCTGTGTGAATAGATTACACAGTAGGCACATCTACATGTGCAATTAATTTGCCTGAATTTTTTGCGCAGAAAATTCAGCCTCATTAAAGAGTTCCCAAGCACACATCTAAATATACTCCTGATGGAAGCAATTCAGTCCAGGGCTGCTCCTGTCCTGCTCTGCCCCACTGTAACAGCCAGGGGGAGCTCCAGACTCCTCCATTTGCTAGCCTGCAGCTGGCAGGGGGCATGGGGGCTGATCTGGGTGGAGTAGGGGGAGCTGTTCCTGGCTCTGGCGACAGATGCCTCCCAGCTATACGGCGATTGGGGCTGGCCCCAGTCTCTGCAGGGTGGGAGAGAGCTGTCCTGGATACAGGGCAGCTGTCTCCCAGCAGCATGAGGCAAACTTTTCCCAGTCAGGGTTTAACTAATGCATCAGAGTGCACACATAATGAGCCATTTTTATAGTACCTAGGATTGTATAGTATGCTGTATATTTTTATAGTACCTAGTATTTTCTAGTATTGGTACTAGCAAACAGCACATTAGATCAACTTAGTGCACAGTAACTGACACGCATGTAGAAAATGATGCTTTACTGTGTAGTAGATTAGTTTAATGTGCAGTAAAGTGTCTTGTGTAGATGCACCCAGTGAGAACAGTAAATTCTGAATGATTGTGAAGATCTACTGAATCTGTTGTCTTAGCATATGAATTTCATTGAATAACTGGGGGGCAATGAACATATTTGTCAAAATCTGTTTTTTATCTGCAGAGAGTTTGTTATCAGGAAAAGGACATTTATTGACTGAACTTTTTACTACAAGCAGTTCCCTGAGCTTGAGGATGAGACTGTCAAAGATGCTCTTCTTCAGCTGAAATTCAATGAGTGTTGGGCATATATGTCTCTTGCACACTTTTGAAAATCCCGTCTCTGACTGCTAGCCATCTCACACAATTTTGGAGCTTTCTCTTAATCAACATCTGCCAGATAACAGAGCCTTCTCTGTTTCCTTCGTGAAATAGTTCTGTCTCTCAGTCCACTTGCTGTATGTCTCTACAGAATTGTGGGCAGACTAATCCTGGAAAGGGCGTTACGCATTAAAGGAACTACAACATCATAACCTCCAGTGCAATTTTTCAACAAAAACAGCTTTTTTGAACATGCCTTTCCAGTCACCTTTCTGGGTTTTGTTGTTGTTTTGTTATATTTTTTGGCAATTACATGAAACATTATTTGACCCCATAGTACTATTTTGCTATTTCTAATAAGCTGTATTTTAACTTAAAACTCCAATTTGCACTTCAGTTCATTTATAACAACACAATCCATTGTTAATCACAATGAAATAAATTTGTATTTTAAGTAATTTTTAATGCTTACAGCAGCTGGATCTCTGAAGTGTGGAAATAGCTACCATTTTTCACCACACACAGGGCAGCCTGTGAAAAGCTCCACTTTTAATTATATAATCACCAAAGCCAATGTATGGAAAACAGAGCACAGTAATTGCAAACTAAGAAAATATTTGTTATAGTATGTAGTAAATCTCAAAAATATATAAACAACACCTACATACAGTTAGGAAGGTATGATACAGGCATGAATACCTTGATTTAAATATAATGTAAGGACCCATATTTGAATGATTTGTTTAAAAAACTTGAAGAGACATAAATGAAAAAGGGCATCTCTGAATGCACAGGAACTCCTCTTAACCAAATAAATCTATTACTCTTATTATAGCCTACAATAAACTTCTTGCAAATGATAAAAAGCATACATAAATCCTAGCTAGAAGATACCTTATGTGATTTTTCAAACACTATTGAATTCTTTTATTTCTCTGTTATAAAAGTAAAATGATACAAAAGACTAGGTCTTCTCTAAATTTGCATTCTTCCCTCAACTCTAGTAGAAATACACTCATTTTTGCCAAGGTTTTGGCTTAAATCAGTCACTGTACTGTTTATACCTGAGCTTTAGGTGTTAAACACCAAGGGCTCCTACAGACGTGCGGAGAGTCTGCTTTGACACACTGGAAATCCAGCACATCGGAGCAGATTCAATTAATCTAGTATGTTGGAGCATGGAAATTGATGCGCTCCAACAGCCTTCTACGTCACGTGTATCAATGTCCCTGTGTGTTCCCAGGCTGAAAAATTGGTGCCAGGTTGGTTTGAAATAAAACATGTTTGATGACCTTTAGTTCAAAGCACTCCGCTGCCATTTTTTCCATTTTTTTGTCACTGATACACATGCTTTTAATTAGCACAGGTTGCTAATTAAAGCACCTGGCACCGCATCCCAAAATACATACAAAAATGTCCTAAGGGCTGGGTGTTAAATGGTAGGGGCAATTATACCTCTCCTAATACCCATCTAAATGAACTTAGGTGTGTAAGTGTGCTTCTATTTCACCCTGGTCAAGTCCCTAAACACTTGTTAATGCATCTATTTTTGTCATACACCGTCATCTGATACTTAAGATTGAATCACAAAAAAAGTTAGCAAGGAGGGGGATAGCACAGCCACCTTCTGTACTGACAGTTTTTCAGGGGCTCAAGTTGTGGGGAACAGAATAAAATGTTAGTGTCTAAGTCCACTTACCTACCTAATAGGTGGAACGTGGTCTGGCTCTAACTGGACATGTCTACACGAGACACTACTGCGCAGTAGCATTGGCAGGCACTAACCATGATGCGACACTACTGCACAGTAGCAGCAAACTACTGCGCATTTAGCTTATTGCTACTGTGCAGTAGCATCAGGAAAAAAAAACGTGTGGGGACGCTACTGTGCAGTAATGCCAAGCAAGTATTAAATGACTATGCAGTTACAACTGTACAGTAGACTGCTTGTGTAAACATGGCTCCTGTCACATACCATTTGGAAAAGAGAATTAAACAGACTTCACAGTTAGGGCCCAAAATTGCAGAGAGAACTGTCTAGACAAACACACCCCTATGCTAAATACCACTGAAGAAAACTGGGCTGCATGCAAGCACCAGGGTCTTCTCAAGGATTTTGCAAGCCCTTGGCACAGTGTTTGCTGTGGTGCCTCTGCATTTACTCCTGTGATAGTTATTGCGGGAACTGTGCCTGAAGGAGCCAGAAGACCCTTTAGCATTTCGCATTAAGGCGTCTTTGAGTCTGGGCACATTAGTTTGTCAATCTTGGGCTCCCCTTTTATTCTGCGCCCCAAATGTTTGTGCTTGTGCAATCATGTGTCACATAGGTCTTGTTTTGGCACAGACTGATAGGTCCTGGGGTTCATTCCTTAAGATGGCACCAATCAGCACACGTGTTCCCTGCCACAGTTCTCTCTATAAGATCAACTTCTATAAAAATGGAAATGCTGCACTATTCAATCTGTCTGTTAATTTTAGTTAATTAGGAGTCAACATATGGAATTTGATGGTGCTACAGTGTTGCAAAACCAGTGTAATTGTAGGATCAGGGCCTGGCTCAGTAGCTTTCTCCCTGTTGTGATTTTACAGTGCATTATTTCTGGTTGTTTTTCCCTTTTCACCCAGCCATAAGGTTTCTTTCCAGTTAATACCCCAACAGTGTTCTTTGTTACTTGAACACTATCCAGTAGAAGGTAATCAACCTGTAAGAAAACTTGCAGAGTATTTGATGTGTTTATTTTACAAATTTCATAGAAATGAAGTTATTTTTGCTTACTGAACAACTGTAGCCTCTTTTCATTTGCAGATCTGACAACTGTAGGAAGTTGGTTTAAAAAAAGTGGAAAAAAATATAAGCCAAAACAAGATCTTCATCCTATGGGTCAGTGGTTTATTATTGAGATAATAAAAAATAGAATTAGTTAACTATATGGAGTGTTTTTTGCACATCTGAAATCTTTAAAGAAAAGAAAATATGTATTTATTAAAATGTTATATGGCATATTGTATTACAGACTATATCAGATGTTTGATAGGATTGTGAAGCTATCATTTTTATATTCCTAAAAGAAAGCCTTTCAAGATGGTGTTTTTACATTTTGGAATGGTATAAAAGAATGTATGTTAGATATTTAGTTTCCTGCATAAGAAACATAATTATAATGTTTCTTTTTTTCACGTTGAATAATGCACTATAACTAAGATGTAAGACTTCTATTATTAGTAATCACTACTGTCTGGTGAAAGAAGTCAATGGTAGTTTAGAAACTGAATTTACTTGGAACAGGATCAGGGCCAGGGCCTAAAAAATGCTAATTTCTTACTATTCTTTATTCAAATGAAAAGATACTGTCTTTGGCAATTGCTCCATAGAAGAAAAAAAATGCTGTTCCTTTATGTTATTACTGGCTTTTCAATTCTTACATTTGTCATTGATATATGTGGCATGAAAGTAAAAAATGCATACATAACATAAAGGCTGAGTAAATATACATTAAGGAGAACTAACCCATCAAGTGATTTTACTCTTATCTGCATTTGCAGGTTGGTTAGATCCATCAATGTATGTGCAGCCAAACTCTATAATTCCATTATAGTTGTAGGAGAAAGAAGGTGGGAGGCTTTGAGGTGATGCCATGTATCGTATAGTAAAATCCAGTAAAGTTTCATTTTCAAATATCTATTGGGGGGTAGGGGCAAAGTATCTAAAGTAATTTTAAGGACGTTTCCCAAATGTTTATTTAGATAAAAGATAGATAACAGTAAAACTATAAAACCTGCAGCCAGATAACTAGGTTTTATTAATGACCTGCCATATACCGTGGCCGGATAATTAAAGTTTTTTTCCCCCCCAAAGGAAGAGAGTGGACAAATTTATTTGATAGTTTGATAACCATGGGACACTGGTTGAAAACTATTGATATAATCAGAGCTTATTCGATTTGCTTGCGACAGACACTCCTATCAGCTAATTTCACCTGTGAATAGTTAATTATCCTCTGAATGCATATGGTTGAGCCATTAATAAAATTTGACTATGTCATAGGTTTTCCTTTTTTCCCCCTTTTTTGTCACCCTCATGTGCATTTTATCTGTAGGAATCTTTGCCTTTTTTTCTACCGCACAAGACAGATGTTAGTGGTGTGGGTATTTCAGCAGGGCTACGTTATAGATGGCATGCAGCATGGATCAGAAGTGCTCTTTTAGCCTGGAAAAGACTGGGCCTGGGTACATAATGAAGTCACTGAAGCGTGAATGATAATGGAGTGCTGAGCCATTACACATTTTCAAGCCAGGCTTCGGGAATTTGCTTCCAACAAAACAAAAGCAGGGAAGAAGTATTTCTTATTTTGGCAGGCCTCTAGTACTTTTCTGGAGGTGTGTTTGCTGTTTTTTTTCAATCTAATTTTCATAGCATTTCTCTTAACTATGTTCTTGGGAGGAGGCAGATATCAAAAAGCAGCTTCTCTCTCTCCACAGTTAGCCTAAGGGAATTGTTTGTCGTCTGTCTTTCAGATTTCTCAGGTCTCAGAGACAACTTAAAATTCACACAAAAGGTTTCTTAATTCTGCCATCTCCTTGAGTTTGAACCATTTTTTTTTTTTTTTTGCAATCTTTCCCACTTCCTCAGTGGACTATTCAGTTCAGTACAAAACAACTGCCATTCACAGCCCCGTAGGCTGGAGCTTGTATCTTGATCTAAATGCATCATAGAGCAGGGGGAAGCTCCCAGTAAAGAAACAAAAATAAAGGAAGGTGTTAGCATCCCAGAATTCTCTTGGTAACTCAGTTAACACCACAAAGACCACTTCAGGAACAACTACCCAATGTTATAACAACAGTGATGAGCAAAGCAGTTCTCTTCAACCTGCTCCTAAAGCTAGTCCAGTGCAGAATGAACAAAGTTAGTCTCGTGATCTTTCCATTCCTCCTGCCTGCCAGTGGGGAGGTGCTCTGTGTCTCTCTGTTGAAGCTACTGCTGGTCTTTTAAGCTACCTGGTGGGTCTCCACCTACTTCTGAGAACTTGAGTTCCAGCTCTCAGGCTTCCTTTTGCAATTGTACTAACTTCAAGCATCCAGACACCAGAATGCAGATCCTCCAAGCCCAGAGGTATATTTGGTACAAAAAACACATAAGATTGTTTTAAAAATGTGGTTTATCTGCCTGTGCTTTTTGAAATGTTAGGTTACATTCAGGTTACATTTTCAACCAGTTCCACACAAGTGTAAGGTTTAGGATGTTGCTTGTTTTAAAATTAAAGCTGAATACATGGGCACAGAACTTGTACATTATATTGGTGTTTATATCAGTTTTGTACACAAATGTAAATTAGACCAGGAACTGAAGCAGACAGACTTCCAATTATGCTGTAGTAGGCACTATTACAGTACCTTACTGCAAGGTGGCAGGGAGCAAGAAATAGCTGGTTTGAACTGAGCAGAAGACTACTCTTAAATAACAGCAGATACAACTACTGTTATTTCCTCCCCGGTGTTGCAAAAGATTGCGGTCTGTTTCTTGGAGGCCACCAAAATCATAGACACACACTCATTAGCAGCACAAAAGGTGTATTTGCAAATAGGGTCAGAGCAGAGTCAAAGACTCAGATTACTCCGAACCCACCACGGAATTTTTGCAGGCTGTATTTATCCTTCTTCCTCC
>NW_017728886.1:108022348-108027782 GCF_001723895.1 Crocodylus porosus | reverse complement strand
AGAAAGGCTAGGGGGAGGCTGGGGGAGAGTCTGTGATTTAGTATAAGAAGAACTGTGGCAAGGCTGGCCAAGAAAAAAAGTCCTTGGCAGTGTTTTTTTTCTTATCAGGTGCGAGATGCAAACTGTGCATTTCTAACAATACTCCATTTCTAACACCGGGATAAGTGTAAGCCAGATTCTTGTAAGTTAGCCTACTGTAGGGCTACATGTCATGTCTCTGCTCCTTTTTTTAACTAGTGTCATGATAGGTTACACTGCTACAAACTTGTTGTGTGTTCAGGCCCTGGGATTGTTACATAGTCACCTGCTTCTAGGTGCTGGAGCTTTAAGAAAATGTCAAGTACATTGTGCTCCATTTAAGTGTGTATTGTTGGAGCTGGGAGGGAGGGAAGCATGCTTTTACCTAGTGTGTGCACTTATCCAAGCTTAATAATAGCAATGTGCACTAAGAACACAGTGGGTGCATCAACACAAGATATTGCAGTTGCCTAAGGAGCTGCACAGAAGAGTGTCATCATCACACAAGAGGTAATATTAGGCCACAGTAAACTAATTAACTCTGTTGTAGGACTGCACTGCCTGAAACAAGTACTGTTCTATGGTGGAGTTATTTACTCCACTGCAACACATGGGTAGATGCTGACTTGGGCTGGCTATGGCATGAGAGTGCTAGAGTGCAGGGTTGCCTGTGGGCTAGCCCTGCACTGTAGCACCTTCATGCCACAGCTACCCCTTCTGCAGCATATTGAGCTGAGCAGAAGCAGCCCTAGGCTGGCTGGCTGACTTTTCAGGCTCCCTGCCAGCTGGGGCTCCCCTGCCCTGGCTCAACATGCTGTAGTCCTGGGAGCAATAAACTCTGGTGCAAACTGCACTGGAGTTTCTTGTGTTTCATTAATATTCGTGTGTAGATGTGCTCAGTGGTGTGGTATTATGAGCCCTGGAAAAGACTGGGTCCTGCCATTTTCAAGGCTTTTAATAGCAACATGCTTCCTCATCTCTATTTCTCTTCCAGTTTAACCTTCATACTTTCCCATGGGATAATTTCCTACCCCAGATGCATATCTTGCATGCAGTATCTTAAAGTTAATTAATTCTAAAATTTGTTTGTTTTAGGACATTGTCACTTGCACCTCAGTGCACAATATCGCCAAAGAACAGACAGCTTACATGAATGGTTCATAGATTTCATAGACATTAGGGCTGGAAGGGACCTCAGAAGAACATCGAGTCCAGCCCCCAACCCATGCGGTTTGCTCTTTGTGGATGAAAAACTGCCTAGGGTAACATGTTACCCCAGGAGTGAATGTGTTTTTTAATATGGGGTAACAACTTACTCCAAGCCCATGTTAATGCATTGGGGTAACTTGCCTAATTAGAACTAATTAAGAATCAAGGCATGGCAGATGAGTGAAGTGGATGGTTAGCCCAGAGACAGGTGGGTGGGCTGGCATGAGGTCTGGCCTCGAGCTTGCCCCCTTTCACAATAACTTTGGCCACTTAGTTTGTATGATTACTTGCAGACAGAAAATCAACAGGTAGCCAATAAGACTAGTTTCAATATGCTGGAAGTGGCTGCCATTGCCAGCTTTATCATTTGATTAGGTCACAGTGCAAAGTGGAAGCAAAGATCACATTTAAGAAGATGGGGCTTTTTTTGCAGGAGCTTGGAGAACAGTTGATTGTTGATCAAATAAAATGAAGAATGATGGATACACATAATCTGTCAAAGTCTGTCAAGTCTGGTATGACTGCCCTAAATTACAAATTGTCACAATGCACCCCAGTAGAACCTTCTGCAAGCATGAGTGGATGTTGTGCTTTTTGTCCAAGGACAGATGATGGTGAAACTTGGAAACTGTGCAGGTCATCTGTCATTGGATGCTCAGAAAAGGGCCAGAGAGCTGGACTTTAGCAAGCAGGAGGCAGCAGTCTTTAGCAGTCTGCAAACTGCCATGAGAGGTAAGTGCTGATGACACTTGCCATTTTATGAATCCTGTGATACTGAGTACTCTGCTTATGTGTACACTGGATAAGTGAATTTACCGACCTGTATCAAGACCTGAGGTGTCAAACAAATCTGAGCCTCAGTCTAGATCTGGACTGCTGGGCTCCTCTTGGGTTAGATCCAGACTGCAAAGACCCTCTCAAACTGGATCCAGATCTGGCAGTGACAGCAGGGTCAATGGCAGTGAAGAGGTGAGCATCAGCAGCAAGGTGAACGGAGGGATAAGGGTTAACACAGCTGTTGTTCGTCCTTCTGCCACCAATGTATGTGCCCATTGCGCCTTCATAGAAGGGAATTTGGCGGCAGCCTCTGCCTTGCTCACACTGCCTCTGAATTCTTGGCCTCCCTGGGAGCCCCACAGGCCTGGTTGAGCGGTTTCTAAGGCTGGATGCTTGACATCCCTGACCTAGAGTATCTGTTCCAGCATACAGCAGTTACGCCCTTCTTCATTTTTTTTCTTTGGGCATGTAGAGAATCTGCCAGTGGGTGCAAGGGCTTGATTCACCCTTCCATTGTTGTTATCAACCTGAGGTTATTTTATATATTTCATTGTGTGTGTTATCAACAGTGGAAAATCAACCATTCTCAGTACTGGAAAAAGGTCAGCATACTTATGTAACACAATAGAGCAGGTCACACTGAGGCTGCTGCTAAATAGCAATCAGTGCTGACAGAAATGGGTAACACTGCAGGTGATGATGCTTCTTTCTGTTCCTGCTGCTACTCCTGTGCACAGGGATATATCAACCCCAATTACATAGTTGGTATTTGCCATAGTTATGTAGCACACACAGATATAATGTTCAGGTGATGCTGTTTTTTATCTTTTCATCCCACTGCATATAAGAGAAGTGGGGAGTAGTCTTAGCTGCTATTCTTTCTGTAGAAGGACAGTTTAATGTCCTTTATTACTATGAACATTAGTTAACTTCTAACACATAGTATTGTGAAGGGTTTTCCCTCCCTCACTAGGTGGGTTGCAGACATGTGTGATCTGAGGGAGGCTGTAGAAATTGAAGTAAGATGAAGTGTTTTATCTCCCTCTGGAAGCTGGTGCTTCCTATAGCCAACCCAGGAAAAGATGTGTGTTGCTTTATCTTTATAAAAGTAGTGCCAGATTTTAAGAAATAGCAGTTTTGCTCCATCTTTCAAATTCTCTTGATGCTATGAGGTGCTTGGAGTTGCAGAGAGATGGTACTGAAAAATACCCATGCCCAAAAACATAGGCGGGATGTTCCAACTGGCTGCCAATGATGATGACTAAGAAGAGCCTAGAAAGGACAGGTTCAGTCCTGGGTACAGTGCAATCTGAGGAGAGGTAAAGACAGAGAGAGGACTGTCAGGAACTAGCAAACAAAGGTATTTCAGGAATCATTACATGTAGCAAGGACAGGGCTGGAGGATCCAGGAGAGCATCAGGGCAAGTCATGCTGAAATGCTAGGGATGCAGAACGGAAAGAGAGCAACTGAATCATAAGTTGAGTGTTTCACCAAGACAGATGTCCTCTGTCATACAAATTCCAACAGCCAACATGACAGGACGCCCAGAAAGGTCTCTGTCCCCGACGGGCCTTCGTGAAGCACTACTAGGATTCTGGCTCTCCGTGTTGGTGACCACCCTCTTTACCGGGTGTGGGTGTTACTGTGGTCGTTCGTCTTCCCGTGTCGCCAACCCCACTTCTCGCCTGCCACAACTTGCTGTTACCCTAGTGGGGCGGGGCTAGTTCACAGGTCCCTCGGTGGCCCGGGTCGGCCTTGTCAGTTACACACGGGGCTCCTGCCACCCCTACACCCTGGCCTCACGCCACCTGTGGCCTTCCTTCCCTGCGCCTGCTCAGTGATGGTCCTGCAGACTTCTATAGCGGCCTTCGTCTTTGAGTTTCCCCAAAACCCTTGGGTCACTCCTGCCCTGACATAGGGCCTTCCACACCCACCTGTATTGGTGCCTTAACCCTACTGCAATAGATACTTCACCACCAATCCATCACCCTACACACCATGAGCTACGTGCTTCCCAAAAGGGGTCCTTCTATACCAACTACCTCGCTGACCCACCACCAGCACCCTATGATCGTGCCCGGGAGTGATGCCTCCTAGATATTTAGTGCTGCCCCTTATCCTTCAATCGATTGCCCTCTATTCTCAGCAGTGATCCCACCCCGATCTCTCTCTCCTGCCAGGTGATCTTTCGGCCTCTCGCCCCTCTTCAACGCTTCCCGCACCCACCACCTCAGCACTTACTTCGCGGTGCTCTGAATCCTCCTGGGTGGTCTTAATCTTCCGTTGCTCACCCGATCTGGTGCCTCGGGATCTATCTGCCGGTGATCCAGTCATCACTCCTTCTCTCCGGGCCACCGTCCTCTCCAGCACTGGCTCTGCATCGTCTATCCCGCTGGGCTAGCGTTGGGGACGGCTTGGACAGCCATTCAATCCCCTCACCATCCACCGCCTCCGGAGCGGTGGCCGCCATTTTTAAATCCGCCGGCTGGCGTCTGATGTCACCATCAGCTGCTGGCCGCAGCTGTACATAGACGTGGCTAATGAGCCACGCAGGCTCTCCCTCCATCACAGCATCCTTCTTGTCTCGCTCTCCAGGTAAGTCTTCCTGGCTTCCTCGGGCCCCGGGACATAACCCCCACTGCCAGCTGCCTTGTGGCGGTTCCCGAGGTCACGCGTCACTGGTATCTGTGCCCTGTTGAGGACTTTGTCCGCTCCAGCTGCACACGTCAATATCCAGCTGCGCACGGCATCATCGCATCTAGAGAGGAAATCTGCAGTTACGTTATCCTTCCCCAGGTGATACGCAATATGAAATTTGAAGGGCTGTAGTGCCAATGCCCATCTCATTATGCGGGTGTCATTTGTTTTGGCCGTACTAAGCCATTTCAGGGGCGCGTGATCTGTTATGAGTGTAAATTCTCACCCAAGTAAGTAATAACGGAAGTGCTCCACCGCCCATCGGATGGCTAGGCCCCCCCGTTCGATGGTCGCATACCTGATTTCGGCAGGTAACAGTTTTCGGCTGGCGTAAGCCATGGGTCGGTCCACTCCAGCATCCTGCTGCGTCAGCACGGCCCCTAGTGCCACCGATGATGCGTCGGTCTGCAATGAAAAGTGTTTTTTGAAGTCAGGGGTGTGTATTAGCACATTGTTGCACAGTGCCCCCTTTAAAGCATGGAAGCTGCTTAACATCGCTCTGTTCCATTTTACCCCTTTTTGTCATGCCCCTTTTAAGGCTTCTGAGAGAGGCGCCGCCAGCTCAGAAAACCGGGGTACAAATCAGTGATAATAATTCACCAAGCCTAAAAAGGATTGTAACTGCTTGGTTGTTTGTGGGGCTTGGAATGAACGAATAGCCCGGCCCTTATCTTCTAATGGCCTGATGGTTCCTTGGTCTACCAGAAACCCCAAATATTTGGTGTATTTGTG
>NW_017728886.1:108018086-108022248 GCF_001723895.1 Crocodylus porosus | reverse complement strand
TGGCCCTGGCAACCAGGCACCTGAGCTGCCTGGGTGATTGACAGCTCTGCCAATCACCCTCTCAATCACGGAGCACCTCTGTGACTCCGTGACACCCATGATGAGGTGAACACAACTATATTGTCTATGTATGCCACGGCGTACTCAGTGTGGGGTGCCAGGAGTTGATTCATCAACCGTTGAAATGTTGCAGCAGCCCCATGTAGTCCAAATGGCATTTTAACAAATTCATACAGCCCCCATGGCGTTCCAAAGGCTGTCTTATGGTGGTCTTTCGGTCTCACTGGGATTTGCAAATATCCTTTGGCCAGATCCATTGTGGATATATAGCGAGCTGCCCCTATCCACTCTATGAGTTCCACTACCCTAGGCATGGGAAATGCATCAAACATGGCCACTTGGTTTACTTTCCAGTAATCCACGCAGAGTCTTAGGGCCCCGTCGGGCTTCCAGATCAGCACCAGAGAACTTCACCAGGGGCTCCATGATGTTGTAATGATGCCTAGGGCCTGCATCTTTGCTACTTCTTTACATACCTCCTCACTCAGGTGATGCGGTATAGGACGCCAACGGTCTCTTACTACTACTCCCGGCGGTGTCTGAATTGCATGGAAGGTGTTCTTGACCCACCCTGGGTCCTCAGAAAAGACTTTCTGATACTCCTTAAGGAGTTCTGTCACATCCTACTTCTGGTGCAGGGTCAGCTCATCGCTCACCTTAATAGCCCGCCAGGGCTCCATCCCCCTTAGGTCCCATGCATCGGTCTGTTGCTCGGGATTTGGGACTGTCTCCTCTATAAAGGCTGCCCACCCTTCAGGTTGCCGCCATTCACACAAGAGGTTGATATGATAGATCTGCTTTGTCTTCACGTGCCCTGGGCGGTACAGGACCAGTGGGAGCAATAGGTCCCAGTGTCTGGGGTTGCCTTGCATGCATCGTCTCAACAGCCTCTTTAAGGTCCCATTCAGCCGTTCCACCAATCTGTTAGTTTGTGGGTGGTAAACCGATGTCTTCAGTTGTTTGATCCTCAGCATCTGACAAACCCCTCTTAGGACCCCGGGCATAAAGTTCCGTCCCTGATCCATCAATATTTCCCGTGGCACCCCCATTCGGAATATCCATTTTACCAACTCCTCTGCAATACAGGGAGCTGTCACTGACTGAAGTGGAACAGTGTCCGGGTATCGGCTGGCATAGTCAATGAACAGCAGAATATACTGGTACCCGTTACTGCTATGTGGCAGGGGCTCCACGATGTCCATGGCTATACGGGAGAATGGGAGATCAATAACTGGCATCGGCTTCAGGGGTGCTCAAGGTGGCCGATTTTCCCTGGTTTTCTGACAAATCAGACATTCAGCACATCGGCGGGCAATATCGTCCCCCAACCTGGGCCAGTAGAACCATCAAGCTATCTTGCTTATGGTGCGATCCCTCCCCATGTGGCCCCCCATGGGTGTAGTGTGAGCCAGTTGCCACACCACCTTTCGAAAACATCGCGGCACCGCAACTGAACTCGACTCTCCCTCTCCTTGTTCTCCAGTGTCACCTGATATAAGAGGTGATTCCTTACCTCGAATCAACACCTTGAGTCAGTAGGTTGAGCTGGAGGCTGGGTTGCGTCCATGGCCTGTGTCCACCAGTCCTGTAGCTCGGGGTCCTCCTCTTGAGCTTATTGGAATTGGGGCCCACTGGCGACGTCTCTCCAATTGAACATCTCGGTGTCTCTTTCCGGACTGGTATCCTCCCCTCCTTCAGCGTCTCCAAACCACCCATTTCTTAGGGTCATTTTCTTATGAGCGACCTCAACGTCGTGTACCCTCTCTAATACCTCGTACAGCAGGGCCCAATCCCACCCTAGTAACATCTCACAGGCTAAGCGAGGGGCCAGGCCTACCACTAACTCTCTGCGGTAATCCATAACCTTCAGATCGGCTTTAACTCGACGAAGGGTCTGCGTCTCGCCATGAAGGCACGACACCCTTACCGGTTCTATCCGGCCTGACAAGACATCTGGCAACAGGTCCACCCTTATTAATGACTGTGCACAGCCGGAATCTAACACGGCTTGGACCATACAGTCCTCAACCCACGCTCGCACCACCGGCCATTCCCAGACTGGCTTACCTTCCCCAGTCCCAAAACTTCAGTCCATGGGCTCCCCAGTGGCCTGCTCTCCAGGGACTTCCCTCAAGGTCCTTGTGATGTCTGTGGGCCATCGTCTCTCAGCTGCATGGCCTGGGCGCTCCCTAGCAAAATGCCCCACTCTGCCACAGTGGTACCACACCATGTCACCCCCTTGGGGTAGGTAGCTGGGTCTTCATTTTTCCACCTCCCTGGGTGCTGGTGTTGTCACTGTGGGGCCCCACTTCTCCCTGGGGTAATGCCATTCAGCCCCTGCAAAAGATTCAGCTAACTTCAATGCTTCCTCACACGTTTCCGGGGCGTGTTGCCTCACCCAGCGCTGTGTTCTCTCCTCTAAGTCGTTAATGAATTGTTATAATATTATTTTGTCTATCAGGGCAGCCATTGTGCATGTAGGTAACTTGACCCCTTTTCCAAACAGGTCTCTAAGTCGTTGTAGTAGCATTCTTGGTCGTCTTTCTTCAGACCCTTTCTTTGCTCTAAACAGCCTCCTGTAATGTTCGGAATCAAGCTCGAGGTGGTAAAGAATCACCGCCTTCACTGCCCCATAGTCTTGGGCCTTGTCTCTGTTTAGGGATTGGTAGGCCGCCTGAGCCATGCCCACCACCAGGGCTCCCAGTTGGCTGGCCCAATACCTCTTGTCGAGGCCTGCCACAATAGCCTGGCATTCGAAAGCCTCAATATAAGCCTCAGGATCGTCATCAGCTGTCATCTTCAGCATCCCCAGTGCTGACGGGCTATGCTGCACCAGCAGCTGCTGTTGGGATGCCACTATCTGCGTTAAAGCCTGTAAGTTCTGAGCTAGCAGGTCGGCCAGGCCCATCTTGGTTGGTTGCATCCCGATCTGAATGTATTCCTACGGTTTCCTGGCCAATGCACCACGTTGTCCCCGACGGGCCTTCATGAAGCACTACTAGGAGTCTGGCTCTCCATGTCGGTGACCACCCTCTTTACCAGGCGTGGGTGTTACTGTGGTTGTTCGTCTTCCCGTGTTGCCAACCCCGCTTCTTGCCTGCCACAACATGCTGTTACCCTAGTGGGGCGGGGCTAGTTCACAGGTCCCTCGGTGGCCCGGGTCGGCCTCGTCAGTTACACACGGGGCTCCTGCCACCCCTACACCCTGGCCTCACGCCACCTGTGGCCTTCCTTCCCTGCGCCTGCTCAGTGATGGTCCTGCAGACTTCTGCAGCGGCCTTTGTCTTTGAGTTTCCCCCAAACCCCTGGGTCACTCCTGCTCTGACGTAGGGCCTTCCACACCCACCTGTATTGGTGCCTTAGCCCTACTGCAATAGATACTTCACCACCGATCCATCACCCTACACACCATGAGCTACGTGCTTCCCAAAAGGGGTCCTTCTATACTGACTACCTCGATGACCCACCACCAGCACCCTATGATCATGCCCGGGAGTGATGCCTCCTGGATATTTAGTGCTGCCCCTTATCCTTCGATCGATGCCCTCTATTCTCAGAGGTGATCCTGCCCTGATCTCTCTCTCCCGCCAGGTGATCCTTCGGCCTCTCACCTCTCTTCAGCGCTTCCCGCACCCACCACCTCAGCACTTACTTCGCGGTGCTCTGAATCCTCCTGGGTGGTCTTAATCTTCCGTTGCTCACCCGATCTGGCACCTCGGGATCTATCCGCCGGTGATCCAGTCATCACTCCTTCTCTCTGGGCCACCGTCCTCTCCAGCACTGGCTCTGTGTCGTCCATAGTTTCATAGTTTCATAGTTTGTAGGGTCGGAAGGGACCTGAGCAGATCATCTAGTCTGACCCCCTGCCATGGCAGGAAAGAGTACTAGGGTCAAATGACCCCAGCTTCTCTTGGAAGCTGGTTCCAGACCTTAGCCACCCTGACTGTGAAGTAGCACCTTCTGATATCTAACCTAAACCTACCCTCTGCCAGCTTGTGACCGTTATTCCTGGTCACTCCTGGTGGTGCTCGGGGAAACAGTGACTTCCCCAATGCCTGCTGATCCTCCCTGACTAGTTTATAACAGGCCACAAGATCCCCCC
>NW_017728886.1:108004123-108017854 GCF_001723895.1 Crocodylus porosus | reverse complement strand
ATCACCTCCTTGGACCTGCTCGAGATGCATCTGTGGATGCATGCCAAGGTGCGGTTGGCCTTCCTGACTGCCTCTCCACACTGCCAGCCCATGTTCATCTTGGAGTCAATGATCACTCCCAGATCCCTTTCCACCTCCGTGCTGACAAGAGGGGAGTTCCCCAACCTGTAGGTATGGTTCGTCCCGCTGGGCTAGCATCAGGGACGGCTTGGACAGCCGTTCGATCCCCTCACCATCCACCGCCTCTGGAGCGGCGGCCACCATTTTTAAATCCACCGGCCGGTGTCTGATGTCACCGTCAGCTGCTGGCCACAGCTGTACATAGACATGGCTAATGAGCCGTGCGGGCTCTCCCTCCATCGCGGCGTCCCTCTTGTCCCGCTCTCCAGGTAAGTCTTCCCGGCTTCCTCGGGCCCCAGGACAGTCTCATTGGAGCCTATTGTGCTTGTGCCCATCTCTGCTCGAAGGCTTGCTCCCAAGCCACCTTGCCCCAGCAGCTGACCTTGTTTGCCAGGGAACCTCGCGTAGACCCCAGAGGGCACCTTGATTACCTTTGGGATGTCCCCCGAACTCACCTGCCATGACTTTGGATGGTCTTTCATAGTTTGTAAACTATGAGGGTACCTCCAGAGTGGTCACGTGTCCCAGCGGATGTTTCCAGGGCTCCAACCTCCCCTACACCCTGGCCATATGCCAATCTTCTGGATCAGCCTCAAGATCTTTAGTGGCTATTCTCCGTTGATATCTTCCTAGGCCCCATGTCCTTCCTTGCCGATGGGCGCCTTGGGCTCTGACTGGACCCAGAGGGTCTGGTGACCCACGGCCTTTGGAGATGTCCCTTCTGATGCCCAGTGCTATCTATGGGAGATGCTGCTGTTCCTCTTGGTGCTCTCTCATGGTCTCTTTCCCGCCTTTGACTGGGGTCACTGCTACCCCAGCCTGGGATGGAGGGCTATGCTAACCTGCACTAGACAGGAAACTAAAATAGAACAGCCCGAAAAAGGAAAACACAATTGAATACCTTCACCAACGTAAAGCCCTGGGCCCCAGCAGCAACCCAACGTGAAAAACAAAAACTGATACCCCCGACTACAAGAATAATGAGACAAGGAAGGACAAAACAGACCAGGGGAATCACAGGAGGTGTCCCGTACTCACTTAGTCCCCTAACGCCCCTAAGCAAGTGCACCCTCAGGGCCGGGGTCCATGCCTCCACCCCAGCCGGGGTCTCCTCCTTTCCCTGTGGGACCCTTTTCTGCCCTGTGGCTGCAGCCCCCATTGCCTCTTGTAATCGCTCCCACACCAGCTCTCCCTGTTGGCTCTTTTGATCCCCACCAGGCTTCTCTGGCATGGGGATTCCCCATGGCTCCTGCTGCCACCACCACTGCTGCTGCTACCAGCTTCCCTGCCAGCGTCTTCGATCCCTGCCAGTCTTCCCTAGCTCGGGGATCCTTTGCAACTCCTGCTGCCTCCACCACTGCTGGTCTCCTTGCCTGCATCTTCAATCCCCGCTGGTCTTCCCTGGCTTGGGGATCTTTTACAGCTCCTGCAGCCAATGCTGCTGCCAACTGCAGCAGCTGGATGCACTCTGTCCGGCGGCTCCCCACAGTTTGGCACGGCTGATAAACCGCTCAGGCAGTTTTCCGCAGTGCGCCTCCTCGCTTCCCTGGGCCCCTGCAGCAGGTATGGGTTTTTTTTCTTTTTCTTTGAACTGGGGTCTGCCTCTGACCGAGGCTTCCCCCTTGCCTGATCCTGTGTCCCTGTGACAGTGCTCTTCAGACTACACTCTGCTAACTGATAGGGGCTCTTCCCACTTCCTGATATGTTTACACCTAGCAAGCATCAAGAATCACTGGATGGGTGGGGTATAATTCACCTTTCCACTATGCTTCTTTTATGGTGGAGTACATTGCATTTCTGGAAGGAAACAGTCTTCAGAATATAACTTTTATTTTGTCCTTGCCCTACGGAAGGAAGAAAGTGATTCCTCAAGTTCTCCCTTCCCATGAAATGGCCCAAAAGGTTCTAGCCTTATTTTGGTTGATGTTTCATACTAGTAACTCTTATTATCAGATTTTTTGCAGGTGTTGAAAATACTATTGTGCAATGGGAATAATTGTGTAAATATTTGGTCCAGATAGAATCCACTACTGTCTGGTCCTTGCCCCACTGTAGGAAATGCATCAGGAGAGGGTGCAGGGCGTGGGAGGAACTGATTTAATGTGGTAGAATTTCACACTTCCACATTCAAGTCTTGCCATGGAGAAAAAAGAAAGAATGAAAGAAAAGACCTAAATATATGAGGAAATTTTTGCTTGCAAAAGAATTGTCCATCTTCAAATTAATTACAAGGAAAAATGTAAAAAACTACCAATAGACTCTCTCATGGCAATAAAGCATATTGAAAATAGAAATTAAGTTGAGAACTGAAACTGTATATATACTCCTGACTTTTTGGTTAGAGTAATAACTTGCAGAGTCAGCATGTAGTATATGTAAATAAAACAGCCATCTCACATACATGCAGCATGAGAGAAATGTTATAATTCAGGTAATTTCTTATGGAAAAAATATCCTGTATTTGAGGGATATTTATTATTTAAATATATTGCATAAAAATAAACAAGTAATATTTATGTAACAAGAAATGAAGACAGAACACAGGTACACTTACTGTGTTTTGGCTATAAGTGAAATCCAGCAATTAGCCATTATTTCTAGAACATCTACCTCTGGTCACAAAAAAAGAAGAAGTTATTTTTCCCCTATGGAAAAAAAAGTCTGATTTAAGTGAGCAGGTTGTTAAGAGATTGGAATCTTCAGTTTTTCTACAAGATGTATTAACCTCTGCTGTAACTTCCTATATTAGTACGATCCCTCCATCCATTAGCAGAATATCCATCAAGCAGATGTATCTCACTGCAAAGGCTGTGCCCACATTAATCCTAGTACTTGTCATTAGGCATTTAAGTATAGCATACATTGCCTATGCGTTTTGTTAAACAGCAAAGCATTACAATATGTAGATTCACTATATCTTTCTCTCTGCAGATAAACAGATTATTACTTCTGTAGTTTACTCTGACCCAAACACTAAGAGCCAGATTCTATTTCACCTATTAGGCAAGTAAGTGGACTTAAATGTTTAAGTACGATTTTGTGTCCCACCATGTTCTAGTCCTGAAAAATCCATTAAGGCATTTACTCATGTAATTCACCACCGCCTGACCCTTCAGATCGAGTCACAAAAAAGCAGCAAGAAGGTAGGAGGACCCAACTACCTTTTCCACGATCTTTTTTAGGGATTCAAGCAAGGTGGAACGGAGTTGCACTTAGGTGCCTTAGCCCAGTTACACACCTTATAGGTGGAATAGAATCTGGCCCCTAGTTTAATCTCAATACACTAGACACTTGCTTGCAGCAACGTTGTATGAGAGTGTGTTTCTGCTGGGCACTTTTTTTCTTGCTTTTATTACTGACCTGGTAACAGCAAAATAACTTGCACATAAGAAAAATATTTGTGAAGTGGGGAGGTAATTTTGCATTGTGATGAATGGGCAGGTCCTCCTTGGCATCAGGTTACACACTAGCTATTTTTCTGCCAAAACCAGACAAAATGCCAAGAAGTCTCTCACTTAAAGAACAAGTCAAGATTATCAGAGACTGTCACGCTTCTGGAGTTAATCAACACCAAGAAGCAGTTAAGTGGGAAAGGCACAGAGAAATTGCTTGCAGAATCTGGAAGCTGAGGGATAAGCTTTCAGCTGATGCTGAAAATGGGTTGATGAAGGGTTGTCATGAATGCGAGTACAAAGGAAAGTCCCTCATGTTGATGAGGTTCTTTACAGGGGTCAAGTAGAAGAGGGCAGAGAGAGCTATGATTCCTGGGCCTGCAATTATGGAAAGTCTCAACTTTCTGCTTCACTGGGACATGTTGTAACGCTCTGCTGTTTATCTGCAGACTTTTGAGACAAGTAACCATTAGTTTACACAAGATTTTAATAAGCCCCTTAAAATGGAGGGAAACGTGGAGAGAAACCAGTTGCTGAACAATGGCAGAGTGAAAGATTTCCTTACCAGTTGTCCTCAGCTGACATCTACATGGCTCATGAAACAAGACTTTATCTGGAAAGCTGTGTGATTGAGGACAGATATAAAAAGGGAGAACCCAGAAGATGGGAAAGTCGCATAGGTCAGGAGAAGTGTGGTTGGTTGTGCTACCGTGGGTGGGAGTGACAAATTCGTTCTGTGCCAGATTGGGAAGTCAGTTACCCTTACTGCATTCTGGAAGACATCACCATGCTTTCTCGTGATTAAAACAGTTCAGCAAATGTCAGGATGTAAGGTGATCTGTTAATAAACTGGCTGAAAAAATGGGATCAACAGGTTCAGCTCCACAGCTGTTAAACATTCCCCTCACTAGACAACTGCTCTGCAAACTCCTAAGGAGCGGTGCTCACTAACATTCAGTTCAGATCTCACTCCCCAGCACTACGTCTCTGATGCCACCTCTGGATCAAGGTGTGATTGAGGACAGGAAATAATGTTAATAATCAAAGAACACAAATTAGACCTCTGTTGCTCCTAACACAGACTCCTGTACAGATTTTCAGACTGCTCTGAAATCTATGAATATGCTAGATTACATTCATTTTGCTTGGGCAAGATTATAAAACCAACTATTTCCACCACTTTCAAGAAAAGTAATTTTTGTGCCAGGGAAGAAAATGCAAAATGAGGGTATGGAAAAGTCTGATGACCCTCTGAATGATGTTCCATTTCCTGACAACATGACAAAAAGGGGTGCGATAGCTATTGGGGCTATAACTAATGTCTTGCTCAGATTCAGAGTCAACCAATGAGGAGTTACTCAGCACTGCAGCTGAGGCAAGGCTAGAAGAGTGAGTGTGAGTCAAAAGAACAGGTAATCGAGGTCGTGAAGATGATTGTAGTGAAATTTCACTTCTGATAAATTCATAGGTGCTAGAGGTTTTGATTGTCTCATAGGCGAGCACTTCTCACAGCTAGAAGGGCCAAGTGACAGAGTTAGTGGGTCTGTTGGAGACTCTGAATCCTGTCCCCAAAATAAAATGGCACTGAGAAGAGGCAGAGCAAATTATCACACAAAATGTGTGTGTTTACCCTTTTAAAAACAATTTACATGTTGATAGCCACTGTAGAATGAACTTTATAGTGTAAACTCAAATCACTACTGCTCCTTTGATACAGTACACATGAAAACACCAAAAATACTTTTCGTCTCCCAGAAAATGTTGTAAAAATGCACAGAGGGACAGATTTGATGCCACCTATTAGGCACGTAAGTAGATTTAGTTGCCTAGGTGTGATTCTGTTCCATCCTGTTTGAAGTTCTGAAAAACCATTAATACAAAAGGAGGCTGGGTCCTTTTTATTTCCTCACTGCTTTTTTTGTGATTCAGTCTCAAGGGTCAAATAACAGCACGCATTACAAAATAGCCAAAGACCCACGTAGGTTGTATGTAAGGTGCTCAGGCTTTTGTGGCATTTTGGAACGGCAGCCTGGAATCCTGCAGGTTTCATTGACACTAAATAAAAACCTTTGTGTTTATGAATGAATATAAAAATAAGCACAGCTGGGAGAGCAGCCTTGTGGTTGTAATTTAGATATAGAATTAATTTTCCCCCTACTTTTACAGGGATCAGTTCTCAGCTCCGATCTCTCCTGTTACCCATTATCTCAGCACAGCACTGCATGTCCAGTTTCCCTAAAAGAGCATCTAAGCACTCTTCATGCCTTTGGGAAAACCTTGGCTTGTCCAAAGCAAGCTCAAAACAATCTGCTGTCCCTTTCCTCATTGTTTCATTGGCTGGAATTCTTTAGGGAGATGGAGCAGTGGAAAAAGTTTTTCCGACAGGACAGTTTTACAATAGTTCCTGACAGCTTAATCCATTCATTATGTTGACAATTAAAACCAAAGCCTCAAAGTGAAGTTGGGAGATGACTGCAGCTGAGGGAGCTGAGGCTGCAATGGCTTATGTCATACTGCTTGTCTGTGCCCAGCTTGCTAAATGATCCAGATACCTCTGTATCAGTGACTTGCATTCACTATATTTCTCTTCTCTAATTCCTTATTGATAAGAGTCGCATATCAACCACTCCATTATTGTGCCCGGTATCAATGTCAGGTTGACTGACCTGTAATTACCTAGGTCACCACATTTACCCTTTGAAATATCATCATGATGGTGCTTTTCATCCAGCTCTCTGGAATTCCCTCATGTTTCTGAGATTTATTAACAGTTAACATCAGCAGCTAATCCCCAGGTAACAACTTTGAAACTCTTTAAGTGAAAGTTATTTAGAAGTGATTGCCAAACAACAGCTTACTTTAAACATGACACCTTCTCTTTAGTTATCGATGAAATATAAAATATTGTTTCATCACCACAGTGTACTGAAATGGCATTTAGCCTTGATCAAACACAGACCAGAGTATTTATCTAAACACTTCTCTGCCTATCATTTGACAGTCCCACCAGCTCCATAACAGAATGGACTTCTGCCAGGTGTCAGAATTCCTTGCATTTCAGGTATATTTTAAAAAAAATCTATCGTAATGTCCTTTGCCCTGGTCGGAAGGGAATTTTAACAATGCCTGTTCACGGTCCTTATCAGGTATGTGATCCCATGTGAACATACTAAAGATACTGCCCACCTACGTCATCATCAAACATGCCACAGTGCTCCCCACTAGCAGCAGTGTAGAGGTGGCCTCAGGGCACCATCAGTGAACCAATTAGCATGGGGATGGGCTAACTGTCACTGTCACTTAGAAGTGCCAGTTAACCTGCCTGAAGCACCAAGTCGACACAACTGCATTGCTTTCAGGTCAGGAGGAAGCCTTCTCAGGATTGAAGTGCACTGCTGGCAGGCACAGCAAGCTTCTCATGCCTACTTATCATTACTTATATTGATTTATCATACTTTATGGCTGCTTTTCCATTCACAATCATCTTGGATGCTTTTAAACTGAAGTAGCAATCTTGCATGTCTGTTGAATTACTGTTGTTTTCGGGCATCCTGTAGTCAATTTAAACAAACCTTGATTTTCATTCACACTTCTTGGCTTGAATACTTGCTGCCAATCAGTTTCAGAATTATTTTGCATATGAAGAAGCTGGCCAGCTTAAGGGGTTGTGTCATGTTGGTTGCTTCTGTAAAGCCTCAAAATTGCCTTAAAGCTTAAAGTATGCTTAAAGCATATACCCAATGTGAAGTGTGTTTAAGTGGATTTCTGACAACGGATTGCTGAATCAGAAGCTAAGTACAGAAATCTGAATCAGTCTATATATGATCTACTGAATAAGATGCACCTTTTCTCTCTCAAAGATCAAGATTACAAATGAAGATCTTGTTAGAAGTTCCTGAGTAATCTGCAGCAAGCTACTTAAACTTTTTGTTCCTCATTAACTCCATCTTGGAAATGTGTGGTTAGGGAGGCATACTAACAAAGGTTCTTTGTGGGATGTCTTTTCACTTTTCAAAAAGTAGCCAAGTCAGTTTTGAGGCAAACACTGAAAAGATTTGACTGCAACATGTTTTACTTTCTCCATAAACATTTTCATAGAAGACAAGGCAGGGTGCCACCTTAGAGACTGATTCAGAGGGTGTGTCTACACAAGATGCTTAATGAACAGAACACGAATTCTACTGCGCAGTAGTGTGGTGGGCAAAACCTGTGCTAATGCGCTAATGCACAGTAGAATAAATCTACTGCACATTTACATCCCCAAAAACCCATTCAACTGTGGTAATGTGGAGTAGTGCCAATTACAGTGCATCAAGTTAGTGCCTGTCCTTATGGGTACCAAACTTAATGTGCTGTAATTATGGTGGATTAATGAATGAGTACATGCACCCAGACAGAGAAACTTTCATAGGCAATAGAGTACTTTGTAAGATGCTTTCAGACTTGCCTTCAGACTCGCATGGCTAACTGCGTCTCTAATATTTGTGTTGCTAGTTGGCAGGAAAGATTAAAGGATACAAAAATATGGCAAAAATATTTGAGGCAGTTGAATTAAGTTGTTAAATCTTCAAATGTATTGTTTAAATATGTGAGAGGCAAGGATTCTTGTGGTGGTAGCTTTTTTTGGACAAACTGAATGATTGGGAAAGATTTAAGCTTTCAGGTAACACAAGACACTTCCTCAGGTTTCTCCAAAGAGAGATGTGAGGTCCACAAAAATCCTCATCCCATGAATATTTCCTGGGACTGTCATGCCTGCAACATCACTTTGACCCTACCATTCTGTTTAAACAGCATTTAAAAAATGTATTAGTTACCAGTGAAACAACATTAAATATTGAAAATGTTGAAAATAGTGGCCATCTTTAAGAAAGGGAAGAAGGAGGATCCAGGGAACTACAGACCAGTCAGCCTCCCCTCAGTCATTGGAAAAATCATGGAGAAGGTCCTCAAGGAATCCATTTCTAAGCACTTAGAGGAGAAGAAAGTGATCAGGAACAGTCAGCATGGATTCACCAAGGGCAAGGCATGCCTGACCAACCTGATTTCCTTCTATGATGAGCTAACTGGCTCTATGGCTGCAGGGAAAGCAGTGGATGTGATATATCTTGACTTTAGCAAGGCTTTTGACATGGTCTCCCACAGCATTCTTGCAAGCAAGCTGAGGAAGTATGGGTTGGATGAATGGACTGTAAGGTGGATATAAAGCTGGCTGGATCATTGGGCACAATGGGTAGTGATCAGTGGTTCAAGGTCTAGTTGGCAGCCGGTATCAAGTGGAGTGCCTGAGGAGTCAGTCCTGGGGCTGGTTTTGTTAAATATCTTCATCAGTGATTTGGAAGATGTGGTGGATTGCATCCTAAGTAAGTTCGCAGATGACACCAAGCTAAGGGAGTAGTAGATATGCTGGAGGGCAGGGCTAAGATTCAGTGTGACCTAGACAAATTGGAGAATTGGCCCAAAAGAAGTCCCATGAGGTTCAACAAGGACAAGTGCAAAGTCCTGCACTTCAGAAGGAATAATCCCATGCACTAGTAAAAGCTGGCTAAGCGGCAGCTCTGTAGAGAAAGACCTGGGGGTTACAATGGACAATAAGCTGAATAGGAGTCAACAGAGTGCCCTTGTTACCAAGAAGGCTAACAACATGCTGGACTGCATTAGTAGAAGCACTGCCAGCAGATCAAGGGAAGTAATTATTTGCACTGGTGAAGTCATCTAGAGTACTGTGTCCAGTTTTGTGTCCTGCACTACAGAAAGGATGTGGACCAGGTAGAGAGAGTCTAGTGGACAGCAATGAAAATAGTTTGGGGGCTGGGACACATACATGACTTCTGAGGAGAGGCTGAGAGAACTGGGCTTATTTAGTCTGCAAAAGAGAAGACTGAGGGGGGATCTGATAGCAGCCTTTAACTAGCTGAAGCGAGGTTTGAAAGAGAATGGAGCTAGACTCTTCTCAGTGGTGGCAGGAGACAGAACAAGGAGCAATGATCTCAAGTTGCAGCAAGGAAGGTTTAGGTTGGATATTAAGAAAACTCTCAGTAGGAGGGTGGTGAAGCACTGGAGCAGGTGGTGGCAGAATCTCCATCTTTCTAGGTTGTTAGGGCCCAACTTGACCAAGTCCTGGCTGGGATGATATAGTTGGGGATGGTCCTGATTTGAGCAGGAGGTTAGACCAGATGACCTCCTGAGGTCCCTTCCAAACCTAATTTCTTATAATTTCATGAATGTGATAAATTTTCTTCAGTTTAAGGTGGGGTGAAATAAATCTAAATATTTGATGGTATTTGTACCCTTAGCTATCAAGAAGTTATATTATCTTCATAATAAAATTGCACACACTCACTGAGCTGAGGCTGAAACTGTTCAGCGAAGTTGCCAACTCAAAAAAAATTATTACTAATAATCTGTACATTTCTTCATACTTTCCAAAGGAGGAAGCAAGTCTGATCACCTGAAATCTGAGATACTGCTCCTGCCTTTGTTTCAAGGTAATTTGCATCATCACAGATCCTCACAAGAGGTGAGGGATTGCATACCAGCTATGAACTGCCTGCCCAGAGGAATTTTCCATCTACTGACTTCTCAGTGAAATCCTATGAAATATGAACTTTCATTTCTACTCAGGAGAACTTTTACAGTCTTTTCTCCAATATCTGATGAAGGGTGTTTGTGCCCAAAATCTTGCAATTAAAGGCTTCCCTTGCAAAAATCTTGTTGGTCTAATAAAAGATACCATCTCTACTACAAGCCTTGACTACATTTTCTAGTGCCTGCATCTATAGGTACTAGCAAATGATGCTAAGTTAATCTACTGTGCCGCAACTGCGATAGATAGTGAAGCTTTACTGTGCATTAGTCTAATATGCAGTAAAGCATCTTGTGTAGACACACCCAGGGTGCATCACCAGATGCATTTCTAAACAGCAACCAGTATATCCACGCAGCCTTTCTTTTTGCTAGAACAGTGGTTTTCAACCTTCTTTTATTTGTGGACCCCTAAAAATTTCAAAAGGAAGTATGGACCCCTTTGAAAGGAAATTTTGAATGAAGGTATGGACCACTTTGAATGGTAAGTGTGGGTATTCACATACTTTTGATTGCTCATAGTTATCTTTTTTGGACCCCTTAGACATAATCTGTGGACCTCCAGGGTCTGAGGACCACAGGTTGAAAATCACTTCGCTAGAATATTCCAGTTAAGCTCTTCTAGTCTCTTCTCATACCATTGGCTCTCTATTCCCCTGATTATCCTAGGAATCCTCTCTGCACCAGTTTCAGTTTGAGTTCATCTTTCTTGAACATGGGTGACCAGAACTGCATATAGGGTTTCAGATAAAAGAAATCAAAGGGAGCAGTACGGAGCTCCTGGCATTCCACAAGAAACAACTTAGCAGAACATCTGCAAAAAAGATGACAATATTTTTGCTTAATGGCAACTTATTTTCTTCACAGGTAGCTGATACATGAATTGTCAAAGAGAATGTTAAAAATCTGTGGAAGTGTTAATAAAAGCTGTTTTAGAGCTAAAAGCCTTCAAGAAAACATGAATAAGTCAAAATTTCAAACAAGGGAAATTTTTAAATGATGTTAAAAATGACAAAGCAAGAATTTTCTTCAAATGTGAAAATACCTATTTACTTTTTCCTTGAGATTAAACCTACCAATTTTTAGCTCAAGCCAGTTTTCAAAGATGAAATTAGAGAGAAGCACAAACAGGACTATGCAATGGAAATTGACTGCAATTTAATATGGAGAGGCTAATACCTCTCTTTAGCCTTGTGTAGATGGTAAATATTATTTACACATAAGTATAAGTGGAAGAAATATTCATACAACAAATTTATGATGTCCTTGCAATTTATCATATACCTTGACTTCCTCTACTTCCTTCTGTACCTCCCTCAAGATTTATTTTAACATTCTAAGTTCAAAAAGTAACCTTTTATGAAGTCTGCCAGGCAGAGAAAAATGTTAATATACTTACAATAAATATGGAATGTGTCTCAAAGATTGTGGAGGACAAGATATCTTTTAGGAAAGATTTGGACCTGGCCCAATAACAGTTCTTCCGCATCTAAAAACATTACAACTTTAATATCCATTACTTTACCATTCTGTTGGTGCATCTGCACAAGATGCTAAACATGCAGTAGACTAATTCTACTGTGTATTAGCGCGTCATGGCAAAAGTTGTGCTATTGCACTCATGCACAGTGGAATTATTAGCGTCACTAAAAAGGTGTGTGTCAGCCCTACTGTGCAGTAGTGCCAGTTACTATGCATTGACTTAGTGCCTGTTATTACAGGTACTAAACTTAATGCACCATAACTATGGTGCATTAATGCATGTGTAGACATGCCCAGGATGACTCAAAATAAGAACCATGTATCATTTCCATGCATTTGAGAGCATTTAAGTTATTCAGACTAAAACACATCACAACAATGTTGTTATCACAACTATTACACAACCAGGACATTCAGAGGTAAAGTAATGCCTGAAACAAATTCTAACATATTTTGATACATTTAAGGTTGTAAACACCCTTAGCTCTGCCCCTATGGTGAAAATAATTAGGACTAATGCTTGTAGTTATGACAGCAGTCACTAGATGGTGCTGTTACACAGTTCTTTATGAAGAGCATAAGCAATTAAATGCTGTATTGATAGCCCTGTGGTGAAGTTTGTTTTGGGGGAAGCTGTTGCAAAGAGCATAATATTTACATTATATCTAGTGTCAGATTTTGTTGAGGATTTGGTTTCTGGGAGCCAGGCTTTAGTATCAAAGTTAATATCCATAATAGTCTGTGGCTTACATAAGCATTAGCTTCATAAAGGAAACTATTTAAAGGGGAAACAAACTGCCTGATCCTTCTGGAAGAGACAGAGAAATAAACAAACAGCTGAACCCCCCCCCCCACAAATAGACAAACAAAAAATTCCAAAATGAAGCTCTGGCAGGCTTCCTTCAAATAAATAAGTGGTGTTGCCTAATGAAGACTGTCTCACATTGGAATGCTTATCTAACTCTATCCCACCTTTGCAGTTGGTCCAATAAAAGATATCACCCTAAGAAATCCTTGTCTCTCCAAATGAATTATAATTCTCCTGCTATGAAGTGTTTTAGGTTGTACCAAATCTTGATTACTTAGGTTTTGGAAATGGCATAATGTAGTCTATGTAAATAAAACCCTTTTTGGAAGTGTTGTCAGTAATGAGAGCTAACTGTGTAAGTAGTGGTCCCTCTGAAAACAACCATGACCACTAGCTTGAGCTTCTCCCAGATTTTTTAGGATCACTAAATACCTTCTCTGGGCACCCTTACTAGGCATTACTTCTTCACTTATAAGTATTGCACCTGCATATGAAACAAGGAAAACTTTAGTAGAAGAACAGAGAACACAGCATTGGGAAAATTCAGCAGCAACGTAACTTTAAGTATAGTAAATAAAATACTCCATCAATAATTCTGGACATAGCCTGTTAATTTGGTTCTCTGCATGCCAGTCTGAACATTCAATAGGCATCCATTGTTTTTTCCATATGACATTTACTTTTCTTCAGTGTTTGTCACCATGGGATAGCTTAGTTCCAGAGCCCTGAGATGCACTTAAAAGGGGAATTTCCCACTTACTCAGGAAGTTATACCACTAAACCAATTATAATGGAACAAACTTTAGTCTACATGGCAGACGCCTGGGTGGATCCCATCGCCCTGCCATTCAGTTACTAGTTACAGTAGGTCACAGCCCTATAGTATGCCTTGATAGACTAGCAAGAGCATAACCTCCCCTGTTCAGCCTGCCTTTTGTTCCTAATATGAGTATCCTATATACTTTGTCACAAACAAGCAAGCACAGGGGCCTTAAGGTAATGGATCAAACCCTCCGACTGAACTGACTCCCAGCCCAGAGCCCCAAGGTGTAGTCTTCCAGCGAAGTTTGTCCTTGATGACCCCCTGAGCTACTTCCAGTTCCTACCTCTCCTTCTTGGACTAATTACGACCATTCTTTGATAGGCTGGTTTCCTGTCCTAGTGGTAGGTGCCTGGGATGCACATGAGGCCCTCCCCATTCTGCTGCACTGCTGCAGGGCTCCTGGTTCAGAGCCCTTCTCTTCTCCAGAGCCAAGTGCAGACTTGTCTGGCTGCCTTTTTTATCCTTCTGTTGTAGCTTGGGCCTCCTGAATAGTTAACTGGGAGACTGGTGGTCACCTCTAA
>NW_017728886.1:108001845-108004023 GCF_001723895.1 Crocodylus porosus | reverse complement strand
AAATAGACAAACAAAAAATTCCAAAATGAAGCTCTGGCAGGCTTCCTTCAAATAAATAAGTGGTGTTGCCTAATGAAGACTGTCTCACATTGGAATGCTTATCTAACTCTATCCCACCTTTGCAGTTGGTCCAATAAAAGATATCACCCTAAGAAATCCTTGTCTCTCCAAATGAATTATAATTCTCCTGCTATGAAGTGTTTTAGGTTGTACCAAATCTTGATTACTTAGGTTTTGGAAATGGCATAATGTAGTCTATGTAAATAAAACCCTTTTTGGAAGTGTTGTCAGTAATGAGAGCTAACTGTGTAAGTAGTGGTCCCTCTGAAAACAACCATGACCACTAGCTTGAGCTTCTCCCAGATTTTTTAGGATCACTAAATACCTTCTCTGGGCACCCTTACTAGGCATTACTTCTTCACTTATAAGTATTGCACCTGCATATGAAACAAGGAAAACTTTAGTAGAAGAACAGAGAACACAGCATTGGGAAAATTCAGCAGCAACGTAACTTTAAGTATAGTAAATAAAATACTCCATCAATAATTCTGGACATAGCCTGTTAATTTGGTTCTCTGCATGCCAGTCTGAACATTCAATAGGCATCCATTGTTTTTTCCATATGACATTTACTTTTCTTCAGTGTTTGTCACCATGGGATAGCTTAGTTCCAGAGCCCTGAGATGCACTTAAAAGGGGAATTTCCCACTTACTCAGGAAGTTATACCACTAAACCAATTATAATGGAACAAACTTTAGTCTACATGGCAGACGCCTGGGTGGATCCCATCGCCCTGCCATTCAGTTACTAGTTACAGTAGGTCACAGCCCTATAGTATGCCTTGATAGACTAGCAAGAGCATAACCTCCCCTGTTCAGCCTGCCTTTTGTTCCTAATATGAGTATCCTATATACTTTGTCACAAACAAGCAAGCACAGGGGCCTTAAGGTAATGGATCAAACCCTCCGACTGAACTGACTCCCAGCCCAGAGCCCCAAGGTGTAGTCTTCCAGCGAAGTTTGTCCTTGATGACCCCCTGAGCTACTTCCAGTTCCTACCTCTCCTTCTTGGACTAATTACGACCATTCTTTGATAGGCTGGTTTCCTGTCCTAGTGGTAGGTGCCTGGGATGCACATGAGGCCCTCCCCATTCTGCTGCACTGCTGCAGGGCTCCTGGTTCAGAGCCCTTCTCTTCTCCAGAGCCAAGTGCAGACTTGTCTGGCTGCCTTTTTTATCCTTCTGTTGTAGCTTGGGCCTCCTGAATAGTTAACTGGGAGACTGGTGGTCACCTCTAACCCTTTCTTGTCTGTGTGAGATTTATAGACCCCATCACAAACACCCAATGAAAGGAGTGGAGCACTTTACACATCTCAGAGCTAAAGCTTCAGTATCTCAATGGGATGTCCTCATTTAACTGGGCCTCCCACACTCTAAGTTGATCAGATAGGCTAGACCAATTTGTAGCAGGGACCCTGGAACTGTCCCCTCCTCTACCTTTACTGTGTCCAGCCTGCACACACACTGGGTGGGATTCTATTTCCCTGGGCATATCTACGTGGCAGTTTTCTAGCCATGTAAATACTCCAAATGCCATTCACATGCAGGCAGTGATTTTACTTTGGGTGTAGTATGAATATGTAAGTAGCTATGCATTGACTGTGAATGTGCAGTAGGTTGCATGCTGGCTGTGTGTACATGCAACTATGTACATGTACCTGTGGTGGATGCATATTGGTTCCTAAGGCCTGAATATGCAGGGGGTCAAAAACCCATGACTAGCAGGTGGTATAGTCTGTTTTATCCCCCAAAACTGAGTGGCTACGGCACTTGCCCAGGGAAAAATAAAGCCCTTCACCCAGGAGGAGGAGAGGTCTGAACCTGTATCTGATTTCCCAGCAAAATGCCATGCCACTGGTCAGGCTTGATCAAGGCCTGTCTCTGGCTTTCCTTTTACAGGGACCTCCCAGGCAGTCAAGGGTGAGAGGTCTGTAGATCCAGGAGGAACAGACTAAGCCAGACAGTATATGACTCAGGGTGTGTCTACATGTGCAGTTAATGCATACAAATAAACTCCAGGCTTATTGCTCCAGAGTTCATTGCTGTCAGGTGCGTTGTTTGAATGTGCACCCAGGAGCAATAAACTCCAGAGCAGTAAGGTCCCGAGTTTATTCATGTG
>NW_017728886.1:107990502-107991912 GCF_001723895.1 Crocodylus porosus | reverse complement strand
GAGTCTGTAAAGGACCTCAGATTGCTGAGCCAGACATGCAAGTTTGGAGACCTAAAAGAGTCAATGATCAGAAACCAAATCATATTGGGTATAAGGGATGCAAGCCTCAGGAAAAGATTGCTAGAGGATCCTGAGCTTAATTTAGAATAGGCAGTTAGAATGTGCCAAGTGGCTGAGATGACAAATGCCAGGCTGCAGAAACTGGAGGAAAAAACAGAACAAGCTGAACTAGACAGGATTACAAGACTACAAAAACCTAAAGCAACATATAAACAATACAGAAAGGAGGACCACACTATGAAGCAGGCAAGTGGAGGCCAAAGAAAATTGCTGGAAGAAGCAATGGTCAGCTGCAGATGCTGTGGTGGTTACCACAAACCCATGCTATGCCCCAGATTTGGTAAGTGCTACAACAAATGCAAAAAAATCAATCACTTTGCAAGAGTTTGCAGAAAAGAGCAGGATGCACCATACAAGAAATAGCAGGTGCATGTTCTATGCAACAAGGAAAAGGAAAAATTCCTCATTGGCACAATACAAGAAGTTAATTCTCCTGAGGATTGGACAATCACCTTGGACAGCAATGGACTAATGGTAACTTTTAAATTAGATACAGGGTTAAAGGTCAATGTAATACTAGAATACATTATTCAAAAAATGAAAACTAAACCTGTGTACTATGAGAATAAGAAAGTGAAACTTAGAGCATATAATGGGAACATGATTTCAACCAAGGGTGTTTGTGTACTGTATGTTGGATACAAGGGCAATATAGTAAAATTCAGTTTGTAACAATCCCGGGAAAGCTAGTGCCAATGATTGGGTTGTTAACATATAAAACTCTAGGTCTGATTAAGAGAATGGATGTCATTGAGGGACTAAGAAAGCAAGAACATAGATTAAGAGTTTTATGATGTGGTTCAAGGCATAGGAAAACTGTCAACTAAGTACAAGATAGAATTAAGAAAACTAAGTACTCCCACCATACATGCTCCAAGAAATGTTCCCCTTATACTAAGGGAGAAACTGAAAAAGGAATTAGATAGATTAGTTAACATGAACATAATAGAAACAGTAGAGCAACCAACTGCTTGGGTTCATTCACCGGTCATAATAGAAAAGAAAGATGGATCCTTGAGATTGTGACTGGAACCTATACAATTGAACAGGTACATCAAAAAGGAGCATTTTCCCATTCCTACCAGGGAAGAGGTTTTTGGCAACATGGCACAAACTAAGTATTTCTCTATTCTGGATGCCTCTTCTGAGGTTTGGCAAATTCCCCTAGAAAAGAATATCACTAGGTTATGTACCTTCAATACACCCTTCAGAAGGTACTGCTTTTGAAAGCTTCCTTTTGAACTGTGTTCTGCATCTGGAGTATTTCACAGAAAGTTGCATCAAGTTTTT
>NW_017728886.1:107989106-107990402 GCF_001723895.1 Crocodylus porosus | reverse complement strand
AAAATAACAGAATTCCAGACTGAGACATAGTACATGTTAATCTAATTAGGAGAGTGATTCCTGTCACAGATAAAATGTGGGCACTAATTGCAGAAGCTACTGCTCAGGAGGACACCACATTGCAAAAAGTGATGACAGCTATTTGTGCTGGTTGGTGTGGAAAACATACACCTAGCCCCTATTCTTAATTCAATGAAGAGCTGTCAGTATTGGATGACATTTTGTTCAAAGGCTCATGACTTGTTCCAGCAATGCTAAAGAAAAACATGTTAAACAGAATACATGAGGGGCATCTAGGCACTGAAAAATGCAAAAATAATGACATTGAAGACGCTGTAAAGTACAGATCAGCACAAAGAAAAAAGCCCATGATGGTCATGGAGGAGCTTGTAGCTCTGTGGTATCAAATGGGCATTGATTTATTCATACATTCAGGGGGAAAAGTATCTATTAGTGCTGGATTACTATGCTCACTATCCTGAAATTGCATTGCTTGAAAGCACAATGGCAAACCATGTCATAATTCACATCAAATTGATTTTTGCTAGAGATGGGATTACACAAATTGTGAAAATGGACAATGGACCTCAATTCAACTGTCTTGAATTTAAAGAGTTTAAAAACAAATGTGGATTCCATCACAACAGTTCAAGTCCTAATATACACGATCCAACAGTATAGTGGAAATGGAGCACAAATAATGAAGAAGTTCTTGAAAAAAACTACAGATTCAAACACCAATGTTTACCTGTCACTCTTAAATTACAGGGCCACACCCATGAAACCCCAACAGAAATGCTGTTTAACAGGAAACTCAAAACCCAGTCGCCAAGTCTTGTTGATGATGCTCATCAGAATGAAAAGGAAGACATGAAAACATTTTTTTAAATTGACAAACTCAAGCAAAAATGGTACTATAACAGGGGTTCCGGGGAGTTACTACAACTGCACATCAAAAATATGGTGCTTATTTCAGATGATGAATGTGAAAACAAAAAACACTAGTTTCCCATCAAGTAGCTCCCAGATCCTATAAAGTAGTCACACCAGAAGAACAGGTGTTAAGAAGGAACAGATGACACTTGCAGCTTGTAAAGGGGAGAAAGAAGCAGCATCATAAGATTCACCAACGGAAACAGAGCTAACATCAAGGCAACAAGAAATGACAGAGGACATTGAAAATGACAGAGAAGTAAAAACATTTGAACAAAGAAACCAAACAAAAACTGAACCACAGAAATGTAGCCATCTGAACAAAGAAGCCAAACAAGATGAACCAATAAGGACTGAGAATGA
>NW_017728886.1:107987802-107988951 GCF_001723895.1 Crocodylus porosus | reverse complement strand
TGTAGGCAAGGCACTGCTCTCTGAATAAACAAGCATTATCATTCTATAAGCTTAACTCCTTGGTCTTTGGAGAACACCACAGAGGGAACTTCTCCCTCTGCACCACACGAGCAGCTGCTGGCTGAGCCCAGCACAGGGTCTGGCTCAGGAAGCCTTTGTGGGCCGGGGCTATGGAGGAGGTGGGAGTATGTAGGGCTGGGGTACCAGATCTGCCCCTTAGCCTGGCCTGCAGCAGGGCTGGGACCACATTGCACAGCCCTGAAGTCTGAGCAGGGTGGCTCCGGCTCCAGCTCCATCCCCATCCCCATCCCCATCCCCATCTGAGCTTGCCTGGGAGCCACCAACTTGTTCCTGCTGGAGTGGGCAGCTATGGGGCAACCCAGATGAGCTTTGTCATATGCACCTCCCACCCCAACTCCCTCACCACATCCTTGGCCAGGTCCTGGAACCTAGCACCCAGGCGACCCACACACATGTGCACACACAGCCCCCTCACACACACACTGCACCTCCCCCTACAGAGCAGGGGAATGAAGGGAGTGGATTATGCCATGACCTGGCCCCATGATCCTGGCCTTGCCCACCCATTTGGCTCTCAAACATTGCTCCACACCCACTGGCAGTCCCATAGGGAGTTTTGGTGAATGATTGTATGGGGTGGGGGGGGGAGGAGAGGGGGATGCTGACCCAGCCTGCAACAGCTCATCAAAATTCCTTTTGTGGCCCTTGGGCTCACATAATTGCCTGCCACTGTTATATGGAATAAAAGATATACATAATATTAGTCCAAAGCCAAAAGGCTTATGATTTACCATACAGTTCCTTGGGCTGGGCCTCAACAGAATCAACAGGGTTTCAAGCCATGGTGACCCCATAGCTCAACACTGCTTAGTATGTTTGTGTACTCTAGATACCCAACCCCTCAAATGATTCAAGTGAAATTACACCCCCACCACCCACTCATGACTGGAATCTGGTGTTCTCATCATGAACCCTGGAATTCTCCAAAAATTTCAATGCAGATGAGGTGCAGGGCAGCCTGGTCTGCCTCTGCCTCATGGAGGATAGAGTCACACTACTCACATGTGACAAGCTGAAAGAGGGGCTGACAAAGGGATTTTGGGTGAACTGTTTGGGGCCCTATTTGGG
>NW_017728886.1:107986099-107987242 GCF_001723895.1 Crocodylus porosus | reverse complement strand
AGTATATCAAATTAATAAAAGGTCTAATTCTGCTCTCAGTAACTCTAGTTTGTTAGTAAAACTTCCATTGTAGTTAATGACATTGCTAATAATTCATATGAAACTGACCAAAACCTAAATTTAGCCATAATACTACCAATAATAATACTTAATACTGACATAGCATTTTCTATATTGGAATATACATGTGTTAGTTAAATAATCCTAAAACACCTGTTTGATTATTACCTCCATTTGTGAATTAGATGGAGATTGCCTGCTTCTCTTTGATAGATCATAAAGACACAGACTGTATATAACTTCTTTTAGATGTACATGATTCTAGTATTTATATCACAAGTTGTGCCCTACCTCCTCTAAATTATGAGTGTTATGGATTGTTCACCTAAAGTTGCAAGCATCACATCCAAAAGAGTGTAGAATTAAGTAAATTCTGTTGGTTTAATTCCCTTTAGCCCCATATTGGTAATCTAATGACAGTGCACTCAGAAGTATGCTAAACTTTGATGGCTGTACCTCATTTTGTGTTCAATAAAAGATAACACAAGAGATCATTAGAGTAACCATGTCAGATTAAATGTATTTTCTTGTACAAAAGTCAAGTCCCTTCAGGAACCATTGCAATTTACTTTGTCTCATGGAGAACAATATTTTCCCACTAGACCTCCACACAAAGGACCATTACAAAATGTAATTCATATTTCATATGTTCAGAAATGTTCAGCACAAATTACAAATGGAGACTTTAGTGCAGTATTTATGTTCTGCTACCAACAAGATATGTATAAGTAATATGTGTCCCAAGGCTCCCAGCCTACACAACTTACATTTATTTGTTACCGGGTGCACTTATACTTTTCAGTTAAACACAAGGTAAGTCATGTTACTTCTTTGGAAACATAAAAATGTGTAGCAGATAAAAACATTATTGTTTCTGAGATTTTTCAACCACGGCAGAACGAAGGAGGTGCTGTGCTTTATTTAAACGTTAAAGCAGTGAGGAGCTGTTGAACTTTAATGGGAAAGCCCCACAAAACTTTCTCTTTAAATGTGAAAAATGTTTTGTAGTATAAGTGCATGTTCTCATCTGTGTACAGGAGGCTAGGGGAAAGCTCATGCACAAGTGAAATTTCATTTAAGCCC
>NW_017728886.1:107973326-107985999 GCF_001723895.1 Crocodylus porosus | reverse complement strand
GTTAGGGTACATACAGACTATCTGTACACACATTCAGGAAGGTTAGATCAGGCAAAAACTGGCTGGCCCAATCTAGCTTAGTTCACCTGAAGAGGTGAACTAAGTTAGATCAGGAATGGGTTAGCCTGATCTAAAAAATGTCCCTATACATTTGGAGTGCAGCCCCTGTGCTCAGAAAGCCCAGTTGCTCACCGTAGCTCCAGGACTGCATTCTTCCTCCACCCTACATCCTGACCAAGCTGTTTTTATTCCCCACAACCTCCCATCCCCAGATGGACGAGTCCTACCCTATGGACACACCAACCCCTCCCCCACAGGCCCACCAGCCCCACTTGTGGACCTGCAAGCAAGGTTCCCTCTAAGGTGCGCGCATGCACGGCCATGCACAACTAAAAGTCTGGCCACGCACAGCCTTTTCAAGGCTGCGCACCGGGAGAGGAGCTGAAGGTCAGCTCCTAGGCGAGGTGGGGATGGGAGCCTGGCACAGGCTCTGCTGGCTCTGGAGAACTGCTCTGCTCCCCACTTTGCCTTGGGGAGTGAGGAGGCATGTAGCATCAGGGCCGGGGAGTGCAGCACTTCCCCAGAGCCGGCGGAGCCTGCGGCAGCCCCCTGTCCCAGCCTCCATCCCTGCCTTGCCTCACCTCGGGAAGGAGCTGCTACCTGTGTCAAGGGAGGCTCTGCCAGCTCTGGGACACTGCTATGCTCCTCCAGGCCTGATGTGGTGGAGTGGGGCACTTCCCTGGAGCCGGCAGAGCATGCGCCAGCCCCCGGCTCCAGCCCCTGGCCCCCAGCCTCTCAGCTCCAGCCTCCGGCCCCCAGCCTCCAGCTCCAGGCTCCCACCCCGAGTCTCTCGCCTCCAGCCCCCAGCCCCCAGCCTCTCAGCTCCAGCCTTTGGCCCCCAGCACCAGCCTCTGGCCCCCAGCCTCTCAGCTCCAGCCCCCAGCCCCCAGCCTCCTTTGGTAAGTGTCCCACACTGGACCGAGGCAGCGCACTCACGGACCAAGGCAGTGTGCTCACAGACCACTACTCCTTAGGGGGAACATTGCCTGCAAGCCCCCCAAATCCCTCCTGCCCTTCCCCTCACCCCAACTTACTTAGATCAGCATGGCTCCCAGGACTGGCAAACATCCGCATAAGCGAGACCCAGTCTGTGATCAAGTGGCTTAAAAGCAAGCATGCTGTGTACTTATATGCATAGTACCCTAGTATCTAAAATGATGAAGAGAACCACTTGCGCAGACACCACACCAATACGAAATGCTGCCAAAGTCACCTGGGTTGCACATCTGGTGGTTCACATATTGGTCTATTTGAGTTTTGGCACATTAGTGTGCTCAGGCTCTGGCTCTCTCTCCATTCTGTATCCCTGAATGTTTCTGCTTGTGTAGGGGCACATTTCACATAGCACTTGTTTTGGCACTGGCTGAGGGGTCCTGGAGTTCTTTCCAACTGAGGTCTGGGACCCGGGACCCAGGACCCATGCCTTAAAATGGCACTAGTGAACACAAGGAGTTCACTGCCACCCTTCTGTGTAAGATCAGGACATTTGTAGAAAGGGAAATTCTGATGATGAGTTGGTATTTTCCAGTGGAAAAATATTTATTAAACAGTCTCCAAGCAGCTATAGGGGTAGAAACAGCTTTCTGCATGCTTCCAGTCTTCCTTATACAAAAAATGTCTCCCAAAGGAAAGGGAAGAGAAGAAGTCCTACAGCTCAGGGTGGCACTTGCTCTCTTCTTACCCCATGCATCCCATGAACAATAGGCAAATTTTTTCTCTGCTCCGTTCCTGGACACCATGCCAGGAAAGACAGAGAAGTGAACTGCAGTGCAGCTGCTCCCTCAGGTTTGGGATCAGAGGGAAGGATCCCTTTAGCTGCAGGAGAAGCAGAGGTACGCTGGGGAGCAATGGGTAAAGTTAGTGGGAAGGCTGGTGGTATATTATGAATTTCTGGATTGGCCACAGTATTAATTAATCTGGGAGCTGGGGAGAAGCTGTAAAATCCCTGTATGATGAAGCGGCATGCTATACTAATGCTATGCAATTTGGTTTTAATTGGGCCTTTCAGCAGGAGGTCCTGCAGCAGAGGGGTATTGACAACACTGGAACTGCATCTCTCTCTCACACACACACACGCACACACTTTGAAGTGAACAGAAGGAGTTTAAAACTTTTGGGGGTGTGGAGTTTGCTATATAGTTTGGAGCTAATTGCATGAGAGCTGGACTCCTGATTTTTCAGAATTTGGGGTGTGGCAATATTGAAACCATCCTCAGACAAGATGACTGCCATTTCTTAAAGGCTTTTAAAAGTGAGGGAAAGTTTGCTGATGTCTAGTAAAGATGGCTGCTCTTTCAAAATGAAGTTAGGTTGACTTCCAAGATGATGCACACCACTTGGACTTTAGGGCTAGAGGGCTACTCAGGAAGATGAGGAGGCAGGGAAATATAGGAACTAGCGGCACTTGCACACGTAATGGTCGTTATGATGTACACCTGATGAAAATGTCATTTGTGTGGCTTATTGGCATCACACATTACACATGTGCCAGTTTTGGGGGTTTTAGATGAGTCTAGATCATTGCAAACTAAACTATATCCGGATGTAGTTTAGTTTGCAACATTGCAAACTGCAATGATGCAGCTGTCAGCTTGCCCCTCAGCTGTGGAAGAGGCAGGCAGGCTCTGCCAAAAAAAAAGGATCGGACCCCTCACCACTAAGGCATTCAGGGGGTGCCTGTGAAGGCAGATGTGGTGAGAGGCCCAATCCCCCTTTTTTCCTCTGGTGTAGCCTGCCTGTCTGTCCTGCAGCTGGGGGCAAACTGCTGGCAGACTCAGCAGCCCCTGAGTTGCAGAGGGGCTCTGGTCCTTCCCTCCATGGCAGCCCCTAAATTGAAATGGTGGGTTTTTTTAATTGAAACCCACCATTTCATTTTTTCTGTAACTTTATGGCAAGGGGCCTGCTCCTTTCTTTTGTTTGTCAAATCCAGAGCCTGCCTGTAGCTGGGTGCGGGGCAAGCTGCCCATGGGCAAAGCAGCCCCTGAGCTGTGAGGGGACCCCATCCTTCCCTCCATGGTGGTGGCACCCCCCTGGAGCTGCCTGAGCAGGCTGCTAGCAGGCTGGGTGCTGCTGTAGCTCGGAGGCAGCACCTGGCCCAATCCAACTGTTCCCCAAGCCACCTGGGGAGCAGCAACCAGCAGGCTGCCAGCAGGTGAGCTCGGGGAACAGCTGCATCAGGCTGGTTGCTGCCTCTAGCTGGAGGGAAGTAGCTGAGTTTTTGAGAGTGAGGTGGGGGATAAAAACTCTGACACTTTTTTATTCAGTTCTCTTGCTGTTGGGGGTTTTCTTAAAGCAGCAGTTCCTGAGATTGTGTGGATTGAAGAATAATCTCAACCTCCATTAAAAATAAATATATGAAAGTGCTCTTTTTTTTTCCTTACACTTGTAGAAAAATGCCCAAAAATGTGACCCTCAAATATTCTGAAGATTCAAACACCCAAATGTCTAAAAAATGTGGCTATTTTTATTTACAATCTCAGAAGTTTGGGGGATGGGCTAACTGACAATTTTGTGAGCTGTGTTTTTGTCTGCTTCTTTCTAGCTACAAACATACATCTGCCTCAGGTCACTGAGAAGTGCATGCCCTGCTCCATCACACCACATTCCCAAGGCTAGCCTAGATCTTACAGGTAGTATATAAGGGACCAAGATACTTTGAGGTAGGACTTATGATCTCTGTGGGATGTGCCATGCTTGTTTTCCTCCATCAAGGCAGTGGGGACTCTGTACTTAAGAAAAAGCTGGTAGCCTTATTGGAGGAAAAGCTTCAAGAGCTGGAGGCATAATCATCAACCCTGCATAGCATAAGAGAGAACAAAGACTTTGTAGACAGAAGGAATGACAACTCAGCTGAATATACAGAAAAGATGAGTGAGAAAGAACTTGAAAGAATGTGAGTTCCAAACTGAAAATGAAGTTGGAAATTGAGAACAAGTGGGGCAGCACAGCTCCACGGAAGGATAAAGGACTCCCTAAGTGATCTGTACAGCCTAAATAAATATAGCCAAAATAAAAAGACAGTTAGGGCACATCCACACATGCAGGCACTTGCGCTTGCCTGCACACTGCTCAAATAGCAGTGCCACAAATATGTGCTGGAGACTTGTGCCTCACATGTCTGCACATACACTTTGGTGTAGGGCAAGATGTGTCACCTGGGGCAAACTGACCCTACCTAGCTCCTCCTGGATCTGCAGCCAGGGGGAGCTGGAGGCTGGGGCCAGCACCTGTGCCACATGGCACCATGTCAACCTGGTCTGCTAGTGTGGGCATGTGGCAGCCCCCCCCCAAATACTCACCAGAAATCCCATACCCACGACCCCCTCCCTACAAGCACCACACCCACCCACACATCCCACACTCACAATGCCCCCCCTCCAAACACAGTCTCCCCATCCCCATGTCCCTATTTACTAGGGACAGCACCTGGGCTTGGGTCATGCAGCACTCTTACCCTGCTGCTGTTTGCTCCAGCATGGTAAGGCAGCATGCTGGGGCAGCAGGGGCACCATAAAGATGCTCTGGCAGGACCTCGATTTCCAGGTATCAAATTTAGAGCCTGCGTGGAGAACATTTTTTCGTTCCCAGTGTGCCTCTTGCTGCATCTCAAAACTGGTTAGAGATGTTGCAAGAGGCACGTGTGCTCGCTTGGACATGCCCTTAATTATGGAAATATTGAAACTTTCACCAGCCCTTCTGCTGTCAAGTAATATAGCAGGGAACTTGAGGGCATTCAGACAGAGATTTGAGTGGTCACTGGGGCAGAAGATAAAAATGATAAAGTGAAATTATCTATCTTCCTGAATATTGTGAAGGAGGAAGCCCTGGCTCTATATAACATCTTTACCTTTATAGAAAGGTAAAACATGTAGTTAAGTGTAATACTGTCCAGATTTGAGGAGTATTGCATGCCAAATAGAATGAGATCCTTGAAAGGCATAGATTTCTTATGTGCAAACAAACATTAGGAGAAAGTATAGATAGATACATTAGTGAACTAAAGAGACTGAAGAAACATAGATGGCATCATCTTTTGTGATGAGACAATTAGCAAAATTAATCTAAATAAAGGGAAAGTCTGCAGATGATGATAATAAAGGGAAATTAAGGAACTGAAGGAACTAGCTAAGAAGTCTCAGAACCACTGAGCAATATTTGAAAGTCATCATAAATGATGAAAAGGATACGACTGAAAAAGGACTCACATAGTATTCATTTTTAAAAATGAGAAAAAGGAGGACCCAAGGAATGATGGACTGGTCAGCCTGACCTCAGTACTTGCAAAGTTACTAGAGTGAATTACAAAACATTCAGTTTGTAAACATCAGGGCAATGAAGGCATAATCACTGGCAGCCAATGTGGATTTGTTAGAAACAAATCCTACCCAGCAAAGAGTAACTATAAATGGATCAATGTTAGAGCAGCAGGATGTCTGCAATGGGTTCCAGTGCTGTTTAACATTTTTATTAGTGACTGGGCTACAGAATTAAATGGGATACTGACCAAATTTGGAGATGCTACAAAAGTGTGAGTGTTTGCAAATAATTTAGATGATAGGACCAAAATCCAAAAGGAACTTGAAAAATTGAAGACAACAGATATAGAAAAAACCGAAATTCAACAAAGAAACAAAAATAAAGTAAGGTGTCATGCACAGGGGCATAACTGGCTTGGCAGTAGCACTACTGTGGCTCTTGGGGTTATGGTAGATAACAACAAACCCAAGAGAAGTTATTAGTGTAAAGTTGCTGTAAGAAAAGAAAATGCAAGTTTGGTTGTATTAAAAAAAGCACTGGATGCAAGACATGGGATGCAATAATACAACTCTAGTAAGTGATGGTTGGGCCTTTGCTGAATTACTGCATCCAGTTTTGCGCACCACATTTTAAGAAAGATATAAAGAGCTTAGAAAGGATCCAGAGTTGAACAAGAAAGACAATAAGTGGGTTGGAATGCAAGCTGTGGGGGAAAATGGAAAGAACTATTTAGGTTTTGTCTAGAAGAAAGTCAGTGATACCAGTTTTCCAATTTTTGAAAGGCGGCCATAAAAAAGAGGGAGAAAAACTAGGCTATCGACAACAAAATAAAATTCAGTGAAAATTAACATACGGTGCTGCATCAGGGGATAACTGCAGCAAACAAATTTAGCTCATGTCAGGAAAACTTCCTAACTGTTGGAACAGTAGGACAGTAGGAATGAGCTGACCAGGAAGGATATAGAATTTCCTTCACAGGAGATTTTGAGAAGGGGCCAACAAGGCATCCACCTAGGGTGGGTTTGGACTAAAGAATTTTGTATCGTTGCAGGGGGTTAGACTAGACGACTTCTGAGAGCCCTTCCAACTGATGTGGTAATGTGGTGGGGGAAATGAGGAAGCAAGCAGGGCAACCGCCCTGGGAGCTAAAGTGAAGGGGTGCCAACAGGCACTGCCTAGCCAGGGCTTGGTGCTGGGATGGGGAGAGGGTAGCTCCCACTACTGTGTGCACTCCTAGGCAAGCATGGTGGGGCAGGTATGTGCCCCCAGGATCTGTGCATGGGGTGAGGGTGGGTGTCCACTCTGGGCTTTGCCCCAGGCATGAGGCTTCATTGGTACAGCACTTGTTTCCAACCCAAAGACTGTATGATTCTATACTCCTAAGGCCAAAAACACAAAGGAAAATGGATATTATATATTTCGAAGTACAGTAGTAAAAGAGTGAAAAAAAGCTTTGGAAGAGATATATAGCTACAAACTTTATTATGCTATTTCCTAGTTATAAATAGGGCCTGATTTAAATCAGCTCACTAATATTGTGGTGTGATCATGGTGAGGGCTGCTATTTTCATGCTCAGATCATGGCACCCCTCCCACTCCACATCTCCTGATTGGCTGAGAGAGCATGTTTAGTAGGCCTGGGCAAAGCGGCTAGTATTCGCTTTGGATTTGGATTTGGCCGATTCAGGGGACAGTGATTTGATTTGGTGATTCAAATCACTGTCCCGATTTGATTCAGCCGAATCTGATTCGGAGATTCAGCTACTGATGTGGGGGGGCGGTTTGGGGAGCTTGTGCAGAGCCCCCATGCAGCCTGGGGCAGTGGGGGGCAGCAGGGATCGCCCCTGTGCCTAGCAGCACCTGATAAACACCGGGGCTTTTTAAATTTTTTCCGAAGATTCAGAGAGCTTTGAATCAATTTGAACCTTTAAATTGGTCCCTATTTGATTCAGAGATTTGGCCACCAAATTGGGCCGAATCTCCTCCAAATCAAATCACTGCCTGAAGCTTTGCAAAGCCCTGATGTTTAGGACCAGGTTTAATTGCAGCATCAGGGGCCTTGCTCCCAGGTCCTTTGATCATTGCTGAAAAGTTCATGCCTCTCCCCTCACCTCAACAGGAGGTTGGAGGTACCTGGGGGATGCCTTGGCAGATGGCCCTGGCACTGGATAGGGGAGGGGCTATTTACTCCTCTGTGCATGTATTTTTTCCCCATACCAACCTTTGTTGCCCCAATTTTCCCATCCAGAGGAGCAAACAGCCCCTCACTTGCTCATTGCCAAGTTGTCTCCTCCCCATCCCTTTTGCAATCCTTTCCCTCCTCCCCTGGGCTGCTAGGCTTTTTCTTCAGTCTGCAGCAGCCATCTTGTTGCAACAAAATGCCATGATACTCCCTAGTAAGTAGCCGTATCATGGCATTTCATTGCAAACCACATTTTTCATGAAAATCACTTAATTTTGCGATTTTCATGAAAAATGTGAAATTGCTATTTAAACCAGGCCCTGCTTATAAAAGGATGAATATGAGACTTTCCTAAGTGAAAGTTTTTCCACCTGAGGCAGGAGTTTTGCACCTAACCCAATAGTTTCTGGAGCTGGCTGTTGTTACAGATAATATCCTAGAATAGAAAGAACCTAGGGAAAGTGCAGTCTATGTTTCTATGAGGTTGCTACACCTAGTTCTAGAAGAAAATGTGAAAAAATGGGATCAAGCCAAAGAGACAGCAGGAAGGCTTCACTACTGCTAGTGCTCAGACCCTGTTAGCTAGTGCAAACTACCTGAAGAGGATGGAGCCACACTGTTCTCAGTGATGATAGATGACAGAACAAGGAGCAATGGTCTCAAGTTGCAGAAAGAAGTTTAGGTTGGATATCAGGAAAAACTCTCTCACTGGGAGACTGGTAAAGCACTGGAACAAGTTACCTAGAGAGGTGGTGGAATCTCCATCCTTGGAGGTTTTTAAGGCTTGGCTTGACAAAAGCCCTGGCTGGAATGATCTAGTTGGGGCTGGTCCTGCTTTGAGCAGGGGGTTGGACTAGATGACCTCCTCAGGTCCCTTCTAACCCTAATTTTCTATGATTCTATGTTATATAATTATAAAAAACTATACTTATAAATTATATGAATTATAAAGTATATGCATTAATTATAGTGATGAATTATAATTGCACATTATAAAGTATATGTAAATATATATGCATGAATATAAATTAATATGTAGTAATATATAGATGCCTAATAGATAGAAAAAGCTCTGACCTCCCCTCCTCCCAGAATGTTTTTACACGGAATAGGAATATAATATTGAATACACACACCCACAATACTGATTTTACATGGAATAGGATCTGGCCATATATGTGTCCTCTCTAGGTAATCTGTTCCAGTGCTTACTACCCTCCTTGTGAGAAAGTTTTTCCTTATCTCTAACCTAAATTTCCCTTGCTGCAGCATGGGACCATTGCTCCTTGTTCGGTCATCTGCCACTGCTGAGAACAGTCCAGCTCCATCCTCTTTGGAACCCCCCTTCAGGTACTTGAAGACTGCTGTTAAATCCCCTCTTGGTCCTCTCTTCCATGACTAAATAAGCCCAGTTCCCTCAGAAGTCATGTGCCCCAGACCCCTGACCAATTTTGCTGCCCTCTGCTGAACTCGCTCCAGTTTGTCCACATTCTTTCTGTAGTTGAGGGCATAAAACTGGACACAGTCCTACAGATATGGCTTCACAAGTGCTGAATAGAGGGAAAGAATCACTTCCGTTAGTCTGTTGGCAAGGCTTCTACTAATGCAGCCCAGTATACCTTTAGCTTTCTTTGCAACAAGGGCACACTGCTGGCTCATATTCAGCTTATTGTCCACTGTAACTCCCAAGTCCTTTTCAGCAGAGCTGCTGCTTATCTGGTCAGTCCCCAGCCTTTTCTGGTGCATGGGATTGTTCTGTCTTAATTGCAGGACTTTGCACTTCTACTTATTGAACCTCATGAGATTTCTTTTGGTTCAATCTTCCAATTTCTCTAGGTCTCTGTGGTGGTGAAGTGCCACCACAGGCTCCCAAAGGGGAGAGGGTAATCCCTGCAGGCCCAAAACCCCCGAAACAGACCCCCGGCGGGGGGTGACTTACCCCCTGCCGGGCAGCCAGAGCAGGAGCCGGGACTGTGGTGGTAGTCGCGTTAGCTGGTGTTATGCCAGATGTTTAAACAGCTGTTTCCTGCATGGGGAACAGCTAGACCAATCGAAAGTTTAAAAGCCCTGCCGGAACCAGGGTGGGGAGTGAGCTGGGAAGAAAGAGCGCTGGTGGGCAGCACGCTAGACGTGCTGAGGCTTCGGCATGGAAGAGGAGCGGCATGGCCCGTGCAGCTCCCACAGGCCACATAGGGGAAACTGCTGAGCTCCCTGCAGGAGGCAGAGCAGGGGAGCCCTCCAGCTCCCCACTGATGGCTAGCTAAGGGAAGCATTTAAGCTCCCTGTAGGGTACAGGGCAGAGGCAGCATTTGAGCCCCTGGAGGAAGCTGGGGTCAAGGAGGCAGCTCCACAGCCCTCTCCTCAGGTGAGAATATCTTCTGAGAAGAAAAAAAAAAACCCAAAAAAGGAAAAGGGGAAATCAAAGAGCTTAGAGAAGGTGGGCTGTGCTTCAAGGCCAGAGGGAGGAGAGCCATCTGTGCCCACGCCGATGTGGGACCCAACCCAAAGCAAGCTACGGGCAACCCCACAGGGCCGAAATCCCCATTCTACGAACACCCATCTGGTTGGCGAGTGGATGGGGTGTAGGGGAGGCAGAGCCCTGTGGAATGTTGCGCCAAACAATCGTGAGCACTGCCGTTTGTCGGGAGGCCCTTCCAGGAAGATCTCCACTGAACTCCCCTCTCTTGATAGCTAAACATCAAAGTCATGGCAGGCCAAATGAGGGAAGGGCTACACACCCAACAGGCCGTGCAACATGTAAGGCCCCAGAGATCACAGTCTCTCTGAATCCTAGCCCTACCCTCTAGCGCATCTACAACTCCCCCCATCTTGGTGTCATCTTCAAACATACTGTCATCTGACCCATAATATTTACAGAAGTCACAGAAAAGCAGCAAGAAGGAGGCCTCACCCATTTTTTGCATTAATCGGGTTTCAGGCACTTGAGCAGGGATAGGATTGTACTTATTTACCAGAGATTACTAATGCACCTACTAGGTGGAATAAAATCTGGGCCTAGGGGCCTTAGCACTTATTTTTTAGCAGTATAAATGTCACCTGTATCCCAGAAATCGGCTAGAAGAAGGTATAGTAATGTTGATATGCCTAAAAAACCTGTCTGCAATTTGCTATTTTGGTAATTATTTGACAGAGGCTCTCACAAATCAATGTGTTTTCTGAGTTTAAAAAAAACAAACAAACCTGAGACAGAGGTAGACTCTTGTGTATTATATATGAAAAAGGAAATGCCACTAGAAGGAGCAGCAATGTCAGCTCTGTTGTTTGAAACCAGGAAGGGAAAGATACTAAATGTTAGAAAGTAAATTGACTTTACTGTGCTGGGCCTAGAAGAAGGGCACCAACAGGCTGAAGGTGATGGTGATGACAAAGGCAGGAACATCTTACAGAACACAATGAATGGAGCCACATTTCTGCTGTTTAGAGACATCCCATTGGCAGAAGCAGTGACTCTTTAATAAGATTCTGTGCTGGAAGTGAGGTAAGAGGGGGCATGTCTCCTGGGTTTCCTTTATCACACTGAGGCATAAGCCAAGAGAAAGCAGCTGGTGCCCAAAGGTATGCACCACTGAACTGGCTACATGACTGCAAGGCTCAGAAGGAAGGTGTCATCTGGAAGAAGAGATGAGGATGTTATACCTCTGTACAAAAATATATGTATAATAGAAAATAAACAGGCACATCATGCCCCATATGGCATTAATGAAATAGAAAATGATGTGGTGCTGCAAAGTCCACAATTTCTGAGGGTGTGTAAAAAAGGAAATTTTCCTGGGGTAAGAGTAAGGGAGATGAATGCCCGATTACAAAAGTACAAAGGAGTGTTACCCAGACTGCACTGACTGTAGCTTAGAAGCTCCCTGGGTCCAGAAGCCTTAGAGGAGTGAGGAGCTAACTGCTAGCACCTCTTGGGCTAGGGACAGACATTCAAAAACCCTGATCCTAAATTGATTCAGTCTTTGCAGGTTAGTCTAACCTGGCTAGGCTAAATCAGTTTGTAACTGTACAGACATCCCAGAAATGCAGGCACATGCCTGCAGGGGCTCAGACTAGAAGCTGGGGGGCACTAGTGCAGCCTCCCTTTCCTTCCATAGTGCAGAGCTGAAGGGGGCATGGCCAGGCCCCAGCAGGACGCTCTGATTAGGGAGGGGGTCCCCCCACTTCTGACCTGCCCAGCAGGGAATTGATGTGTTTATCACCTCTAACTCAGTGTTTATCACCTCATTAAGAAAACAACAGAGGGACATTACCAGGTACCTGCTGATTCTGCCTTTGTCGCCTGTGCCAGAGCACAGACTGTAGCCAGTATGTGGCCTGCTAGATAATTCTGAGAGGTGTCTGTAAAACAGAGGGGATGGGGAGAGGAAATGGGGAGCAGGGATGTCTGCAGTTTGTGCCAAGCTCCAGACAGAAAACAGAGGGGAGGAGCCAGCTCTTCTGTGGAGCAGAGCCCCCACCCAGTCCTGAGAGCATGCTGGGATGCTAGGGGACTCTGGTTTAACTTAAACCAGCAAGGGTCTGGGACAGACATTGCATAAACCGGTTTTGAGCCAAATCAGTAAAGTCTGATACTACATTCAACCAGGTTTATCTCAAACCAGGTTCAGCCATTTTCAAACTGGTTTATGTGCACTGAACATCTGTGTTGTTACAGATCTAAACCAATTTCTGATCACTTAAACCAGTTTGTGTGTAATGTCTGTCCCTAGCCTTGGTGAACAGGGAGAGGAATAAGCTCCTGGTTTCTTGAGAACTCCAAAGAGAGACAAACCCACAGAAGAAAGAACCCTCTCCTGGCACCTGAAGAGTGCCAAGGCAGAGGGGCCCTGTAAAAATGGCTGGAGCCTCAGTGGTTGGGATGAAGGAACAAAGTAGTAACACTCCATTCAGGGAGGTTTTCTACTGGGGTAGAAACTCAGCTTGGGTCCTCAGTGCTACTGATTTCTCTCTAAATAGTTGGGGGTCTGCAGAGTTAGCCAATGAGCCTTGGACACTGGGTATATAGATTTCATAGATTTCATAGACATTAGGGCTGGAAGAGACCTCGGAAGATCGAGTCCAGCCCCCCGCTCAAAGGGCAGAAGTCAGCTGGGGTCATAGGATCCCAGCAAGATAAGCATCCAATTTGCTCTTGAAGGTGTTCAATGTAGGTGCTTG
>NW_017728886.1:107955001-107972706 GCF_001723895.1 Crocodylus porosus | reverse complement strand
TGCTGAGCCTGTTCAGGTCAGCCTGGATCACCCGCCTGTCTTCTGGCGTGGATGCTTTGCCCCAAAGTTTGGTGTCATCAGCGAACTTGGCCAGTCCACTCCTGACTCCAATGTCCACATCCTTAATGAAGATGTTGAACAATATGGATCCAAGGACAGAGCCTTGGGGGACCCCACTGGTCACAGGACACCATGATGAGTGACAGGGTAGTAACATGGTAGTAACAGCCTACTCTGGATGGGCCATTTCTAAGCCTGCCCCACCCACTCACTTCTGCTTGCACAGCCTGGGTCTTGATTATGCTGGAGTGCAGCCACTGAAGATGGCCCCAGGGCAGCTTCCACATTGGATAGTGGGAGCCAGTGTGAGTGGGTAGGGTGTGCTTGGGAACACCCTCAGCCAGGACACAGTGCTGCCAGGTAAAGCTAAGCCGTTACACCCAGCTTCTGGATGGGATTCATGCTACTGCTTTTTGAGTTTTTTTGCAGGTATCCATACCTGGACCAGTTGGGTGTACTCTAATAGGTGATGGCAGTATAAATATATATGGGACTCCAAAGTCACCACAGTGCCCTGGCTAGAAATGGATAGGCATGCAATTCCTAAACCACAAGTTACAGCTGCAAAACTGGCAGTTGGAGTAGTTTGCCAAACTCTACTTACCCCAAGCCTACAAGCAGATGGCAATGGAGCCAAAGGTAAATACAATTCTGACCATGAACAAACTTAAGGGGCTACTTAGGTTTGAAGGTTTATCCTTGCAGGTAGCCAGTGCAACTGCTGGATTTCATGTTCTTAAGAGTTGCATTGCTGAATTTGCAAAATTAAGTGTAAGAGTAATGCTATTACCCCTTCTGGGTAAGTGCCTCCATTATGGGAATAAGAACACATTTGTGCAGTTCGAAAGGATGATTCTATTCCTATAATGGGACACTTAGATGCCCAGAGAGGGTAACTGAAGAGCCAGTCATAAGCTACACTTTGATCTTCCACTGGGTGAAATAGAATTCTACTCAAGGTCGGCAATGCCAAAAAATCTTGCATAAGGAAATATTATCGAAATTACATGAATAGCACTAATAGTACCTGAGCTAGCTCATGTAAAGCTCATGTGTGTCCTTATAAGATGCAGTCACAACAGTGACTACAAGCAGTAGTGTAACTGAGTGGAGTGACCAGTGCAGCAGTATTGGGTGCTATTTTAAGAGGGTAGGGCATAAAAATAGCCAGTGCTGCAGCTGGTGTCTGGGTGTGTTGCTGCCACTGGCAGTGCAGCAACTGGCACTGACCAGTGTGCTGCTGCTACCCAGGGCATGGAACTACCCTGTTCTGCCTCTGACAACAAGTGGGTAGAGCATATATATATGCTGGATTGTAGGTTAGCAGACAGAGATTCCTTGTGAATGGTAGCAGATCTTGATGTGGACCAATGGATGCACAAGTCTGGTTGTCAAGGCCAGTTTTGTACAGCTTGGACAGCAATGGAGCAGAAAGAGATGAGTGCATATAGTAATTAAATCTGGTGACAATACACAACTTGTGGGTAGGAGTGGAGGGAATTAAACTCTCTGACAATGAATTAAAATAATGAGGCAAGGGACAAAATAACAAGAAAAGGGAATATAGACACCCTCACCATATGCTGCTCTACAAGTGAGGGATCTGGTAGCAGCAGTGGACAGACTTTTAAACCCTTCAAAATAGAAAACACAAGAAAGCAAGAGCCTCGGGGTAGTGTATGAACAAGTCATTGTATAAATCAGGGAAAATGATTATTGGTCACTAGAAAAGAGATTGCAGTAGAATAAAGTATGGTGGTGAGAGTTAATGCTGCTAGTATGTTGGTGGGTTGCTGAAATAGCTGGCATGTATATTGTCGTCAGGGAAAAATCTTGCACTGAAGGGTTATGTAGAGTGTATATGCACTAAAAGGTCACTGTGTGTGTTTATATATACAAACCTAATTAGGCAGATATGGATAAGGGCCAGATCTAGGAAAGGGTGCAGATGTTGTAACTCCTAACTTTTAAGCCCCAGGGTTGTGGGGTAAAGCCCAGAGTTAGGAATCTTGGCTCCATTTATAATGTATGGGGAGAGCATGGTGCTTCAGAAGGGTGAATCAAAATAGGTGTGCGCTGAGCAGGTGCTGCCTGGGCCCAGCCGAGAGAACAGAGGTATGTCTGAACTCCTGGCCAAACCTGGATTTTAGATGCCTGAATTAGTGCTGTAAGGGAGGTATTTCTGCCCACTTTGGAATCTACAGCCCAGAACCCACTCCTAAGAGCAAGGGGTTTCTTTTTTAAGAGAGTTGCTGGTGGCCCACTAGTTATAGTGCTCCTAGCATGAGACAACTCTCACAGAAAGTAGGAGACCTATGCTCCATTCCTTTGAGCTGAGGGGGGTTCAAGTTCACATCTCCCAGCTGAGTGCCTTAACCACCAGGCTCTAGGCTAGCCTGGGATGGAAAGCATCTTTCACCCATCCAGATGAAAATAGGCAACTGGGCAACAAGGAATACAAGACTCACAGGCCACCTTTTCAATAAGTAGTAAATTCACCAAAAAATGGAGTTTGTCACACTTGAATTATTTCTGAATCCTGGTTGGATTTGGCAAAGTTTTCATCTGAAATTTTTTTTTTTTTTAGGATTAACAAACTGCCTGAGGAGTAGGCAATAACCTTAACTATCAGGCTGTTGGGTTTGTAGGTACTTTAAACTTTTTCTGGTGACATTGTTCCACCTTGTAGAAAACACACTCACTGGAATGGATACCAGCGCCCAGTTGTCTTGGTTCCTATGAGATTGTCCTAACAGCCTGTGAAGCGATGCATGATTCTGGTGTTCTCCCTGTCTCAGAGAGAAGTATTTTACATAAAGTGGAACGGCTCCAGCAGGAGGGATCAAGAACACCTGGCCCTTCAAAATGCCAGAGGACCTAGTGATTATCACGCTTATCTGAAAAATAGGGGACACATGTCCAAAGCCACACTCTGACTGATTCAGGACAGGGATTTGAACCAAGGTCTCCTATGTTTCAACACACATTTTTTTGTTTAGGGGTGTAACAAGTGGCTGTCCCAGGGCTGGTCTCAATGTAAGCCCGCCCACTTGCTTCCAGGCAAACCACCTGCCTATCTTTCCTGCCACACCTTGAGGTTCATGAGTGAATGATGTTCATCAGGCAAGAGGCTGCCCTTTACCTGCCCTGATGACAAGGGCCTATGTTCATGACTCCAACCTTCCCTTATCATGTCCCATGTCTCACAGATGTTTCATAGCCTAACACCCAGCCCAAGCCTGCTCGACCTAGCACCCAGATGCCAGCTTGTCTAGCCTGACACCCAGCTTATAGCTTAGTGGGGCCTCACCCAGCCTCCCTGCTTCAGTGGGCCTCACCTGGTCCCCCAGCTTCCATGGGGCCTCACCCAGCCTCCAGCTCAGCTCGGCCTGACATCCAGCCTCCAGTCTGGCAGCACATAACTGGCTTTCACATACTTCTGAGCCCCATCTCTGGGCTCCAAGACCCATCCCCAGGTTTCAAGTCCCCTTTTGGCCCCAGGCCCCCTTACATTGGGCTCTGAGCCCTGTCCCCCTTGGAGCCTACCTCATGGCTCCCTAATGTGGCCTCAGACTGCCGTGAGTCTGGGCGCTGCCACAGGTCCCTCCTCCTGACCTGCGCCCTGCCTCAGGACTCACAGTGATCCTGGGCTCCCCCTGTGATGACCAACTACCCACCAGGGATGGGGGGCTGGGGTTAGAAGGTGCCCATACTCACCTTTCATCAGGGAGGTTACTGGCCTGGCGCTTCTGAGGCACTCCCCTGCCCCAGGCAGTCCCACCAGGCCACCCTTCCCTGGCAGGGTGCGGTTTTCTGTCGTACCCAGGACAAGCAGCCTTCTGCTCCCCACAGTAGCTCCTTCCTTACCTCTGAGTTGTACTGAGTAGCAGCTCAGCCTGTGGTGTCTCTCCAGCTCCTTGCAGCAGACTGCTGCCTTGATGTTCAGGACTTGGGCCCTGTTCCCCAATCAGGCAGCAGGGCCCAACTGGGATTACAAGCAGCTGCCCGCTGCTATACACACCCCTGGGAGTAACAGAGCACCCTGTGCTTTGTTACAAGGTGTGAAGATGTAAATTCAGTTCTGGATGAATATATATATTTTAGGTTCAGCAGCCAAATCAAAGTAGTAAATTATTTGCACAACCTTAACAATGTCCAAAAGGACAGGCTAAAAAGTAATGGGTTGAAACTGTAATGAAAGAGATTAAGGGTGGATGTTAGGAAGTACTATCTAATTATGAGGGTGGATAAGTGCTGCAACAGATTATGTAGGGTGTGAATGCTTTGTCCCTGGAAGTCTTTAAACATAGGTTAAACAGTTGACTCTGGTGGTTTACAGAGAGGTTATCCTGCCCTGAGCAGCAGGTTGATAATGACTTTTCAGGGTTCCTTCTGGACCTATTTTGTATATGACTCTAAAGCAGGAACGGAGTAGTAAGAGCATTTTTACTGCTTGGCGCAAACTCAGAGCTGCAATAAGAGCACTGGTGGGAAGGACTGAGGCAAAGGTTTTTTTCAGCTACTTCTGATCACCTTTCTTTGTTCTTATTTCACAGCCATCCTCCATTTCTTAAGTGACTGCTTTCATTTACATGGAGTTAAATATAAACCATGATTTGATTTTGTTTTTCTGTTATTTAACTTGGCCTGAGTCTGCTTTTCTCTCAGACCTGAAGGGTGCTTTGTGCCTAAAAATGTGGCACGCTTCTCTCTCAAATATACAGCTCCCCCCACCAAAAGAATATATCACCCCAGAACCACTTGCCTCTTGTACTTTTTCAGGACCACCATGGCTACAAAACACTCCAGCCCTACTACAACATGGAAGTGTCTCCTTTTTTCCTCTGGTGCTTCTTTGGTAGCCAAGTATTGCTGCAAAGCCTTCCAAAATAGAAGAAAAAATAGAACTTAGACTAAAAAGAACAAAAGGAAATAGATATCTATTTAGGAATAAAGAAAATGAGAGTGAGCCTAGCTTTCTAGGATAGTGCCAGGTGGTGTACTGGGAAACGCATCCCACCCAGCTGGTGGCCAGGCTCAGCTGGAGAATGAGTGAGGCTTTTAACTTTTCCTCTCAACATCCAATGGTTCTCACATTAGCTGGGAATTGGTGGAAGCAGATTTAGATAAGTTCCTGTAATTTCTGGTAGTTATAAGGTAAGAAAAGGCAGGTTAAAAACTAACAGGTGCCAGTGAAAGGACTCCCCTTGGCTTTAGCAGGCTGTAGATTAAATTCAAATTGTTGTTTTCGGTGCAAAACTAAGGGATAGTTTGAGGGTTGTTTTGAAAATTTGACTCTAACTGTACACACAAAATATTTATAAGTATCATGTATTCTATTATATGAACAAGAAACACATTTCATGCAAGGACTGTAACTTTATTGAACTAAATTGCATCGGCTTAGCTAGATCTTGACTTTTTTTGTGACCATGTTTGCAAGTGTCATCCTCGAGTTAACATCTAGTACTAGATGCCTTCATGGTTTTAATAGATGAAGAACCTATAGCATGTGGCCTTAGGGTTAGTGATATGTTTGGCACAGCACAAAGACTAACCAGTTTCTTTGCAAATGTGAAAGATGTGTTTATCAAAATAACATTATAGTGCCTTAGTTCCTCATAAGATGATTCACCAGTAGTCAGGACCACTCGAGAATTTTTTTGGATTCAATTAAATGTTGCTTTTATATTATATTATGTTATAGTAATTATATTATCAGGGTCAGCTTTTGACCTGATTTTTTTCAGTATGACACTTTTTGAAATTCATCTTTTGTTGTCAACAGTGCAAAACACTACAGTTCAAATACTGTAGAAGAATACTGAAATGGTTCCTCCAAGACTTCATTCTTTTAATTTTTACCCCTTTTTGGTATTAGATTATTTAAAATACTTTTAATACCATAGAATAAAGAATTATGATATTCCATCAGGCCCTATTTTCAACTATTTTACAATGAGTTTTCTGTGGTTAAAAGAAAATAACCATTTTGTAGTTCTGGGCTACCAAGTGTATCTTGCATGGATTTTTGTCATTTAACTGTATAAAGGTCAGAATAAAGCACAGTTATTCTAAATGAGTGTATACTTTGGTAAATAATTCAGTAAGAGGTTTCTTAACCTTGTGCACATCTGCTGTAAATATCAATGTAGACCCAAACCCTGCTGGCCTTACTTAAATGAGTAATCTCCCTGAGTTTACCTAAGTAAATCCATCAGGATTTGGCTCAGAATGGTTAATAAATGCAGTATTACCTGATTTGAATCATATATTCTTGTCAGGAGAGCTAGCAAGCAGGAGACAAGTGAATTTTAAATACTTTGGACAGGGAAAAAGAGTCTGAGTAGGTGAATTCCACTTAGGCAGGCAAGCTATGGACTTCCCATCCAAAAACACAAGTCTTTCCTGCACCAGGTTAGACAATGAATTATTTTATATCATTCTCAGGTGTATATCAGGATTTTGTACCATCACTTAAGTATATTATAAAAGCACCTTATATGGGCTGCATACATCACTCTTTTTTATTTTGCAGACAGCATATTGTTAAGTACCAGGAAGCAGCACAGCAGCTAAACAATTGTTTATTGAACCAGATACCCATTATTAATTTAACAACTGAATACAAATGCTTCTGGCAACCAATGCAATAATTCTGTTTCCCTGTTTACTTGAGGTTTGCCACGGGCTTCAGTGGAAGCATAGTCTTTTTCTTTTAGATGAAAGAGGTGATCCTTTTTTAACTTCTGGAAAGAAGAAATAGGGACATTTTCCAAAAATGCAGCCATTTCATAAGCATGCTTTCTTCCCCTCCCTCTGTTCCTCTACTGGTACACATCCTTTTACTGTTTCTTTTAGTAAAGATTAAAACTATCCTCATTTTCATAATTTTCTAGTCTTTTTTACAGCTAAGTTATAATGCTAAACACATGTAGTAGAAGAGTCCATAAATAATTTTTGTAATAAATTATCAGAACTTGTTTAATATGAAAGATGTACACCTTTGCAGATATATTCTCTTTTTTTAAAAACAAAGGTTTATTTCTTCAGTGCAAAGATCTGAATCACTGATTCTGTAACAAACGGGTCAGTTTTAAAGCTACTTCAGGCTTGCTGGGTTTACACCAGAGATTAATTTGGCCCAATAGGCCAATAGAGGGCAGTCTTGGTATACTATATGATAACAATATTCAGAAATAATATTTTCCCTTAATAGAAACATAAGGTATGTAATGAAATTAATATAAAATCAACACCTCTTTTTATTGTTTATCTCAGAAAGTAATTTGTGTTCATATTGTACATGCATATTTCATACAAACAGTATGTTTCAATAAAATAAAGCAACTTCAAACTTCACTGGGTTTTTTTCTTATTATGAAGTAGTAAATGCAAAATTGTACTCCATTATGTTCCAAAGGAAAGAGCCATAAACACAGCTATTGCTGACTTCTTTTACCTATTGGGAACAACAGCACTTAGTCAAATTAGATACTCTATTTGCATTTGCATTTGTAATTGTAAACTCCAAGTCCATCAAAAGTCTTTTTCTATGAAAAGCAGAATAAAGTCAAGTGCAATCTACCACTGCAGATGCAAATTTAATGTCAGTTTTGAAAAAGATGTGTATAAAGATTAATTACTTATAAACTAAAACATAAGTTTTGACTATTGTAGGAAGAAATAAAGATTGTGTGCCTCGTTAATTTTTAATGGAGCAATACTTAGATTAAAAAAATGCATTAGTCACTTTGACTATGTTTAATATTTTACAGGAAGTTGTTCTGCGAGAAAACAAATCATTGGTAATGAAAAACAATGTGAAGCTTGTAAGTACTTACTGTGAAAACTTTCAAGACATATGACCTTTGTTTCTTAGCAGGCAAATGTTATAATGCTTTTATCTAAAGAATGTAGAGATGTTTTAAAATAATAATAAGGAACTCTTATATAACATTTGTCAACTGTAGAGCTTAAAGAACTTTGCATCAAGAGGAGGCCTATGGGGTCCTTTTTCGCCTTGCCTAGCCTGTACACACTTTGCTGGAGTGTTTGAGGTGCAAGTTCAAATCCCTGTTGAATAACAGGGACCCAGAAACTGGATCTCCCAAAATCTGCCAGCCCAAGAAATTGTTTTTCACTGACAATCTGCAAACTTTTTATTGATAACCAAACTTTTTTCATTGACTCCTGTTTTTACTGTTATATTTTTACATGATGTAAATGTAACTCTTTTGCCAGGTCCTGCCCTGCTGCTAGACCCCCAGTTAGAAGGACTGGATTCAAATTAGAGATTTAACACCAGCCATAGTAAAAAAAAAAAAAAGTTACAAGTTTGATGTGATGGTCAGTAAACTGTTTGCAGTAAAAATAATTGCCTTGTGGCAACTCTGCTTGACTGCAGCAATGATTTTACACCATGGTGTTCCCTACTGACTCCTACATTCCTAATGCCCCTGAGTACACCCTGCACCATGCTACCTCCCCAGTTGGCCCCCTAGCCTTACCCCTGTCGGTTCCACTCCTGTCCCAGCATGGATCACTGAAGAAGTCTACCTGCAGCCTAGTAGTATTGCACAATGGGAAGCAACAGCAACACGTATAAGGGCAGGGGTCTGCAAAGCACTGAGAGACGGCTTTCTGCAAGGTACTGTGCTCCCCTTATGACTGTGGTTCTCAACCTTTTTTGTACCAGGACCCATTTGTAAACATTGGTGGTCAGTACCAACCCAATGCCCCTCACTCCTGACTCGCTGCCCCCCACCCCCAGGCCCCAGCCCCCCAGTGTGTGGGGCAGGGGACATGTTTAAAGTGCTCTGCAGCCAAACACTTCTGTCATTAAAAGTAAGACACCAGAGCTGGAGCTCTGGCATCCTGCAAAGGAAAAGCCAGAGTTTCCCATGTTTTTCTCCTTTAAAGGAATATCCATATTTTGAAGTTTGTTCTCAACCCTTTCATATATTCTTGCAACCCACTTTTTGGTCATAACCCATGGGTTGAGAAACACTACCTTAGGACACCAGGTTGTGCTGCTGTGTTCATTCTGTGCTTCAATGAAGCTCTGGCTCTTGGCACTGACAGATGTGAAGCTCCCTGGTCTAGCTCATGGCACTTCACAGAAAGCCTAATGACTTAGACGGACCCTCCTGACCCAACAGACATTCACTGTTGGATTGGCAGGGTAGGTGATTGAGCTCCACTTTGGAGCTCATTTGGGGAGACAGGCTGAGTGTTTGCAGTTTGTCTCCTAGCCCTGCATCCCTCTCCAAGCTCCTGTAATGTCTCAGGATGGGGGCGGGTGGGACAGGGGTGGGAGGTCCATTCTGGGGTTTTCCCAGCCTCCTCTGGAGGCAGGGGTGGGGGGCAGGTGAATTGCCACCCCCCCCCCCGAAATGGGGGAGCTCCAATCCACCCGCCCAACACTCCGGTGCTGGCTGGGCAAATACCAGACTGAACTCCCTCCCTTGCCTTCTCCCCTTCCTGTTCAGAAGACAGCACCAGGAGCAGAGCTGGGCTGCATCAGCCTAGCCATGCTGCCAGCTGCACTGACCAGACATTAATGAAAGTGCTCTGCTTTGGAGTGCCTTCATCTGAGCCTTTATGTAATGAGGGTTCAGACTGTCACACAACTGAGCATTTTTAAAGTTTTCTGCACCCAAGCACTTCTGTCAGTGCATAGCTGTAGAGTGTTTTCAGTGAATGATCGTGCTACAAAGTGCCACATCTGTCAGTACCCTCTGAGAAGGAGCTTCACAAAACAGCCAGAGCTTGACTGTTTTCAGAGGGGGCTTAAATTTATTAAAAGAATTTACTGATAGGTGTTTTTAGCATGAATTTTTACTAATTGTCCATATATTTACAGACAGTCAGCAACCCTGGTTTCTCATTCCCTGGGCAAATGTTCTAACCACTGGGCTATAGGGCTAAAAAGTAAGACACCATTCCTCCTCACCCCTCCTCCTACTCCTCAGTATCAAACAGTGGGTAGTCATGGTTTTTCTATGCTTATGCAGAGGTAAAATTCTGACGATAAATAAGCATAAAGAAAATCACTGTGGTACACACTAAAAGGGTTGAAAGCTTGCTATTACATTTTAAATTGTAATTACGTATGGAGATTAATAAACCAATGGGGGGGGTTCTACTTTTTCTATAGACTAGAGCTTGGTTCTCAGCCCAAGGCTGGTATATATTTTTATTAATAACTGAGAAGAAAATCTAAAAATCTTGATTATTAAATTTGCATATGACAAAAAAGACTGGTAGAACAGATTATGGTGGTGAATATTGGACATTTGCATGGAACAATTTGGATTTTTTAGTGAGTTAGGTGTAAAAAAATCATATGGGTTTTGGCTGTATTAAAACAAAGCTTATATGTTTTGGAACAAATAACACAGAATTTACCTACAAAATGTGTGGTGGGGGGTAGGGTTGTATCCTGAGAATCTGAAGTGCTTACGTACAATTGTAGATGACCCTCTCTGTACCTGAACTCCCAGTGCAAGGGTATATAGCAAAACACACTGCATATTAATATAGTTCATAATTATAAATGTTGCTGCTGCTTTTTTTTTACAGTAAATACCAGGTTTTCTAAAAATTCTAAACCTAGTGACAATAAATAAAACTTCATATACTATCTTTGTTCTTGTGTATTCTTTTTGGCTATGCATGTTGTGTTGAGGTAGGAAAGAGGAAGAGAGAGGAGAGAAGACAGAGAGAAGAGAGGGAAGATAGGGAGATGAAAGAGAGGTGCGGGGAAAAGCAGAGGTGGGGGAAGTGCTGTGGGCAGGCTAGCCTGGCTGGGCCCTTGGGAAGCAGCAGCTAGAGGACAGCGGGGGCCAGGTGGGGAGCAGTGGCTGCCCCAGGTCTCTGCAGATTCGGGTACAGCGGGGTGCTCTGATGGGGGCTGGGCTGGGCTGGGCTGCACAGGTCCGCCCATGTGCCTACCCTGGGGTGTGTAAAAGGGCAGGAGACCCCATCCTGCACCCCTGGATGACCCACCCAGGGCTTCCGGCAATCTTCCATGCCCCACTCTCTCCCTCACCACGGGGGCCTCAATCTGGCCCCACCTCTTTCCCCCAACACACTTACCTGCTGGGCACTGCTGCACACATGGTCAGGCTGTATTCCTAGCTGCCTGCAGCAGGCTGGGCTAGGTGTCTGTGTGTGTGCGCGTCCCTCCCTCCCCCCCTTCTGCGTATCACTCACAGGGTGTCTGTCTAATTACAGATTAGATGCTATTTTAGACATTCTGTGATGTCTCAATGAATGCAAATGGAAATAGGACAGCATTCTGCTTCTAATATACCCATTTATAGATGCCAGTATATAGTTCAAACTGAAAAGATAGGTGCTTCAGTTAAGCTCATCTACACAGCTGAATACCCAGTACAGAAAGACAAGTTGCATTATGTTGGCAAAAGTAATAGGAAGCTGTTTTTCTCATTGGGCTATGCATAATCCCTACCAGCTGATATGCAGGCTGAAATACATTTTCACTGGAACAATCAGCACACAGCCAAGCTTGCCAATTTTATAATTTGGATTAAGAGAGATGCAAACCATAATAAAACTAACGTATTTGACAAGGTGGTTCCAAAATTCAGCACTGCACTCAGTGTGGAAACATGGCATGGGGAATACAAACTAAATCTAATTTTATGAGGGTCTCCTTATGGGTTGCTGATATCCACGCTGTTTTAAAATGGCTTATACCTTCATTATCACATTTACAAAAACTGCAAATACGTTTACATCCTGCATTTTAGGAAAAAAGGGACATTTCAACTTTTATTGAGATCCTGAAGTAATGGTATACTACCAGTTATGGGATTCTGACTGTGACTGTGCTTGAGCAAAATTTAATTTTGCTGGATCAGAAATGTAAGGCACCTCAAGATGATATCTCTGTGTACCAAAGAAAGCCATCCAGGAGAGGAATAACAAAAATCTCCTCTAGTGTAGGGGACTTAGTGTCTCAGAAGATGACTGACTGCTAAGGAGTGGCCCTGCTATGGCCATGTTAGAGGATTAAGTTCTTTGCTCTTCTTTGTCAGAAGAAAAGATTATCCTCGGTTGAAAAGAGCTGAATGTTAGCAAGGTCAGCATTATTCCTTTTGTTAATCTTGATATAGCATAATGTTTCTTATTTAATGCTTGTTATTTGTATACCTTTATGCAGTGTTAAAAAATAAGTGCTGTTGTCTCAACTTTCAATTACAGGGCGTACAACTGAGATGATGTGAAGTGGGATGAGGGGGAGTGGGAGTGCTGGTGCTGATGAATTCACTCTCTACAGTCAGCCATTAACCAGTTGTCATATTGTTTATTTCTAAAATTACTAATTGTCACACTGCACTCACAAAAACAAATACAAAACATTACTCTAGCACTTCCACAGTTCTTTTCTGCTGTACATTCAAAAAATACAGGACTCTGTTCCAGACAGTAAATGGTAGGCATCGAGTCACCTAGAAGCTGTCTGTTACAAGCCTAGGGAATGTAGGTCTATAAAGTCTGCACATATATCCACAGTCAGTGGATGATTCTCATTAGCAGGCCCTTGCTTGTGACATCATTACTTCTAATAGGCCAGGACCTGAGTTTGGTGGCCCTGTGAGCCCAGCCTAAGGCCTACTTGTTTGATCAGGTTTTTAGTTAAAAACCATCAAGACAAGGCTCAGGGCTTAGTGTGCAGTGAAGCAACTACACTGTACCATTCAAATGGATGACTCATACCTCTGTATTTTCATGTTACAAGTGAATGTAAGGTGCTCAGATGGCAAATGGTGAAGAGCACCATTTTCAATAATAAACACAGGCAGAAATTCCTTCTGGAAAATCTTTTGGAAACATCTATAATTCCAAACAATAAATCATAACTTGCAATGTCAGAGCTGCTATACTGAAGTACAAAGAAAATCTTAGAATTTCTAAACCATCACAAGTACCCTGTAAGAATTTTCAGGTATTGGTATGGTAAGAAAAAGTATACTAAAACGTGGAGCTGTGAATTTAATTGGGCAATGCACCATACAAAGCATGTTAGGACTAAAATATGTATTTAAATAAGTATGGACTTTTGATTCTGTTGAGAAATCAGCACAGTTTATTGAGAAATATAACATGCACTTTTACATACTTAAAGACATAGGATTGTGTATCACTTGTGAACAACAAAAAAGATACCTTTTGGAACACATCAAAACCAGTATAATTCATACTTAAGGATCATACGAGATCAGACTAAAGATCCATTTAGCTTGGTACCCTGTGTCTAACATGGCAAGATTTAATAAATGCTTAAAGGAAAAATGTAAGACACAGGGCTTATGTAGACTGTTCCATCCCCAATCATACCCTTTATTGTACCAGCAAGGTACAGGTATATAGGGTTAGGGATATTCTGAGCCTAAGGCTACAGCAACACCTTCCTTAAAAAGCAAAATAAAACTGAGCACCAGTTCATTAATAGTAGCTAATATTTTCCATTGAATGGAAATACAACTGGGCCAGCCACAACCAAGACACCACTATGGTTCCTAAAAACCCAAAAGATTTGCAGAATTTTTAATGATTGAAGGAAGATAGTCAAGGACGAATTGACTGAGCATGAGCAGGGGTGTGAAATATATGGCCTGCAACCTGGATGCAGCCTGCAGAGCCACTCTACCCAGCCCACTGGACTACTGATGGGGCAGGGAGGAATTGCCTGGTGCAGAATCTGGGGCCTTCAGATTGTGTTGGACACACAAAAGTTTACACTATATGAACAGAACAACTATTTTTGATGAGCTTGAATTACAATGGGTTTTTCACCAAATAAGTTAGAAATTCATATATGTGTGACCCGTGATGTTTGGTACAGGTGCAGATATCACATGTTTAGGGTATCCTCTGATCCAGAGGTGCATCAGCATGTCAGCTGACAGGTTTTGTAGGGGTGCAAAGGGACCAGTAAGCAATGACATCTTAGTATGGGTCAAGGAACAAAAGGAGATACATACCAACAGAAGGTGTGGGAGCATGGCATTAGAAACTGTAAAGAGAGCACATGGTTTTTATGGGCAATGTACTCTCTGCTGGAGATTTATAGCCAAAAGAAACATTCTTACTTAGAGAACTCTAAGTGCATCATCCCTTATTTGGAAATTATTTCAAAACTATTTAGATGACTGACCTGTAAGGAAGTGGTGTGGACATGGGCCAACAGAGAAGACAACACTTTATAAGATAGAACAGCATCCATAAAACAGTAGAATAATAGCAAATTTTAATCCCACTGTCCAAATGGGATCAGTGTCAAAAGACACCTCAAGGGAGGACGAAGACCTGGGCACAAGCTAATAGAGGGAGCATTTATGATGGACATGAGAATTTTTTTTTTCATAAGGATTACCAGAATCTGGAACACACTTCCAGCAGAGGTGGTGCAATCGCCATCCTTGGAGGTGTTCAAGATGAGGCTGGATAAGCACCTTGTTGAGCTCATTTGAGCGCAATAACTTCCTGCCCATGGCAGGGGACTGGACTTGATGATCTTGTAGGTTCCTTCTGGTCATTCGATTCTGTGATTAAAGATGTAATAATTTGATAGGTTTAGCAATTTTATTAGACCAGAATTAAGGGGACAATGCTTACAAGCCATGTGCTATATAAGTCAGTGTTTTTGCACATGGAAAATTGATAATCCTAAACAGAATAAAGAGGCTTTGCTATCTTGTGTGGGTGTAAACTGTTCCATATATATCCCTTTGTTGGACTGAATGTGATTTTATTAATGATGATGAAACAAGTGCCACCACACTCATGCTGGAAGCATGAGGGCCAGAAACAGGTAGAATGGTCAATGTAAACAATACCTTGGGTGTGCAAAGTGTGGCCATATGAGTGTTCATAGATTATGTGGTTGGCCATCTGAACTTGAAGACCACAGCTCCAGAGGCCCCAAGGACCATCACTGGAGAGACCCCAAGACTGCATGCTTGCTTTAAGCCATCCATTGCCCATTCTGAGATGGTTAAGAATGGTCCAGGCCTGGCAAGGGCAGCTGCCATCGTGAGGGGTGGAAGCTGGTGTTGGGGATGAAGTTCTTTAGCTGCAGTTCTTGTGCAGCATATTTCCTGCTCCAAGTGATGGGAGGTCCATCATGTAGGTGACATGCCATCTGAAGATTTGAGGAGCTTATTGGCCTGAGTGGAAAATGGGTTCTGAGACTTCAGGTGGTAGTTGGTTTTCTGGTTTGCAGGTACTAGGCTGGAGTGCAAAGAATGGTCTGGATCTTGGGCTTTGAGGCTTGGACTTTGAGGCCTAGGGTAGCAGCTCGTCTCTGGATGTTGGGTGGGGAAGGGGGAGAATGCCTGAGATGACTGGTAAGCAGTCAACTGGGGTTGGCATAGGGCATTCAGTAATTATACTGTTAGGGCTGGACTTCAGTTCACTAACTTAGTGTGTGTGCTCTGGCCCCATACTGGTACACAGTACTCAACAGGAGCATATATAAATGCCAAAGTGGAGGTGCAAGGTGTTTGGAAACTTACACCCCAGGTAGTGCCAGCAAGGAAACTGATAAAAACTCCTTTGCTGTTAAGCTTACCCTGGACCCCTTCCAGATGCTGGTGGTAAGTAAGGATCTGGTCCAGCTTGACTCCTAAATAAGTAACAGTGTAACAATGTTCAAGTGTATGTGTCACGGCGCGGGGACCTAGGAGCGGCCGTGATCTCTCTAGCGCCCCCCTACCGTGCCAAATAGGCGATTCAGCACCCTCTATCTCGCCCGCCATGTCTTGGTGTTATATAGTTTTATAATGGAGGCTGCCTTATTGTCCCCTTTGACACGGGGCTAAGTATATCCTGTCCCCTATCCTGGATGTACTGACCTGGCGCACCCCAGTCTTATGGGCTATGCATGCCTTCAACCTCCCCTTTTGGCACGCCCCAAGCCTCGCAGATGTACCGGATGTTATCTGATCAGATTCCTATATGCGCCCTTTACTGGTGCCCCTGGGCTTGTCACATAACCGGCGCCCCCCTTACTGGTGCCCCTGGGCTTGTCACGCAACTGGCGCCCCTCTATCCGCTAGCCCTTTTGGGCCTACTAGCTATATCCGCCCCCCCTCCTGGGGTCCGCACAATATACTCGCCCCTCCTGGGGCCTCTCCACATACAGATGGTGCCCCCCACTTGGGCCTATCCCTCTGTGCACTCGCCCTCTCCGGGCTCTCTATAATCGCAGACTTGCCCTCTCCGGGCTCATCTCTATAGTCACACCCTACCCTGGGCTTCTCTTCCTGTGTGCACCCCTTGGGCCTAACATGAGCCCCTCGGGCTTCTCGCTGGTGCTCCTTGCAAGTGGGGCTCAGGTGGCCTTAGCTGTGCCTGGCCCCCAAAATCCTCTTTGCCCCTTCTCGGGGCTGGGGTACTGCACCCCAAACTACAGTGCCCTCGCCGGCGCTGTGCACCTTGTCAGGGCTGGGGTAGTACACCCCTACTATGGTGCTCTTGCGGGCACCCAGGTCCCCACCACTATGGAGCCCCTCTGGGACTCTTCCCAATTGGGGCTCAGGTGGCCCTAGCCTTACCTGACCCCCCTTGACCCCTTTCTCTGGGTCCTGCCCCCCTGGGGCTTCTACCTACGCCCATGCTGGGCTTCCTCTCACTAAACATGCCCTCCCCGGGCTCCTCAATCTGTTCACCCCTTCTGGGGCCAGGGTCTAGATGCCCCACAATACAGCACCCCTCTCTGGCGCTGGGAGCACCCCACCTCCCTGGGGAGCTCCTGATGAGGCCTTCTCCACCCCTACAGCCTCACCCTGTCCTCCTAACAATAACTAAACCTAACCATAAGCCAATCGGCTGTAACGCAACAATAAGCCTCCTGGCTATCACATAGGATCTAGGCCCACCTGCTCTCTTGCAAAGGCCTCCCAGTCAGGGTTCTCTCCACCCTTACCATGATGCAGCCCCTTGGGTGGTCAGGCTGCACCACTCATCTCTGTTCTGCTTGGCTCTCCTGCAGGGCTCCTGCTCCTCAGGCTGCCAGAAGGGAACTGCTGCTAGGCTTTGGCCTGGGCTGTTTATAAAGGCCCGGCCCTGCCCCTTTCTGGTCATGTGACCAGCCTGGCCGCTCCAGCAACCAACACCTGTGCTGTCTCAGTGAGCTTCAGCGGCCCTTATTCCTTGATAGGAACAGGGCACCCAAATGCTCCTGTGACAGTATGGTCACCAATCTTGACTTTTCTTTCTTTCTTTGCTTTGTTATTTAGGTGAAAGGTGGTTGCCACTGTTTTAGCAAGGCTGAGCTGGAGACACCATTTATGGAAGTAGCTGGCAAAGGTATCTAAGTCTGATATCAAAGTGGATTTAATGGCTTCCCATTGCTTGCTTGGTTTTGTGAGAGCCAGGTCATTGGCACAGCCATACTTCTTGGGGCTGGGCATCAGGTAGGTTGACAATGTACGGTTCAAAAGCAATGGATAAAGTACCAAGCCCTGTGGGATGCCATTCTTAAGACTTGTAAGGAACTGGCTGAGCTCATTGCAGGACCCCTGGCACGGCTTTACGAGCACTCGTGGTGCTCTGGTGTGGTGCCAGAGGACTGGAAGAGGGCCAATGTGGTTCCCATCTTCAAAAAGGGG
>NW_017728886.1:107951419-107954051 GCF_001723895.1 Crocodylus porosus | reverse complement strand
CCTGCCATGGCAGGGGGTCGGACTAGATAATCTACTCAGGTCCCTTCCGACCCTAGAAACTATGAAACTATAAGGCAGCTTTCCTGTTCATTGATGGTCTTGACTGAAACTGCCATTCTGAAGCATAAGTATAATAAACCTAATAATCGTTTAGTCAGGTATCGTTCAGAGTAGCTTATAGTAGAGGCCACGGCAGTGTTGTATACAGCAGTAAGGTCCATCAGGACAGCACCTACCTTCTCTTTAGCCTCAAAGCTCTCTTCAATGTCTTGAGTAAGGAGAGTTACCTGCTCCACTGTTGACTTTCTGTGTTTAAAACCAGCCTGCTTCTTAGGCAGCTGCAGATTGATTATGGGGTAGACTTGGGCATGAATGGGGTATTCAAGTAGCTTGAATGAAATGCACAGGAGGGAGATTGGTCTATAGCTCTTTGCATCATCATTGGGCTTGTTAGGCTTTAGGGCTGCAACAACTGTGGCCTTTCTCTAAATGTAAGGGAGCTTGTTGCATTTGGCATAGTTAGAGATGAACTCATGAAGCCAAACAATCATCATCTCCCCAGAGTTATAAAGAAATTCAGCATGTATGGGATCAGGACCTTGTGATTTGTTGGTGGTAAAAAGCTTAAGGGCCGCCTTCATGTCCCGAGTATTGAATTTTCCAGACAGATGAGCATTGGGACCATGAGTCTTCCAGAGCTGTTTAACTTCTTCCTTTTATCTGCCTAGTGAATTCCTTGTCAGGTTTGATGTAGCAGCCATTATGCACACGTTGAGCTGCAATGGCATCAGCTTTGACTTCACACTAGCTTACACTTTGTTTCTGTGAGCTGGTTTATCGTCTGCCAAGCCTTCCAGCTGGGGTGTGAGAAGTTAATTGACTCCAATGTTTCTTCCCATTGGGCTTTTCTGACTTTGCCTGGATGGTTGATGAGTTCTGTGGCATCACTCTGCCTTGCTTTGGTTTGGCTGAGATGAAACTTTCATACAGCTGTTGTCATTCATCATCCCAGCCAGGGATATCATTTTTCCTATACTCTCTGGGGATACTATTCTTGGTACATCTAAGAATGACATCACAAAGTGCAGGTAGGAGGCATTCACATCTGTATTCCATGGGTTTGGCAGTGATTCAGCAACAGAGTTTGCATCAGTTTAGAATTTTTCTCACCTGGCTTTGCAAAAGTTCCACCTAAGTGATGGTCTGCTGTTTATTGGTACTACAAAACTTAGGTGTACAATTAGCGATGGCCAATGATGTGACCGTGGGAAGTTCTCCAGCACTCATCTGGTAGGCTGGCAGCTGACATTTACACTTGAGAAAGCCAAGTCAGGGCTGGTAGTTGTCTGCCATCTTCTTGATTCAAAGCTCTCAGGTTCTTTGTAGTCAAATAGGAGGTACAAGTTGTTTGTTGATGCCTAAGTAGCCAAGGACTCCCCATCAAGATCTATGTTTTATAGCCCCAATATGTGCTGCGGGTTGAAATCACCAGCTATAATGCATAGGTGTTGGATTGGTGGATGCTGGGCAGAAGATAAAGGAATTCCTGGAGGCTTATAGATGTTGACAATGGAAGTGTCACTGATTTTGATAGTGAGCCACTCAATATTGTCATCTGGTGAGGAAGCAACTTGGCACCACTCAGTGTCCCTTCTGATGAAGGTTGCAAGGCCATGAGTCTTGCTGAGGGTGATTGCAGCCAGACCAAAGCCTTGCAGTCTGTCAGGTGCTTTGCAGTGTGTTTCCTATAGAAGGATGACAGCTGCATTGTGTTTAGCAGCATCTGACTAACAACACAGAGCTTAGCTGTTCTGCTTCCTTTGATGTTGATTTGTAGGACAGTAGATGGAGATTCATTGCCTATTAGTGGTGTGGGCTGTAACCAGTCTCTCTAAAAAGGGCACTATGCTTGTTGTAGGAACCCCACTAACAATCCCAGAAGCTACTCAGCTGGTAGCAATCCCAATGTAAAGGCAGCTACTGAAGTGTGGTATTAGTTTCCCCTCAAAGAGGCACTGATGGAGTAGAACATGAGAAGGTTGCCACAATGATCAGAAGCCATTGGTCACTGAAGTCAAAAACATCTGTCAGAATGGAGGCTAGCGTATCAGGGATATTCACCTTCTCAGTTCAAACTTCTATGAAGATCAGAATTAGCCAATGCAGATGTACTATTTAAGTTATCCCTTGGAGGGTATAAGGTCAATAATTCATCAAAAGGGTAACCTGAATCACTCCTCCTCAAGAAGAAACAATGCTTGCTGTATGCCCAGACATTACTCACCTTACATACAGTGTAAAAAACTGGAAACTGTAAAATGTGTGGCTTGGGCAATTAGATATAGATTATTTTAATAATGGGAACTTTATTTGCTGTTACTGGTGACTTCCTAATTGATAATATAGGGTCAAATGCAGCCCTGACCCATGCTGAGCATTATCTTTGCATTTAAGTGAGTGGTACTTCTTGTGGAGTAAGGGCTTCTTTACATGTTACACTGTGAGCCACACAAATGTTGATGGGTGTTAGTGTTGGCTCAGGTTTGGAGTAGTTACACATTTAGGCCACTAGAAGCCTGGAGGACTGAAAGGTAAGAATCCTCCCCACTCCCATTCCAGGCTTCCCCCCGTC
>NW_017728886.1:107943192-107951319 GCF_001723895.1 Crocodylus porosus | reverse complement strand
ACCTCACCCCCTCCCTCTACCTCTGAGGTTCCTCCTTGAACTCTCCCCCCCGCCACTCACTTGTAGCTGCCTAGGCTGTCTGTTCTCTGGGATAGCAGGCAGAGCAGGGTTAACCAGTGTGTCTGGCCACCACCACTCCTGCTGGACTGCTGCTTTTCCCTGGGCTGAGCCTCCTGGGATTCATCTATACATGCAAAGTAATGCAATGCAAAAAACTCTGGTGCATATCATGCCATAGTTTATTGCACCTGGGTGCTGCGTTTACACGTGTGCCTAGAACCAGAGCACATTGAGCTGGGTTGGAGCAGCCCCAGCAGACAGGGAATCTGCGGGGTCAGTCTGCCGGCCTGGGCTGCTCTGACCTGGCTCAACATACTGTGGAAGGGCTGGATGGGGCATGAGGGTGCTCCAGCATGGGGCTAGCTGGCAGGCAGCTCTCACACTGAAGCACCCTCATGCTCCAGGAAGCCACCCCCAGATTTTATTTTGATACCTGTGTCTCTGGGTATCAAATGTTGAGCCCGTGCTGCAAATATGCAGTGCAGGAAATGTTTTTTTTTGTTCCCGGCGTGCGTCTCGCAGCATCTCAAACTCCTTTGAGATGACACAGGAGGCATGCATGTGCTTGTCTGGACGCACCGAAGGACTGCAAATACTTTGGAGGGTAAGTGTAATATTCAAAAGGATATTAATAAGCTGGAGAACTGGGCCGTACAGTATAAAATGAAATTCAGTAAAAACAAATGTAAGGTGCTACACCTAGGGGAAATAAACAAAAACAAATGTACAAATACAGACTGAGCCATAATAGGCTATACAGTAGCACTGATAAGAGGAATCTGAGTTTGGGGTTAATGGATCACAGAGTTGACATGAGTCAGTAATATGCTGCAACCATAAAAAAGCAAAATGCTGCATTTGTGCATTAGCAGCATTGTATGTTAGACAGGAGGGGCAATAGCACCACTCTTCTCAACACTGGTTAGGCCTGAGATGAAACAGTGTATTCAGTTCTAGGCTCTGCATTTTAGGAAGGATGTAAACATGGGAAGATCCAGGATTTTGTAAGTGAAGGCATGGAAACAGCTACCAGCACTGCATCCCTCCCTCCCCACACTGGGTCAGGCAGACCATACTGCAGTAGCAGCAAGCAGAAAGCTTTTAAAGTCGCCAAATCAGGTAAGACTCCTGCACAAGGTGGGGTGCACATCTTGGCATCCACTCCCTTCCCCTTCGTGTTCAGTGGCATGTCCCTTCCCCTTCCTTCCTACCCTGCCTACCACTGTTACCATCTCTGCTGTCCTTAACTGATCTGGAAGCAGGGTATAAGGGTCCAGAGCCACTCCTGAAGTTGGTGGACTGTGTGGGGACCTGGGCTTAGCCAGGGACAGTGGCAGTGGTGATGGGCAGGTTCCCCCTCACTGTGCTTGTGATCAAGCTGGCAGGGAACATCTAGAGGGACTGGGCAGGAAGGAGGAATCTTCCCATTTCCCGCACTGCCGCTCTCTTCTGTTGAGTGTGGCTATCTGTGCACCATTGCTGGAGCAGGGCAGGAGTGGCTTTGGAGTTTTCCCCACCCCCAGTTCAGCTTGGGGCAGTGGCAGCAGCAAGGCAGAAGGGGACAGATGGAAGGCAAGGGGACCTGTCACTGAGCACAGAGGGGAAGTACAGTGGGTGGTGGGAAATTACCTGCTTCAGGGACTTAAAAAAAAAAAAAAAAAAAAGTGTGTGGCTGCTGCTCCCACAGCATAGTCCAAAAGCGTGGGTGCAACTATACTACCGCATCCCCTCTGGATCCACCCATGTAAAAAAACTGGGAAAGATCCAGAGGTGATTGACAAAGATGGTAAAAGGAATAGAATGCAAACTATATGAGAACTTGGTATGTTTAGTTTGACTAAAAGAGACCAAGCTGGGGGATGTGATAACAGCAGTTTTCAAATATTTGAAAGGCTGACATAAAGATAGAAAACAACTGTTCTCCTTCACTGCAGAGGGTAGGACATGAAATTGTGGCTTTAAACTGTAGAAAAGGAGATTCAGATCTCAGAAAAAAACTTCCTTAAATCTCAGAATCCCTTACTATCACACCAGTAGGACAACAGAACAAGCTGCCAGAGGAAGTTGATGGTTAAGGCAAGTATGGTTTAGGAACATCATTTTTTGCAGGGGGTTGAATTAGATAACCCTTGGGATTCTCTCTAATTCTATGAGTGTAGGATTCACTTCTGATATTTAATTTTGGGGAGTGTTGTTTAGATAATTTTCAGGTTTTGTCATGTTGGAAAGTCTTACCCAAAGTAGTGGAAAATTTAATTCAACTTGCAACTGTCCCCTCTTCCCTGCTGCTTTTACTTTCCAGAGACTGAGATTGTACTTGTCTGGGGAAAGTGTGAACTGCTGCAGTCCTTCCATTCCCGAGCAGGACTGGAGCAGTGGGGCAAAGTTCCCTGCCTGCTCCTCACACCAAGGATTTATAGCACCACTCCCTCAGCTCAGCTCTCAGTGCCTAGGAGCTGAGTGGACAAAACAGCCTGGCAAAACCTCCTGCCTCTCTCTTACTCCAGTGATTTCAGTGTGTGAGATGTGGGCAGGGAACAGCTGGCAGCTGCTTCAGCCGTCCTTGTCTATGGGAGGGGTGGGAACAGCTGCCCCCTGGCTCCTTCTCCACATCAGGGTGACCCTGGTTTGTGGAAGGCAAGGAGTTAAACTGTGAGGAAGTTTGCAGACACTCATTCTACTGGAAGAAACTCTCCTGGAGGCCACTTCTACCTAGTTAAACCTGGGTTATTTTTTTCCGGGAACAGCCACTTTTGCTCTGGGAGAATAAGCTGGAAGGTCTATACACTTGTGATTTCTACCAGCAGAGAGGTAATTCTCTTGGTAGAAACTGAACGTCTGTACATGGGCAAAGTAATGAATATTTTATTTTCTTCTAAAGGTCATAAGAACTGGGGTCAGGCTGATTTCTGATAGAAGAGAACTCCATGTCACAAAGACCCGTTTCTCTTTCTTTCACTCACTCTTTTTCTCTGACAGACAGGCTCTTAACACTTGTGTACTGTCAGCTTTAAAATATGGAGCAAAAGGGTGGGTACATCTAATATAGTGGAGCTGAAACTAAAACCTGGACAATGAAGCATGAAATGAAGTATACTTGGTACTGCAGAGAAACAGAATTAACAAATCAGTAAAAGAGAAAGGGTAAAGTAACTAACGTCTTTATGAATAAAGAAACTAAAGTGATAATAGGATGGGCTATATTAGAAGATGGAATTAAAAGCTGGGATACATTTCCAAAGAAATGGAGAGAAGAGTTAGCTATGCAAGTGCAATCATCAAAGAAGACTTAAGGCTATAGTGAGTGAGATCTCTCTCACCCTGTAAAGTGTTTCAAATGGGATACATGATTAGAATGCATGAAAAAATAAAGCATTTTGGAGTTGTAAGAATATAGAATATTCTACAATGATTAAAATTTAAATGCATTATCCTGTACTATGGATTGCTAGCTTAGTATATTTGTAACTTTTGAAGGAGAATTGCTGTTTTGTTTCCAATGACAAGCTTTTCTTAAAGAGGAGCTATAACAACAACAGGAACATAAGTAGATTCTATAACCTTGTAATCACACATGTCATACACAATGTACTATTTTCCCCCCTTAAAATAGAAATGGTGGGAAATAATATATAGTAGGCACAGCAAATTATGTTTTCTCTGACAGAAGTTAATTCTAAACTAAGTATTCCCTGAAAGAGAAACAGAGAAAACATTTTTACATGTCTATCATTTGTCCTTAGAGGACACAAAATAAATATGTTTTTTAAAACTTGACACTGGTATTATTCTATGTGGCCTCCGGCTATATGCTTTTTTTCCAGTTTGTACAATTGAAGGGATAAGAAAACAGCTTTGCATTAAGAGGAACACAGTGTACAGGTTAATCATAACCATGCAGAAATAAAAATGCTGCCAACAAAATAATGGTGCAGCAGTGCCAAGGGAGCCCCAAGGATGATGGTGAGGAAAGCAGTGGGATAACAGCATTTCTTTTGCATGTGGTAAAGTATTTCAGGCATGTGCTTCTCAATTAATAATTGATGTGGCTGAAACAGAAGTTTTTACTATTGTTGACAATAACAGATACTCGTAAAAATTTAATTGGTTGAAAGTTAATTTCAGTGTTTCTTGATCATGAAGTGCATTAATTAAGGAAAGGAGATTTTTTTTGGAAGAGGTTTAAATTTTAAAAGGAAGTAAATCAGAAAGGCAGAATAATGCAGGGGAATTTAACAAATGTAAAAACATCTACAGAAGTGAAAGTCATTACTTGATCAATATTTTATCAATTAACTAACTTAAATGTAATCCCTCTTGGGATCCATGTAGCATGCCATTATTTTCTAGCAAGTCTGATCCTTCTCGAAAAGAAGCATTATTTTGCAAATAAGAAACACTATAAAAGGTTGGGAGAATCTTTTAATGGATTGCTTGTTAAGTCATAGAAAAAGTTGAGGAAATCAAATGTGAACAAGTTCATTGTTAAGAGCTACAGTATAACAGACTGAAGTTTAGTACAATTGTACACATAGCTTTTTATGAAATATGGATGGAGAGGTTTTTAACTTAGTTCAGTGGCAAAGTAGAGCCACATCTGAGAAACACTCAGGGAAAACAAGGCACACATTGGTGGCTAAATATTGAAATGTCAACTTTTCTTCACATTGGTTTCTTGAGCTCTACTGAGCATACATTGATACCTTTGGTTTTGACTGCATTATCTCTAAACCTGTTAAGTTTATTGGAAAGCATAAGTCCTGCTGGAATAATATAAGTTATAACTCTGTAGTTTCCTCATTGGAGTGAAGCCATTCATCATTGGAGTGAAGCCTCACCTTCAGTCTTTGACTTGCCACTAATGCCAAATGGATCTGGACATTACAAATGCTTTGCAGAGGCTCCAAGTGGGGAGCAAGAAAGCCAAATTCCTTATATAGGAGGGTGTGGAATGAAGTTCTCTTAGAGGCTGCTTTGGAAATTACTTCATTAGCTTGCTCACATATGGGGTGGGACGGGGGGAGTGGGGGCAAAGTTCTCACAACACTAATTGGTTCATCACCATGTTCACAGAGGCAGCTTGCTTGTTTTCCAGCTAGATCTATGGAAGTTAAAGACCCAAGTAAGCAGTCATGCTGGGAATCCTTTCTGCTGGCAAACTGTGCAGTGATGTCAGGTATGTTTTCATAGCTTGTTTTTCAATCTGTAGCATTCCCAGGTTAGAAACACGAGCATCTGTTATCGTAGTCCTCAGGTACATTTTCAGCTGCCGCAGTGAAGAAAAGCTTCTCTCTGCTGATGCTGTAGTAACTGGGATAGTTAAGTAAAGTATGAAGAGGTTTCCCATATTTGGAAGGATATCACTCAGTGACATTTCATGAAATAACTTCACTCTTCTTTCAAGCTGGGGGCACTCCACTTCACTACTCGTGCCAGCACTGCCATGAATTTCAAACAGTCTGGAAAACACATTGATTTCAGACCTCAGATCCTCTTGAGCAATCCTGTAAGTTTTGAAAACAGTGCCTATGCTTTCCTCTGATGGGGTCCCAGAAGACAGAACATCTTCCAGGGACTTGAAAATGTTTAGGTCATTCTCAGTGAAGCAGTCTTCAATGTCACTAATAAGGGTGTCCAAAGTTCTGTATAGTATTTCTGTCCTGTAACAGTCCTCTGGTTTCTCAAAGGAGGACTTTTCCCCTCCTCCCAGTTTTCAAGGAATAACCCTTTTACAAGGGACGCAAGGTCCAGGATACCCATTTTTCTGGCACAGTTCATTAGCGTTGTTGAATACTCGGGATGCAAACTCCTCACTTCTGAGTCCTTGCAGTATAGACACTGTGGATTTAGCCATCACTGTTGCTCTATGAAATGTAAAGTCTTTTGATTGAGTAAGTTTTGATAGGTGGCTGGTTTGGATAAGCACTCTCCTCATAAGCAGCATGCAGTACAGGAAGTTGAAGTTTTGCAGGTGTTCGAGAAGTACACAAGCTTCAGCTCTAGCTTTTGAACCCCCATGTTCGATTTCATCCAAAGCTTCAACTACCTCATCAAAATTTTCTAAAAGAGCTTTGATAGCCTTGACTTGACAGTTCCATCGAGGGTCACTGGATTGTTTAAGAGTTACTGGTCCACCAGAAAAAGAAGCAGTTTCTGATTGTCTTCCTTCCGATACAATTTTTCTAAAGATAGCGCTTTCATTGCACTTCCTTCAGTGAAAATTTGTAGTTCATGGAGAAGTGTGAAGCCATTCTGGTCAGAGGGACTGCAAGAAACCACATCCACTATGCACAGATTTAATATATGAGCATAGCAGTGAACGTAATAAGCTGAAGGATTCTCACTAAGTATCCACGCAGCCATACTTTTATAGGGTCCTCTCATGCTTGCGGCTCCATCATAGCACTGACTTCTTAGAGCCAAAATATCAAGTCTCAGATCTGACAACGTGGTCTTGATCAGTGAGGCAAGTGAAGCACCAGCTGTCTGCAATGTCCTATAGAAGCCAATACATTGTTCTGGTATTTCGAAGGACTGGTTTACATATCGCATGAGAGTAACTTGTTCATGCCTGGAGAGATCCATTGTTTCATCTGCAATTATGGCAAACACTCCAGCTTACTTACTTCCTTTACTATTGAATTCTGGACTTGTGAAGCCATAATCTCAAGTATTTCATTTTGATAGGAGCTGTGTAGGTAGGTGAAGAACTTCTCTTGGTTAATTATAAGCCGCTGAATCACTTTGTTGTCTTCACTACGCAGTTTTGTCAATTCCTGGAAGTTTCCTTGATTTGTGGAATCAGCTTGCTCATGTTCCCTCAAAGGTATGCCTTGGCAAGCACAAAACAACACAGTCTGTATTACAGTTTGTAAGCGTGCTTGGTTTTTGTCCAGTTTTTTTCCTCCGACTGTTGAGTTGTGATGCTCGGCAGCAGAAACAGAAAACTGTGTCCTGATAGACACTGTAGTCAAGCTATTTGTGATCACTGTACCATTCTTTTCTGAATTTTCTTATTTTATTGACAGACAGAGTGCCTGGAAACACAATTATGGGCTGATATGGCCCTTCCTTAAAATATTGCAAAGCTGCATCTGACCCAAAGCAAGGGTCTCTGCTAGTGGAAGCCATACTAATGTCTGTATGAGTGCTTGTGCATGATGTGGCATCCCAATCTGGAGTGTCACTCTCACTGTGGCTTCTTCCGGTACCATAATTCAGAACTGCACTGCTTGTGTTGGGGGCAGGACTCTTAGAGGAGGCCAAAGTCTTGGCCTTCTTTGAGCAGAAAAAGTCCAAACTCAGCTGTCTCTGCCATTCTGCAAAGCTAAAGAAAAGGTACATTATTAGTACCTGACAATAGTGAAACATAGACTTAGGGTGTGTGAGAAGGGACCTGAGCTACCCTCCGATTTTATGTTCTCTTGGCAGAACAAGCACAAGAGGCAACAGAATACACAGTTGCAAGCAGCCTTTGGTTTTAGTTGCTTCGAATGGTTAAATGAGATATAGACTTATCCCTTTTCAATCAAACACAAAGCATAGGAGAACTGGACTTCAGAATCCAAATAGTGTAAAAGTGAACATTCCCAGGGAGTGCTCAAATTGCTTTTTCTGTTCTCCATGTTCCGTGAGCTCCCTACTCAGAAGCTGAATGCTCAGTAGTTTTCTTTGTCTTAATACCCACTCCAGAAGAATCAGCACATCTCAAACTTTTCCACTTTAGAATCACTCAAAAAACCCCAAGTGGAGCTGGGGTCACTGCCTGAATTCTTGGGCAAGTTTTGCTTTGAGACAAAATGGCTGCCACTATGCCTGAAAGCATAGCTCCGAGGAATCTTTTGAGCCATTTGAGGGGGTGGGGGGTTTCATAGTTTCTAGGGTCGGAAGGGACCTAAGCAGATCATTTAGTTCGACCCCTGGCCATGGCAGGAAAGAATACTGGGGTCAAACGACCCCAGCAAGATGTTTATGTAACATCCTCTTAAACACCCCCAGGGTAGGAGCCTGCACCACTTCTCTTGGAAGCTGGTTCCAGACCCTAGCCGCCCTGACCGTGAAGTAGCG
>NW_017728886.1:107930542-107942572 GCF_001723895.1 Crocodylus porosus | reverse complement strand
TTAATTCCTGAAAATAATCTTATTGTAGTAGAAATTAATATTAGGAATACTATCAGGAGATTTTGAAATAATATCAGGAATTATTGGAGTTTTTATGAGTAATTTCTTCTCTTTTATATGTGAAAAAATGGCAACAGTCTCATATAAAACCACTGGTGAGCATGTTAAGACAAGACAAGTTCCTGTTTAACTGAAGTTGGATTACTGATTAATAGAAAAGTCTTTTGAAGTAGCTTATGCGTACACATGATCAGGATTTGGCATGAAAAGGCTGCTTCACGGGTTAATGTATTCACCTATAAATAAAACCAGTGACAGCTCTCCTGTCACTACATGCTGATGGACGGTTCCTTTTTCCACCATTACAGCCTTGTGAATGTGGGAAAATTAATTTAAGTGGTAGTTAATTTCTAATGAATTCCATTCAAGCGGTTAATATGGTCCCTTGATGTTATGGTAACCTTCATGGATCATTGCATTATGTAAATAAATTCTACTTTATGCTGGTTTATTAAAAAAAAAAGAAGATTGGTGAGTCTGGTCAAATCTTTCACACACACACACACACACACACACACACACACACACACACACACACACACACACACACACACGGTGTTAAGGAATCACTAAAAATGGGTAGTTTAATTCAAGCAAACAAAATTTCCAAAAAAAAAAGGTATGCAAAGCAAATGTTTTACATGCAGAGGGCAATTCATCTTGGTGTGATTAGGCTAGAATCTTTTATTTGGATTAAACCATGGAGCCCAACAGTCTCTATAAATGGGCACTAAGAGGGATACTGTTGAAGGAAGTCCTCTACCCAGATTTAGTTCATAAATACAGCTGCAGCACAAATGCAACAAAGACAAAACGAGAAAGGGCTGCAAGCTAAGTGATCAAGCCTGAATCACCGCCAGCCATGCATTTCAACTCCTCCCTGATCTACAGTAGCCTGGAAGTCAAAGAGAGCATAAGGCTGCTTTTCTAAACCATATCTTTGTCCCTTTTTCTGTTCCCTTGTTCCTTTTTCTGTTTCATCCCAATGATCAAATCAGGAAACAGCCCCACTGTTTTTCTCAACTAGTATAGGCAGTGGAGGAATCTCTATCTCCTGCTGTCAGCATCTTCAAATCAAATGTGGGTGTCTTCCTGGAAGATATGCTTTAGTTAAACACAAATTGCTGGGCTTGATAAAAGGGTAACTAGCACTGATCTACAGCTTGTGACACACAGGAGTTCAGACAAGATGAGCAAATAACCCTTATTTCCACAGCAGGGGGTGCACTTTCTGAGATTACATCAACTGATCTCTCAGTCTGCTGCCAATTAAATGGTGCTATCAGCATGAGCAGAATGCCATACTGCACATCTTTGCCTGCAACATCAACCTCCTAGTAATTTTGTGTATGGGGGGGCAATTTAAGAGCCTGACACTGAATTGCATCATAGTTCTGGTACTTTCCCCCTCATTTCTCCTCTTTGAAAGATATTTTTTCGTTTTATAATGTATAGTACGTGATTACTTCTGAATATTCAGATTGTGGATGCTCATTCTGGAGGACATTACCTCTTCTGCTAAGTACTTCATGTCTGGTATGGGGACAAGTACTATCGGTGTCTTTCCCATCAGCTTGTGGACAGCCTTCCAATTGCTTACAAAGCGCCTTGTCACAGTTGATGCACACTTCAAATATCCATAAAGCATTTGCTCAAGGACACCTGGCTCCTAAGCCTGGTCATCTAACCATGACCTTTCCCTTGTGGTTCATGGCATCTGCTGCAGTCTGGCACTGTCCATCACTAGGAAAAAGTCCTCTCTAAGATGTGCAGATGATCACATTCATCAGTAGTCCTGGACTCCATTCAAGCCAAGATATTTCTTCCAAATGAAAGTGTGTTGGGGGGGTTTTAAGCAAAGTATTGGACCCCTGACAACTCTCAGGGAGCAACTAGTACAAAGTGCACCATTTTTCTTAAAGCTCCTGGGTCTAGTGGCATAAACCAATGGGCAGGGAAGCTTTTGAAGCTGCAGGCTGGATCAACCTTGCTGAGGTCCATGGCAGGCTGATGCTCCCAACCTGAGCTGCTGTTGCCAGTGTTGCTTCTCCCCACCACCAGAGCATGGCATAGGCAAAGCCTGCACCCCCGCTGCCATGTGGCTTGGCCAAGGACCACTGGGTCCAATGGCTGGTTCTAGAGACTGGTTCCAAAGGTTTCACAGGACACATGCTGATGAATCCTGGCCTAAACAATGTATTGCTTCAACAGGAGGCAACCTTTGCCACCTTCTTGCAGGGAGGGGGTTAATTCTCCTGGCCCTGTTACTTCTGCAGATAGTGGGGAGCTACGCTCAACAACCATGACTACAGTCATGACTTGCAGTGGCTACCAAAGACAGTCCCTCCATCACTAGCAAGGAGAACAACTATCCCTCCAAGCAGGTGGCCAGAGGCAGTGTGGGAAGGTTGTTGACCAGGAATGGGAGATAAGGAAAAACTTCCAGATGATTCATGTGACCAGACCCTGAAATAGACTCCCAGCAGGGGGTGGTGCAGGCACCTACCCTGGAGATCATCACACCTTGCTGGTGTTATTTGATCCCAGCTGCCTTTCCTGCCCAGAACAGGGAGGGGCTGGACCCGATGATCTCATGAGGTCCCTTCTAGCCCTAAACTTCTGTGAATTTGTTTTCTTGAATACATCACTTTCGCAATATTGAATGGTGCGTTATCATCTTGCACCCTTCCTGAGAGCTCCAGCAACTTCATAGGCTAGATAACAGACCAGGGGTCAGCAACGTTTTTTGGGCAGAGTGCCAAAAACACCCGCAACCTCGACTTGTAAGATTCTGGCATGCCAGGGCCAGATGGTGGGGGAGCTGTGAGGGGCCTGATCCTTTTTGTGGCAGCATAGCCCTGGCCCCTTCCCCATCATTCACTTCAAGGCATGCATGCACCTGCTGCCAGCAATGAGCCCGGCTGGGACTCTGTGGACAGAGTACTGCTAATTGCAGCCTCTTGGCTGCTTGCCACAGTCAGCCTGGAGCCTCGGCCTGGCTCGTTGCCAGCATTGGCTGCACATGCTCCTTGATGTGAATGGTGGGGAAAGGGCAGGGGCTGCACTACCACATCATGGATTGGGTCCCTCATGCCTTCCCCATCTTCCACCCCAAGGCATGCATGCCAAGCAAAACGCCTTTGTGTGCCTGCTCTGGCATGCATGCTGAGGGTTGTTTACTCCCAATATAGACTATGTTATTAAGGGGGTGCCCCTGCTTCTCACCCCTACCATTATCATCCCCCAGTCCCCCTGGGATTTTTTGACAATAATGGTGATAAGCTGCTTTCTGGACCTTAAGGCTAAAAGTTAAGTCTAGGTGCAGACAGAAGTGACAATATTCACCTGATCTGGACCCTGAAAGCACTCCATAGCTGCGGCCAAACAGAAGTACATGGCTGCAGAATGCTTTAAAAGTGCCTGATCCCATGAAAATCTGAACTGTCATTCTGTGAAGGTTTAAAGACACTAAAATGGACTGGCTTCAGTAACTTGTGTCTGCTCTCAGGGCCGTGCTGACAGTGGCTCAGCCCTGCTCTGGTGCTGTCTTCACAATGGGAGTGGGAAAAGGGAACAGGGTGTGGTTGTGCAGGGTCTCTGAATACATGGCTTGTAGACCAAATAGAAGTCCAGACTTTATACAGATTTAGTGGAGCTCAGTCATGGCACTGGACTTTCAAAGCCATGTGCCCATCCCTGCAACACTGTCACAGACCATCTGCAGTTGTGCATTATATCAGCAGCAGAGAGGAGCACAGGCACCAAGCCAGCAAGCATTCCATGCTGATATTGTAGGCACAAGGGTAGATTCAGAGGGGATGCTGTGGTGCAGTCACTCCCCACTTTCAGACCATGCTGTCAGAGCAGCAGGCAGGGACCTTTCTTTAGCTCCTGAAGCAGATAAGAATCCCCCTCCCCTTATGTGCTAAACAGCACGTTCTCTCTCCTTCCATTATCCCCCTCCTCTGCCTCTCCACCATTGTCCCTGCTGTCTCCAGCTGCTTCAGGAGTGGGGAGAGCTCCAGAGCCCCTCCTGCTGCGTCCCAGTCAGGTTGCATGGGGAGCTGGGCCCAGGCAATCCCTGGCAGCGAGTTACTTCTTCCTGCCTGGTCCCCCATGTTTCCTTGCCAGCCTGGAAGCAGGAATAGAGAGGAGAAATCCACCCATCACCAGTTGGGGACAGCAGAAGGAGCAGGCAAGGAAGGGGAGAAACTGAAGGGAAGGAGAGGGGACATGCCACTGAGCACAGAAAGGAGGAGTGGGATATTCTTACCTGACTTGGGGACTTCAGTTCCTGCAGTAGAGGCTGCCCACCCCAGTGGGGTAAGGGGGAAGATGGGAGCATGGAGGGGTATAGTCACTCTTGCAGCACTGGTCACAGCTTCTGTACCCCCCTTTAAAAATCCTGGACCTGCCCATATATACACACAAAAGTAAAAATGACATATAGGCTGAAAGTAAAGGGTTAGTCCATCTCAGCTGGGAGTTGCCAAAATCCTAGAGTACCTTCTACGCTTAGAATCTCAGAAGACAGAGACAGAAAAGTAGCACCCCGTTGTAACTCATGTTGCTTTGCAGGAAGTGCCATGAGTTACAATCCCCCAAACACAACAGAAATTTGCTGTTGGGTCCTGGGGGTTGGGGAAACCAGCTATTGTTTAGAGCAGCTGACAGCCTGTGCCATTCTTCCCATAGCAAGGCCCCTCTTCCCTTCCAGTCTTGGTGCCATTTTCAGGATGGGAGGGGGGAAAGGGAATGGGTTCTTGGGGGTCCCCAGCCAGTGCTGGAGGGTGGGGTGGATGGATTGGAGCCCCCCCTCCACGCCCAGGGGGAGCCAGCTGAAAAATCCCTAGACCAAACTCCCCCTGTTCCCTTTCCCCCCTCCCATTCTGAAGACAGCACCAGAGCAGGGCTGAGCTGCTGTCAGCACAGCCCAGCATGCAGACACAAATTACTGAAGCATTTTGGAGCGCCTTTATCTAAACACTCATGGAATGACGGTTCAGATTTTAATGGGATCTAGCCCTTTTAAAGTGTTCTGCAGCCATGTACTTCTGTTTGGCCGTAGCTGTAGAGCACTTTCAGGGTCCAGATCAGGCAAAAATTGTCACTTCTGCCTGCACCTAGAGTTAACATTTAGCCTTAAGATCCAGAAAGCAGCAATATTTGCTCATCATCATTATTGTCCAAAAAGATTCCACCGTTCTCTCAGCCTGTTGTCTTGGGGATCCATAAGGGGATATCAGCCTTGTTACCTTCACTGTGCCCAAAAACGTTGCTGACCCCTGGTTTATGTTATCTAGCCCATGAAGTTGCTGGAGCCCTCAGGAAGGGTGTGTGATGATGACCCACAGCAGGGAAGAAAGATGAAAGATCTTCACAACCTGGCTCTAGTTAAATGCACTTACTGGGGGCTAGTGACACTTGCATAACTGTCAGCACCTAGCATCCAGGGGAGTCTAGGTGGGAAGGGAGTAACATCTATCCTGCATATGCTAACCAGGAACATGTAAAGGGTAGTTTTTGCAGTAAGTTGCATATAAAACAGGCAAAACAACCAAAGATATCTTTCTAGATTTCTGCAGTCACAAATAAGTAGAAATCAATTAATTTTTCACCACCCATTTCTGATGGTTCTAAAGGTATGCTTATGATGGCAAAATTAACTTTCAGCACTCCCTTACTGTTGGGAGTCTTGGTTTCTTTTAAGTTACAGTTTAACTGTAATTTCTTTGGTTTCTGATTGTGGTTTTGTGTGAGCTAGAATTGCCTTGAAGGGATTTTAAAATTCCACAGAACAGCAGTACAGAGATTTCTAAGGAATTGGTTTAATACAGATCATGGCTCTGCAACTGAACTCATGTAGGCAAATTGCTGCACCAGTGTGGAACCACTTGCACTGGTCGTATTTCACCTTTATGCACCCAAGTCATGCTTACACTGCCATGCAAGCATAATTTTCAGCATTTAACTTGGCTTTTAGATTTTGGTTTCTATCTGTGGCAGAATGGGATTGCCCAGGTACACGTGTACCTGCCAAATGGTGGGTAGGGACGGGCACACTCTTACCTTTTAGCCCAATAGCCTAGTACAGGCCTCCTTTTATGACAAGACTCTGCAGCCTGGAATACCCTGTGCTTATCCTCACTCCTGGTCCCCATCCCCTCTTTAGATGCCATGGACAGCAGATTCTGCAGTAGAGGGGAGCACCATAGAGATGATGGGCAGCATGGTGCAGCTCCAAGTCACTGATCCATCATGCCAGATCACACCTGCATAGGCTAGATAGGACATCTTCATGGGCTGAACCTTGGCATAGTTGTTAAGGCATTTGCACAATAATAGGAGACCCAGGTTTTGGTCCCCCCTTCACCAAGGGAATTTGACCCTGTTTCACGCTCCCCAGTAAAAGTGTCCATCCATGTGGTAGGCATTTCCCAAGGCACACTCGCAAGCCCTCCTCTTGAAGCTGGTTCACTGGACATCCAGGAGGGGAAGATTGTGCTCCTTCTTGCTCCACAAAGCTAAAGGAAGTTTGGCTTATTGATTTGGAAGCTGCCCCCAGAAGGGATACGCTTCTATGGTCTGGCCCACAATGGCTTTTCTGTGCCTTGCATTTAACATAAAATGGACAAGCAGTAATGGAACAGCCTCCATCACATCAGGGTAAAGAAGCTTAGGCTAGAACCCATGGCCTCCCTCTCCAGGGCAGCACCTATCCCACTGAGCTGCCCCCCACAACTTGCTTTCCTCCTTTCCATCAAAGAGGATACATAGTGTGCAGCCTTAGGGTTCTTGGAAGGGCAGTGCAGGGTAACTATGTAAGCGTAAGTAAAATATAAAGGTTGTGTAAGTGCCCGAAGTTGCACTTAAGCAATGACATAAATTCTACTTAGGCACATAATGGTGAAATAGTATTTAGCTCTAGAAGGTTTCTGTGCAGATGCTAGGGTCCACCTAAGCAGGCCTGATTCCAAGATCATGAGTATATGAAAGGAATAAACCTACTTGTGCTGATTTTTTTCCCCAGCCAAGGATCCAGATTCTATTAAAAAAAAAATCTTGTGTTTCTCAAACCATTATTGTATTAGTGACATAATATGAAACCTCCAAAATCAATTTGTGTAGCATCAGGCATTTTGTGATTCCCAGAAAAAAGAGAGAGAATAAAATATTATCTTTTTGTAAGAAGTAGAATCATCTTCAGGAGAAAAGTACTAGATTGAAGGTTTCGGCATATAAATTACTGATAGTACACTAAACCTTACTTGCAGCTTAATGAGGTTTTGGTCTGGGATGACCCTTGGAGCAATATGGTGTGGTTTTGTAAAAGATTAATGATCTTGTATTAAGCAATTTGATATTCAAATAGATCCTGATACAACAAATTTAAGAATGTAAATACTCTCATTTTGAAGTCAACAGCACAACTATTCACACATTGCTTAGACTTTGATAAAAAAAAAAAAAAATCTAGTAACTTTTATGTCAGCGGTTCTGAAGCAGGGCGCTACAGAAACCTTGGGTACCACAATACCCTTCCAACAATGCTGCAGTACTGCCAAATGCATGCCAAGCTGAATTGGGAAGTGACTGCAGCAGGAGCAGGTATATCTTGCTCTGGTGGATGTTTTCCTGGTCAGGCCCCACACATGCTTCCTGGAAACAGAGGCATACAGGACAGTTCTGTCTGGCAGTGGCGATGTCATGGAGAGACAGCTAGTTGAGAACCACTGTTCTCTGGATTTCTCTCCAGGCTGCTGTGTCACTACTATGTAAGAACATAAGAACTGCTATTTACCGGGGCAGACCATAGGTCCATCTTGGCCAATATCCTGTGTCACACAGTGACAAAGAGTGGATACTGAAAGGGACAGTGAACTGGGTATGACCAGGATTTTATCCACTGCTCCTCTCTCACTTGCAGCCTCCAGTATTTAAGGTTTAGGAAATTCTGATTCAGAAGCTATACCCCTAATTCCCATGCTCAATAGCTACTGATGCACCTTTCCTCCAATAATTTGTCCAATCCCTTTTTTTGAATCAGGCTAAACTGTTATCTCTACAGCATCTCGTGACAATGAGTTTAACACATTAATTACATACTGGGCCTGTCTACATGTGTATTTATGACCGCCTAAACTTAATGCGCCTTTACTTAAGGCGCATTACGGCAATTTAGGCACATGCCTACATATGGACACATTAATGTGCAGATTAAATTTAGGTACAAATAGCCAAGTTGCATTAGCGCACATGTAGATGTGCTAATGTGCATTAACACAGTGCATGTCCACTGACACACACTGCGTTAATGTGCATTGGCACACCTACATGCGTGCTAATGCAACTTAGGTATTTGTGCCTAAATTTGATACCTGCTTTAATGCAGGTATCAAATTTAGGCTCATATAGCCTTCAATTGCCATTTTAAAGGCGCATTAAGGACATGTGTAGGCACATGTAGATGCACCCACTGTGTGAAAAAGAACTTCCTTTTGTTTGTTTTAAACTTACTACCTGCTAGTTTCATTGGGTCTTGTATTGTGAAAGATAGTAAAAAAAAAAACAAAAATCCCTATTTAAGTTCTCTTTAGCATTTAGTATTTTGTAAACCCTTATGTCCTCTGCCTCAAGTGTCTCTTTTCTAAACTGAATAGGTCTAGCTTCTTTAGTTTCTTCTTATATGGGAGCCCTGCCATACTACTTATCACCTTCGCTGCCCTTCTCTGTACCTTCTGTAGCCTTCTATATCCTTTTTCAGGTGTGGGGACCAGAACTGGGCACAATATTCAAAGTATGGATGCACCGTGGATTTTTCAAGGGGCATAACGATACTTTCCAGTTTTGTTTACACTTTCCTTCTTAATAATCTCTAAACTTATGTTTGCCTTTTGACAGCTGCTAAGTACTGAGCTGATGGCAGTTCCACTGTGACCTTTTGTTAGAAGGTGGGTACAGGACTGGACAAGAACAACATCCAGAGCCAGATTCAGCTGCAATGCTGAGAACAGTTAGTAAAAGGAAGGATCTCATAGACAGTAGCACTTTTACCACTGTATCACCTAATCTTGCTCTAAGTACCTAACTATCACTGCAATTTCAGCTCCAAGGAAGTTTTATCACTATGTTACTTTACCTGACAGTGGCCAAGTGATTTAATTGGAAGATTAAACACCTCTTGCTTGTTTCATACCATGCACAAATAGATTTCTTTTTTTTTTCTAACATTCAAAATCAAATAGAAAGTAGTTCCAAGAAATCCTTAAATCAGAATTCCACCAGAATAATTAGCTTGATTTTGCTTGTTGATAGATAGTTCAGGAACATAGAAATAGACTGGAAAATGGTACAAATCAGGAATAAACTGAGTTCCCTTTTTCCTTCTTCTGCAGAACCAGATTTGTTTCCACACTGGCCAAGAGTACTATATAAGCAGGGGGGAACCAATGTAACTAGTACAGGGTTTAATATATGGAGAACCAAGCTAAAGTCATTGTGGTAACCCGTGCGTTTTAGCCCAAATAAATAATTTCCCTGAATCAGCATTTCATATAAATGATTTAATTTACAATAATAAATGGGAGAACAACAGAATCGTGTACAACAGAGCTTACTATTTTAAGGGTAAAGGTACTATAGGCTAGAAGAGAAATCTTATTTAAAGTAATGATAAGGAATACACCTTTTAGAGATTATTAAACTATCCAGAAGAATTCTAGAATAGATTAAAAAAAAACATTTATCGATTTAAAACGAATCTACAACGAATACCAATAGTATTCCTTTATATGTATAGTTTTTAACATCATTTTTAATGCAACTATTTTATTGTGTTAAATGCATTTGGTTTTACCCCTGCTGCATTCTATAATATTCAAGAGGCACAAGGTGACAAAACACACCAAGTAAATTTGGAGCCAGTCGTTCTCAACTGGGGTAAGGCTCAACTTAGAAAAAATTATGGAGGGGTATCTTGAATCTAAAATAGTTGAGAACCACATGTCTGTGCCAAATATCTTGTTGAATCAGGCTGTATTCTGTATCTATGTGGCAGACAGTACAGTGTAGAGACCTGAATTGAACTAGCTCAGGTACAAACAGCAGTCTAGCCACAGCAGCACAGAGCTTGATACAGACTAAAATCCTGAACAGATCATACTGACACACTGAAGACACTCTACAATACTTATGCAGGTAGATTTTATAACTCAGTTATGATTCTGTTTGCATGGTGACACATTCTCTGTCTTTTAAAAGAGAACTGGACCTCATTTCTTTGTAGTTTTTCTAGGTCATTTTTCTAGCAGTTAAATCATTTCTATTTTTTAATTTTCTTTTAAATAACCACAAAAATCATAGACATTAGATTAAAAATAATCCTAAATCACCCAGTCTGTTTCCCTGTAAATGCAGGATTGTACACAATGTGCTGCCAATTCCTGTTGAAGTTTGCTCGTTGATGTCTAAGCTCACCTTTCTATGTTAGTAATATGGAAAAATAAAAGAACAGTAAGAGATTACAGAGCAAAGAAGGCTATTATTTTAGCATTGCATGAGGAACTGAGTCTGGCTATATCAGTATCTGGCAAAGTCATCTGTCAGCTAGCCAGCCTCAATATATACCTTGCTGATCCTAACAGACATAGCTCTCCAAGTAGTAGAGTTCAGACAGACTTCTCCCTCACCTGTCATTATTAGAAGAGCTACTGTCCTTATTTCAGCAACCAGTGCAGTGATTCCTATAGTCTATGCCACCGTCTAAGTCTGACATTCATTAATATACATGAGCTCCAAGATTTTCACTCCAGTTGACCTAGATACATATTCACCTGTTGTATGTCAAGAATCTGAAGGACAGGGTATTATTCTTTAAAACCTTTTGTAGGAATAAGGAAACCTTCATTGTAGATTTCCATAATTGTATGGAGCACCCCCTGGAAGTGCCATCAGCCCCCTTCCTATTACCAGTTGCCTGAGGATGGGGAAGAAAAAAATACCTTTTGAGAATGCCTAGCCAAGTTCCTGGGTGGCCAAAACAGACCCAAGAAAGCAGCTCAAAGAAACCTGCTGATGTTGATATGTGATCAGTGTTGCCCAACTGCATTGCTCAGTTTTTACTCTGGGCAGCCTCTTTCCAAGGCTATTTGCTGCCATTTTTCCGCAGGCCTTTGCTCAATCCTCAGTGCGCTTGCATTCCATGCTCCCCTTGTTTTCACCCGCCCCACAATACGATCTTTCTCTTCTCATTTCCATAGCCCCCTCCCAACCACAAACACTTAGGAAAATATTTTTAATATAAATTATAGAACTATGGCCTTTGCCAATTACCATGCTTCTCAATCGGCCTTTTAGTATCTCTTCACCCTTAGCCCCGTGTCAGTATTGTTTACTTAGATAATAAACTCTTCAGGGCATGGGCATCTCTTACTGTATAGATAGTCTTGTCAGCCCTCTTCTCAGTCACGCTGTTCCCATAATACAATGAATAATAAATAACAACAGCTGTTTTGATCATTTTGATCAAGGGTCTGGCTCTTCTCTGAAACTGCCAACAAACACTGCAACAGCGACTCCACTGCCAATACTAATCTTTTCAGTTTTAACATTTGTTAAGCTACAATTTTAAGAGGGCATGCCAAAATAAAAGATAACTGCATCACAAATGAAAGGAACCAAAGTTCCTGAAGCACATGCACTGTAGCCAGAAACTGACCCTCCCTCCCCTCCCCTCCCCACCCACCTAGCTTAAGTCATTTGTTTTGACAAGGGTGCACAGGAGATAGCTAATAGCAGCCTAGGACTAGTACATGATCACACCACCAACCCCAAGTGGCAAGGAAGTATAGCTGTATCCCATTTACTGTTGCAGAACTAAGGTACAGAAGAGATGAAGGCCAAAGGGCTAGATTCAAAAGAGGACATCAGATACCTCTTATGTCCCTAATGTGGAATCAACAACCCCGAGTT
>NW_017728886.1:107919057-107930316 GCF_001723895.1 Crocodylus porosus | reverse complement strand
ACCCATTTGGGATCCAGAGCCGGAAATTCCCCTAGGGCAGGCACCAGCATCTGTTAAAAAAATTGGACTGGGCTCACAATACTTTGTAAAGAACAGCTACAAAGGTGGTGATAGTAGTGCTGCTGCCACAGGCAGCGATCTTGTTTTTTTAATGTTAAGAGCATTCATCCCAGAAATGAGATACCAATTAAAGGACTCTCTCAGCTTAAGGGGGTTGGAACTGAACTCTCCCTTCATTCAGGAGACTGTCCTTATCATCAGTCCCTCCTGCTGAAGCACTGAATAACTGAACACTCTGTAGCCACATGAACAGCACTTTACCATGAATGATAATTCTGTATCTTAGAGCAGTGGTGTCAAACATACAGCTCACAGCAGTGGATCCAGCCTGCAAAAGTGTCATTTAGTTCAGGGCTGGTCAACTGGCAGCCTGTGGGCCCACATGCACCCCAGAGGCTGTCCCCTGCTCTCCATTTTTTCCTACTACAGCAGCCAGGTGGGGTAGACTGCCCAAGCTGTGCATGGGCCAAACTCACACTGCAGACTGGTGGTGTGCATGGCTGGCAGTGTGTCAGGCTGTGCATGAAGTTGAGTGAGGGCTGCCCAGCTCCCCCCCACTCCCTCCCAGTCATGCAGGGGGAGCCCACCCCACAGAAGCCTATACTCCTGTTTAAAGCTGTCTTACTGTCAGAGCAGCTGAGTACCCACAGCTTCAACTGACTGTAATTGCTCTTGCAAGTATTCAGTACTTCACCAGACACAACTGTAGCTCCAAGTACCTGAAGCTGGTTGCCCAGGGGATGAGGAAAGTAGTTAGTGGCTACCTATACAGCATTTTATGGGAAAAGTCTGCAGCATACGTAGGGGAAAAAATTAGTTTTCCTGAATAGAATCCAACATTCATTGTTCATTTACACTAATCCTTTCATTCTCTGCACGTTCCAGCTTCTACAGTGAGATGGAGAACCTACAGACAACATTCATTATGCAACTTTACCTGATGACCAGAATATCACTTATTCTGCATGCTGCATTCAGTGACAGGCATACTATCCCTCCCCCAGCCATGAGATGTTTTCATGTGATTAAAAGCATTGTCATAATACAAGGTGCAGAAAGACAACATTCAGAATGCACAGGCAACACACCTTGGCCTTTCTAGCCTCTCAATGTTTCAATCTGCAACCCCAGTATTTTCTGCTGCACAGCTATAAATACTACCAGCACACAACAGCATCAGGGCTTATTTCCTGAAAATTTGCACTGTAACAGATTTCTACCACTTCAGCTAGAGTACGGACTATAGTAGCTGCCAGCAGCAGTCTGGTATCTGTAGATAGCGCACCCGGTAAAAGGAAGAGACATAACCTGTATGTTATGCCCCAGCCCTACAGCTCTTATTCCTTCACAAGCCCATACCAGCCCACTCTCTTAAGACACCATCTGGACCAAACGAAGCTAGGAATGGAATCTTGTGCACTACCATGTTCCCAAACAGAAACAATTATCAGTCATTATCCAAACTTTGGGTCAAGCAGTTCAGGCCCTGTTTTTATATCCTTGTGAGATCCCACATGCTGACTACATGCATTATGACAATGCTTTTAATTGCATGAAAGCACTGTCTAGGTCCACCAACTGCTTTTCTATGATCCCCTTAGAATCCACTACCTGAATGGACCCTTATTTTCCCTAGGGATCATAAAATGAAGAAAAATGAAGACATTTCTTACCATGCACTTGACACTTAAACTACAGAAGCTACATATTTATGGAAAACAAATTTTAAAGCCAATCCCTTAAGTATGATCTCATCCCTTTTTGTAACGTCTTGGAATAGATGCTGCCTCCCTGAAAGAACTTGAACCAAGATCCTTCTCTCTTCTGCACCCCTCCTGGTTCTGGTAATGAAACTCCTTGCTGGTCTTTGAGAAGCACTCATATTACAACAACCTGGATAAAATAAATCCATCTGCTCTCAACTTCCTTCTTGTGTGTGTGAAGATACAGTCCAGTCACAGGCAAAGGTGCTGCTACAAGAAACCTCCACTGCTCCAGCAGAGACCCATTCAGTATTGATACCCTGATTATTTGGTCACATCTCCCAGAACATGGGTTTTCATTGCATATCAAAAACCTATAATAAAGCCTGACTCAATCAACATCACAAGTGTTTATGAAACTAAACTGAATTCATAACTAGAAACAGACATACTGCATTTACCCAAATCCACGATGGCTCAGAAAAAAAGCCTCACCTTGGATTTGACTAAACATGGTATTCCTCAAAATATCATTCTCCTCCCCGACCCATCACTGTCACCAACATAATCAACTGGGTATGGTCCTGCTTGGAGAAAAGCTCTTTTGGGAAAGTTACTGTGATATACCGTCCCAAAGTCCACACCAAAACCTCTTCAAAACCAAGGTTTCTGGTATGCAATTAAAAAAAATAGAGTGAAAGAAAAACAAACAAAATAAAACAAACACCCCAACCCTGTATAATCTCCTGGTCTTAATTTCACTGCCAGATTTCAAAGGATGGCTGAAAACAGGTGTTGGAACTACTTATAAAAAGGTACAAAAGTGTGGAACCAATTTTTTCGGCAGGCGTGTCACAATTAGGCCCACACTCTCTCCACGTGCTAATCAGATCCCCTTCATCTGCTCAATCTGTTGCTCTGCTTTTTGTACTGTGCTCCCTGTCCAAACTGCCACCATGCCACTCATTCCATTTCTGCTATGTACCACATGCAAAGGCTGCCGGGGCCACTGGAGGGCACGTGCTCCAAGCTGGCCACCCCTGGTATAACATATTTAAATACAGAAATTGCTGCTAGGTCCCCATTACATCCATGCGTATGCACACAGACACACACACATTATACAACTACCCAACAACCAGAGCACCACTTAGTCTGTTCACTGCATTCAGTCACCAGCATGCCACAGGTGGGGCAGGGACTGTAGGTTTTCATGCCATTAAAAGCACCCTGATGCAGAGGCACAGAAGCACCCATCCACCCCCCGGTGGAGAACTAGCAATAAAATCTGACAGTAGATGCGCTGTATCTATACCTCACCCTCTTCCCTGCAACCTACAACTGGGCGGGGGGGATGATCTGTGACTGAAAGATGGTCGTCATCAGCTCAGGACCCATCCCTGAGCCGGGGTCGAGATCCTCTTCCAAGGCACTGCTTGCTGATGACTGCACACCTGCACACAAAATAACTGAAGCACACACTTGCTAGGAACCCAGAAGTTTACTGTTACAGCCTCATGTGCACACTAGACACTAGGGGGAAAAAGAAGAGGCCACAGGAACTGGCGCTGGTCCCCGCTGCAGGCTTCAAAGGCTCCTTCCCCCCTCTGGTGGGGGGCCGCGGGCTCCAGCTGCCGCATGCTCCCTCCCCGGGGAGGGTCCGGGGCCGCGGGCGCTACAGCTAGAGCTGGCGCTGCTTGTGGCGGGGGGTGGTCTTGCAGTAGACGAAGAGGCGGCCGCGCCGCCGCACGATGAAGCAGTCTTTGCAGCGCCTCCGCAGCACCACCTTCGCCTTCATGCCCGCGCTCGGCGCCGGGAGGGGCAGGAGGCGCGCGGCCGCCAGCAGCGGGCGCGGTGCCGCGCCCACAGCCACCGGGGCCCACATAGGCAGGCCGGACCGGGCCAGGGCTAGGGCCGCCACCGACAGGCGTCGCACGAGCAGCGCCGCCATGGTCGCCCTGCGCAGAAGAAAAATGACTGACGGTTAAAGGGCGGGGGCGGCGCCATCACCCGCTGCTACCAGCCCCAAGACCCTCCCTCCGTCCGCACCCGCAGACACCTGCGGTCGCCGCACCGGGAGCTAAGATGGCGGTCGGACCACGCCGGTCGCTGCCGGGACTCCCGCGCCTGCGCACAAGGCCGCACTGGGCGAGGGGGCGGAGCCCATAGCGGAGCTGGGTCTGGGCTGGAGGGACACTCGCCTTTCTCCGCCCCCTGCGTGTGGGTGTGTTTTAAAGGCTGCTGCGCATGCTTAATTGTGCCGCCGCTGTGGGTCACGTGGCCGTGCCAAGATGGCGGCGCCCAGCTCGACCTTCCGCCTGCTGGCGCGGTTGGGCTGCTGGGCCCCGGGCCGGGCGTGGTGCCGCGGCTACGGCGCGCGGGCGTCCGCCACTGGCGAGCTGGTGACACACACGGGGCAGGTGATGTGTGCCCCGGGACCGAGGCGGGAGTGCTGGCACTGTAGGCTCGGGCTCCCCGTTTCCCTGATGGAGCAGCCGGGATGGTGGAGGGCTAGGTGGCCCTGCAGGCCTGGGCCCCTTGCAGTGCTTCCTGCCGAGGCTCTGGCTACGCGGGTTCCCGCACCTTTTCATTTACACGTGCCTCGTCCGGGGCTTCTTGGTAAATCCCCTGCCCGAGCCAAACATCTCTCTGTCCAGAAAGGAGGCTCTGGCTGGGAGGGCTCCCAGGGACTGCGGAATCACTTTTCTGTCATGACCATTTGTGTCTCCAAGCAGTTTCACTGGGCAGCATCTCCTGGCTCCTTGGACTCTTTCAAGGGCCAGTGGGCACTGTCCGGTGTGTTTGGTGTCACATTTCTGTGCACTTGTTTTTAACCTGTGGCCTTTACTCCCATCCCTGCTTTGTTCTTTGTTGTTCCAAGTAATCAGCTGACACACACACACACTAGTCTCTGTTAATTGGGGGTGGGAGGGGAAGAGGAACTGTTGCTCTGTAGACCTAAGGTCTATGTCCCCAATACATGTCAAGTAGACCCAGGTTCCTATATCACTGTATTCACTAAGTCCCATTTTTTTTTTACTGTGAAGTTTTAATGGGGTCAGCGCTTTGGTGCTGTGTTGAACAGAGAACCTCCAAAGTTACTTATTTGGGAGCAAGGAATTCAAGGCATATATGGGATGGCAGGCTGTTCTGTAAGGAATGGTTCTGGAAAGCCCATAGTAGACTAACAGGCAAGCAGTTCAACACAAGATCTTGGTGCAAGGTGGCAAAATGGGCTAATAGTTCCTAATGTATAATTAAGCTGCAACTTATTTGGTATTTCAGATATATGATGAACATGACTACAGAAGAACTCGTTTCGTGACACGGCAGAAGGAGGTAAAATACGCTGTAGCTAGGCCCTGCCAGAGTTGATTTTAAATTTCTTGGTAATACCTTAAGGCTTGGTTTTATTTAAACATGTTTTTGAAGTGTAAAGACTTTTCATTCTGTTAGAGTAAAAATGGTAGACTTATTTTTGTGTTGCATGGAAACAAATAGCTTGTGCAAAGATCGTTGCTCTGTACTTTGCTGTTAATGATATCTGATGGCTTATAACTTCTCCTGGTCCACAGCTTTGATCCAAGAGCTTCTGCATACATGGATCAATGCAGGAACAGCTCTTCCTAAATAACTTCACATGTAGACCAACATTTGGCTGCAATGATTCTACTTTGGGCAGGGGGTTGGACTAGATGACCCCTGAGGTCCCTTCCAGCCCTAATTTTATATAGTTCTGTGATTCAAATATAGTTATTCCCTGTATAACGGAGAAGTATGAAAAAGTCCAAATTTTAGTTAATATCAAGGCTTTTTATTCAACTGAAATCAAATACTGACAAGTTATTTCTGGCGACGCTTGTAATAAAATTCAAGGGTAATATGACATAATATTTGATAGTTGCATTATGACGGAGACTCCTTGTCCCTCCTGCGCCTAAATATTGTACAGTAAAATCCCTGTCATCTGGGATTTTACTAACCGGCGTTTCTAGCAACTGGAATTTCCAGTCGGTGTTGGGGAGGGAGAGGAAACTTGCATGCAGCTGCTGCTGCTGCCACCTACCATGCTGCACTGCCACCACTCCCACTCCTGCTCTGCATTGGGGTGGAAACCCTGTGCCCTGGAATTTTTACGTCATCAGAACCCTCCATTCCCCACTTGTGCTGGATATCAGGGATTTTATTGTACAAACAGGTAGTAAGATTGCTTGTGGTAATGTGTTATGTCGTGTAGAGGCTTGGTATGCGTGACTAAGAAATGAAGCAAAAATAATTATGCTGCAAGTGAACCTGGAGAAAAAAAATTGCTGGTGGTAAATAGCACATTAAGTCAGGGATCTCATGTAACAGTAAACAACACAAAATTTAAGCAAGGGACCCACTTCAACTATTTATATTCTATCATAGCACAGGATGGTAACAAAGGAATTAAAGGAAGAATGGAAGCAGGAAATAGAACCTGTTTTGCACTGCACAAGCTTCTATCATCCAAGCAAATCCCAAGGAAAACAGTTTCACGTCTAAAAACATAATCAGACCATGTATAAACTTTGGCAGTCAAAGCAGGGTTCTCTCACAAGCAAACAAGATACTATTGGATTCTTCTGAAAAAAAATTCCCCCCATATTTCTTGGTGTACAATATGATCCTATAACACAAGTATGATACATAAGAACCAAGAATGCGTTCTGTCAATTTTACATAGTTCTAATCCTGACATACAAAATCACAGCACAATAACTACAGGGGTTGGGCAGTATCAAAAGAATGGAAGTTATTTGGACACCAAAGAAAGTTTCCTTGGGTACCGGAGTGGAGAAAGCTGCCTGGACACCCAAGACAAAGATGGCTAGATTATGTAGTCAGACCAACAGAAATTAAATGTGCCTGCTTTATTTAGCCTTGGTGAGGCCATAGCTGGAGTACTGCGTCCACTTCTGGGCTCCACACTTTAGGAAGGATGTGGATAAGCTTGAGAGAGTCCAGAGGAGAGTCACACACACGATCAGAGGTCAAGAGAGCAGGCCTTATGAGGAGAGGCTGAGAGGCATGGGACTCTTCAGCTTAGAAAAGCATAGGCTCAGAGGGAACTTGGTGGCAGCCTACAAGTACATAAGGGGTGTGCGTCAGGATCTGGGAGAACATCTGTTCACCCGGGCACCCCAAGGGAAGATGAGGTCCAGCGTCACAAACTGCTGGAAGACTGTTTTAGACTGGATGTAAGGAAAAACTTCTTTACTGTCTGAGTCTCCAGAGTAGACTGGAGTGGAATAGACTCCCCCTAGAGGTGATGCAATCACCTACTCTAGACACATTCAAGAAGTGTTTGGATGATTATCTTGCTGGGGTCATTTGACCCCATTTGACTTCCTGCCCTTTGGGGGGGGAGGGTGGGGCTAGACCTGATGATCTCATGAGGTCCCTTCCAGCCCTAATGTCTATGAAATCTATTAAATGACTGGAACAAACTGGCCTATACTCTGCAGCCTGCAATCTTTCTCTTGTAAGAAAGTATAAAGACAGTCTTTACAAAATTACTATTTTTTTTAATACAACGTGAGTTACATGTTCATTTGTAGTGCTCGAATCAACAGTTGTGTATGAAATATAAGTATAATAACTTGGGTGTTATGCTTCTCCTGTAATGACTGACAATAGTAAGAACAATTTAAGCTGTCACTTAGGAAGTTTTTAAATTATGGCATGCCTCCTGCTTCAATTCAGCAAAACAGTTAAAACACAGGTGTAACTTCAAGCTCGTGCGTGGTAGTGGTATTAGGCCCTGATTCTGTAAGCATGCATATTACTTACATGAGTAGGCCTCACTTTTTTTTTTTTTTTTTTAGTTAAACATGCAAGTGAAGGCAGTGATTACTAATATATCGTACAGTTTTCTTATATACTTTTACTGTTCTACAATGAAATATGCAAGCATTTGGTTAATGTAGGCAAGAGCTAATTTTCATTTACTTCTAATTGGCCAAACACAAGTATGACTTCTAATTTACAACTATGAAATATTCATTAAAAATATGCCTTAGTACCCCCAATCTTGAGGAAAGCAAACATACTTTCTGGAGATTACTTGAAGATATATGGCATGAAAAGTACAGAATCATTATACCACTCTAACAGATTTGGCTGGGATTTTCAGCATAGCCTAAGGGAGGCTTTCATTTCTGCCTTAGAAAATCTTTTCTGTAATCCCCATGTGAACTAGCTTGAGATGCAGTAGTTTACTGTTAAAAGACATCTGTCTTGGGAATATCCTCTTAAATGTATAGGATGTGGGTGCTTAGGGAATTAAATGGACCTTCGAATTTGTGAACAGAAGTGAACATGAAGAGCATGTTCTAGTTAAATGCTCAGTCATGCCAAGTTTGAAGATACAAGTGCAATGTTACCATCGCCCTTTCGGCATAGATTTTGACATTAAATGGATTAATTACATGTAATGGGGTCACTTCGGTAAGCAGAAAATCCTGACATGGGGAGGGTGGTTATTCCTTCTAGCCCGTTTCTTTTGCTGTCATTTGTATGTTATTCGAAGCTGTGAAGTTGACTTTCAACATTTTCATGGTTAGTTTTAGAGGCAAGGCTCTCAGTTAAATATATGTAGCCATAATAAGGTGTGAACAGATGAGCAGAAGCACTGAGTAGCAATGTATAACCAGTATTAATAAGGTGGGAAAGCTAAGAACAAACTTCCGGTATGTGAAATAGCCAAAATACATTTAAGTAGTACAGTCAATATTGAAATCGATAGAATTTTGGAAAATGACTGTTGTCATTTGCAGGATTTAAATGGTGTTTTAAATAGTTTGTACTATATGGTACCATATTATCTTCAAGTAGGTTTCCCTAGGATGTTGGGCACAGTGTAGCATTTTAAATTATGATACACTTACACAATTTTTTGTCATACTGGTCCTCCTTCCCAGTATAACAAAATTAGATTAAAATTTGAGAGAAGCTTAATTTTTGCATAAGTTTGAGGTGTCCTTAAAACTGATCTACAAATGAGAAACAAGGCATGCTAATGCTTTTTAATTTTTCTGTCGTGTGTGTGCCTGTATTCAGTCTTTTTTTTCCTTCATACTTTATTACCTTAGAAATTGATTGGTTGGGAAACTAGTAAAGCATGATATCTCTGAAGCTAAGAATGCATGTCTGCAACTCGGGGAAAGTGAATCTTTCACTCTGTTCAGGATTGGTGCGACATTATTACCTGGAGGGTACCATGTCCAGGTTTTAGCACTGCACTTGAAAAAAGATGTGGATAAATTGGAAGGAGTCCAGTGGAGTGTGATGAAAATGATTAGACATCTAGAATACATGAATTATGAGAGAAAGTTGGAAGAACTGGGATTATTTAGTCTGTAAAATACAAGAATTAAGGTAGGGGTAAGATTTTCTAGCTGTCTTCAAATACATGTAGGGTGGTAAAAAGAAAATGGTAATAGACTATTCTCTGTGGCTGCAGGAGATAGGACAAGAAGTAACGGTCTGAAAGTACAAAAACAGGAAATTCAGGTTGGATACAAGGAAGAACTTTCTCAATATGGGGGTGGATGAACACTGAAACAGATTACCTCGAGTAGCTGTACAGTCTCTATCTTCAGACATTTTGAGGAGCAGGTTGAATAAATGGTTGGCTGGAATGATTTACTTGGGAAGGATCCTCCTTTGAGCAGGAGGTTGGACTAGGTGACCTCCTGAGGTCTAGCCCTGTCTTCGTCATTTCAAGTGGAACAACTTTGGAAAGCAGTTACACTGTTAGAAACTGTGTTTTTTAAACTTAGTCTTGGCTAATAACAATTGGAAAAAGGAAATCTTATTAAAATATTAAACCACCATTGTTCCTTGACAGACAAGGTTGGAGCCCTCAAAAACAGTTCTGAGACTTTCCAGAACTAGCCATCTTGAAACCAGGGAAGCCACAGACTTGATATTTGTAAGAGAGTGAAAACCATCTTAAAACTTTTAAAAACATTAAGAATGTCAGTAATTGAGAAGGGCTTTATTTTACTTAGTTATAAAAGAGTGGCATGTTTTTACCCCAAGTTGAATTTAATTTTCTCGGTTTGGACCTTCATTATAAAGATGAAAATTTGAATGTCCATACAGCAGGATTGAATTTGAATGTCTGTACAGCAGGATTGTTTTCTGTGACCCTCTTATTTGGGTCAAAATAGAGTGTATATTCATACTAGCAAATTGCCTGTCAAGAAAAAATGGTAGGGGGGAGGAACCAGAGCACCGGGTTGTCCCCCCTCATCTGGGCCTATTTCCCCCCTTCCCCTCCTCTGCTTCTGCCATTTGGGGTTTGGCCCTGCTCCCCACCCCCCGCTCTGCTGCATCGGGCCTGGGCCACTCTGCCCCTCCTCCATCCCACCCCTGCCCGGCTGAGTCAGGCAGAGTCAAACAGTTAATCAGTGTGTGAATAAAGCGTTATGGACAGACAGACTAAGGCTTTTATAATATTAGAATACAGGTCGAGGTACCGGGAAATAAACTTGACACAATACATTTTGGGGTTTGGCCAGTACTAGGGAACTTGTTGGGAATGTCTTTCAGCATTTGTGTGGCGTTGAAGGTTTCCATCCCCAAATACTGTGGATAATACCATAACTATTTTCTAGCATGGTGGTTTCTAATGATGAGGTGTTTGCCACACTTATCAGATGAGTCCAAATAAGATGTGTGACTGTTCAAAGACTCAGGAAGGTTCTAGTGACTTTTTTTTTACCTAGAACAGCTCTTTTCTGGGCAGCCCCCTTCTCCTGCACTATGATGAGATGGAACACAACATTTGGTATATAGCATCAGTACAGTAGAAGAATAGAACTAAGCTGAAAAGGAATGACTACTTTCTGAATTAGGATAACCACTTCTTCCATTGTAGAAGCTATGCCTGACATTCCACTCATGTCTGCTACCATCTCCAAAAGGAAGCAAGTTGCTAGTTGAGTACTTCTACTGTTCCTGGTGTGTTCAAGTCAGTGGTCATTCTCTGCTACAGCCAGAGTGCAGTTGGGAAGTTTGTCCTTGTCTTGAACTGATAGGTCAGAAATTGTCCAGTGAGGAAACAAATCCTGGTAAACTGATACACATCTAAGATGTGGGGGGATGTGGGCACGCTAGAAGGGAGGAATAGGTTGCAATCGGACCTAGACAGGTTACAGGGGTGGGCAGATGAGAACAGGATGGGATTCAACACTGACAAGTGCAAGGTGTTGCACCTGGGGAGGAAGAACCAGCACCATACCTACAGGCTGGGGATCTCCCTTCTCATCAATGCAGAGGCAGAAAAGGATCTTGGACTTATTGTTGATGCCAAGATGAACATGGGTTGGCAGCGTAAGGATGCAGTCGGGAAGGCCAACCACGCCTTGTCATGCATCCACAGATGCATCTCAAGCAGGTCCAAGGAGGTGATCCTCCCCCTCTATGCGGCACTGGTCAGGCCGCAGCTGGAGTACTGCATCCAGTT
>NW_017728886.1:107903088-107918957 GCF_001723895.1 Crocodylus porosus | reverse complement strand
GGGACCTGAACCTGTTCAGCCTCCAGGAGAGAAGGCTGAGGGGGGATCTAGTGACCTGTTACAGACTAGTCAGAGGGGACCAGCAGGCACTGGGAGAGTCCCTGTTCCCCCGAGCACTACCAGGAGTGACTAGAAATAGCAGTCGCAAGCTGGAAGAGGGTAAATTCTGACAAGACATCAGGCGGCACTACTTCACTGTCAGGGCGGCTAGAATCTGGAACCAACTTCCAAGCTAAGTGGTGCTGGCTCCTACGCTAGGGGTCTTTAAGACAAGGGGTCGTTTGACCCCAGTAGTCTTTCCTGCCATGGCAGGGGGTCGGACTTGATGATCTACTCAGGTCCCTTCAGACCGTACTAACTATGATACCATCCGGTCATAAATTTCATATACAGCACCTGTGCTCCCGATCTGACTGCTCATTAGTCTAGGTGTTTTTTGCCTTTTTCAGTTTCACTTGTATCTCCTAATCTGAGGTCCTTTTGCTATGCATTTCTCTCATAGCTCATTTACTTGGGGTGCTGAGCAATTATGCTGTTGACAGACGTGGTGGGAAAACCCTCCCCAAAACCCCACTTTACTGGAAAACTCAGCACATTAGTTCGACTTGGCTCCGCAGCGTCTATATAGATTGGGTGCTTTTATCTACTAGTTGATTCAATCAGCTATTAGATAAAAGTGCCAACCCCGCCCCAGTAAAGCACCCAGTCTATACAGATGTTGAGTGAGCCAGGTCCAACTAACACACTGCCTCTTCTGGGGATGCACTGGGCTCAGCGTGGGGGGCATGCAGAGTGTTTAAAGCGCTGTTTTTTGTTTTCTTTTTCCATGTCTGCAAGCAGCTGTACCTACTAAATTCTTCCTCCTAGAACCATTATAAACAAGGCAAGTCAGTTGCCTGAGTTTGCACTTTCAGCTGGCTGCTGAAAAGCCAAACAAATTGAAAAGCTCAGTTACTATTCGTTACATTTCTATAACTGAATTTCCACAGGAACTTGCAGCACGGTCAGAGGAAAAAGCCAAGGACATCTCCATAGATAGAATGGAAAAGAAATTACTAATTTCAAGAATCTCTCCTTTGATGGCTTTGACCTTTCCATGAGGATAGATTCATTCCTAAATTGTAATAGTAAATGTAAATTGAAAATTGGAATATATTTAGGTTAAGGCATGTAGACTTGTGAGGTCTCCGCCTGTATTTGAAGTACAGATTTATTGTACAGGTTTTTTATACTGTAGTTGAAAATTAAAATGTCTTAATGGTTACAAACCAAAAAAATACTTATTTTTAGAGATGCACCAATATATTGGTTGCATATCAGATTGGTACTGATAAAAAGAAAATTAACATTATCACCCATTGGCTTTTTTTTGGCTGATGTAGCCAATAACGTGATAAATGCTGCATACATGTGGCCAGGAATGCAGCCTGGCAGTTTGGAGAGCAGTTTCCAGCTGGTAAATCTGTGGTATGGGGGGGAAGGCCCATGGCTCTGTCTTGGCTCTGGGGTTGCATTTGCTGCCATGGCTGGGCAGTGGCTACCCCTGCTCCACTCCCTTGCTGTGGGGGGCCTCAATCTTTCCTCCCCCCATGCCCCTCTGCCCCCACAGACTTACCAGCAGGGTGCTGCTCTCCAAGGTGCTGGGCTGCATTCCTGTAAATTGGCTATTGGATCAGTATCGGCTGATTATAACTGGTTAATAATCAGCTATCAATATCGGCTAAGAAAGTCTTTAACGGTGCACCTCTTGTTGTTTTGCTAAAGAAAGATTCCAAGTCCAAGTGCAAACAGAGACTAAAATAATTTAAATTAAGGCTTACTTGGGGTTCAGTCTCTTAGAGGTTCTCTTCTCCAGTAGGCCTTTTGGAGCAACAGTGGATTTGTCTACAAAACATTTGAAGAAAATCTCAAACAGACAGTCCTGCTTTGCAATTTAGCTTTGTGAAACTGAACTTCCAAACCCAGAATTTACAGCTATGTTCTCTAAAAGTTCCATACCTCAAAATATTTCCTAGGGAGGACAATCTCCCCTTTCTAAATGTTAATGCAATATGGTGGTTGATTTGTTGAGTATTTTACAGTCATGGTAAACTGTATTCCCGAGGTGACCTGTTACCATGACATCATGTTTACGTAGGTTCTAACTAGGATGTTAACATTTATGTTAGCAAGTCTGTTTATACCTCTAGGCTTATTGAAGTAATAGGAAATTGAAATACAGAGAAGGAAAAGGGTTAGTAATCAGAAGTACATGTAAATCCATGTGTTCAAATTACTTCCGTGAACAAGTGACATTAACTTCATCATTCACTGATATCAGTAATACTGCAAGGGAATTCATTGTAGCTCTTAATTGAAAACAAGATAAGGAGTTGTAAAACCACTAAACAGTTTTAAAAAACCTATTAGAATTTTTTAGGCTATTTTAAAAATCCTATTAATATAGAATGGTGAACTTGATTGTCAAACAACTGTGCAACTAAATGAAGATAAATATCAATTAACTTCAGATCAGTTTTTAAATTTAAGACATTTCTTTAGCCAAAAAGAAAAATTGCAAGAAACCTGTGCAGGTTCAGTCTAGGGTTACTTCTAGCATCAAAAACTCAAAGATTTTTGCCTCTTTCAGCTGAGCAACTGCAGACTCTTTAGTACAGCCTAACAGTTCTTAACCTTAAGACTGGCTAGCCTAGACATAGACAGTATCTTATTTTGTAAGTTGCTACTTGAATTAAAGATGAGGTGTATTTTTGAAAAGCCTAGGACGGGCAATGGCATTGTCTATTTTAGACACCACATTTCAGAGCAAGTTGTTGTTAGGTTTGGCCAGTGTTTTTTAGAAGTAACTTCATATGATTTGGTACACTAAAATGTAGTCAGTTTAAGTGGCTTAATTTAAGTGAGACCTGACTGCTCAGCATTGGAAAACTTAAGTCACATGCTCTGTTTCAGCAGAGCACTTGAGCTTAACTAACACCACCTGTGTTCAGAGACGTGCTTGCTGAATTATAATCTGGTATATGCTTAACTCTGCATTTAGAAACCTAATTTTATGTTTTTATTTTCAGAATCTTAGGGTTTTTTAGTCTAAACTGCTCAGTGCCTTCATAAGAAATGTCTTTATCAGTCAGAGATGACAAAATCTGCAAGTCGGTTATATAATTTATATTACCCAAGTCAATATATGCTGTTGTGAAATAATAGAGAATCTCAGCTAGAGTTGAAAGTGGCTAACAGAATATATGGTTAAAATACTAATTTTCCTAAAAATACTTTGGGTGTGATGTAGAGTCAATTATTTCTGACGATTTAAAAATGGAAGTGTATGAACCAGACGGAGACTTGAAGAGGTGACTGGCCAAGATGGGAAGGCAGGTAGTCCTTTGCCATGTGTTCTTTAAAGGAAGAAAGCTCTAGGTTTCAGTCTGAGTCCTGCATTTTCCAGTCTAGGAGGGCTTAGTTGGTTTCTTGGTCTTAACTATGTAGACAAATAAGTACATAGTATTCTAGGTGCAAAGCAGCCAAATATGAATGATATGGGACCCCCTGTATCATTTAAGTATTTACCATGTTATAGTATTTCATGTTAGCGTCCATGGCAGCATACTAAGTAATATTCTTTGGCATGCATTATAAATATGGGTCTACTAAACTCAAGGAAGCAGCCACTCGATTTCATGGGCAGACCCTGGGGCCAGTCACTATTTTCATGGGCTGAGTGTGGCAGGGTCCCCCCATGCCTCTGGTCAAGGGGTCCTGGCACTTCTGCCCCTCTCTGCAGATTGCCGGATGGCCCAAAACATCAGTTTAAGTACTCTGATTAAGCCTGAGGAAGCAATTAATCCACACATTATTAAGCATGGATTAATGCCTTCCTCGGGCTTAAAATCAGGGTAATTAAGCCACAATTTTGGGCTATCCCCAAGCGAGCAGGCTGTACAAGCAGCTGCAGAAAGATCCCAGGCTGGCAGAGCTCTGACCTGGCTTGTTGCCAGCAGCAGGTGTACACATGCACAGTCAGCTGGGTTGGGCACCACAGGACCTGGTGCATCCTCCTGGCTGCCTACCACAGTTGGCTCAGGACCTTGCTGCAGCTGCTTGTGCAGTCTCCTGCTGTGAGCAGCCCTGTGACCCCTTCCTACCCCGCCCCCAGTTTGCTTGCTTTTTTGCAGTGAATCTGTTGTTTATCATGGAACATGCTCTAATTTGTGATTTCGGTGAAAACCACACAGTTGCAAATTTGGTAGGACCCTCATGATAAATACTGGAAGTGAGAAACTTCATTGGTAGGAAGTGCGAAGATTGAGGTACCATGTAGTCTTAAATCTGTTTCCTTGCTCAATGTGGTCTAATGTTTAATGAGTTGATCATATTTTTCCTTAGACCGTCCTTCCTTAGGCCTTTGTTATTGTGTAGACTGAATTGTGAATTAAGCAGATATTTGTATGGTAAAGAGTATTATTTTAACTAAGGCAGTGAACTGGGGGTTGGGGAGAGATGGTTTCTGTTTCTGCTTTTTTGAATCACTGTCCTTCAGCACTTAGACTTCCCTCATTTCAGTCAACTGTGATATGCCAGACCCCCTCCAGACAATTATGAGATGGGTTCTTGAGGAATTTTATCGTGGGTCTCAAAAATGGTCATCCTGTGACTTGAGTGAGATGTCACGGTGCATGATTTTTAGGATCCAGGATAAAATTCCTTGGGTCCCTTCCCACATCTGCCAGCGCACCTGGGATTGGGCAGCTGCTTCTCAATCTCAGCTCTCCATTTGCCCAGATCTTGAAAGAGAGCCAGTCTCCAGTGTGTGGCTGCCTACATGCCCTTTAAACTTGACAGTTAGGGAGCCCTGTGTGAAAGTGTCAGAGACCGACTCCCCAGTGCTGGGCTTCCTATGTACTGGGAAATTTAAATGGCTTGGGTGCAGCCTGGCAGCATGAAAATTGTATCCCTGATGCAGGGCTTCCCATGTGCGGGGGCATCGCAGCACTGGGGAGCGGCTCACTTTCCAATTAAAGTACAGTAGGAACCAGCCACAAAGGTGTTTTACATTTAATGAGTAGCATGGCTAATTCACTATTTCTATCATGTGATAAATTGCTTGAACTGGTGACATTACAGTTTGTGTGATAATTGTAAGGTGTGGAGCAAAAGAATCTGGTTTCTCCATTGCCCACTTTTATAATAGTTCCCAAACCTCATATGCAAACTGAAATTTTGCCCAACTTCTGGATATATGTCTAGAACCAATGGAGGTCCAAGATGCAGTTTGGTGTTGTGCAGCGTCTGTATCTTATGATCATTTAAAAAAAAAAAAAATCAAGTGCCAATATTGAGTTCCCTGGAAAATTTGTTTAAAAATGAAAATTAATCACAGTTATTTTTCATGAGCTGTATTTTAACTATCAACAAATCTGATCTAGATAACTGAATCTTCTTGAACGTGACTAGCACAATGAATTTTCCACAGTTGTACAAAATTCCAAGGTTTAAATTCTTTAGTACATTTTCTTCAAGATTTGTATAGCAGAGCTTTGTGAGCTGCTTATTGCACTTCAGAGTTCGTATGAATGCCACTTACCTGCTTTACATTGAGGATTCACAGTGATGAAAACTCATTTGTATATTTTGTATAATGTTTGCTACGATATGCAAACATACATACACAGCAGGTACTGCTTTTTAATATGAATTGCCCTGTTGTCTTGTGTGTGTGTATATGTGTAATTTTATATGAAAAGACTATTCTGGCCTTTCTGGTGAAGGCCATTAGTTCAAAGACTTATAAAGAAAATAAGTTCTAACTTGAGAAAAGAGCAAATCAGTTCATGTTGGCATTCTAAAGGGATGAGAGTGTGTTCTTCATTGATCATTTTAAGCTGCTGCTGTAACTTTAAGGGTTCTTCCCTATTGCATGCTTTTTAATATATGAAATGCAATGGCCAGGTACTAAAGTTAGTAAGAATCACTTGTCACTATTCTCCAAGTAATATCCAAAAAAAAATCTCTGGTTTGACCTGCATAATCAAACTTAAATGTAGTTTGCCAGCTGGCACATATTGCCTCTGGGTTTATGAGTTATCTGTTGCTGAATTTTCCTTTAGCTGATTTGAATTCTTAACAATTAGTGGATGCACTCTGGTTTGAGGGTAGAGATTGCTGCTTTTTTTTGTTTAGAAATGCAGTTAAGAGTCTAATTAGAGGTGTATGCCCTCAAAGAGAAGAGAGAGAGCATTTGAAATGTATACAGTGGATTTAGGTGAGGTTGAATGAATGTGTTTGAGACAAGCTCATACTTCAATGCACTTGAATACTTTCAAAGGGTTTTTTTGAGCCATTCTATTTCAGTAGGCAGTTTAAATGCTCTCCTCCTAAAGCCAAGGAACTTAACTGGTTTTATGCAAATGAGAACATTAGAACAAAGAAAAAGTTAAAAGCACAACCTGTATACCATCACCTGTAGCTATTTGTGCAATAATTATTGATACTACTTTTAAAGAGAAGATGCAGAACTGTTTTTTGAGGAAAGTAAAGTTGGTGATTATTGCTTTGTGTTATACTATAGTGCACTTTTGAAACTTCTTTCTGTTGCAGGTGAATACAAGCTTTGCTATCGATTTGATAGCAGAACAACCTGTGAATGAAGCTGAAAGCAGAGTGGTATCATGCGATGGTGGTGGAGGAGCTTTGGGACATCCTAAAGTGTATATAAACTTGGTAATGAATTTTAACCTCTCTTTTGGCTATTCTGTAGCATATTTTACTTTCTGTAAGATCTTTTTTTTTTTTTTTTTTTTGAGTGCTCTTTTAACGAGGTGAGAAGTGATTCTCTTAAACAATAGACTTATTTCTATAGTGCCACAGCGTGCTGCACACTTAAAATGGAAGATGTCTAGACTGTTTCAGCAACAGTCTTAAAAGGCTTAACGTGATTCTGGCCCAAAACTTGTTGAAGTTGTTAGAAATTTTTCTGTTGGCTTAAATACAAATATTTAATAATGTCAGTAATAATGGTCACTGCTCCCCCACCATTAAGTTTTCTGACCAGTGGGAAGCCCTGTGGGCTGGAAGCCGTGGCACTGCAGGCTGGGATTTGAGCACTGCTGTATTAGTCAGAAAACAACATTTGTTTTGTTTCTTTTAAGTTAAATGTTATTGAAAAGAGATGTATTTGGTAGCTTTGGTCTGAGACAAAAAGAAGTGCGTAACTCTAGAACTGTTGGTTCAGAGAAGATGCCTTTTATTAGACCATCTAAGTAATTGCAAAAAAAAATCTTTTTCTGCAGGCATTTGGGCTCTCTTGCCCTTCATCATGCTCAGGGAAAATTTAAAGATGGTAAAAAATCCCCATAGGTAGGAAACAAACAGCATTTTTGCACAGAGGAAGGTGAAGATGGAAGTCTGTTTCTCTGGGTCCACAAGGAAGGGCATGTGAGCCTGCAAGAGTTCTAGAGTCTTGCATTTCCTGTTATTGAAAAAGCATTTAACTTCCACAAAAAGGTTTTACATTGTTCCTTCTCCGTCAGTGGTATTTTTTTTAACCAGTAAACAATGGCACATATCCTAACATCCTAAAAGCCCTTGTTTGTCATGGAACCACTGTTGCACAGTCTTTATCACTTTGCTGTATTCCTGAAAATATTGCCTCTTCCTTTTTTGGGTTGAGTAGAAGTTGGGGCAGAAAAGTCTGTTCAGACAATGAGATTCTCTGCCTCTGGTGCACAAGCTGGAGTGCAAGCAAGTGTTGCCATGCAGAAGCAGCATCTTTGACATGCCTCTATTGGGGCAGACTCTTTGCAATGTTTCAGTTTTGTCAGGGTCTTGACAGACCTCTGAGTTTACCATCTCCTATCCAAGGAGTCAACAAGAACAACCTCTATGTCCATGGCTTGCTTAGGAGATAAATAATAGAAAGTATTAATTTCTGACCAACCCTCCTAAATTTTTTGTGTGTTTTAATTATTATTATTTTTGGCTTGGGGTTTCTTTTTTAAAGTTTTTTAATAGGTTTTGTAGGAGAGAAGCTCTCTGTGTAGTAAATGAATGGTAAAAGCCCTCCTCTTACTATCTAGTTTGTTAATACTGTCAGTTCCCAAGATCTTTCTCTGATAATGTATATAAGGGACTGGCAGCGTTTTGGGTCAGTGTCAAAAACACCCACAGCCGCAACTTGTAAGATGTTGGCATGCCAGGGTGGATTGTGGGGGAGCTGAGGAGGCCTGATCCTTGTGGCAACGCAGCCCCAGCCACGTCCCTGCAATTCACCCTGAGGCAGGCAGGCATGCCAAGCAAAATGCTTTCATGTGCCACACTAGCACATATACCAGGGGTTGCCTAACCCTGATGTGCCTCATTTTAGAGAAACAAATTCCAACTAACTGTAAGAAGGTCATAGCTATTGGTGGCCTGGTCAAATCCATAATGAACTGGGCTTTATTAACATATTGGCAGTCTGACAAGCATAGCGGGGCTTGACCTGGACACGCACAGTGCGGCAGGAGCCAGTCTGGACCTAGCCTGGCCATGCAGAGCTTGGGAATTTAGCAGCAGGGAAGAGGTGTCAGTAATAATGGTCACTGCTTCCCCACCATCAAGTTTTTTGACCAGTGGGAAGCCCTGTGGGCTGGATGCCATGACACTGCAGACTGGGATTTGAGCACTGCTGTAATAGATGTCATCGCTGGCTAAAATCCCAGTGTGGACAAAGTGTGAACAGGCTGATTTCTCTTTCTGAATTATCAGAATTATTTACTAAGTTCCAGTCAGCAGCACCAGTGTAAATTTAATAAAGTTACTCTTTGAAGTAATTTTATGAGGTTGAACAGAGGTCCAGTTTGTAATGGGATATCTTTTAAGGTTGATATAAACAAAGAAATTCCTTAACTTGACTTTTGATCCCAGTTCAGCAATTCAAAGATAGCAGAAATAACAATAAAAACATTGGAAACTGAGCATGTTTTACAGGTTGAGTATGAATTTTGTATTGCCATTTTTGTTACTTTTCAGAATAGCCTTGCACTTGAAATAAATACCTTCAAAATCATGCAAATTAGTTAATTTCAGAAGAAACTTGTTAGTTACACATTTCATTTTATAGAAAATTATAAAAATTATGTTTTTTTGGGTTTTTTTGACAGGATAAAGAAACGAAAACTGGGACATGTGGCTACTGCGGACTTCAGTTTAAACAGAAACATCATCACTGATAGATACTTGTGCATGCCCTGAAGAACTTTTGTCAGGATTTCAATGTTATCCTAATAATAACAATAATAATAATAAAAAATTAAAGCTAAAAGTGAGTTCTTAATTTTGTGGTTTTTTAAAAAAGAAAAAACTACAACTTTGGAATTTTTGTTCTTAGAATTTGAAAAAAGTATGTGAATCTGTGGTGAATAAACAGGATGACCTGGAAATATTAAGCTGTTTGTTCAAATAGTTAAGGTACTATTTTACTACTAATTCTTGGATATCCTATTATATAAAGATCTTGGATTTGAAACTTGTAATACTCTAATTCTGATAGGTTAAATATAGTATTTATATTCAAATCTGATTAGACATAAGCAGGTACCTGTTGTTTCTTGGTGTTTCTCTCCTGGTTTTTTATGTTAATCCATTCATGTCTTGATTGGTATGGATTAGAACCTTAGAGGGGACATTGCACGGCAGAGTGGCTTAGTGTCTAAACATCCCTGAGTTAGCCTTCAAGGTATCCTATACTATGCATGAAGAGAGGTAAAGTGCCACAATGAGATTCAAAACCCTGGGGCCTTGGTTTAGGCAAAAGCCCATACTAGGTATGAAAAACTTGTTCCTCCCAGTTTTCTATAGCAGATCTCAGGTAGTTGGCCAGAAATGTTGGGTTTAGGCAGAGGCATGTACCAATGTGAGACAGTCTCCTTTGTTGTGGACAAAAGCCTGTCTGCTTTTCCTTTTGTTAGGAGCTAAATACTGGAGGATCAATGGGAATTCGTAACCCAAGATATTTGTTTTCTTTGGCTGTAAGTATATTTTATGTTTTGGTGGCAACAGAGCAGGGGTGAGCACTTATTTGGACCAGAGAGCCACTTAAGGAGTTTTGATGAGCTGTCATAGGCTGGGTCAGCACCTCTGCCCCTTCCCTTCCCCACCTTGGCCTGCAGCAGCTCACCAAAACTCTCTAAGTGGCTGTGTCCTGGGGCCTGGCCCTACACTCTACCCTGTGATCCTGGGGTCTCCATGGAGACTGCTCCAGGGCAGGGTGTGCTGGGCCAAGCACATGGGATAGGGCTGTGGATGGGCAGGGAGCAACGTCCAGGTGTGGGAAGGGGGGCTAGGGCTGGGGCCCTGGACAGAGCAGTAGTCTGCTCCTACTATGCTTCTGTCAGCTCCCATCATGGATGTGCAGGCAGCAGATTGTCAATGCTGGGGCCCAGCTCTGTGCTGTCACTGGCCCCTGATCCCAGCTGCACCCACCCATCCCACTCCCAGATGGTGATCTCTGCCTGCCCGTGGCCCCATGCCTGGCTAAATGTGCCCTGTCCACGCAGGTCCCAGGCTGTTTTCCATAAAGACCCCACCTGCCCACTCTGTCTGGCACCCATGCAGTGGGTTTGGGATGGATGGGCTGGGGTCTCTGGGCAACAGAGCCGGGTCTGATGGCAGCAGCAGGTGGAAGGAGCTGGGGCTGCTGGGAAGTGGAGTTTTGCTGTGCCACTCCAGCCCTGCTGCACACCCAGGGGCTGTGGAACCAGCTGCACATGCCACAGCCAAGGCTGCCCCCAGAGTCTGGGTCAGGTAAGGCCAAGGGATCCATCATGGGCCAGATAAAAATCCATTGGTGGGCCAGATCTGGCCAATGGGTCGTATTTTGGATACGTCTGCTCTGGAGTCTACAGGCAGTCCTTAGATTTGCCACACAAATGGTTCCTGAGAACCATGTCTTTAAGTTGAAACATTGCAATTCGGAACTGATTCTTTTCCCCATAGGAAACAATGTTATAAATGGGAGATTGGTTCCTGAACCAAGGCATGATACCCTATTTTCACCAAAAATAACCCAAAATTTTGTACTCTATCAATTCTAGATGAGTAATATAGTTACATTAATGTACTTATATTGTAAATAGCAATCATACTGATTGAGAAGGACTTCTCTGAGGTGACTTGGCTGGACTTTTTGAAGGGCTCCTGGTTGGACTTTTTGAAAGATTTTTGGCTGGAGTCTTCTCAGGAGTCCCGTTTGCTTTCTTTAAGAAAGTGTCCAAGGACGTTTGGACAGACGGGAGATGGGCAACGTAGCAAACTTGTTTGCTGGCGTGGAGTGGCGTGGCATCAGATCAAACGTTGTAAAGTTGAAACTGACATCAGAAAGTTTAAACGGGTGTCAATTTATAAATGTAAGTGCAAAACATTGCAACTCAAAATGTTGGAAGTTGAAGACTGCCTGTACAAAGCTTTCCCCTTTGCACTGCGAGGGCCTGTTTGCTGAGAGAGTGCTGCTTAAGCTATAATGCAAAGTTTCAGTGCACAAGTTTACTCCATGCAGGCTCTGCTTGTGGATGTTCAGGTGGAAGGTAGGTTACTTCACCTAGCACAGAAGCATTTAGTGCACACTAAAGGCAACATGAAGTGTTTGTGGAGTGGCTAGAGTACTGTCAATTCACACCTTCACTTACAGAATATAGGTAATATAGATAGACTTGATAAGCCCTGTGTCTAAGATCACAGGGCCTATTCGAATACTTTGGCAGTGATAATTACTGTCTTGTCTTGCAGAAGAACAGGATGGCAGAGTTAAGTTTGGATCATCAGCCTTAAGTATGGCACTTACAAACTGAATGCTGAACCTTAGTTTTCCTTACTTTGAAAGAATGTGTTGTGGGAGTGAATGCAAGCTCAGTTTCCAGCCACTTCATGGTACATCATTTGGTAAATTGCCAGCATGGATTAGCTAGCCAAAATAGGAAATTTTCTTGCACCTGTCCATCCTTAATAAAGACCACAAGAGCTTTATCACTCTTGCTTTGAGATCGCTGTTGATATATTCATAGGATGGAGGGAGCATGTGCTAGCTCAAGATTTGCAAGCAGTCTAGCTACGTTATTAATCTAAATTCAGCACTGCAGTAATGCGGTTATACCATTTTTGGTTCCAAAGCTACTGTGTGTAGAACTGATGGAGGATATTTTCCCCAGGGAGCTATCTGGCACCATACTCGACTTGCTGTGTACTCAAGATACACACCTGCACTTCTAAACTGCCTCGGGCAACCTGAAAATTTTAATATTCATCTTAGAATTTTACGCCTTTTAACATTTAGGGCAGAATCCCATTTCACTTCATGGACCTATATGGTAGTTACACATCTGTATAATGACTCATTTATTTATTAATTTTTTTGACACTTAGTTTGCGATCCTGTTCCTTGTGCAGTATGGACAACAGAAGCAGTGTGCTGGGTGGGCAGGCACGTGCCTATGTGTGTGCATTCCTGAGTGTGAGTCCTGAAATTTCAGTCAAGCCAAAACCCGAGACTAGCAGGTATCAGATGCTGAAGGATGAGACTCCTCCCATGTTCTAACTCATGAGTGGCCAACCTGTGGCCTGGGTTCCACAACTGGCATAGGCAACCTGTGTGTGCAACATCTGGCAAATCGGAGAAGAAGGAATACAGCAACAGACAGGACTGACTAGAAAGCAAAATAGCAGCTTGGGCTGGGAGAAAAAAGCAGAGCAGCAGATGGGGAAAGGGATCAGGGCGACACTGGTTGCATGGGCTAATTTGTGACACGCTTGGCATAAAGCTTGGCCCCACTGTTCTAAGCCAGTAGGCTAGCGGGTTCCTTCCATAGGAAGTTGTAGATCGGATTTTCGATGCTCTTCACTCAGAGGAGATTTGAATCTGTCTCCAGCTTCCCAGTACAGTATTCCAACAACCAGGTCATGGGTTAAGTATTACCCACTTTCCTTCCCATCCCTCTCTTTGAAGCTGGGCTTCTGGGCAGCCCGAGAAAGAGCAATACATGGAGTCAGGAAGAAGAGAGCAAGCTGAAAAACATGTAGTTCAGTGAGATGGCTGTTTTTCTTTATGGGCAGAAACTCCTACTCTTCTCCACCTGTTTTATCTAAGGAATATTGAATGCAAGTAGCAGTGGCTTTGCTTTAAAACGAGTGGACAAGAGGGGGCTGGACAATGTCTGACCTATGGCATGATGGTTAGAGCACTGTGCTGGGAAGTTGGACAGGTGTAACTTCAAACACTTGCATAAAACCCTGGTCTACTTCCTGGGTAAGCACCCTGATCATTTGGCAAATGGATCCTCCTCCTCCGTACTCTTCTAATGCTTGTCCTGCTACAGTTTTGGGACGTGTGCTCAGTTATGGTGCCGCATACCTGTCCAGCCAAAGGTATATCTACTGCACATGCTCAGTAGCTGTGTGGACACAGCTTCATGCTGCATATGGAATAGAACAGCAAACTGTTTACATACCATTCCTAGCACTTACATAGCTGAATGAGTGTTGTTTGTGTGGACAGAGAGAAACTGGATTTTCCCCTTATTGCAAAGTGCTTCAGTACTTTAACCATCTAACTCATCCCTAGTAAGGTGCTGTTCTGCTCCTGGATTTGTTGCTATTCACTGTTTGGCTAAAGTCATGCTTCGTAGATGTCTCAAAGCTTGATTTTGCTAGGAACTTACTAAGTGGAGCTTGTATGCTGAAGTCCTCTACAAGGCAGGCTTCTATAGTCCAGCTAATACGCACAACTGCAGAAAGGACATATTTTGAACACTGCCTGGGGAATCGCTCTGCTGTTACAACATCAAGCCATGCTGCCTTTAGTTTTCATATGGCTTCACAGTTGAAAACTGCTCCAGAAAAGCATAGCAAAAGTGGAACTAGGCTTTCTTCAGCCTTGAGTCTGAAAATCTGAATCAGCTGCCCTCATTTTGTTCTCCCTTTTTCCAGTGTGATTTTTTTAAAAAGAAATCAAAAGTACAGCTGGCAGAAACTTCCGTGAGGCCATCTTATTCAGTCCCCTCTACCACTTTTCTTCATTTTATTTTTAAATTGGCTTTTCGCTATAGATGTAGTTTCCATGTGTTCCTCTTCTGAATCCCATTTTTTAACTTTCTTTTAAAATTGTTATTGTTTTTCCATTTAACATTTTCTGGAGTTCTATAGGATACAAATGTATTTTCTTTAGCTGTCACCAGACAAAAGCAACGCTTATCTCTTGTTCACAATTGCCTTCAGAATTGGAGCTGCAATGCCTTGCAGTAAAGGAAGGAATGAGAAAATAAAAAATATATAACTTGCTTTTCTGACTTCTCATTACTGTTGTCTCCTACTTTTATCCTTTTTGAAAATGTGGAAAGCAAGAGAGCGCAAACTTGGCTGTAGGCATAGGTTCATGTAAGAGTTGTATTAATTGTCAAATGATACCAGTATAAGTTATGATGCAAGTGTTAGTTTGCATGATGCTGTAGCAAAGCAGCTGCAATTTTAAGCATGTTTCATTCAAAGTTTAAAATTACAGTGATTTAGTTCACTTGTAATACTACAGGAGCATGCAGATGTCACAGTTACAGTGTAGTAGCTGATGTACACTCCAAAATGGCAGCTCCCTTTCCCATTTTATAGTGGTTAAAAGTTGCATTTCTCTAGTATAGTAGCTAGGATGCTTCTGATTGGACAGTCCCTATCCCTGCTTCAGTGAATCTAATATGTTTCATAGGAGAGAGGTAGGCAAGTGTAGAGAGGCAGTTTTCTCCAGCAAAGTTTCCAACCTAGGCAGCCATGGAAGGTACCCTTCCTCTGTGTTGCTCCAATGGCTACTTTAGGTGGCTCTCACCCAGCTGATTGTGGTTTTTTTTTTTCTTTAATTTCAGACAGGTGATTCATGGCTTGCAGAAATAGAACACTATTCCATCCTATTGCAAAACTGCTTCAAACTTGGGTGTTGAGGTAGGTATCTACAGCCATAGATAAGCCCCTTAAACAAGTAATCTGATCTTCAAGGGTAGTGGTAAGTTTTCTATATAAGAAGTGCAGAGCTTGGTATCCTTAGCACCTCCATAAATATCATTCTTTGCCATCATTTGCCATAACGTTATTCCATCTGAGGGGACAGGACATCTGTGCACCCAAGCTCTGATCTACGCTGCTCAGATTTCTGGGGAGGGCAAAGGAGGAGGCTGGAAGAGTCAATGAGGAGACGCATCTGAGGAAGGTGTTACCCTCTCCATTCTGCCCTTTTGTTAGACTGACTCATGGAGTGAGTCTGGGAGGAACAGTCCATCTCTGGCAGTGGTTCCTAACAATGATCCCCAGGCCTTGTTACTATGTACATCTCCCAAGGTTTGTGTGCTACCAAAGACCTTGAGAGCAATGTCCTTTGGAGTCTCATACTCCTGGTAGGGTACCCTGGGCTCCAAGGTCGAGACTGAGTTTTCCAGACTAATAGCAATCCAAAAGAATAAAAAAATAAGTCCTCACGTCAACAGTGGCACAGGCAGATGAAGAAGCAATGCTTCACAATGGCTGCAAAGGCAGATGAAACTTGTAAGGGCAGATGAAGGCTGCAGTGGATTAGAAATCTTAGTCTTCTAGGTTTTCCTTGCCATTGGATTAAGGTTTCCTTCCCAGGAAGTACTGAGGGACTGCCAACAATGAGTTACTAGTAAAACTAGCTCCAGGTTAACATATGCTGATGTGTACTTGCATTCAAGTTTGAGGCCTGTGGAGCCCTTAACAAATTCAGAAAATTAATATTTATCTTCCCCTGCTTGCCTGTCATGCAGCCCTCAGTGACTTACCAAAACTCAATAAGCAGCTCTTCTCCTGAAATAATTGCCTACCCCTGCATTAACTGCAGAGTAAAC
>NW_017728886.1:107900318-107902278 GCF_001723895.1 Crocodylus porosus | reverse complement strand
GGGGCAAGGACTGGGTGAGCCTTGGAAATTTCCACTCACAGCTTCAAACCGAGCATGTCAGTTTAACCTCTTCTGTACTGGCAGCACATACTCAAAAAATTTCCATGACACCAGTCTAGGCTGCTCCAACTGGGCTCCATGTGCTGTGCACAAATAAATTCCTGAGCAATAAGCTCCAGAGTTTATTCATATGCATTACTTGCACATGTATATATGCCCCAAATGGCCTAATGCTTACACTGGTACACTCCCTTAGCCCCATGACCCTGTGTGGCTGCTTTACCTGTATGTGTTGACCCATTCCTATAGCAATAGTCTTGTAAGGCCCCTAGTACCTCACAACAGTGACTGCTCACAGTGACATGAACCCTGTGTTGGCTGTCAGGATGATTGGAAGTTACCTAGGGATTGCTTTATTGTCACCCACAGCCTGGGAATGTAAGAATGGGGAACAGCATCAGAGGACTGGGAAGTGTCTAAGTCTTAAATGATCAGGAAATGAATGTAAATACCCTCTATTCAGTATCTCCTCAACCAAGAGCAGAGAAGGGGCAGTTTGTCCTATTAGTCTGGTGTCGCTTCCTGGGGGACTTTGACATTGACAGGATAGTCAAGAAATGTGAAGAACATTAAAATGGTAATAGACTGATAAGCAGGAAAAAGGAATAACATCTAGCAGTGTGCATGTATGTGTTAGCCAGTGACTGGATGGTTCAAAGAAGAATGCATGTAGAAAGATAGATGTTCTCAAGAGGGCTTTGAATTTTTGTACCCTGGCATTTATCCTTTCTGTCAGTTGGACTGATCAGTCAACTGACTGAATACAGTTTTTTGGTTTTTATTTGGTTTCTTATTCACTGGCAAATGTGCAGCAGTGGGCCTGGAATAAGTGTCCCTGGAAGTTGCAACAGTCTGCCCTCCCTCTCATCCTGCCAGCTGATCTTTGCAAGTAGATTGCTGGTAACTTAGCAACTACGTGCAGCACGAGGGCAAGCTACAGCTAGAAGCAGATCAAGACAAGCTTTGGGTTGCTACCTAGTCAAGGAAAGAATCCTGGACCTCCTCAGCCTGCAGGTGGAAGTTGGGCAGAATTGCTCAGGAAAGGTGAAATGTGGAGTAATGACAAGGGTGAGCAGCAACATCAGGAAAAGGAGAAGGATAACATCAGGAAAAGGAGAAGGCAAAGGAAGCCAGCAGAAATTCTGGAGCTGTCACAATGGGCTTGCCTATACTGCAGCCTGAGTCTCCCTCTCTGATGTTTCCCATCACCTGTGCCTGCAGGAACACCCAAACCCTGAAGTATGCTAGCAAAGCTGCTTAGGATGCTTCCCAGTAGCCACCTGCAAGCATTTTGGAGTCTCAAGACTGGTGTCAGAGGTGCACGTCAGCACCAGTGAACTTCCAGAGCACTGCTAGAAAAAAAAAGGTTAACTTTCTTCAAGAAACCCCAAAACATTCCCAAATGACTAACAACTGAAAGTATAAAAGAATTGCAAATGGAGAAAGAAATACTCTGGAATGTTGCATAGAATCCAGTTTCAAATTCAACCTGTTTTTGTGTCCGTACATTAACTGAATGTGAATACAGGCATATCTCGTTTTATTGCGCTTTGCTTTATTGCGCTTCACAGATATTGCTTTTTTTACAAATTGAAGGTTTGTGCTCATTTACCATTCTGAAAATCCTAGGGCCCTTAAGAATTATGCTAAATCTACTCTGCCTGTGCTCTATAAATGGAACAACAAAGCCTGGATGACAGCACATCTGTTTACAACATGGTTTACTGAATATTTTAAGCCCATTGTTGAGACCTACTGCTCAGAAAAAAAGATTCCTTTCAAAATATTACTGCTCATTGACAAAGCACCTGGTCACCCAAGAGCTCTGATGGAGATGTACAATGAGATTAATGTTGTTTTCATGCCTGCTAACACAACATCCATTCTGCAGCCCATGGAT
>NW_017728886.1:107871779-107899833 GCF_001723895.1 Crocodylus porosus | reverse complement strand
GCTGAAGGCTCAGATGATGTTTAGCATTTTTTAGCAATAAAGTATTTTTTAATTAAGGTATGTACATTTTTTTTTAGACATAATGCTATTGCACACTTAATAGACTACAGTGTAGTGTAAACATAACTTTTATATGCACTGGGAAACCAAAAAATTCATGTGACTGGCTTTATTGCAATATTCGCTTTATTGCGGTGGTCTGGAACTGAACCCACAATATCTCCGAGGTATGCCTGTACAAGCATTAATGCTCAGTGTTCTGGCTATCCCATCTGGGAGTCCAAGTCAAAAATAGCTGCTTGAATGCTGTGCTTTGATTCAAAGGTTGAAAGGGAGAAATATTCTATGTTGTTGGCCCAGGAAGCCTACCAGAAATAAATTATGGCAATGGTTATCTCCTGGAGATGCTTTAAGTTACTCTAGGACTAGACCACAAAGCATTTCTTTATTGCCCCCTTGTTTTGGCATTGACCCATTTGTGGGAGCAAATTGCTTATGATCGTCTATCCTGGAGGTCATCAGTCCAGAGCAGAGCACTGGCCTTTGAGCAGCGGTGCATGGCAGAGGCAGTGAATTAGCATGTGGCCAAGAAAATGAAGACCTCTTGTGTCCAGTTCTCATCACTCTCTTGCCTCTGCTGCCTCCTCCCTGGTTGTTTGTCCAAGTTTCCACTTCTTATAAACTTCCTTTTTGTGACTTAGTTTACTGGAGAGTTCCCTGCTAAGCCAAGCTGGTCTTCTGCCATATTTGCTAGCCTTCCTGCACATTGCGATGGTTTGTTTCTGCACTCTCAGTAAGGCTTCTTTAAAAAACAACTAGCTCTCCTGGACCCCTCTTCCCCTCAGGCTGGTTTCCTATGGGATCCTGGCCGTGAGTTCCCTGAGTGAGTTTCATAGTAGCTAGGGTCAGGAGGGACCTGAACAGATCATCTAGCCTGCCCCCCTGCCCAGGCAGGAATGAATGCTGGGTTCACAAGACCCCGGACAGGTGATTATCCAACCTCCTCTTGAATTTGCCCAAGGCAGGGGCGAGGACCACTTCCCTGGGAAGTTGGTTGCAGGTTTGGCCACCCTAACTGTAAAATATTGCCTTCTGATCTCTAACCAAAACCTATTCCCCACCAGCTTATTACCATTGTTCCGTGTCACCCCAGGTGGTGCTGGGTAGAAAAGCACTCTACCTAATTGCTGTCCATCTCCCCCGATGAGTTTGTAGGCAGCCACCAGAGTTGAAGCCTGCCTTTCTGAAGTCCAGGTCTGTACTTAGCTGCTCTCCATCCTTCCTTTCCTCAGGGTCCTGAACTCAATCATCTCCTGGTTGCTGCTGCTTAAGTTGCCATCCACTACTATATTCCTCACCAATTCTTCCATGTTTGTGAGCAGCAGGTCAAGAAGAGCATGGCCCCTAGTTGGCTACTTCAGCTCTTGCACCAGGAAGTTGTCCCCAACACTCCAAAACCTTCCTGGATTGCCTGTGCCCTGCTGTATTGCCTCCCAGCAGATGTCAGGGTGATTGAAATCCCCCCTAAGAATCAGGGCCTGTGATCGGGAAACTTCCACTAGCTGTTTGAAGAAAGCCTTATCTACCACTTCCTCCTGGTCTGGTGGTTTATAGCAACCCCCCACCATGATATCACCTTTGTTGCCCTCTCCTCTGACCCTAACCTAGAGACTTTTGGCAGGTCTGTCTCCAGTGTCTTACTGGAGCTCTGAGCAGTCATATGGCTCTTTTACATAAAGTGCAACTCATCATCCTCTTCTTCCTGCCTGTCCTTCATGAACAGTTTGTATGCATCCATGACAGTGCTCCAGTCATTCAACTATCCCACCAAGTCTCTGTTATTCCAATCACATCATAGTGCTGCGACTGTGCAAGGACTTCCAATTCTTCTTGTTTGTTTCCCAGGCTCATTGCATTCATGTACAGGCATCTAAGGTAACAAGTTAATTGCCCTGATTTCTCAGGAAGAATGAGATCACCTCCCTTGTGCCCCCCCCCCCCCCCCTTTCTTGCTCTTCCTGTAGGTCATCCACTTCCCCACTTACCTCAGGGCTTTGGTCTCCATCTCCCAACATACCTAATTTAAAGCCCTCTGTTGCCAGGGCTCCATATCTATTCTCCAGACAAACTGCTGCAGGTAGAGATGCAGATTTCTGTTTGTTGCCAGAGGTCACGAGCTTTGGGCTTCCACCTTCCTGGGAGTCCATGTCCTTTCTCTTCTCTAGTGCTGCTTCTGGCAGTTTTTCCTCCACAGTCCCGGAGGTCTCCTGCAGCAATGAGGAGTTCATTGATTCATGTCAGAGGATGCTTCATAGCCTTGCCACCTCTTCCTGTAGCTCTCTTGCCTGTTCCCTGAGAGACACCACCAGGAGACACTGCTTGCAATGCAGGCATTCCCCTGTCTGGCCATCACTGGAAGGAACCTGCCAGCTACAGCCCCCACAGCACCAAATCTAGGCCTGGGGGGAAGCCTCAATGGTGAGCAGTCCTTCCGGGACAGCAACCTCACAGGTGCAAGCAGAGGCAGCGGCAGTGGCTCTGGCATTGCAACGTCCTCCAGTCATTTCCCTGGGTCTCTTAATCTGCCTTTTTTCTCTTACTGCCCTTCTTCCAAGCAGACCTTCCCTGGCGAACTCACCTGAAAGCTAGCCTAGTTACTGTTCCTTGGCCCCAAAGGTTTCCTTTTTCCCTGCTTCTTCACACCAAGCTGAAAGGCTGTCCCCTCAAAGAGCAGTGGGGGGCAAACTGGCCTGCAAACTGACAGCTACCCCTGTTCACTGGCTCCCTGGTCACTTGGGCAGCCTCATTTTATCACAGGCTTTTGCTGGTGTACCTCTGAAAGACACCAACTCCCAGGCCTGTTGAAAGACTGATTTTGATCAGGAAAAAAGAAACAACGGAGGAGTTCTTTGAACTGCTTAGGAGCACTCAGTCTGGTGCTTTGGAAGACCAGTGAATATATGAAGACAGCCAGAACGATATGAAAATGCATCAGGCCATCATACAACTCTCTAAGCAGCAAACTCAGACTCCACAAAGCATTAGAGCAAAACGTCCAGAGGCCTCTGCTCCTGGAATCCTTGCTATGTTTTCCTTCCTACTGAGATTGACCATGTGCCATCCCACCCTTGAGGCATTGACACAGCACGATCAGAGTTTCCCTTCCACTCGAACCCAAGGGAAGATTCACAATTCAGTCAACCCCTTGCACTTTGCTTTTAATTGTTTCTTTAAAAAATGTAGAAGCCTGTTTGTTGCTGCACAAGAACATTTGCTTTGTAAAAAGTATGATTTTCCTACTGTTTCTAAGAAAACAGAGTGCTAACCCCCCAAATCAATAGCCTCTTATCACTTTGTAAAAAATTCATACATGAGCCAAGGACTGTTTATTCACAAAGTGACACGGAGCTGCACATGGTCTGACTATGGAAAATGTCAGTCTGCTTTTCTTGAGGCCTCTCTTAAATGTATAGCACCTGGATATGCTCTGGTAATTGCCCTTGTGTCAAGCTGCTCAAAAATCAGCTCGGTCTCTACTTCTCCCCTCTACCCTGCCTGTAACGCTTCCCCGCTTCATAAATATTATATAAAACACAACATGCATCAATAACAATGGGAATATTTAACCCACTGAGAAATACTCTTGTCATGAGGCAGTGCCAGCATCTTTTCGATCTGGCACATACTTCTCCACAATCGTCATGTGCCAGCTCAGCCAGTAGTTGCATCTTTCTTTGCTGCTGTCCAAGTGCCCAGACAAGGTCTTCATCTGCAAACACCAGTTGGCTCTTTGAGAATCACAATTAGCATCAGTATCCCCAGAGTGAATATACTGGTCAGGGAGAAGTGTCCTCATATTCAGCTTGTTAAATGGTTCTCTGTTCCTAAAGGTCAAATATCATGCACCTTCTCTTTCTAACTACTATTAATGCCAGTGAAATATCTCTAGACATCCACCAATGCTTGCTTAAACGGAAAAGTAGCCCTTGTTTATGTGCCCCAAGGGCAAATTAGACTGGGAAGGAACACAGACCTGTGATATGCATACTGTCTATCAACCCACCACAGTTTGGGAAATGTATAATTTCATTTCCCTTTGGTTCCTGGACACTGCTCCATGTCATAGCATGACCTTGCCCATCTGCGTGATGACCATCCACACCATAGACTTTTCAGTAACAAACTCAGTGATTGACTGTTGTTTTAGGTTGCGAGGTTTCAGGGTGTGCTTGGTGCCCTTTCTCCACTATCAAAGCAGTTTGTGCTTGGTGCCTTTGCAGTTCAAACTTATAGCAAGTTTAGCATGCCACTCCAGGAACAAGGCCTTCTCTAGCCAGAAGTTCAGCTAGGTAAGGGAAAACACAACTTTCCCCATTGCTGAATACTCACAGAACAGGTCTGAGGCAGCAGGGAGATCACATTGTCCTTTGTTTTACACCACTGAGGGTGGGATGGTGTGTTTTGCCCAGTGAAACAGATCAGCTGATCCGCTCCATATGGAGATGTCTATTTCTAGCCCTTGTATGCCCTCAACCATTGTCCCTTATTCTCTCTCAGGAAAATTTTACATCTCATTGTAGGACACGAGGAACTTGTAGAAGTTTGGAATCAAGCTTTCATTATTTTCTCTGGTCTATCACATAATCTTTTCTTATATCTTGTAAATCTGGAGCTGTAAAGATGCAATGCTAGCATAATTTTATTCTAGTAGTAGGATCAAATAACTTTATTTAGGACTGACTTGGAATTTTTTCATAGAGCTTGAGAGGGAATGAATATGCATTAGAATTTGTAAAAGTAATTGTGGTTTTCTAAAACAAATATGGGTAATTTTGTTGTTTAAAATGTTGCCTTTATATTTAAGTGTATGTTCCCTTGCATTTTTCTTTTCAGATTCCCTTTAGGTTTTTTCAAGTTTCTGATTTCCTTCAGCTTCTTTCAATTTATACTTGTTTTTATTCATAAAGAACAGGATGTTTGACCAAGCAACCACTAGTTTCACAGAGAAGAGGACCTCTGAAAATGTTCAGCTGATTCTAAAGCTCAGTTCCTGCATCAGCTGCACAGTCTATAAGAAACATGCTCTTTACCAAAGCAAAGGCTGGTTTGTCAAAAAGCCTGTTCCTTTTGAAACTCTGCCCCTTGGAACTATATGGTTTAATACAAATCATGGTCTTCAATAAAGTTACTGTTCCTTTGCTGACCCTCATCTTCTCTTTTATGACACACATGCACCTGGAGTGGCAGATCCATTGCAAGTGCATTTTGCTAGGGTCAAGTTTCAGATGTAGGGAATCATTGTAGTATCTATACTGAGTTAAACAAAGAAAGAATGGGGGGGGGTGTCTTCCAGAAAAATGTATTGTCATTGCTGTGTTGTGTTTGATTTATGGAGCATAGTTCACCACCCTGAATAAATATTGCTGGGTATTCACATTGATGTCTTCTAGATGACTACTTTATTGCTATTAGTCCCTATTACACCTTCCATTTAAAGAAAGACTAGGATTTCTGACAACCAACTATGTTGTTACCATATAAGAAACAGGTTTTTAATTACATTTTTGTGGTTTTTGTTTTGAGTTTCATTAAAATTACATCTCTTAAAAGTTCATTTTATTATCTTTTTAATTACCACCTAAGGTGATCTAAGTGTAGTCCTTTGAAGGTCTACTTCAAGTGGCTTGTAAAGATTAAACAGCCAGTCATTTTTCTAAAACTGTTAAAACTTTGTGTAGAATAAGGTATTAAAACTGTTTTCTCATGGTTGCTAAACCAACAGAAACAAGACCTTCTTTGTTGAATTAATGAGAAAGGTGGAATGAGGATGTCCTGAGAGATGTAAAGAGGTTAGACGAAATACTTTATTTAGGTGAGAATTTAGGAATATACTGTACAATTCCTCCATGAATATTCACTCTAATTTATTTCAGCTGAAAATATGTTCCTTTTTTGTTAGCTGTCCTCAAAAATTTGAGTCACTTAGCTTCAGTGGCATGAATTCCTGCAGAAAAAAACAAATTTCAAGTCTGCATATTTGAGCATGTAGAGAAAGCAAAGTCGCATGTACCTGCAGTGATATAGTTTACTTGGGAAAAACAATGCGTCTTAAAAGAGGTACCAAGGATTTAACAAAAATAGAACTGGATCTAGACTCGGCTAGTATTCTTTTAACAAATCTTGTAGTGTTGGGGATTTTCATAGAAATGTATCTGCTGCAAAGAAAGTTGATCAGGATGGAATTGTGGGTTGGGAGAGGGAGAAAAGGAAGAGAGAAATACACACATACCTCTCTCTCCCCCCTTCTGGTATACCAAAGCTTTTTACCTTGAATATAGGAGTCCCAGGTTTCAGTAGGGCCTGAGACAAATTTGGGAGCTACATCCTGGTATGGGGACCTTTCGTTCCCATTTTGGAAACAGGAATAGAGATTGATCTGACTTTGCTCACACATGGCACTTCTAATCAGGGTTTAGTGAGCAGCTGAATTCACTGACACTTTTCTGCCATTTATTCAATGCTGTAGTCTTGCAGTAATCATTAGATGCACTTTCCAGTGTCCTGGGATAAACTGTTAGTACTTTTTGTCCCATGAACCTTTCTATGGTTTATCCTCGAAGAATGGATATGAACGCTTTAATGGCTACACTTTGTCTTTGGATAAAATGGTTTACTCTGGGACAAATACAACATCTGTTTGTAGCCACAGAATGACAAGAGAAGAGAGGTAGGAGAGGGTAGAGAAGGGAGAAAGGTGATCTCCAACAGTGTCTTCCTTGTTGGGGTTCTGTAGACCACTGATTCCTCTCTGAAGACTGAAATTATGTGGGGCAGCTTCAAGGTGGTGAGCACAGCAGGGGCAGCTCTGGATGAAGTCACAGAAAACATCAGCCTAATTGAGGGATTCAGGGGAAGGATGCCATGCCCAGCACTACAACGATAGCCACGCTAGCTGAGGTGGATAGTGTATAGTGATAGAATCTGTAATTTAAAGATGCTCTGTAGCAAACAAGACAGAGGAAGTTAGTAATTGAGAGAAGATTCCCTCAAGTAAATAGTCACTTAGTTATAGTCAGACAAAAGCCTACTGCTCCACAATAAAGTTCATTCTTTAGTCTTTCTAATTCACTTAGGTTTGTGTTTCTTGAACCCAATGGGCACATCTACACATGATATTAATTTGAAGTAGGCTTACTGTGCAGTAAAAATTTTGTGCATTAAGTCTACAGGGGAGCACATTGACACATGCTCTCCCCTGGTAGCAAATTTGCTCCCAATGGGAGCAGCCTGGTACAGGGGCACTCTTGCCCTGCTCTGCCCTTTGCAGCAGTCAGGGAGAGCTCTAGGCTCCCCCCTACCCCAAGCTAGCCCAGGGGGCCAGCAAGGGACTCAAGGTGGTCCCAGTGAGCATGGGTCCAAGAGAGCTCTGCCAGCTGCAGCAGCAGCCGTCTCCTGGCCCCTTGTACATTGGGAGTGGACCTGATGTGCACGGGGCCAGGAGAAAGCTGCCTTTGCCCTGTAGAGCTATCCTGGCCCTGTGCACATCAAGACACATAGTTGCCAGCAAGATCCCTTTCAGGAGCAGAGGGTTTGCTGGGAGCTTTCTGGGGTGTGGGGCAACTGTGAATGTGCCTTCTGCTGGGTGGAGGGGCAGAAGCTCACTAGCAGCTGCCCTGCTTGGCATGGAGCAGGTTGCCTTGGGGAGGAGGGGGAGGACTTGGAATTCAGCCCTTGCTTATCCCCCTGGAGCAGCGGCATGGAGCAGGCTGCTCTGGGGAATGAGTGGGGGCTGGGAATGCAGTCCTTGCTTGTCCCCTAGTGCAGCCAGCTCTGCATAGGGAGCAGGTACAGGGGGGCAGAGAGGTCCCTATTTCTGGCCCTGATCAGCTCCCAGCTCCTGGGGGGAACTGGGAAGATTAGCAGATCCAGGACCATGGACAGAGAGTTCCCTGTCCCCTGTGGCCCCCTGCTGGCTAGTCTGACTGGGAGGAAATTTGCTCCCAGCTAGTATCTACACGTGTTTTTCTGCACAATATCTACTACCTGCTCATTAAACTAATTTACTGTGCAGTAAATGTGAGCATGTGTAGATAGTGGTATTTTGCTGCGCATTAGAATAATTTACTGTGCAATAAAATGTCTTGTGTAGACATACCCAGTGGGTGCATCTACATGTGATGCTTTACTGCACAGTAGTGCAGTTTACTGTGCATCTACATGTGCACATGCTTAATGTACAGTAAACTTAGCTACTTGTGAGTAAATTTGCAAGTAGAAAATTTACTCATGAGTAGTTACTGGGCAGTAATGCACATGTAAATGCCAAATGGGAGCACTTTTGCTTCTGGTCAGCCCTATCACAATGGGCCAGCCTCCCCCAGGAGCCAATCAGCACCAGGATGGGGTCACATTCTGCCCTCTTCATCCCATGCTGTGTGGCTGCTGACTCCCCACAGGAGCTGAGAGTGACACAGTGCCAGAACTGGAGAGCTCTCTGCTTCGCTGATCAGCTGGGGACTCACCAGCACCTGTCCCACTTGGGACAGCTGCCAGTGAGGCCGCTGCTGGGCAGGGATTCCCCATCCAGACCTGTCCCACTCCTGGGACAGCTGCTAGTGAGCCCTTAGCTGGACAGGGATTCTCTGCCAGGCAAGAGGGCTCACCAACAGCTGCCTCTCAAGTGGAACAGTTCCCGGTGAGCCCCCTCCTGGGAAGAGAAGCCCTGCTGGGCACATTGCCTACTGGCAGCTGTGTCCCAACGTGTATGAGGCCAGGAGACCTCTGCTGGCTTCTGCAGAAGCTTTATCCCATCCCTGTGCACATCAGGCCCCTGGCAATGTTCACAGGGCTGGGAGACAGCTGCTGCTGCTGCAGCCAGCAGAGCTCTCCTGGCCCTGTGCACATTAGGACCAGCCCCCATACCCCCTGCTAGCCCCTGGGGCCGGCAAGGGACACGAGGTGGTTCCAGTGGGCATGGGTCCAGGAGAGTTCTGCCACCTGCAGCAGCAGCTGTCTCCTGGCCCCTTGGACATTGGGACCACCTCCTGGCTACTGCAGAAGGGCAGAGCAAGGCAGGAATAGATTTGTTTCCAACAGGGTGTATGTGTAGATGCGCTCCCAGAGAAGGCTTACTGTACAGTATTTTATTGCACAGTGAGACTATCTTGCATTAATAGTACATGTAGATGTATCCCAAAAGCAGCAAACAGGAGGGCAAACTTTATACCTTTTGCATAAACTTTTTTGAAAAATAGATGTAAGCTCTTAAGTTACTTAGGCACTTATGAAAAAATTCCCTCTATCATAATGCATATGCATCAAATTATGGTTTAATAAGCAACATTATTAATCTTTCTCACATTGTTCTTTTAAAAATAATGTCAGTGTCAGCATAATAAACAAAAGGCAAACATTCAAGCACAAAACTTCATTACATGAATTTAAACAGCAGATACAAAGCAATTCTCCTTGCTGAACATCAGTGTTTCAGTCCCCAAAATAAAACAAAAATATTGGAAAACCAGGAAATGTTAAATTCCTATGACATTTCCACTAAGATGTGGCCATACCACCTTCACTCTGCTCTCATAGAGATGCTTAGACAAATTCATGTGCCTAACGAAACCTGCCAGGTTTTTTCTGTACTCACCGGAACTCTATATCCTATTCATAACATTCAGTAGGTCCTTCAATCTTGTCCTCATAGCAGCATTGATCAGGAAAGTAATTGCGGGAGGTCAACAGAGATCACACTTGTGACACTCAGCTGCATTTCTTCCTTGCCTCCAGCTGCATGAACGCAATTAATGAAGCTGACAGTACATTAGAGGATTTCATTAAATTGCCTTCCTGAAGGTCACAGATCACCCAAGGCAAGCATTCCCAATTCCAAAAGAATGATAAAACAAGTTGCTGGCAACTCCAAGGGGGCAGAGCTAAGGGTATGTCACCTTAATTTTGTTTTCCCAGTGTTTTATGTTGTGTGTTGTTTTTTTTAGTGTCTCTCTAACACTTTTGGAAGACATCTTTAGGAGAAATTGAAAATCTAGTTCCTGATTTTCCAACACTGAAAGATGTCAGGCAGCCCATGGCATTATTGTGAGGTTGTGACTCTAAATTTATATTAAAGAAATTCTTGTGTGTGAAAAAGCTGGGGTCCCCTACTCAGGGAAAAGAAACAATCTTTGTCTAACCATAATCAATAAATCGAGTTTACCGCTAAAAAAAATCAAATTCTGAACAAGCACAGCAAATTGTTTGTGATCGCTCTATGCAGCTGAGACAACAAAAACCTGAAGAAAAAAAACACACTTCTAAAAGAGTCTGAGTAGATGACTACATCCAAGGAAATTACAATTTGTGGATTTTCTATCAACAGAATGAATGTCACAGACAGAATTTGTGGAACCTCCATAGTTCTCAGTGAAGTCAATGAAGTATTTGATCTGTTAAAACCTTAGCCCTATCTCACAGAAGGTGGAAATCTGCATAAATTTACTTACTGAACAGGGGGTAAATGTAAAAGTTACAAGGGGTGTTAATTTTCTCACTCCATCTTAAATGTTCAGCACAGTGTGGTGAGTGCAAAGCATCTGGAAAGTTATCCTGAAAGAGCAGCTGGAGATTGCTCTGATACAGGTCTATCCTCTGGTGCCATAAATTGGGCATCTTCATTTCTACATCATTTGTTGATACATGCTCCCTTCTGTGTAATGTGTACTGAACTTCTGTCCCAGATCCCCTCCAGATTAAAGTTAAGTCACAGTACCACAGTATCCCAGGATGCTTTGCATCTCCCCTGAAAACCCCCCACCCTGCAGGCTGGGCGGTCTACACTTGGCTCAAGTTGTCTGCTTCAGCTGAGCAGGGAGGTGTGGTCTAATGTCCCCCCCCCGTTTCTAGTCTGGGCCACTGCATCATGTGGCTGCATTTCTGGAATCAGAAGTGAATGTCTGTTCCCTTGCTTATTGGTTCAATCTATGCAATTTCGACTAACCTGTGAAGATTGAATTGATTAAGTCTCAAGCTTTTTGACTGTCTGTACTTAGCCCTTATGACACACACACACACACACACACACTGTCTCTCTCTCTCACTCTTTTTTCAAAGTTTCAATGAAAGGGATATAGATACAGATATAGGTATCTGCTTTAGAAATACTTCCTGATTTAGAGGAGTTGGGAATTGGGAGATGGTCCCTCACCGAGTAGTTATTTAGAGAGAGTAACGGACTGCAGAAGCGTGCTCACTGCTTCACAATAAAACTGTGGTTTAGTTCTTCTCAGTCATGCTTGACTGTCCTCATTGAATCTGGTGATCACAATAAGGAGGTGCTTCAAGCTGCTTCTTTTTGAAGTACAGAATGCAAGCTTGACATGCTGAAGTTGGGACTGCGCATTTGCTTCATCTGTCTGGAAATCAGCTTTTCTGTGAATTTTCTCCACGAAAAAACAAAACAAAGCAAAACCAAGAATAAAAAATGAAATTGACAGATTCTTCAAAGTATGGGAACTACCCTGACCTGTTTTCCTTAGTCAAATAAAAAAAGAGAAAAGTTTCAGGAGAGTTAGTTCACCACACCAAGCTACCTACAACAAATGTGTATGAGATTAGAGCAGGGGCGGGCAAAATATGGCCTGTGGGCTGAATACAGCCTGCCAGGCAATTTTATCCGTCCCACGGGTGCCCACCAACTAATTGTACCCCACCCAGTCCTTCTATCCATGCGGGTGGGAGTGAGACACCCACATATACACACACCTCTCCAACATACCCTATTGTGCCTTGCTCCCACCTTTGTGAATGGAAGGACCTAGCCCAGCCAGCACACAACTTCTAGGCAGGGCTTCTGCTGCCACTGTTGTAGCTGCTGGCGGACCTGCATGGCTTTCCTGGCATCATGTTCATTCTGGGCACGAGGGAGCAAAGTGGATGGGTCATGGGGCTTGGGCGCAGAGAGGGAGGGAGCTGAAGCTGGGTGAGAGTGTGGAGCATGGGGCTGGGGCTGGTAGCAGCACGGAGCCCATGCCCAGGGGGGCAGCTGGAATTCAAAGCTCAGGTGGGCAGGGTAAGGGTGTGAATGAGGGTGAGGAGGTGTGGGAATCCCCAGCACATACCCTCTCAAGGCACACAGTCCCAGCTGGTGGCAGCAGAAGCAGGAGGGGACTCCCAGGGCACTTGTGACCCATGCAAGCACTGACATTGGTGGTGTATGGCTCCAGCCAGCGCTGCACATATGGATGACAAGCATAGCCCAGCTGGCTCACCCCTATTGCATGGGGCTCCCAGCGGAGAGAAACCCTGTGTGATGGAGCCAGCTGCCTTTGCCACTCCCTGCCATGCAGGTCCTGGGACTCTGCCAGAAGTGGAGGGGAGCCCTGGCCCCTGCTTCCCTATGGAGTCCTGGGACCTGCACAGCAGGGAGCAGTGAAGGCAGCCAGCTCCATTGTGCAGGACTTCCCCTGGTGATGTGTGATGCTGGGAGCTGCATGTGTGCCATGGGGAGCCCTGTGTGATAGAGGTGAGCAGGCTGTGCTATGCACCTGGCCTCCATGTGCATCTCTGGCCAGCACCTGCGCTGGGCATGAATGCCCTTAGTGGCCCCCCCTGCTGGTACTGGTGGGGGCTATGCACCATGGGGAGTGTGTAGGGGGTTCCCACACCCCCCAATTTCCCTCACACTCTACAAACCCGACACACCCACACCCTGCCCCACAACTCTCCCCCCACATATACACACACCTGCTCAACATACCCTATTGCCCCCTCACACAGCCACATCCCCTTACAACCCCTGCCACACACCCCACCATACACACACACATCCCCAACCACATCCCACATCACATCCCACATCCCCTACACATAATATACAAGACTAAGATTTTATTTTTGAGTTATTATGCAATCATCTCCATGTACATTACACAAACACAAATCATGACAAAACATTTTTTGTAATAAGATTAAAATATGTTGTAGTAAGTGTTTGACTTTTATATATAATTTGGTTTTTTTCTGGTTCCAAGATGGCAACCTTTCCCTCCCAAAAGGAGTATTTTCAGGGGGCAAGGGAAGGGGTTTCTGGTGGCAAACGTCAGGGGTTAGGAGCAGGATTTCGGGTCCTAGGATGGTGGCCAGGGGGCAGAGCACCTGTCAAGGGGCAGAGCCACCCTTGTGGTCCTCGACAGCTTACCAAAACTCATTAAGTGGCCCTTCAGATGAAATAATGGCCTTCCCCTGGATTAGAGGGAGGTTTCTCATCCCCTTTTTGGTACAGGAAGGGCATAGAAGACTGATCTTTAGCCATCACAAATGTGCATAGCTCAAACTGACTTCCAGTTTATACTAGCTAAAGTTCTGACAAGAGCTATTTTAATAAAATATATTACTATATTATCAGTTCAAGGAAAGGGCGGGTGTTGTATACTGAGTGGTGTGTGTATATATGTGTACTCCTGTAAGTAGGAGGGGCTACTCTGTGTTGTATTTTACTTCTTCTGCTGCCTGCTTTTAGATATGAAGAATATTCATATCTGTTCAATAAAGGTGGCTGCCCCTGTTGTTTCCTGTTTGATCTCACTGGGACAAAGAACCTCTGCAATAGACAAAACTGGCTAAAAGGATGGGATCCCAGTAGGCAGGATGCTGCCCATGCTTCATCCTGAATGGTATGTGATGTGCGCTTCAAAGGAGAAGGCGACACTGTATCACCCAGGAAGTCCAGGAAATGGGGTTCAATCCTGCCCACAGGGTCCTGAGTGTAGTTGCTATCCATGATGGAGACTTTGGGCCACAGAGAAGAGTTTGATGTGGCTAGGCCATTATCTTAGGACTTCTACACTGACCAGCTCATCCTTTTACCTGGAAGCCAATCAGATTTTTGAGGCAAACCAGAAAGTGCTATGCTACTGACTGTCGTTGGCTCATAGGCTTCTGACATTGCTTTTTCACTTGTAGATCTTCATGCTACTAAAAAAAATAACTTTGCATTGACTCCATCTGAAACAGTTGTTTTCATTTCAGTCAGTGCAATTAGCTGCCAGACAATGGCTTCTGGTGAGCTGGGCAGCAGGGGCAGGAGTTTGCTCCCTCCCCTGGGAGCTGCCTAATGCTGGGGTGGACTCCATGACCAGAGCCTGAGCAAAGACTATGTCTACCTGCCCTGACAGGAAGTAGTTCCCAGCTCCTGCTTTGCAGTTGTGATTGTGGAGCGGGGACTAAGAGATCCTTGTCTCCCAGCCTGAGCTCCACAGTCATGGGGCCTGGGCTGCAGTGGGATCTGGGAGCTCCCTGCTGCTGGGGCAGGGAGACATTGTCCCTGCCTGGGCTCTGGTGGTGGAGCCTGCCCCAGCAGCAAACAACTCCTGGGGACAGGGAGCAATGTCCCAGTCCCTGCCAGGAGACAGCTGTATCTTGGCCCCATGCTGCCCGCCAGCCCCTGGGCTAGCACTCAAGGGGAGCTGGCTGATGCAGGAAGCTAGTGCAGGGCCAGCAGGGATGGAAGCAAATTGTTGCCACAAGCGGAAAATCTGTTCCTGCGTCCTTGCATGTGTAGATGCCTGCCCAGATAGACCAGTGGTTCTCAACCTTGTTAGACTCAAGATACCCCTCCTTTGACTCAATGTCCTCCCCTCCCCCCACCCCAAAAAATGCCAGCGCTTCATTTTCTTACCCTTGCCACCTGCCTTCTGTCTATTATCTGAAAATTGCCTTAGGACTTGCAGCTCTGCCTTCTGCACATGCCCAGAGCTGCCCCAGCCCAAACCGGTAGCCATATTGTTCTTGCCTAAACCTCACTAGGCAAGAACAAGTTTCTGATCCAGAAACTAAGAGCAGCATGTAAATCTCCTGAGAGGCCTATTTTGGAAGGCATGCTCAGAGAACACCTTATACACACTGGAAGCATTGAACACAGCAGATAACATGATAGCCATAGCTACTGTCTTTCACAAGCCTGGCCAGAGGAAGAGGAGGTGGCAGTGTCACCACCATCCCCTTTTGTACAACAGCATGATTAAAGAACTTGCCTAGAATGTGAGAGACCTGGTTCATTCAGATCAGTTGTTATTATTGATTGCAGGAATTCTCAAAATGATCATTTCAAACTCTCACCCCCAATGACAAAGAACAGAAACTGAAATACCACACTTCATGGGTAAAAGCAGGGGAGACGAGGGCACCCTGAATGGAAGAACAAGACCTCTGGCCAGGGTTCTAGGTCCTGAGGAGATTCACATCTTCCACTTCCCTACTGAGTGCTACTGTGACCAGTCTATAGAGTACAGTGTGGGGGCACACACTGCCTGCTGGCTGAAGCTGGGTCACTGGGCAGACAGGAGTGCTGGGGTCATGTCAGAAAGAGAAGGCGCAATAGGAAGAATGACTCTAGGCTGGCAGTTAAGGTTGGTGGGGGTTTTTTCCTGCTTCTGGGCCTGTTCATGCCTTTTTACATGAAAGGGATAAAACCAGAAATAATCCTGAGAGCAGAATTAGCAGGCAAGTATTCTAATCACAAGTGTACTATATAAAGATGGGCAATAGCACGACCTTCTCTCTTTTTCATCCATGTTTTAAACTGACAGAGGCCCACTCTATAATTTCAAAGGACACTTGTAGCTGCCTCCTGTTACAAGTGGGTTCCTGGCTCTGGATCCCAGGCAGACAGACAGCTCCCTTGTGGCCTTGACTCACTCACTTCAGCTCCACAAAGGGGTGGGAGTTTAGCTGTAAGCTGAGCTCAACAGTTCTGACTGCCTTGCTCAAAACAGCTTCCTGCTCTGTGCATGGGTGCTCTGGATTGCTTGTCTAAAGCACTGAACTTTCCCCACTTATTACTTAGGCTCCCTAATACAGGGCTTTGGGTTCCTCTCTGGGGACAGACACTTAAATGTTAGGTATTGTGGTGTCTTGTGAGAAGGTGCTCTGGTTCATCCTTAGATCTGCTCCTAGCTGCTTAAATGGAGTACCCTGTAGTTCAGTAGTAGACTCCTTGTCTACTATGCAGGAGACCTTGTTCAGTTCTTGGATGCTTATACAACTACAGCCATGGAGGCACTGAACAGCTGGACTCAGCCTGGTCTTTGGATTCTGTCTCAGTGGCCTAAAGGGAGGATGGAAAGTCTGGGCAGCCTCCACTCCTCCAAATTCCTGCCTAGACATATGTGTTGAAGATCTGGGTGACCTCTCATGATCCAGAAGGATTGACAGCTGCCTAAGTTGTGCCACATAAACATAGGACATGCTCTCTTTTTCCTTTCACACCATTGAAACTGGGGAACCAAACTGGAGAAAACAAAACAAAAAAATAGCTAGTAATTGCTATTTGAATTTAAGCTAATTATGTCCTCAAAGACATTCGCTGGGTTTTTTTTCTTTCCACTATTTCTGATTTCTGTGAAGTCTTCTTTTAATCCTGTTCAAGAAGTGAGGACCTCAGTACATGGACATTTACAAAGTTTCTTTCCTTATAGTAAGTAACTGAGTGGCAGCAGCTAGGGAAGGAGCAGAGCATTGTTCTGCTCTCTGTAAATCACTTGCAGATTTTACTTTCACTTTTGTCCCATAAGCAGCAGTCACTACTCTTACTATATTTTTCACATATAATGCACAGTACAATTTCCAGCATCTCTTTTTTTGAATAACAGTGCAGGCTGTGTGCAAGAAATTATGGTATTATTAAACTGCTTGTTGTGTAGCATTAGAAGCTAACATATCATTTAAATTAAAATATAGTTTAAGAGCAGATCTGAACTTTTTCTGTGAGGATACAAATGTGGGAAACATGGTTTAATAAAATATTTGGATAGTTTGCTAGTGAAGCCAAGGAAAGTCATGCTGTCAGCTCATCACTGTGAACCCCATGGTACCAACTAAAGTGTTTCATGTATCATTCATTACAGCAGGTAGGGGAACACAGAAATGTGGTTCACTTGAGCAGTGTGTTCCTCTAGGACTGTTTGGTTAAGTGACTTAATGGCTTATTCTTAATGTTCTTTTCATTTATCTTGAGACTTCATAAGTCAAAATGACCAAAAATAATTCAAATCCTTCTTGGCAGCAGGTCACCTGTGAAATATTTTCTGTCCAAGTTTATTATTTTTGAATACAAAATGCCAAAGAAAATTAATACAATCTTTGTACATATCCTACTATATATGCAAGATTTATAGAAATATACATTTTCAGGCAAAAATCAATTATTCCCTTCTCCTTTACAAATTCCACAGGGAAAAGCAGGTGCTAAATATTCACTAACATTCTCAAGTTTCTTTCTGTTCAATAACTATAAGCTCTACAAACTAGCAGCGTGGAGTCCATTTTTAGCATTGCCAGCAGGCATGGATTTGTATTCAGAATAAAAAATTACATATGCCACCAAATCAAATGTTTTGGGGGTTAATAGTATTCAGACCAAGTTATTTAAATATCTTTGGCTCACATTTTTCCAAATTATGGAAAATATATAGTATCTGCCATGTGGAAGAATTTTAGGAAAACAGATATGCATAGAAGAAAACAGAAACCGTGTTTATAATGACATGCCTCAGTCTTACATAGAAGAGACATTTACAGCCATTCTCAGAAAAAATTAAAAGGAAACATCATAGGGTAGTCTTTGGTTCATTTATCAGAATAGATATGAACTGTATATCCTCCTGTACTGGGAAAAACAAGATGTCAGGATGGAATATGTAACCTTCAAGAAGAAACAGATATCCTTCAGAAAATAGCATGTCCAAAAGTCAAATATCTATCTAAGCCTAGTGGCCTGTTGGGCTGGTGTGATGATGGCACTCTAGGTTCTGAAAGATGAGGTAGCCATTTGCAGTAAGGGTCAACGTGAGTCCAGAGTGACACTCCAACTCAAGCCTTTTGAGGTATAACAGGACCCCTTCATCTTAATAGCTCTGCTACTACACTCCCCATTAATGCAATATATGCTACATCTTTCTTGGGAAATGTGAATTTAAAGTGAGCATCTAAATAAAACTTTCTTTAAAAATGATCTCTTGGTTAGATAGGCATAGTGTTGCAACACGGGCAAGTGAAAGGACAATGTTGTTTTGGGCTCGATAATTAGAGCCATTAGAACAAGGAAGTAAAAATCTCCATCCAGCTCTCACATGACTTCACGTGGAATAAAGGGTTCAGCTCTGGGCTATGTACTACCCGGCTTACAAAATGGAGTGAGGTCAGGCAAAAGCAGCAGTAATAGGCAAAAGGAAGGAGGAGCTCTTTTAGGAAGGCAGGTGAAAGAAGCTAATTACATACACGTTAGAAAACAGATGAAAGGAACTGGTACATTATAGCAGCCCACAAGTAACTAATATTTGTAGTGTGCAAAACCTAAGGACAGGAATTATTGGCCATGTGAAGTGAAGCCCTATCCTCACCTTAATTAAATTTCTTCATCTGTGTCTGTCTGTGAGGTAGTGGAGAGGAGGGATTATATAGCTTGCCTCCCAGAGATGGAAAGTAAGGTACTGTGGTGACAGATGAATTTGGCCTATAAAAGTCCAAAATAGACAACCCCCTAGAGAAGTCACACACTTCATTGCTCATGTAGGCCAAGCTCTCTGTGTTATCTGAGTTTTTAAGTACAAATATTGGCCTGACTGAGGGGATAGCTAAAGTTGAGGGCTGGGACCCTCAACTGAGGGGAGATGGCTAGAGTAGTAAGGCAAAGGGACCGTGTGAAAGGGGCTGGAGAAGGAGCATGAGGGGCCTAGCTAGTGAAGAAGAGGGACTGGGCTGAGCCAGGGCAAAGTCCTGGCTGGAAGATAGCTGTAATTAGGGCAAGAGCTCCATCTGAGGGTACAGCTTGGCCTACATGATCAATGAAGTGTGTGTCTGCCTCATTTAGGATGGCATGCAGGGCATAACAGGAGTAATGGGAAGAGACTTAAAAAAAGGGAAAGGTAAGATGTGCTAGACTCCTCCTGACAGTCAGATGTGTTAAACTCTTGAAAGTGTTTATTGAGAGACATACATATCCATAGCAGCAGCAGTCCTTCTGGTACTGCTGGTTGGGTACTGGGTCAGGTCCCTTTCCTTCCTGGGACAGCCAAGCACCAACCTCAAAGTGCAGGAAGCAGTGATTGATGTCTATGGCAGGCACAATTTCTACTCCATAAACTTTCAGTCCTAATCTAGATACCAAAGCCAAACTTAGTCCTGCTGACAGCTCTCCTGGGATTCTCCTTCAGCTGTTGGTATGGCCATGGAAACTTGAGCTGACTAAAGAAAAAGATCTGTTACCTTGTCATGGATGCTGTTAAACACCATCAGCCTGGAATACTCCGATGAGAAATTCCACCAGCTCCATTCGGGATTTTGCTCTGACGCATGGCCCACCAAATATAAGAACCAGCCCCATTTTCCCAACCTCCCTCCCTGGACACTATCCTCTGTGGAAAAACTGTAATAGATCTTAGTTTGGGGTTGGAGCCTTCCTGCCTTTTTGGCTTGGTGCAAACAGCATAGCTTTTTGTCTATCTTATTGATCCCTTCTATTTCAAGCAAGTTGGTCGATACTAACTGGGCCAACATCCATCTATTGGGACTACCCAACCTCTCACAGCAACCCAGGCAAAGTTGGGCACATCATCTTCTATTAAATCACTGACATAAGGATAATAGATGTCACTGAAAAACATCTCCGCTATCAATATGGAGTAACCTGCTTCTCTGGAACTTCAGCTCCCTTGGCCTTCTCAGATCTAGCTCAGCACAGAAGCTTCTGGGAAGCCCTGTCTCTGTCTTCCTTGCCAGAGGGACATGGTTTTTTGAAGACACCAGCAGGCAAACAGCCAGGAGTGGAAAGAGCTATTTAAGCTAGAGGATAATCTTTGCCTGGAGAGCAACCCTTTTGTTGTCAGAGAGACACCTTTCACTGCCTTTATAAATGTGCTTTCAGATATGGCTAAGCTGTAAGCCCAAACTGGCATTTGCTCATGCTCACTAGGACATAGTAATGTTTGTTTTTAATTTTCAAAGCATTTCAACTTCATGCACATTCTTGGACCTCCCTGAGCCTTCAAATCCATGCAACGCCACAGTTAGAGCTGCAGGCAGGGAAAAAAGGCTGATGCCCAATCAGAATAAGAACATTCAAAATTACAATAGTGAAAATGAAAATAAAATCCACCCCCTGCAAATATCACCCCAAACGAAAATGTCAAGGCATCGAAGGATGTAAAGTATCATGCTTCATAGTAAGACCCAAGTTTGAAATGATAGCATTTAGGAAGAAACTCTTTTTAAGGGCATATTATATTACAAGTGTTCCTGTAAGGTTTCTTTTGCCTTTGTCCAAAGCATCTGGCCCTATTCATTTTCAAAAGTAAGATGTTGGATATACAACAGGGCAATCCTACCTGAACTGACTTCTGTGCATGTTACAATATAGCAATACTGATGTCACTTCTGGCAGTGTTCGGGGGGCATCTTACCTAGATACCCAGGGGTTAGAGCATTCACCCCAGAGGTCAGAGACCCAGGTTTAATCCCCCCGTGTGCCTAAAGGTTTGTGAACCTACCTCTTCCAATTTCTAGCAGCTAGGCTGCAGGGTATCTTGGGTGTTCTTCTCTTGAAGTTCCACTTGAAGTGGAACTTTCCGCAAGATCTGGGTTCAAGTCCTTCTAAGTGGAATAGGCATTTTGAATCTTTGCTTCCAATACACCAGGTGAATCCTGCAACCACTAAGCTAGTGCAAAAGGGCAGGATACCAACTGCTTGTTCTGGTTGCTATTTTCCGAGAATGCTACAGAGTCAGGCCCTGGCAGATGAGATGGATAAGGGAATGCCTAATTTGTAGACTGATGAGGCTCAGGCATTAGCTAGGTGTTCAGCTTTGTCAAGTTGTAAGCAGTTCTGGACATATGCAGAAGCAGATATTTAGGTGTCCAGGGAACTTTACTGGCAAAAGCTAATATACCTCCATGGTGAGACAACAGCTATATGTGGAAAGAGAGGGACATTGGGTATCAGAATATTAGACTAACTATCTAACTGTCACTATGGACACCCAAATCAATTCGTCATGGTGGGATTTATAAGTCCCATTTTTAAGTTTCTAACCCTTAACACTGTCTCCTGGGAAGAGCGAGGTGCATAACTTGGAGTTATGAATTTCAGTAGGTAGCAGCATATTAAAATACTGAGCCTCATGTTCGTTTTAATTTTAAAAGTTCCTCTAAGGAAATTTAGCTCAAAGGGTGGAATACTACTTCCCTTTGGTGTTTAAATGGCAGCTTTTTAGCTGTCTGAGTGGCATTTCTTGTCCTTATGCTCAAGAAAAGATTCTGTTTCCCAGATACATAACCCTGAATGCACAAACAACTACATATACATGTACTTGAGCATAAGGCTTGGAAAGAAAATGGAGAAATGGCCAGGTCCCTTTATGTGTTAGCCTTAAGAGCTCATCCAGGAAACAGAAGACCCTGGTTCTAGACCCCCTCGTCCAAAGGGAGTTTGATTCTGAATCTTGGCTTCTTAGCATTGTGCTTTTACCATCAAACCACAGATCAGGCATTTGGAGTAAATTATTCCATTGTAACTGTGTCATGTCTGCACCCTCTGTAAAACAGTTACATAGTATAGAAATGTGGGGCTGGAAGGGATCACCACACCACAGGTCAAACTAGTTTTGAAGCTGAGCCACTGCCTATTGCATTTAATAGTCCTTGGACACCATGGAAAGCGGGCAGTGCAACTGAGATATTTCAGCCTCATTGGGAACAGGAGCCACATAGCCTCTGGCTTGCTTGCTTCCTCCTGGCCCCACACGTCTTCCTCTCATGGTATCCCAGGGGACCATCTTCAAGAAGAGTGCCCTGGGGGGCTGGGGAAATTCTAGACAATGCCTAAATTGTGGTAGTTCGAGCACTGGGGTGGGAGATCAGAGAGATGAAGGCCCCAACTCCTGGATGAGGAGAGCCAAGAACCTATGTCTTCAGCTTTGTAAGTGAGGACCTGTAGGAAGACTAGCCCTGAGGGTAGCTATAGCATCCCTTGATGGCCAAATTTATCCTTTACCTTCAATTCTGGCTTCTGAAATCTACTGCCTCTCTTTTGCCTACCACAATTTTTTGATAACATATGTATTTGGTTGGCTGCCTTTGGAAATTCAGAGTAAGCCTTGGTGTGTTCCTTTTTCCCATTTGCTCCAGTTGCTTGCTTTCCAATCCCTATTTCTCTTATCTCTGGACCCAAGCCCCTAGCTAAACTGACATGACTGGCACTAACAGTTGCCTATGAGCACCAACCTCTTTTATGTAGCTCTCTGGGTCCTTGCCCTGATCATGGACCCCAGCCTCCCCCATAGCCACGCCTATGCCTTACAGGGCTTACTCTAACTTAATTCAACCCCAAACTAAATCCAAATCAAATTGGTTTCTAACTTGGATCTTAAACTCCACATTGGGTCTACTACTGTAGGACCCTCATATTAATCAGTTGGCTCCATCCCAGCCTTCAGGGTACCTTTTCAGACCTGCAGCTGCAGCCTCCCCCTAGCAGTTTAAGTTGGCAGGAGCTCATCTCTCTCAAGAAGTTAGGAGCAAACTAACTGCTCTGGCTCAAAAGCCGAGCTTACAGTGCCCTGGGCTGCACCCCTTCCAGTCATGTGTTCCTTGATCAACCACATATATGTTCCCTTGGCTCTACAGACAGCCTGCTCTAGCTTCCAGTTACCCCTTTGCAGCTCTGTAGCCCCTATCTTGGCCTTCCCCTGGCTGCTTACTCAAATGTAGCTGATCATAGCTCAGCTTTCCACAGTAAATGGTGACCCTAACCAGCCTGCTGTTCTTTACTTAAAGTAACAGAGTCCCTTGCCCCTGTTATAGTGCTCTAACCACTCACCTCTTGGGGGTAAAACATAGGAGAGTCCTCTTCTTCCAGCTAATACCAGCTAGTCATGGGGTCTGAGCCACCTATATTTTCAGGCTGTGGACACCCGTATGCATTCATAAGGAGCAAATGCATGAAGCTGTGTAGATACCTACCCAGTGCATACCCTACTATGCATGTATTCAGCGTGTGACCCTACTGCACATGCCCACATGTGTGCATATGGCTGAGAAGTGACAAAAATTCCACCTTAAGGACCAGAGGGAAACAGAATTCTACACTAAGTATGGTTTAGAGTCAACATAAGACTTCAAAATGTGTGCAGATAGACTTGTCTTTGTGCTGAATGTAAAATGAAATAATAATGCTTACTGACCTTAGAGGGTTTTTGCAAAGATAAAGAATTGTAAAGATAATTAGTGTTTATGAAAGTTTGGTATTATGATAAGTGCTTTAGAAAAGCCCTCAAAAATGAGTTCTGTAGTTAATACAGCATTGTAATGGTTTGAAGCAAATGAAGCACAAACCAACTGATGAACATTAAAAAAAGAAAATCCTCAAGATGCAGAACCATTGTTTTACTTCCTAACCACCATCCCACTCATGTAGGGCAGAAATCTTGCAGAAAAAAAATGGTATATGCTCTCATGGATTGTATCATAATGCATGAGCAGGAAGACACCAGGTTGCATGAACAATCTTATATTTTGATGTTTTCTAACTTATGTGCTTGATTTTAGAACCATAATAAATGTTTTATTTTGCTGAGAAGTGGGGATACCTCTACATAGTAATGGGTATTAAAAATTTGTGAAGAGATACCATCTGCATCATATGCCTCCTCTAAAATATTTGGAAGCTATGTCTGAATTTTAAGGATTTTGAAACATGATTCATTTTATATCCCTAAAGTCCATTTTTTCTTAACCTTTTTAGAGCTTTCATAAGAATGCCTCAAGGACTTCAAGGAGATATGTTTTAGGTTTTATATAGCTACCGACAGAACTTAAACAACAGAATATGTCTCTGGGTGTTAGTCTTTAGAAAAGGAAGGCATTTGGTTTTCCCATGCTTCTAGGTTTTGCTGGTTGCCACAAGGGGTTGGGAAGGAATTAGTTCCCTTCCTCTGTGTGTGTGTGTGTGTGTGTGTGTGTGTGTGTGTGTGTGTTTTTGTTTTGACCTTCCTCAAAAGCATAGGGTGCTGGCTGCAGTCAAGGGGGATTTTGACTGTTTAACATTTGCTGGGGGGCAAAGGCAGGGGGAGGAGGAGCGCAAAACTAGCTGCTGCTGCAGTGAATTGTGACTGCCTCAGGTGCAGAGATGCCCTGCTATGCCTCTGGGCATTCCCTTCACTGCCTCTCTGGCTATCAGCTCTTAGCAGGACTGCAGAAGCTACAGTTGTGGTGAGTTGGGTGAAATATCACCAGAACTAGTAGTCAACTGCTGCTTTTCATTTAAGGGGCCAATAAGAAGCAGTTAAACTCCTTCAGAAAACAAAAAGGAGCCCCAACCTTATAGACAGGTATATATGCAAACTGCCTGTGGCTAACTCAAAAGCTACAAGAAGCATGGCCACATCCATGTGGTACCAAGCAGCCATGCTGCATCTTCACAACAGGCACAGGCGGGCATCAGATGGTGCTACTCTAGGACCAGATGTTTTATTGTGGGACCAAAGTCCCGTGTCCGCTCTGTCAGGGATTCAGAGAGACAGCCCTGAAATTCAGATCTGTCCTGGAAGACTGGGGTGTTTGGCAAGGGCGGATCTGAGAAAGAGGTGGTTGAATCCCCCTTCCATTGCATAGTTCACTTGTCAGCAGCTCCAGTTTCTTGCAGCCCCAGATGCCTTGGTGCCCTATAGAGTTTGGGAAGGATCAGCTTAGACCATGGAAGGGATGGGGGTAAGATGTGACTGGAGCCCCTGGGCTGGCAAAGGACACAGGGGCCAGACTGGAAGCACAGGAAGTGGGGCACCCACCTGCTACTACCATGGTCCCTAACTGACCTAGAGCTGCTCCTGCCCTCCTCTAGCTGAGGGCTGCAAGGAGTGCCTGTACAGGATGCCAGGCTCAGCAGTGGCAGCCAGTGGGTCCCCACTTCATACTCTCAGAGATGTAATTAGCAGCAATTGAAAAACTGCACTCAAAGAGTAGCTATCAATTGCTTCCTGAGAAACTGAAAGGACATTTCAGGTGGGGTCTTGCAGGGGTCTCTCCTGGACTCAGTTTTTTTCAATATCTTTATTGATGACTTAGACCACTGTTTCCCAAAAACGAATATCTGGGAACAATTTCTTTTCATGATTAAAATTGATGGCACACTTCACTAACTGATCTGCAGGCTGGATCTAGTCTGTGGGCCCAGTCCTACCATGCAGGGCTGGCTTGGCCAGGGCCAATCCCTCTGCATGGCTGGCCCATCTAGGGCCCTAATCCAGCCCATTTTTCCTGGTACACTTCTGCCACTCTTGCAGTACACCATCTGGGAATCATTGACTGAGATGATGTTATAGCTGGAAGATAGTGCTCGTAGATGATACTAAGCTTGGGAGGAGGTGGTAAGGAAGAGTGGAAGCACTTTGAATGACAGAATCAGAATTTAAAATGATCTTAACAAATTGGAGAAATGCCCTGAAATAAACCAGATGAAATTCAAGAAAGACAATTACAAAAATGCTACAATTAGGAAGGAAAACTCAAATGCAAAATGGAAGGCATCTACTTAGACTGCAGTTAGAGGAGAAAAGGTCCTGGGACTTATAGTACATTACAAACTAAATGGGTCAGCAGTGTGATGCTGTCATAAAAAGGCAAATCTTGTTCTGGGGTGCATCAATAGGAATGCTATGTGTAAAACACTGGGGATTAATAGTTCTGTCTATTCAGCATGGGTGTGGCCTCCGATGGAGTTTGGGGCACCACACTTAGAAATACATAACAATATTTAAAAGAATCCAGGGGACAGCAAAAAGGATAAGAGGTTTACAAAGTGTGAGCTGTGATGAAAGGTTGCAGGAATTAGGTTTGTTTAGTTTAAAGAAAAAAGATGGAGGGGGGCATGATATAATTTTCCAGGATGGTGGTAAAGAGGACAGTGTTCAGTTGTTTTCCATGGCCCCTGAACAAAGGACAAGGAGAAAGTAGCTTAATTTTCAGTAAAGGAGATTAAGTAAAGAAGACAAGTACAAATGCTACAGTCATAATCTGCCTGTTATGACTAACTTCAGAAAACTGCATTAAAACATCAGATTGCCTGTAAGGATCTGGAGAACTGTGAATGCTTTTGCCTTCTTTAGTAGTGAGGAGGCATGGCCCAGAAATCCCAGTCAAGCCTCCCCTCCCCAGATTATGCTAACTATGTCCATACTGCAAAAGAAGCTAAAAGGGGTGGGATGGGATGAAGCTAGCAGGTGGTATCACAGAACTTAATGTGTCCATGGCAGTGGAGCAACCACCCCAGAGTTCTGAAAAGGAAACTGCACATCAAATTGCAGGATGTGTAGTCAGGATTAAATCAGGTCACACTGCAATTTGAGAATAGCAGCTGTGTATTTCAGAAACAGAAGTAGTAATGCAGGCAACTACTGGCCTATTATTCCATCATCAGTATTATGTAACGCTTCAAAGCGTAAAATTTTGAAAAGAAGAATAATTAGAGCGAGGTAAATGGAAAACAGGAAAAATGCAATATGGCTTTCTGAAAGGTAGGTGGTGCCAGATTAACCTGTTAAGTAATACAGTGAATCTCTATCTTGATTTCATTAAAGCTCATAATAGAGTACCACAAGAGAAATTCAGCTAAGGTTAAGGGGGATCTAAACTGGAAAAGAGCAAGGGGGGCTGGGGAAGGCGAGGGGTAAGGAACTGGCTATAAAAGAACCACAGAAAGTACTTTCTCAGACTCCAATTTTCAATGACAGTTATTTTAGAACATTCTGTAAAATTGTTCGATTAAACTCCAGTGAGCTTATTCAAGACTGAAAAGGCTACTTACATGGCTTCTTGCACACTATGTTTGAAACTTTCACAGTATCAACCACTTCCAGCACATTATGACTCTAGCAATGACAGATAGCTAGAACATCCATATTAGACAGGGCCTCTTTAGTCATGCTAAACTGAGTTTGATTCCTGAGAGGCTAATATCAGTATTACAGTACTAATTTATTAGACATGGCTAGATTTAAAATTTTATTTTTGTGCAGTTATTTAAAATTTAAAATGATAAAGTCTAAACTAATTAAATTTCAGTTGATCATTCTCCAAATGCACAAAAAGTCTTTATAAAATATGTATAAAGAGTCTTTGGAGCTTTTTTAACAATTTAATCTTCATATAGATGATCAGTTTTTCAAATTGTCATGTCATACAGCAGAAATTAAGAAGTAAGAAAAGTTGAGCAGTTATCTGAGGGGATATAATGTTGAAAATCGATCTGAACTAACTTGGTACTAAAGGCATCGGCCCATTTCATGAATATTAGATTTATGCTAATGCATTTTAATAATCATATCAATGTATCCAATTTTTCCCTTAGGGAATTTAAGATGTTTTTATAATTCAGACTCAAAAGCTAAGACCAGTTATTTGCAGTTGTGTAGTTATGGCTTAATGTGTGTGCTGAAAATAGAAAGTGATAAAGCAAATAAAGTAATTTGAGTGATATGAGTTAGCTTTTTTTAAAATTTTGCACACAGAGAAAAAGAAGAAAACACTATATTTTGCCTTGTATTTTCCATAAACTTTGTCTCTTTTAGTACCAATCAAATAGCCTATTGTTGTCCTGAGGTATGGGTGTGCTAGAGTATCTGGCCATCCTCTTGCCTGAAGTTGTTTTTCATGTTCAGACTGCTTGGATCTGTGTGCTTTAAGGGGCTGTTGCCTGCAACGGCCTTCCAAATGCAATGCAGAAAAAGCAATTCAAATGTGTTTGGTGGTGAAACACAGAAGTTTATTGTCTCTCAAGACAGTGCAGTAGCTGGTCTGTTTAGCAATCAGCCCAGCTCAGTGAAAAGTGCCCATAAACAGTGACAATGATGCAGTATATGCAGTAGGCCTGTGCAAAGTGGCTAGTATTCGCTTTGGATTCAGATTCTGCTGATTCGGGGGACCGTGATTCGATGCACTGATTCAAATCACTGTCCCGAATCGATTCAGCTGAATCTGTTGCCCAATCTCTGGTCAGCTAGGCCCATCCCCT
>NW_017728886.1:107867722-107871319 GCF_001723895.1 Crocodylus porosus | reverse complement strand
CCATCCCCCACCCCTCGTACTTACCAGCTCAGGGTTGGGCCACTGGGGACTGCCTGAATCATCAAAGGTCTCCATATTTTTTCTGAAGATTTGGAGAGCTTTGAGTTGATTTGGACCTTTAAACTGGTCCCTTGATTCAATTCAGATGCAGAGATTTGGCCACCAAATTGGGCCAAATGTCCTCTGAATCGACGCACTACCCGAAGCTTCGCACAGCCATAATATACAGCCCATGCTCTCCAAAGTCACTACAAGAGGAGGAATTCACAGTCCCCATATTTATAGTCAAAATGCCCCCATCCCATCCCAATTCTTATGTTTCTCTCTGTTGAGATGTTCCTTTGCCAAGTGCAGACACTGGTAGCTCTCACCTGTACCAACTTTGGACTCTTGACAGCTCACACCTATTTTACTAGCAAGTTCTTACTTTATATTTTTAAAGTTGCTCAGCTACTGTTTTTGTTGTTCTCACTGAATCAGCATTTCTGCTCACTGCCTCTTACCAGGTCGTCTGGCAATCAGTGAAGCCTGCTACTCCCAAGCTCCTTTTTGACACCTTAGCTTAACTATAACTTAGCCTAACAATGGTCTAGCATAACCAGAACTCCTTTTACACTTAATATATGATGAATCTATTCTCTTTCTGTGTCTGTGTCTCTTGCAGTACAATAGCTTCATTATTCTAACAGATCTCATCCTTATTATTTGCATCTGTATTACAGTAGTGCATATAAGCTCCAACAAAGATTTTGGTTCCTCTTGTGCTATGTACACTACTTACACAAAGGGTTGGACAGTTCTCAACCCAAAGAGCCAATCCAAAAGGTAAGATAATCAAAGGGCTGGAGTGAAACTAGAGGAACTGAGAAATGAAGTGACTCACTCAGTGACACATAGATGGACAGTACAAAAGCTGCAGCAGCATCATGCCGATTGACTGAAAACCCCAGCATCCCAAGGACAATTGATGAAATTCACATGAAGATTATATCTTATTATATACAACAGGTACCTTGAAATTTGCACGAGCATGAAAAGCATTTGGATCATGACACAGTGGTTGTTTTACACAACCAGAGACATTGAGGGATTTTACATGTACAGAAAAAATTAAGGGAGGTTTAAGTGGGCTCTAACAAATTCTACATTGAAAACTCTTCCTGATTTCTTGGAACCTGCTTTGACCTAAGTAATTGCAAAGAACAGAAATCACACAAAGGCCAGGAATAAAATAATAAAAAAATATATGGAGAACTGTTCCATTATGAAGTCAAGAGGTGTGAACTCAAATATAAATGATGACTCTTACTCAAGAAGATAGGATTGGTCATCTTTTAAGACTTGCATGACTAATGCATCTAGCTTGTCAGTTAAAGGGTGGTTAGTTAATGGGCTAGTTAATTGAGAAATGGGTTAAATGGTATAAATAGGTTAGTTAATTAAGAAAAAACATTCTCCTACTAGCCAACCTAAATTTCTATTGGTGCAATTTAGAAGAGACTAAGGTTAGAATTACAGAAAAATAAGGTTGGGTGGGACCTCAGGAGATCATCTTATCCAAACGTGCTCAACACAAGATCATCCCCATCTAAACCAGTCCAGAGAAGTGAAGGTGTTTTTCCATGTGCTCCTAGGGGAAAGGGGTGGGGGGCAGGGGGGAGAAGCACTTTAATGGCTTTGAGAGCTGTTTTAATTAAAGCGCCTGCAGCATCTCCTGTATCAGTGTCCCTGCACTTCAAAATGTTGGCAGGGGCACTTTGACTAAAGCTCATCAAATGAGCTTTAGTCAAAGTCCCACCACTGCCATTTTGAAGCACAGAAGTGCTGATACATGAGACACAGAGGCTGCTGGAACATGCTAATTAGCGATTACAGCATGTCGGAGCAGCCTCCCAGCTCAGGTACACACACCCCCTGTTACAGAAAATAGCTGAAATTTGGCCCTGTTGGGAGCAGCACCCCTGCACATCTACAGGCACCCTTGTCTAACTTGTTCTTAAAAACGTCCAAGGATAGAGATTCAACAGGCTTTCTAGTTGATTGAGAAAAAAAATCCTCCTACTAACCAGCCTAAATTTCCACTACTGCCATTTGAGATCATTATTGTAATGGCTGTCCAAACCACAGGCCAGGGGTGGCTGGAGTTACACATCTTGGGAGCCACATTTGATCCTCCACCGAAGTTCAAGAGCCAGAGATCGGGCGTGTGTGTGTGTGTGGGGAGGTGTGACTGAGCAACCCAGAGTGGAGGTGACCACCCCCTGCCCTACACTGCTGAGCCACTCCAGTTTTCCCTGAGGGGAGCATGCCCCAGGGTAAGCAGAGTGGCTGCAGCCTGTGCGATGGCAGCCTGGAACCTGAGCCGGCAATCCCAGAAGAAAAGAAGGAGGGAGGAGGGTGGGGTCGGGGCGCACTCCCCGTGGGCAAAGCCTGAAAGATGGCAGATGCCAGGCTGCACTGTCCCCTAGAGCTGCCTCGGGAAGAAGTGGGTGGGGATTCAGCCAATTTCCGGAGAGCCACAAGTACCGTGCCGATGATCTGTGGCTCGCGAACCGCAGTTTGGCCACCATGGCCATAGGCAGTCAGTCCAACTGAATTGCACTAGGCCAGGACTTACAGGAGTGGAAGTCAAGGTCAAAGCCAGGTTTCAGTCCTAGTCTAGGATAGCAAAGTAAGGGTCAAAATGAGATCATTGTCAAGGCAAGCAAGCAGTTGATCCAGGCCTCTGCTCATTACAGTTATTCCTTTTCCTGTCCCCTGCAGCCACAGAGAGTAGTTTATCACCATCCTCTTTATAGCCACCTTTTAGGAATTTGAAGATTATTATCAAATCCCCACTCACTCTCTTTTCCAGACCAAAATACCAATAATCACAGTTCTTCCAAGATCTCTCTTGAGTAATTATATCTGGACTACTAATCATTCTTCAAGTGGTAGTTCAGATAGAGGAAACAGCATAGTGGTGTTAGCTGCAATAGCTGTGCATGGCCTTGCATTATGCATATCAATGTGTCTCAGTCAAAAGAGTCTGATCCATGTCCCATGGGCGACCTGCTAAAGGTTATAAAATGAATCATTATGGGTCTTGACCAACGTAACTTATCTACCAATAAAAACGGAGCAATTGCACCACCCTTGCAATTTTAGCATGAATTTAACAATTTGAGGATGGGCATTTTCCTCTCAAATGGTGAAAAGCTGCCACCTTATGAACTTTCCCTGCCTTCTCCCAGTACTACCAACCGACTGAAACCAGCAAGACATCTACCATAAATGATGAGTATGGGGACATGGATGTATCTGCCCTTAACAAAGATAGAGCTGCTGACTTATGGAAGTTGTGGTCACAAGCAGAATGGCTGCCAGATGATGGGGATCAGGAAGAAAGAGAGTGCAGAGTAGGGCAGGGATGGTGAGGAGCAGCAGAGATCCTGCTGAACATGGAAGAAGGGTAAAAAGGGCACCACAGAGGGATTGCGGGGAGCCAGGGCAGCCTGAAATGGTATGAAGGATAGTACTGGGAGTTAGAAGTGGTGGCAGCTCCCTGACCTAGGATTCTGTAATGCTCGCTCTGGCAAATGAGTCATGATGGGTGGG
>NW_017728886.1:107838926-107867622 GCF_001723895.1 Crocodylus porosus | reverse complement strand
AGCTTTAGTCAAAGTCCCACCACTGCCATTTTGAAGCACAGAAGTGCTGATACATGAGACACAGAGGCTGCTGGAACATGCTAATTAGCGATTACAGCATGTCGGAGCAGCCTCCCAGCTCAGGTACACACACCCCCTGTTACAGAAAATAGCTGAAATTTGGCCCTGTTGGGAGCAGCACCCCTGCACATCTACAGGCACCCTTGTCTAACTTGTTCTTAAAAACGTCCAAGGATAGAGATTCAACAGGCTTTCTAGTTGATTGAGAAAAAAAATCCTCCTACTAACCAGCCTAAATTTCCACTACTGCCATTTGAGATCATTATTGTAATGGCTGTCCAAACCACAGGCCAGGGGTGGCTGGAGTTACACATCTTGGGAGCCACATTTGATCCTCCACCGAAGTTCAAGAGCCAGAGATCGGGCGTGTGTGTGTGTGTGGGGAGGTGTGACTGAGCAACCCAGAGTGGAGGTGACCACCCCCTGCCCTACACTGCTGAGCCACTCCAGTTTTCCCTGAGGGGAGCATGCCCCAGGGTAAGCAGAGTGGCTGCAGCCTGTGCGATGGCAGCCTGGAACCTGAGCCGGCAATCCCAGAAGAAAAGAAGGAGGGAGGAGGGTGGGGTCGGGGCGCACTCCCCGTGGGCAAAGCCTGAAAGATGGCAGATGCCAGGCTGCACTGTCCCCTAGAGCTGCCTCGGGAAGAAGTGGGTGGGGATTCAGCCAATTTCCGGAGAGCCACAAGTACCGTGCCGATGATCTGTGGCTCGCGAACCGCAGTTTGGCCACCATGGCCATAGGCAGTCAGTCCAACTGAATTGCACTAGGCCAGGACTTACAGGAGTGGAAGTCAAGGTCAAAGCCAGGTTTCAGTCCTAGTCTAGGATAGCAAAGTAAGGGTCAAAATGAGATCATTGTCAAGGCAAGCAAGCAGTTGATCCAGGCCTCTGCTCATTACAGTTATTCCTTTTCCTGTCCCCTGCAGCCACAGAGAGTAGTTTATCACCATCCTCTTTATAGCCACCTTTTAGGAATTTGAAGATTATTATCAAATCCCCACTCACTCTCTTTTCCAGACCAAAATACCAATAATCACAGTTCTTCCAAGATCTCTCTTGAGTAATTATATCTGGACTACTAATCATTCTTCAAGTGGTAGTTCAGATAGAGGAAACAGCATAGTGGTGTTAGCTGCAATAGCTGTGCATGGCCTTGCATTATGCATATCAATGTGTCTCAGTCAAAAGAGTCTGATCCATGTCCCATGGGCGACCTGCTAAAGGTTATAAAATGAATCATTATGGGTCTTGACCAACGTAACTTATCTACCAATAAAAACGGAGCAATTGCACCACCCTTGCAATTTTAGCATGAATTTAACAATTTGAGGATGGGCATTTTCCTCTCAAATGGTGAAAAGCTCTCACCTTATGAACTTTCCCTGCCTTCTCCCAGTACTACCAACCGACTGAAACCAGCAAGACATCTACCATAAATGATGAGTATGGGGACATGGATGTATCTGCCCTTAACAAAGATAGAGCTGCTGACTTATGGAAGTTGTGGTCACAAGCAGAATGGCTGCCAGATGATGGGGATCAGGAAGAAAGAGAGTGCAGAGTAGGGCAGGGATGGTGAGGAGCAGCAGAGATCCTGCTGAACATGGAAGAAGGGTAAAAAGGGCACCACAGAGGGATTGCGGGGAGCCAGGGCAGCCTGAAATGGTATGAAGGATAGTACTGGGAGTTAGAAGTGGTGGCAGCTCCCTGACCTAGGATTCTGTAATGCTCGCTCTGGCAAATGAGTCATGATGGGTGGGATTTTGGTGCCTTTAGGAGGACCTCTCACAATAGTGTGGGTAGCTCCTCTATTCCTACAGGTGTCCAGACTGGATACATAGGTGGAGGTCTGAACTAGGGCTCTGCCCCCAGACCCAACAGCAGAACTTCCTGGGTTGTCTGCTACGCTTGGACTTTTTTTTTGGCCAGAGTCTGACCAAGGGAGGAAAATCCCAGGGAGTGAGAAAACAGGGGAAGGGAAGTTTGGAAGGGCTGCTGGCATCCCAGGCAAAGTACATGCAGGAGCACAGGGTCATTGTCAGAAAAATATTATTGCTATTTGGAGAGTTAATTGCAAATTGGTTAGTTCTTGACTTGCATTCAGTTTGGATGGAAAGAGGCTTTATCAATAGTATAACTAATTTCAGAAGAGTGTTTGCATGAAAATGTCAGATTTCCTATAAGGAGTTTCAAAAAAGCAGGAGAATAACAAGATCACTTTTTGTAGTGACAAGTTTTCAGACTTGAGATGGGTGGAATACAATTGCATTTAGGCACCTATGTCCACTTAGGCACCCAACAGGTAGAAGAAAATCTGAGTCATAATGATTAACTTCAGAAATATCAGATTGCCTTCCAGGAGATAGAGTGTATCCTCCTTGGATAGGTGCCACTTGCTATACTTCCTTCCCAAGTATAATGGTGTAAGAGCAGTACTCATTAAAAAATGGATTGGCTGGTTCTGATGAAAGGAATACCAGGAGAAGCCAAGGTTATGAGGACTTGCATTACTGCAGTCTTCTTTTTGTTACTGACACCAGATTCCAAGGAGTCAGAAAGTCCTCCATCATGTGACAGTCAATGCAGTCACTCTAATGGCCGATGAACAACAAAGATCGAGGTACTCCTGGAACATAGGTGTTTCATGTCTGTAGCACTTTGCCATTCTCCCATATCCCAGGTGATTTCCCTAGTCACCAGGCTGTTAGTTAGTCTAGGAGAAGTCTCCTCCCATCTCTCCTCTTGGAGATGATCTATTATCTATAAATTCATTCAGGAAGGGACTTGCAGTTGGGTTTCTTGCATCTCAGTTGAGTGTCCTGAGCACAAAGATATGAGGTTGTCTTTCTCTCAGTCTCTCTCATTTTCTTTGGTTTTGATTTAAAAATTCCAACTTAGAGCTCAGATCTTTCCCTCTGGATATTTTTTTCCAACAGGTACCTCCCCACCCACAGTTTGCTGTTGTATGGATCAGCATATTCATATGAACCATTGTTTCATGATTCTCTACCAACTGTACATCTATTCCCCATGTTTAAAAGCAATAATGTGAATGTATTGGGCAATAATAGATTTTCTCCTTTGGTTCATCCTTTCCTTGTATGTCATGTTCTTGTATTTGGAGCTGAATATTAGGGAGACACCACATTTTACTTGAAAATGAAACTTTTGTCATAGTTTTATAACTCCTTTTAGAGAACACAGAAAAAAAAATAGACGTATCATCTCCTTGATACAGATTCCCTGAACAGCTAGGTATACTAATACGTACTGCCTGAACAACATACGCTATACTGTTCTCATTTTTATTTCAGTGCCTCAGAGGAAGGCATCCCCCCAAAAGCAGTATCATTTATGAGGGGAGACAAATTCCCTCCTAGCCCCTTGTGACCTGCAAAAGCCCTGAGGCATGGCATTTTCAGTGCCTTCCACTCTACAAGAGCGATCTTTACATTTCAACCTGGGAATTGCAAACACCATTTAGTTCAAGGCTTTTGAACATTGGTGACCAGAACTGCACACAGCCTTCTAAATGCCTTGTGAAGTAGCATGAATAGTCCTGTTGTTATTGTATAGACCCTATTAAACACATGCTAAGATTGTGTAGACTTTTTGCACAGTTGCATCCCTCCCTCCGGACCAAGTTCATCATGGAGAGGCTAATCAGATGAGTGGGGTGCAGCAGGTAAGATGGGCCCCACTGCTTTGGTCCCAGCCCTAGCATGTCAAACAGCAGCTGCATGTGCCACTTGTGGCATGCATGTTGCTGGTTGGCCTGCCTTATGAGATCAGTTTCTTGCAGTGTTGCACAATGACCAAATTCAGAAGAGGATATTGATTATGTCAAGTCTTGCATTCAAAAAGTATGGGGAAATAGAATTTGCCATGGAAACCATGGAGAGACCCCCTCCTCCCTGGAATTTAATGTGGGCTAGAAAGTGCATCAAGCAAGTCAATGGGACCGAGGAGCACAGAAAATTGAGGGACGCTCCATGTGGCTGATGTACACAAATCATGCACACTAAAAGGGATTGCTGAGCATGTCAGGTCAGTCTCAGGAAGTACCAGAAAAAAAGGACACATTGCTGAGGCTGCTGCATCATTCAGCAGCCAGTAATACCTTGGAGCCATCTACTCAAAAAAGCATGCGTTGGGGAAGAGCCCAGAAGGAGACATAAGTCCAGAATATATAATGTGGAAGATGACCAGAGTCACTGTTTGAAACCTAGAATTTCACCTGCTATCAGAAGAGGTGGCAGGAAGTGGCGCTGGGGTCAAACCCTTAACTGAAGGAAGCCCTCCAAGAATGCAGCTAGATATAGGAGCTTCTGTTTCCCTAATACCTGTATCTGCGAATAACCATTCCTTGTCACAGGTGCCTCTGGAGAAAACCTCCAGGCTTCTGAAAACTTACAAAGGGGAAAAAGGTGGTCCTAAAGAAGGGTACTTCAGGTTACAGGCAATCAGTCAGTTTACCTTTGTGTGTGCTTGAAAGACATTATCCACCACTGTTTGATAGATCTCAGCGAGAGACGCTGAGGATGAACTGGTACAAGATCACATTGATCAAGAAGGTAAATTAAGACCTTGAAGAAATACTGGTGAGAACAGCAAAGTTGTGCGCCTCATGTCAGCCAATTCGGCAAGATCTTGGCTCTACTTATCTGCATCCATGGTCATGGCCTCAAACTGCATGGGCAATGTAATGAGACCTGCTTCTAACAGTGCTGTGGTGCTTCCTAGGGTACCTGAAATATGCAGGGATGCTGCTCTGATGTGCTGTAATTACAATGCATTGGAGCAGATTCAGTTAAATTGAGTCTGCTGAAAACATGCTAATTTGCCTCCATGTCTCATGTATGCAGCATACCCATGCTTCAAAATGGTGGTGAGGGTGCTTTACCTCAGGTTAATCAAATAAGCTTTAGTTAAAGCAAACCTGGCACCATTTTGAAGGGCTGGGATGCTGAATACACAAGATGATATGGGCACTTTAGAGTGGCTCCAAGACCCACTCTAATTAAAGCACCCCCTTCCCCGCCCCCGGAGCACATGTAAAAATATCCCTAGTGACCATCTCTAAGCCTGTTTTCCACTCCACTTGTTCAGGATACCATCCCTTTCTGTCACTCCTTGGATGGAAAATTAATATAACTTTGGAAAGCTGCCCTCAGAAACCAGAATGAAATCTCCTCCTACATCCCCTGAGGAGTCTAATCTAGTAGATGTTCCAAGAGCAGGCCTGATGTACCAAAAGGAGCAAGTTTCTCACAAAGTGCAACTGTGGACACTTCCTTTTAGAAAGTGGGGATGTGAAGGCAAGGTGCTCACCATTTATTTCAGGGGTGCCAAACATATGGCCTACAGGATGGATTCACCAAGGGAACACCCCCACCCCATCTGGCCCCCAGTGCTACACCTAGGTCTGAGCCAGGGCACAGCAAGCACTGAACCAGCCCTTAAGGCAGGGCTAGGGATGCATGCCACACACAGTGCCCACCCCAGCTGCTCCAGGACTGTGCCACATGGGCAGGTGCATGTGGTATGGATCCTGGAACAGCTGGAAGGGGTGCCATGTATGGTGCAGTCTGGCTGGGGAAGGATAGCATGGATCCCAGCCTGGCTGGAGTGGGCACTGTGCTAGATGCAGTACCTGTCCTGGCTGGACTATGCCACATGTAGCACCTGTACCAGGATGCGTGCTGCACATGGCCCCCACCCTGACAGCTCCAGAATCCATGTCTCATGCATCTGCTTCAGGCAGTCCAGTACCTGTGCTGCATGTGGATTCCAGACTGGCAAGGGTGGGCACCTTGTGCCAACTCCAGCTGGTCTGGAATCTGGCTACATGCTCACAGCTGGATTGTGTTGCACATGGTGCCCATTCTGCCCACTCCAAAATCCATGCCCATGCAGCATGGGTCCCAGACCACCTGGAGTGAGCACTGGATCCAGGATACTGAGGGAGAGGGGAGGGACAGGAGGTGGTCCATAGGCCCAATCCAGCCAGTAGGCCAGCCCTGTGCCACTCATGTGGCCCTTCTGGAAAGTGGCTGTTTTTAGAGTGCTCTGACTTTGAAGATAGTCAGATAAAATCAGTGTAAATGTCATAAAGCCAAGTCTGACCTTGGAAATTATATGATGACAGTGTGGTTTGAGGGCTGAAAACACCCTTAACCCCCAAACTGATGTCAGGTTAATTTTATCAAAATCATGGAGGATAATCTCTTATACAGTACTATGTTCATGTTTTCATTTAAACAATATTCAGAGCAAAAAAATTACATAAAAGGTAAAATAATTGAGCACTAAGAAAACTTCACCACAAAACAATTATATTGAAGTCTTTTTATATTAAAGAAAAGGCTTTTACAAGAGGCTGACAATAGTCTTAAAGTGTGTGGGGGATTTTCCTTTGGATCACGGAAGCTACTTTATTATCCTGACAAAGGCTTGGTTAGCTATTAAATCTGTAACTTTTGGACAAGAGGATACAGAGTCAGTGGCCCTTACCAAAAAGTCTTATGAAATGTAATAGCACATGATGACCACTCCAGGGAAGAGAAAGGCCGTGTCTCCAGCTTGTCAGATAATGAGGATTCTCTGTGGCTTCAGGGTAAGAATCACTGAAATATTTGTTACTGTGCTCCCTTCCCTCAGAAAATGCTGAGGAAGACAAGTGAGCTGTCCTGCTGTCAAAGTGGTGTAATGATAGAGAATCAGGCTCTGTGCATTTGGGGAATTGCCTGTCGTTTCAAGGGGTCACATGAAAACTGTCATAAAGCTTCCCCTTGTACTCACTTCATCTTTGTGCTCTTCTCTGCAGTTCTTCTAGTGGCTAGGTTATAGGACAGGCTGGAATCTAGCCTGCCTTATGATCTCCCCAGCTGCTGTTCTTCTGTCAGAGCCAAAAAAGGCCAAAAAAACCCCAGCTTAGGTTTGGAGTAGTGATTTGTCACCCTGACCATGTCGTCTTTTCACCTACCACAAGATATAGTTGGTAGGCCAGATATACACTATGATACAGCCATCTTTATTGTACATGATTCCCCCCCAGGCCATATGAAGTAAAGTTTCTGTGTAGCATGGTGTAAAGTGATTGCAGCATTCCAGAGAATCTGATTTTGTGAGTGCATTTTGGTACAAGGACGTATAGCTGTCCAAGGCATGTGAGCTGAGACTGGTCTCACTGTAAATGTTGACTCGAATGGTTATTACCTTGATTTTTAGTAATGTCTTTGAAAGGGAATGATGCATTTAATTACAGAAACAGCAGTAAATTGCATGTGAACTCTTATAAACCAAAATAAATAAAACTTTACGTGTAGCTTTTTTCATGGGAGCAAGAAACGCAGGGAAACTATACAGGATAGATGTCAATTATATATTATTTGCTTAGCGCATCACTGGCAGATACTCAGATACCATAATAAGGGCCATTTCAATGCACAGATGGATATTTGGTTGGCAACTTGAATCCTAATGAAGAGTTTGTTTTTATTTCGGGTTTTGTGGCATGGAATGGTTTAGAAAGGAGCCGTGAGTAGATGTGGACATATGCATGATAGAGGTTTATATGCATAATGCATGGTTTATAGACAGTCAGTTGGTATTTTATGTATTCAAAATATATAAAAACCAGGAACTGCTCAAAATGCTTTACTATATAACACATAAGGAATCCATGGAATATAGGTGTGTAATTCTACATGCCCTACATAACTGAGTTAAAAAAGAACTGAAAAAGTTTCCTTCAGAGCTACAATAAATCAGGTAAATAATAATTGTTTTCTTATCGTCCTCCTTGGCAGCTATTAGTCTTCATATATAAACTTTCAGCTTTCTGAAAGCAGGTCATTGACTTCCCTTTGTGGAGACCTTTGGGGTTCTCAGCAAATACAAATACCAGCACTTTCTGCCCAGTTACTGTACTTTTTCTGCTTGTTCTCCCTCTTCACCTCTTTCCAAAAGCTAGTAGTTCCCAGAGTCCCTGCTAGATGGCATGGCAAGCCACCACAATAACAATGCTGTGATAAGACAGGCTTCCTAGCATTTCATCTGCACACTAAACCAGGGAGACTGCTCGCCTATTGCTGTTTTCTTCTGTTTGTCTTTTTCTTTAAGCCTGTGTTATTTTTTCTCCATTTTATAATATTCCTGTGGGGGAGATCGCAGCTACAGTTCCAGTTTCATAATTATGCCAGCAGTGGATATGTAGACTCTAGGGGCCCAATTCAGCATTCTCTTATGCAGATGAAGGGAGTGAAGTCAAAGAGAGTTAATAGCTCTGCAACTGAAAGCAGAAGAGAGCCCTAAAAGAGGTCCTGGCTTCTTTCCTCACATCTCCTTTGCACTAGAAATACTATTAGCTTAGCTCTGGCTACGTCTTTCCTTCCCTAAGCTGCAAAGCTTATAAAGCAGTACCAGCTTCATCTTTCCCTTTCCCCTGTAAACCTTATATATATCAACCTGCACTGTTCCATTTCACTACTCCTTCAGCCACAACACTGTTTAGGGGTAAAGGGAATATTACTTGTACATTTGCACTTGACTACACTCTTATGCAAATCAGATACTTTTCCCTTTGGTATTTTTTCCCATCTAAGGTTATGGAATATAAAACCTCCTATTCCTATTACTCATATTCTCCTATTACTTAAGGTGATATAAAAACAAGAATAATTTTACTGAGTCAATGGAGTTGCACTGTTGTAATATAGTAACTGGAGCGATTGAGATCAGAACCTGAGCCAAAGTTTCAAGAGGAATATTTTCAGAAGTCGCAGTTCTGAACTGACTTTAAAAGAGATAACAGTTTCCTGTGATTTCCTGTTTGAATAGTTTATTGATTTTTATAATAACTGTTTACATATCTGATTTATAATAAACTAATACATGGGCAGAAATAAATTACAGGGAAAACAAATATTAGATAAAACATGGCATAACGTATACATTTATTATAAAATTTCACTCTGATAATTGACATTATACCTCTGATTCTGCTGACAGGGTGCTCAGATAGAATAATGATATGACACAGTATAAAAACTTAAAATAATTTAACATCTACATTATATGGTTTCTTCCAGAATTGGCTGTAATAGGAAATATTATTCTATCACAATAGGCTTAGTCACCCTGTACAGAAAAGGGAAGAAACAGAAAAGCAGTCAATATATTATAATAGTGGTATCCATTCTCCCCAAATTCTTCTCCACCCCCCACAAATGGACAGTAATTACAGCAATGGCTCCTGACTTTTGATTAATTGTGAAGAAGGGTAGAAAGTCTTTTGCTGTAGAAAACAAAACAACAACGACAAAAAGCATATGTACTGTGAGGAAAACAGGCTATTTACAACCCAGGAAAGTAATTTCAACAAGACTTGCACCAGTTTTATAAATATTAGATCACGAAGAATAGATATGAAAATATGCTATTCTGTTGTGGAAAATGCCTTGGAGATGCAAATGAGATTATAAAGTCTGAAAAATGATTCCTTTTGTATGGCTCTTACTGTGCAATCTTTTCATTTCTTAAAGTTAACGGGCATTTTTTTTGTCTGGATAAGGACTGTAGGATTGAACCCATACTCTGCAAGATGAATAGATGCAGGTCTGAACAGAAGCTAGATGATCTATGTCAACATCAGGATCTCTGAAATAAGGATGACTACCTCTGCCAAGAATCCCTTAGGGAAGGCTAGGTAAGGGGCTTGCGGCCAGATTGTATTCTGACTGTTAAGTGTGTAAGTGAACTTCGGTATCTAAGTGTGATTCTATTCTATTCTGCTCCAGTCCCTGAAAAACTGTGTTCAAAAAGTGGGTGGGTACTTTTCCTCACTACTTTTCTATGACTCTTTCTTCAAAGTAAGATGATGGTTGTGGCAGGGCACCTTTGGTGTCCACCACTTTAAGGGGCTTGAGCAGGCTGTGGAGCAGCCAGCAGGTGCAGTTAGGCCCATATAGGGGGGTCACATGACTGCAAGGGGGCCACTGGATTGGATGAGAGCTGGCAGCCAGGGTATAAGCCTAGGCCCTAAGAACTGAGCCAGCAGTTGCACCTTTGGAGCCAGAGGAACATCATCACTTAGCCTCTGGATTAAAGAACTTGAAGGAGGGGGATGTAGCTCAGTGGTAGAGTGCCTGCATTGTATGTATGAGGTCTTGGGTTCAAGTCCCACCAAGCAGGGGCTTGGACTCTATGATCTGTTGAGGTCCTTAGCATCTATGAAACACCCAGAGGTGAGGGTAGGAACTATGAGGATGGAAGAGGCTCCTGGTGGGCCTGAAATTGTACCCTGCTGGGGTTGGATGGTATGGTTGGGACATCTCTGGAAAATGCCACACCTGTGCCTTCCCAATGAAAGGCAAGGCCCTGCTGCCTTGTGGCTATCCTGTGGCAGGGAAAGGCTAGGGGAGCACACCATGACACAAAAGCACAGGATTCAGACCCATTGGGTGGAACCTGACTCAAGGGCCAAGACCTACTGAGTGGGGCCTGAGGCCCAAGAAGCATAAGGCCTGGGAGCCAAGGTATGTCTGAGGATACCTAAGGCCAAATGTGAGCTGGAAGCCAAGGGGATGGGAGGAATTGGAAATGATTTTGGATGCCATCTGTAAAGCATGGGACATGGTGTAAGGTGAGGTCCAGAGCTGTGTATTTCACCCTTGGCATCATGGCAACCAAATGGGCAGCCTCCTGTATATAAACACCAATTTTTGGAAACATCAGAGACGTGGCAGGTGAGGCAGGGTGGTCTGCCCTAGACAGGTGGGTGGGCCAATGTTGTGACTGGCCTCAAAATGCCCCCCTGTCACAATGGTCTATAACAAAAATAGATGCAATCTGGATTGGCAGTGCCTTGCGCAGGTGAAATGGTATCATACTTAAGCACCCAAGTCCACTAAGACACCCAATAGATGGAGCAGAATTTGGCCTCTAGAGTGATTGTTAAGAACCTGCACCCAAAATTTAAGTGGCACTGAGATCCTCAAAACCCTTACTAAGCTGTTACCTCCACACAGATGCACCTACATTTCTGGCATATGGGTTTTTGCAAAACCATCGAAGTATAGCTATCTACTCAGTGCCCTAACTCCCATCCAAGCCTCAGTGGGTGCATTTATAGATTCACTAATGCACCATAGATACTGTGCATTTAGTTTATTACTTCCTTAATTTTGGACTAACTAAATGTGCAGTACCTAAGGTTACTGCGCACTTCCACCGGCACATGGTTAATTAGTGATGTTTACTGCACATTAGCATAATAGCACTGCACAGTAGGCTGTTAGTATGGTTTCTGCTGTGACACTCTACTGTGCAGTGTTATTAGGCCAATGTGCAGTAGGTGTCTTGTGTGGCTGTGCCCACTAAGAATCTCATTCTGTGTTGTCAGACATACCAGATCAGGCCCCATGCTGGGAACAAGATATTTCTCAGGCACATATGTTTCCCAGTAGCCCACTCTTAGGTAGGAGATGGAAGACCTGCACCGAAATTACTAACTTTGTTTGATCTGGAGCAGCGTTTAAAGCCAGGCTTTTTTCCAGGACAGAGACAGTGCTCTCACCCCCAGACTGTCAGGTAGCCTAAGCAGAGCTTTTTTCTTATCTTTTCTGTTCAAGCTGCTTCGTTGTATATAAATAATCACTATTCATAGGGTGTGAGAGTGTAATGCTATGGCCCTGTCACTAGGGCCCTCACTTGGGATGTGGTCCAGTGAAAATACAATTTATTCCATCAAGTGGAATTGCTACAATAGGAGACAGAGTGAGATGTACTTGGGATGCCAAACTTTTGTGGTGCATGCATTCTCCCTGCAGGTGAGAGAACCAGGTTCTAGTGCTTCTTCTGAAGAGCCACTGCACTATGGGCTAAAGTTAAGGATGCAGTCAGTCTTTTCTGTTTTGTGAAGGGATGACTTGCCTTCAGCACTTTGAGCCAAACTCAGCAATGGTTTTTCGGTGACTAAGCTATTGCTGTTTAGGCTGAATCGATGCATCTATGTCCAAACAAGGAGTTTTTAAAAAATTGTGTTTAAGCTCTTATACATTGGAGAAGTCCCAAACTGACTTTTGTTCTTGAAGTCTAGCTTCTAGACACAGGGGTTGTTAGAACTGATATACATGTTAGCATGTATGTGAGTCCATTTGGGATTCAGGGAGCTTCTGGATAGGCCTGATTTCATAGGCATAATCAGAGCATGCCTGTGAACAGAGGTTGTCATGTTCAGCTTTTATCTAACAGAGGTTACTGCATTTTTTAAAATCTGGCCCTAAACTCAGGGTCAGAGGGTTCTCACTCTGGAGCAGGAATAAGCACATCCCACCAACCTGAAGTGTTCAATTCAGTTTGAGAGACAGGGGCTAAAATCACTCTCTCAACAGAGTTTCTGATTGGTTACCTTAGGTATCTCCCTGCTCGGTTTGCTAGCTTCTGTGATTCTGTTTCTGACTTGCTTAATTACTAGTCGATTGTTGGGAGCCTGGGCACCTAACTCAAGATTGCTTAATTACAACAAGGCATTTAAATGGCCTTTGTTCAAACACCTAAAGCTTTCTTATGATTTTAGCTCCTGGTTCTTAAAAAAGTTATGGGAGACTGGCTGCTCTTACATGGGTGTTTTAAGGGGAAGAAGTAAAGCAAGTGGTTAGAAAGCCCAACAGGCCTGCACAGGGGCACAGCTCACACATTGGTGTTTGTATTTCCTAGGCCTTATTTGGATCCTACTGAGATCTCTGAGAAAATTACATAGATCTGGTAAAATTCTCATTGATTTTCTTTTTTCCCTCCCCTCTCTTTGAAATAGGAACAGGATAGATTCTCTCAGCACAAGCACAAGGGGAGCCATAGCTCCACTAGACATACCAAGAAGGGGTGGAATTACAGAATGTGTGAGTACGTTATCTATCTCTTCACATGCTGAAAATACTTCTAGCCCCAAGCACTGGTGTGTAATGCCTCTTACCGTCCTACCACCCCTGCACAGTATTAGCCACTAATGACACAATTTAGCCTGATGTATTCAGTAGTTAGCTGAAAAAGATAATGTTTCATTGTCAAAAATAGGTGAGAAAAAAATAAAATAAGACCATTATGCACCAAGGTGTAGCTAGCTTTGATATTTCTATACCATCCTTGCTATCATGTCCTATAGTAGTGATTCATTCTTTTCTAGACAAGGCTTAACGTGAGAAAGCTGAAGAGTTTTGTGTTCGAAAAATCTGGACACCACTTAGAGACTTGTAGAAAGCAAGCAATGTATCAGGTACTGTATGGGCTGGGGGACACTGAAACATGCAATAATTGGGTTTTTGACTATTGATTCTATTAAGAGCAAGAGTAATAACCTATAAAAGCTTACAGGCCATGGAGTTTATCAGCAGTACTCATTATTATCCCAAGGAGTTTGATCAAGCCACAGGTCCATCACAAATGCATACTGGTTAGAGCTCTGTGCAGCAAAACTGACCCTAATGCATTGCTTGCAAAGATCTCACAAGGGGAGAACAAGAAGACAGAATCTAAGGCAAAAGATAAAGAGAGTCTTTGAAGCCTGAATAATATTCCTGTATACAAACAACAGCAACACAGTACACAGAAAGGCCCCATTCACCAAACTTCCTGAAGTGAGTGGTGGCAGAAATAGACAGTTACTCTCTGCGTAGACATTTTGCCAGTGAATTTTACACAATTTGTTTGACAGTGGAAGTAAGTAGAGACTAAGGCCTCCTGGTTCTTTAAGAGATTCTGTTCTAGTAATGGTAGAAGCGTCTATATTTCCAGGCTGTCCCTGTTCCTTTCTCTTTATGTCTGCTCCTCATCTTGACTCCTGCCCCTAACTTTATATTTTGTTACCCTTTCCTAGTGCATCACATATTCTGACTTCTTTTCCTCTCTCAGTTTCTATTCAATCCTTCCAGCTCCTTCCTCCTTCTTCCTCTATTTTCTGTCTGCTACTGCAACCCATTCTTTCCCCCATGCCTTTCCCCACCTCTTTGTATTCACTATGGCTGCTTCTTCCTCCTCTCTGTGGGTACTGGCAGGAGAGGCTCTTTCAGCTCAAAGGAGAGATAGTGCCTTTTCTCTCAGTTCTGGTGCCCGGTTCAACAGTAAGTGGGAATGGTTCCTGAGTAGTCCTGCCCCAGATGAGAGCTGTGAGGGCCTGGAGCATGCTCAGCCCAGATTTCAGCCTTCCAAAAATTTAGTGACAAACTCAAACAAATCTCTACTGAGCTGAGATTTTTGAGAGGCATATCATAGGAATGAAAAAGGGCATCTCCTTGACATTCTGCACAACCTTCCACACAAAATATGAAGGCTTAACTTCAATGCACGGCAATGCTAGAGCTGGTAAATGAGATAGCTGTTAGAATGGTTTTTATCATAGGCAAAGCGTGCATTTCTTTATCTTATTCTTCTCATATCTTGGTTTTGGAAATGGTTGAAGTGCTTAAAAGCTCTTTTTCTCTCCCTCATACTCAAAAAACCCCAAACAAACAAAAAAGCACCCCCCCAATCAAACAAGCAAACCAAAAAAGTCAGGCCTCCATCATGAAAGATGTCATCCTTAATGGTTAAAGTTTGCTAAAGGGCAAAGCTTTAAGCAACCAAAAACTGGATGTTGTAATGGGAAGTGTCAGGCAAACTTAAGTATATATGGTGCCACACACTCCACCTGTATACGTAACAATAGTAAAGAACATATCTGGTTATACTTGTAGATATTTCTGTCTGGAAGCTTGGAAGAAAGGTAATACGGCAAGGCATCTGAGCAGATTATCAGATGGTAAAGTGGAACCCATTATCTTTTGCCATTGATTGTTGACAATGAGAAAAGAGAGTTTTGCAGGCTAATACCTGATCATTTCACTAATTTGGGGGAAAATACAGTGTTGATGGCATAGAAAAGAATTGATACAGAAGAAAAAGGACCAACTGAATAAAGAAACTTTTGCTCCTCTTTTAACACATATTAAACTGAGACACTTTTGTTGTTGATATGCTCTCTCAATTCTTCCAGCAGTAGGAAAAGGACATCACTTAAGGATTTCTGTGTGCTCCCAAGCTGCTGTTATAGCTGCTCTACAATAAACAGAGGACTGTAAGGTCATGGGCACAATGCCTACCTACTTGGCTTTTCCCATAAACCATGGGAGATTTTGTGCTTTCCTAATGTAAATACTGTTGGGAAGCTGGGATACAAACCTGTAGCTGCATTGCTTGCTTTTCTTGTACAACCCAAGATTAAACTTCAAAATGTTCAATCTATTTTTAACCCAGTGAGTGCTGGGGTTTGCATAACTTCTTTAGGAAGACTGCTCCACATACAAAATGAGACAGAGATGTGCCACAGATAAAAGGATTTAAGCCCTTCAGGTAAGTAGAGAGAGAGCACATGAGCTTTACTGCGCAGTAAAGTGTCACCATCTACACATGCACGGTAATTAGGCCAGTATAGATTAATTTATTGTGCCATCAGATAGTCCTGTCAAACACAAGCACTATTCAACGGTTCAGAAAATCACTGTGCTTAAACACGCTTGTAGAGGGTGATGGGTCTGGCTGGGGCAGGAGAGTGCTTCAGTGCGACGCTACCCAGCAGAAAGCCCCTGTGCTGAAGCAGACTTCTGCCCCAGCCAGCCACTCCACAGCATGTGGGATGTCAGGGCTCCATGTGCTGCAGAGGGACTGGCTGGGGCATGAGGGTGCTTCAGCATGGGGGCAGCCTGCCAGCTAGTCCTGCACCCTTGTGCCCCAGCCAGCCCCTCTGCAGCACATGGAACCTGAGCAGCCCAGGGCTGATAGGCTAATAGGGCTGGAGCAGCCCAGAGCTGATAGGCTGACCCCTTGGGTCTCCTGCCAGCCTGGGCTCCATGTGCTGTACACGAATAAACTCTGAAGCTAATTAATTGCTCTGGAGTTTATTTGTGCACATTAATTGCACATGTAGACACACCCGATATTACTGTCATCCAACTTAACCATCGCTTAGCCAAATTCTATATAAAATATTGCATAGACCTCATTTCATCTTTTTGTCATAAATTAATTCCTTCAGTCCTTCTAAATTTTTGACATGCTCTTCTCTGGACTCCATATAACTTGTTTCTAATACTAATGTAATAGACTTGGGATTGACTGAAGTTGTCTTTGGAGACCAAGAAAAAAAAGTACAATTGAATACAAACTGAGTACTCTGGGTAAAAAAGGAGACAACCCATTTTTGCTTGATTGTTTATATGCCTCTCTTAGAGAATTACCATTAGGGGCTAATACACAGCCACAACTGCAACATGCACAGTTATGTTGGCACGTAGTACTAATTACAAGGGAAATAGAACGTCTCTTTGTGACTCAGACTTATTCGTGCATTCGCCTCTCAGGTTGGTGTTATTTTATGGTGCATACTTTCACTTGTCCTCTAAGCGAAATCTTTTTTTCCTACTGCCTGCAGTTTGAAAAATATTTTTCTTTGCCTAGGCTGAAGGCCTTCTGGTTTGTCACTGGAAGGCCCCTTTACTTGCTGATTTCTACTCATTAAAGTGGTAGTTTATCCACCTTCAAATGTCTCTGCACTGTGTCACAGACACTTATTTGTTCTCTAGCCATCAAAGTGTATTAAAATTAACAGCAGTCATCACATGAGAGGAGAATAGCCGTTCTCAGACACATAGATAGTTATATACTCACAGCGGGAAACTTGCAATCAAATTCTACCAAAAGGTCACATTTGCAATAAGTAAAGGAAAATGTAGGTAATTGGTTATGGAGCCAGTTAATATCTTTGCAGGCATTGAAAGGCAATATGATGGACTTGAAACCTTTTTGTTCAGGTAATTAAAACTGAGATTTCATTATATCATTAAAAAGTGAGGGAACAGCGAGTACTCTGTAAAAATAGCATGACTCTAACAGGAGACAAAGCTCAAGAAGGAATATTTGTGATTTGTTTGGAAAGATATACAAACTAAAATGCATTAGAAATATGAAAAGGCATTAGGTAACAGAATGTAGCACAATAGGATGAGCAGACCTTACAGAATGTTTCTTATATCTACTTTATAGAGACTGCTACACTTTCACTTGACTACTGTAGAGTTGTAATCATACTGCAAACTGAGAGGCCACAGCACAACATAAGTATTTCATAGAATCATAGAAGTAGGGTTGGAAGGGACCTTGTAGATCTTCAAGTCCGACCCCCCGCCTGGGTGGGAGAAAAAAAAAAACCCAAAAAAACCAAAAACTGGACTCAAATGAGTCCAGCCAGGTAGGCATCAAGCCTCTTCTTAAAGATCCCCAGGGTAGGAGCCAGCACCACTTCCCTTGGAATTTAAACAAATTCTCCAGTAATTTCAGGAGGGATGTCTACTTTACAATTGGTGGTATCACTTTTCAAAAATTGGCATAGTTAGGAACAGCAGTATCTGAAGTTCTGCCCTTTTCAATAGTAGAGTTCAGTTCTAAGTAGTGATATGCCACAGCTAGCTATTTTTGGCATAGCTTAAATGGTGTTTGAGGAAGCTAAAAAGTAGAACTAGAACTCCTTCCCCCTCCCCAAAAAGAATAAAACTAAAAAGACATTTTCTGATAATTGGTTCATATCTGAAAATTAATTAACTTTGGCCTTCCTTTGAATTCAGTTTCTCTTATTGTTTATAAGTGGGGTTTTATTTCCAAAATGCTTATAGAAACTTGTTTTAATATTCTCTATTTTTATTCTCCAGAACTGGTATTTTTAATACATATTTATTAATCTCAGTTCTTAGGGCAAATTCTCCCAAAAGATTTAGCCATTGTGACACTCAACACTATAGTACTTCACTAGCAGACTTTAGAGCTCCAAGTTAGGCACCTAGGCTCTTTATACATATGTGCATAGGTGAAAAGGTGTATGCCTCAGAGCAGCAGTCATGACACCCACTGTACTGACCAGGGAGCTACTAAAGCTAAAGTTTGGTAACTCTGCAGAGAAGTTTTTGGCTTAAATTCTGCCCTTCCACAGGACCTGGGCACATTATGCTGGGGTTCAGGGAGGCTTCACACACCTTCTCCTTCTCCTGGAGTTTAGTACCTGAGCACTTCCTTCAAAATCTGAGTAGGAGTCAGTCCTTGAAAAACTTTATAGAACAGTTCAGGGACCAGGGAACTTGTGCAAGGAACTAAAGTTCAATTTTCTTCTCTGCCTGAAGGTATTCAGACTCGTGTATCCCACAAGAAAGCCCTTACTATTAGGGTATCACTTTGGAGCAGATAGCAGTGTAGGGAGGCACTCTCACCTCTGTATGCTGAAGCTGATTCTTCTTCATCGTGTCTCCAATCCAACCTTTCTATATGGTCCATTCCTAGTATTCTGCACAGGCCACTGCTTCTGGTATTGGTGTTACCAGACCTTATGGGGTGCATTGTGGTACTACAGGACATCTCAGGAGATGATCCGTGGTTTGCTTCTCCTGGCAAACACATTGGTTGGTTGCACAGAGGCCCCATGGTTTCATGAGACAGTTGCATCTGCTGAGACCCACTTTAAACCTGTTCAGGCTTCGCCATGTATGCTATTTGTAGTTGGAGCTACATACTAACTCCTCACTGGGGATAATTCCTCTCTGGCTCCATTCAACAGCTTTGTCACCTAGTTTCTCCTAGTCTTTTTTGCCAGAGGGTAGCTCTGGCTGATTCTGGTGATGTGGTTAATGGTATGGTAGAGGACAAAAGGCTATTTCTCAGAGAGAGACAACAGTGTGTTAGTTGATGTCCATGTAGTAGGTGGCAGTCATCTGACTTTTGTACCTGCCGGTCAATGTCGCCTGCTACATTCCTCCTGATGTAAGGGGTGCTATGCCAGATAGTGTATATAGGCAGGGAACAGGGGTGGATTAAAGGCAGCCTGTTATAATTCTGCATGTGTCATTTAAGGCGGTGTCAATATGTTAACTGCTGAAGCTGTTGTACTTTACATGGCATAATCCAAGATTCATTGGGTCAGAGAGAAAACAAGTGTAAGCATCTAGTCTAGAGATTGGGGCACTCCATCCCTGCAACAGGGGCTAGCGAAGCATTTTGTATGAAATGGCCAGTAGATAAAATAGTTAAGAAGTCACTAGCAAAGGGAAAGAACCCAAGGCCTTCCCTTCCTTGGGTGGGTGCCAAAACAGCCACGCTTACTTTCACTTTCTCTCTCTGGCCCAGTGAGCCTGATTATTCAGTGCAAGTTACAACACTTAGTTCACTAACACCATGGATATTTCAGCTAGGAGCTACACCAGCAAACAATCCTTGTCTGACCATAAAAATGAGGGACAGAATAGATTCCTCTTCATTCAAAACCAGTGGCAGATGGTCCCAGAGTATACCAGTGTAATTCATATCCACATTCTTGTCTTCTTTTGATATCTTCCATCTTCCCTTAGGCACTAGGCAGGAGCAGGCTACACAGTTCCAGTGTGCATTAGTGGTCACCATCACAATTTTTCCTTATTTTAGCAAAACAGCTGGGAGTTTGTGTAGTTGAAGGTGATTATATGATTGTAGACACAGGGGGCATCTATATAAGTGCTTTGGGAGTGGTGGGGAGGGGTGCTTTAATTAGAATAGGGGCGGGCAATTATTTCGGGTGGAGGGCCACTTACTGAGTTTTGGCAAGCTGGCATAACAGGCAGCCAGGGGCAGATAAATATTAATTCTCTAAATTCTTTAGGGGCCCCACAGGCCAGATAGAATGGCCTGGTGGGCCACATCTGGCTCACAGGCCGCATTTTGCCTGCCCCTGGATTAGAGCGTGTATCAGTGTCCCTGTGCCGACAAATGGCAATGGGGGCACTTTATCTAAAGCTCATCAAAGGAGCTGTAGTTAAAGCACCCCCACCACCATTTTTTCAGTGCAGGGATGCTGATACACATGACACTGGAGTCTGCTGGAGTGCAGTAATCACCATGTTCCAGCAGACTCGATTAATTGAGTCTGCTCTGACAGGCTGTAATTATGGCACATCGGAGCAGCCTTGCTGCACATGTATAGGCACCCAAGAAGTACAATGCCAGGACCTGACATTATTGAGCATTCAGCATGTGAAGGGAGATGGTCAGAGATGTACATGCTTTCAGTGTACTCTGCATGAAATGGCATTGCCCCCGACAGCTGGTCTTAGGAAAAATGGCACCCTGGGTGAACCTTTATTTTGGTGCCCCTCCCAGCATCTCCCCCCAGGTGCCTCCCCCAGCCACCAGCACTGTGTGTATGTGGGAGGTGTGTGTGCATGTGTGGAGTAGATCTGTGTATGGGTGGGGTGGGGGGTTTGTGTGGGGATGGTGAGTGTATGGGGAGTGGGTGTAGGGGTTGATGTGTGGGAGGTTGTGAGTGTGTGAGGGGTACATGTGCTCTAGTTGCTGTGGGTGGCAGGGCATCTTATGGGCTACTGTGGGGCAGCACATGTCTGCTCATTTGAGATGCTGGCCTGGTGCTGGGCTGTGGGGCTGGAGGCAGCAGGGGCTCACTGTGGAGTGGCAAGAAGGCCTGGAGGATAGGTAGCAGGCAGGGCTGCCTGAACAGGAAGCCAAGTGGCAGGGCACCATCACCCAGCACCACCTGGTCACCCATGCCCTTCCCCGCAGCAATGATGATGGTGGCTGGGTGGCAGGGGGCTATAGCTCAGCATCCAGGCCCAGCAGGTTGATGATGGTGAAGCCCTTGACACACAAGTTGGGGCCACTCAGCTGTGCTGCCTTCTCACTAGGCACCACTGCCTTGCCCTTTGCTGAGCCCTCAGAGCCCTCCTCCTGGCCCATCCTGCTGCCTGGAACTGCTCGCCACCACTGCCACCATCCAGGGGCTTTTTATCCTGCTGTCTTGACCAGCTGGCTCCAATCAGCACTAAGCAAAGCTGGGGGAGGTGAGTCCTGCTGCCTAGCCCTGAGGATTGCCACTGAAGTTCCCCCAATGGCTCCTGCCTGACATGAGCAGTGGGGCAGGGCAGGACAAGGCAGGGCATGTTTGTGTGTGTGGCACCCCTTGACAGTGGTGCCCTGGGTGGTTGCCCACATCACCTGCCCCTAAGGCTGGCTCTGCTGCCCCCCTTGCCATGCTCTTCCTTACAGTTTCTCTCAAGTGATTTGTGGAAGTTAAAACCTGAGAATTCCAGGCACCATGTATTCAAACTAGTTGAGGTCAGGAAAGTTTCTATTCTGCAAGATATTGAGGGAAGTGGGGCCACAAAGGACACTGGGATACCAAGCCATTATAACAGAGTGTTAATCAGATGTCTGTAAATTCCTGTAACAATACCACCAGTCTGGTATATAACTCACTATTATCCTGTTACTATTTTGTGTGTTCATTTATCCATCTCCTTAGCCTCTTCTTGACCTGAGTAAAATCAGAACTTTAGGTACAAGGTGTATTTAATGTAAAATGTAGGAATCTATAGATTTTAGGTGTTTTCTGTTTTTTAGGTAGGCAGAAGAACAGAGGTTTTGAGAGCAGCAGTTTTGGATATATTTGCCCAAAGGGGCACATAGGATGGACATAAATGTCATGTCCTTTAGCATATGTAGTACTGGTTTTTTACCTACTATCATTGATATATTATCTGGTGGTATGAGTTTCTGTTTGAAACAGCAGAAGCATGACGTTTTCAGAACTCTTTTCCTAGAACAGGGTTAGTTAAAAGATCTATACAAGAACTCTCAGAGCTAGGACTGTATCTACACATGAACTCAGTTCATGTCAATATGAAAGAGAAGGTCATCAATGCCAGTCATTTTTTTTTTTTCTGGAAAGAAAAAAAAAAGCTTCTAAACAACATTTTAAATGAAAACGTGTTTTTCTTTCATGGAAAACAGAACTAAATCCTGGGGGGAGGGAGGTCATAAGGATTTGCTTTGACCAAAACAAAACTTTTCATTGAAAAAAAATCAAATTTTGAAAAAATATTTTCCCCATAATTTTGGGGGAGTTTGGACATGGGTTAATGGGCATGAATATCTACCTGAGAGCCTATCTGGCACAGATCTATGGGGAAAATTAAAAGGTACAATTAAAAGGTGCAGCCAAAGAGCAGCTCCCTGTTGTATCTCATGGCACTTTGCAGGAAGCACCATGAGTTACAACGATCCCCTGGACCCAACAGACATTTGTTGTTGGGTTCTGGGGGGTTGGTCAGTCAAGCTGCTGTTTAGAACAGCTGCAAGTCTGCAGCCACTCTCTCCTAGCAATGTCCCTCCCACCTACCAGCCCTGGTGCTGTTTTCAGAATGGAAGGTGTGAAAGGGAGAAGAGGGAGTTTATTCTGGGGACTGTCTGAATGGGCATGGGTGCAGCAGTGATCTTCCCCTCTTTTCTTCCAGGTGTGGAGTAGGTCACTGTAAGACTCCATTCCTCCCTCCAAACAAGATAGACATGCCAGCAGGTGACTGCTGCTGAGAAACCATTTTTCCCTCCCAGACCGTAGTGCAGACCATAGTGTGACCTTCATCCCTTAGACCGAGGTGGGGGCAAGAATTTGTTAGCTTAATATCATAATGCATGGTAATTGTGTTTGGGATTCTTTATCCTCTGTTAGTATGACAAGAGCAAAGCTCCTGCTCCATATCTGTACTTGCCCTGCAGCTGGCCATCCCATTGAACCAACCCACAGAAAAATAAAAGCCTGAAACTTATACCTTATATTTTGAATATAGTCTGAATGAATTCCTTATCCAACTTTAATTGATAAGAATGCACTGTGCACTATTAACCTATTCAGCAATCTTCTTTATAATCTTTCAGTCCTACAGCATAAGAGAAGCATCAGGCTGCTTAATAATGTAATTCATAGTTCATTCTTTCCTTTACCTGCTCAGTCTAAATCACAGCTTAACTGCAATACAAGCAAATCTGAAATCGCTGATTCACTCCTAGTCTTTTCCCCTCTATCCACCACCAACCATTCACTCCAGCTCCCAGGCCAATCATAATAAAACAATCTGAATTACAGCCTTATCCCTTTACCCTGTATATCTATGGGAAACCATTCACCCAGAGACCTAGACCTGACTATCTTCCTCCAACCCAAAGAACTCACAGTACTCAAAGAAATCAACTTACATTGTAATATTCAGACCATAAGCAGAGTGTATCACTCACCTAATTTTAAAGGACAGAAGAATTAAACAATACCATGAAAAATGAGAAAAAAAAGTTTGAGAAATAGCTGTTATTCCACGACTAGACCTGAATCTCCATTACTGAAACTGGCAGAGCAAGAAAATGGGAGGGTAGGTAACATTTTTGTATTTAAAGACAAAAAAAATTGCACAATATTCAGTTTGAGGCCTCTTCACTCTTCAGGTTGAAGCCCATTTATTTGATAGTCTCAAGGGCCAAGGCCCATGGAAATTAGCTTACCACTTGTGGTGATCTGGATCAAGTGCCCCATTGTGTAAAGTAAACTGGTAAATTTCTATTGACTGAGTCTAGGGTATATGAGACAGTGGCCAATAATGTAGGATGGGTGCAATGACTTTTCATCCCAGGATTCCTGCACCCAGGGGAGTATCCAATCTAACCGCTGGAGCTGTTCTGTCAGGTGGGTGGTCTCTGAGCTAGGGACACCAGAGCACTCAGGGCCTGGGCTGCAAAGCAGTCAGTCATGTAGGAGTGCTCCTGGGTTGATAACCTCAGCGCATCAAGGGCCTGTGGCTCTTTGTCAGGGATAACTTCAAAACTGAGGAGGTTCTTTACAAATTGCAATCAATTTTACTGAAAATCTCTGCAAAACGAGAATGTCCTTTTCCCATATAAATCTAGCTGAAAAGCTAGAGGCCAGATTGGCAAGTGCAACAAAGAACACTTACCCTGTTACCGAGAGAAGTCTGGGGCACAAGCAGGGTCTGTGGGGCCCTTTAAAAGTAGTGGCTTTGTGGTTCAAAAGGGAGGGGAACACAGACAAAAACAGTACAAGAAAAGGAGACAGGGTTTCAGCAGTCCCCATCAGCCCTGCTCCAGGTGCCCTGAAACCAAGCAAGGATGAGTGGACCAATAAAAGGGCTCATGCTGTGTGATAGGGAAAACTGGCTGGAATATATATTGGAAGGGGAGGCACTTACCTATATAAGACACTTGCCCTCCTGGAGGCTTACTCTAGCCCTGGCTGGGGGAAGGATGCAGACCTTTCAGGCATGCTGCTGTGAAGCCTGGAGTGGGGTAAGGGGACCTTCAGCAGGAAGGCAGAGAAGTCTTCTTTTTGTTTTAAGTTGAGGATGACTTTGAGTTCAGCTTATTCTTTGTTTTCTGAATGCCTAGATGGGTGGTGTCTTTGCTTGCTGTGGTAGAGATAGTAAATACTGGAGGACGGGATAATGAGTGTAGAGGTGGTTAGGAGGCCATGCAGAGGATGGAGAGGCACTCCAGGTTTTATCTTGCCAGGGGAAGAGTGTTATAGACTGAGAGAGAGAGGAAAAGGGGAAGACTGGGGTAGGCAGCAACCAAGGGGGCCAGAGCCTCAGCCCAAGAAAGATTAAGGCTGAGTCCAAGAAGCTGGGCCAGAGCAAGTGGGCCTAGGCTAGAGGTCTACAGCCAGAGTAACTTGCAGGGCAAAGCCAAGAGTATTGGATTCTGTATAGGAGTGTAGCAGGGCACTGTTGGTGCCTGCCACTTTAAGGGGTGAGCCAAATAGCCAGCAGGTGCTTGATTGCAGCAATCATTTTGAGACACTGACTGCCTATATAAACAGAGCAGATTGCTGCTGGCAGGCCAGGCAGAAACATTGCCTAGCTGAATTGCTGAATGGAACATCTTCAGGCAGGAGCAGGCAGCTCTTGGTCCTGGGCATGACCTGAAACTGCACCCTGCTGGGGCTCCCAGTGGCATGGGAGCTTCCAGGAAAATACCAGACCAGTTACCACCCCGGGGGAAGGTGGGTCAGGGCACCTCAATAACCCCTAGCCCCCATACCACTGTGGGTAGCAGTTGGGGCCAGATACAGCTATGGCTACCTGAGCCCCCACTGAGAAGGGAAGCCCCAGTGAGGGGGTAGAAGATGTGGAGCTCCAGTGAGGGCAGACTCCAGTGAAGGGGTAGAGAGGTGGAGCCTCAATGAGGGGGAAACCAGAGGGCTGAGAGCCCAGTGTGTATGTGTGTTTGTATAGAGTTGCCCCAGTGAGGGTTGCAGGAGAGGCCCAAAAAGATGGTATATCTGACACCCAAGGTGTGCACTTGATAAAGACTATGGCTGAAGGGGCCCACTCCAAGAGGGAGCAAGGTGGTATAAGTTGTTGATGTGTGAAAGAGACCCTTTTGAGAGGCCCTAGTAAGAGGATGGTGATACGAATATGTGTGTGTCTGAGGCTTGGCAAGGAGGGCTAAGTTTGGTCCAGCTGTAGGCCAGGAGCATTGTGTCAACTGGATGCCACCTGTGAGGACTAGGCTGCAGTGTAGGGGAAGAACAGAGCCGCAGCTAGCACCCTTCAGCATTGGGGCAAGAATGGGCACATTAAGAAATGACAAGGTGTGGCAGGAGAGGAGGTGGGCGGTTGGCCCAGACACAGGTGGGCAGGCCAATGGCAGACCGGCCCCAAGAAAGCCCCTGATTACAAGGAACATGAAGGATAATCAAGTGACACCTGGAAGGCATGGGTGTGCCTATAGGGGAGGACAGAGGCCATGATTAGGGCCCTTAAGTCTTGTTGAGAGCCACTAAGGTCATGGGTTGTGACTGCCAAGTTTTGAGTCATCCCTGCAGGGCATGGGCAGTTCTGACTGGGTGCATGAGCTGCTCACAGAAAACAGGCAAGGTCCTGTTAGCAGACAGAGGGGCCCAGAGACTGGAGACTGAATTTCCTAGGCACCAAGGAGATCACTCAAGGACTCAAGGGCAGCCTCCTCATCAGCATAACAAGAACACCAAGACATGACAGGTGAGATAGAAAGGGGTTTATATGCAGACCCTGGAGTGGGGCCAGGACTAGAGTGGCCCACAAGGGGCATCACAGGAGGCCCTCGGCCATTCTGGAATCCCCCGTTACCAGACGTCCCATTTAATGGGCTATTGCAGAGCCAGGGCTCCTAGGCAGATGCACTCATTAGTGGATCACACAGTGGATCTCCCTGGTTATGCGATGGAGGGAGGTCTAGGTAGGCAGGTGTTCCCTGCAAGCGTTCTGATTCAGAATTTACTCTTCTTTCAGCTCTGCTAGTACGTGAGCAGATTACCTCTGGTCAAACTATACAGCTCCCTGGCATTTGTAAAAACAGGCAGTTGAGGGCTAGAGTGATTCTGTTGTGAAGCTATGATAACTACTGCTGTGAGTTAATTTTGTGGTAGGTGGAGTAGTCCACTTTATATTTTTGCAAAAATAAATTATATCAATAAATCCAGAGATTGAGATGGGCATCATTTCCTATTTATATTTGAATGAATTAACAAATAAACAAGTTATTTCATACAAATAATTAAAATGTTGCCATACTTTTAAGAGTCTAAAACTGTCTTGCTCTCTATAATTATTAATTTTGCATATTTAATACTTGCTGGTATTATCATTATCTCTTTCAAATGTTATCCTTGCAGTTTATATTTGTTTGTATGCCCTGGGGCAGATGTACTGTATATAGAATTCACAGAAGCATTATGTATTTCAAAAGGAAAACAAAATATGTAAAGTTTGTGCAATGTTTTTTTAAGAATCTGTGTATATTTATCACAATTTCTAACAATTCCAATTGCTTTAATATATATTATTCATTTAACTGAACTATACATTTTAGACTAATAGCACCAATTTGCCTTATATCATAGTTAACTTTATTAACTTTTAGAAATGTGCTTATTTCAGCTACTACTTGGGGCATAGTACTAGCAGGCCACCTTTCTACCCCATCAATAATTAACTCTGTAGAAGTTCCTTTACTTGAAAATAGTCTTTCTGTAGGCTAGTAGTTTTCATTCTTTATTCTTGAGCTTTAAGTCTTTGGTACCAGATTATAATTTCCCTTTTCCACCCTGTAGCCCCTCTGATGGAAGCATAACTTGGGGGGAAGGCGGGAGGTGAGCAGAGCACCAGCCCCATGGTGTTGTTTCAGCAGGGCACCAGAATGGCAGCCTTCACAGAGTCTATGCTGCCATCACCACAGCAGCATGTTTGCTTTTGCTGAGGCAGAAGCAGCAATATGCACTACCACCACTTTTTGCATAGCAGTGCAGCAGCCCTTGCATGAGCAGGTAAGTACTCACTTCCTGCCATACCACCTAGGGTGCCACATTTTTAAATTATGTCTCTTTATGGGAGTCATCAGCAACAGTGAAAATCAGGGTAATTTCTGCCTGTGAAGCTTGGCTTAGGTGTGCACCTAAAACCTTATACACATTTTTTTTAAAAAATTAACATGCCCCGCCCCTACACCTAAAGAGTGTAAACACCTAAAGAGCCTGGTGTTTCTTCTCCCCAAATAAGCACTCAAGAATCCTTGATAATACAAAAACACAAATATCTTTATTTGAGGAAAAACCTAATCATAGATGAATATAAAAATCAAATTAGTAAAATGCAAACAGCACATGACTACATGGGGAGGCCCAGAACTCTTCTTCACAAAACAATCTCCTCACACACTCCTCCTGCAACCAGGTTTGCTCCCTTTCGCCAGGCAGGTTTGCAGCTCTATCTTCCATTTTCTGACAAAAGGCTGTAATCACCAGGCTGCAGGGTAGGCATTGCCCAGAGCACTCTCCAGTACTGCTCTTGGATCTGGTTCACTAGGTAGCAAGGAGAAGAACAAGAGGCAGAGAGGCTGGTTGAGTGAGATAAAAGACTGCTTTAGAAATGAAAGGTTCCTAATTTCTCTCCTTTGCCCCAGCCTATAGTGGAGTAGAAATTATTCTACTGCTGTAAGAAGTCTTAATTTGGTGGGGGCAGCAGGGGAAAGGGTTTGCTTTCCTTTGTAGCTGGGTCCATGGCCCTCTTCCTTGGATCTCTTGAGTGTACGGATATATTGTAATGTTCCTTGCAGTGGTGGAACACTGACAGCCCTCCTTGCCTCCACTTTACCTGTAGCAGGTTATGGTGTGTTTGGTGCTTCTGGTAGAGTTTGTTGTGCAGGTTTAGGAACAGGTTAGACAAGCACTTCTAAAAGATGGTTTGGCTATGGATGATCCTGCTTTGGGGAGGGGTTTGGACTATGTAAGTGCTCCTTAGGTGAAATAGGGTTTAAACTTGACATCTGAGCTCTGTTAGTCAGATTTTAATGGACTCATAGTTTCATAGTTGGTAGGGTCAGAAGGGACCTGAGCAGATCATCAAGTCTGACCCCCTGCCATGGCAAGAAAGAGTACTGGGGTCAAGTGACCCCGACTAGGTGATTATCTAGCCTCCTTTTAAAGACCGTCAGGATAGGCGCAAGCACCACTTCCCTTGGAAGTTGGTTACAGATCCTAGCCGACGTGACTGTGAAGTAGCGCCTCCTGATGTCTAGCCTGAACCTACTCTCCGTCAACTTATGGCCGTTATTCCTCGTTACACCCAGTAGTGCTCGGAGGAACAGGGACTGTCCCTTTGCCTGCTGGTCCCTCTTGGCCAGTTTATAGACGGCCACCAGAACCCCTCTCAGCCTTCTCTTGTGGAGGCTGAACAGGTTCAGGTCTTGTAGTCTATCCT